>NW_027271335.1:0-708203 GCF_040938485.1 Diadema antillarum
ATTCGATCATTAATGATGTTATGTCCATATCGGTCCTGTCTCTAGCACCTGTATACTTCATCAAAAACAGCCCGTAACTTATGTGTGATAGTCGATCACGAAATCTCATATCGAAGTCATATAGCTCAAGTTCAGCGGAATGTTAGATATCAGTTGGGTTATTTAAGTTTCAAATATACGATTCCTCTTTTTTGATGTTGTTGTTGTTGGATCAAAATCTGCAGCTGATATCAACGGCATAAATCCTTCCGGGGGGGGGGGGGGGGGGATGATCGGCGATAGTCACTATTACCACGGTTACAAGCCAATAACCTGACCGGCGCACCCTTTTGTTTTTTGGTTTTTTGTGTTTGGTTTTTTTTTTTTTGGAGGGGGAGAAGCTTGGTGACCCCCCCCCCCCACACACACACACACTTTACAGGGAGCGAATGTCCCATTCTTTTGCATGAATTATAAAGTGGGAGGGAAGTGGCAGCAAAAATATGTAGTCTTTTTGTTCTTGTTTTTGTTTGTTTGTTTTGCTTGTCAGTTATGAAGACTTTTGTTGTTGTTTCTCTTGTCTTTTGATTTCCTTTCTTCTTCACTGAAAGGTCATTTTGACCCCCCCCCCCCCCCCCCAACCTTTCAAAAATGTGGCGCGGCCCTGAATAGTGCCCAAAATAATTCAATAAAATGGTAACATTTCTTTTATGTAATAAAATTATGTACAAACCATCCCCCCCCCCCCCCCCGCCTCCATTACAGGGGGAATTTACGCCCATGGCTGCTATGCTTAATCATTCTTTGCCTTCTTCTCGGTTGGGTTTTTCGAATTCGCTATTGCGTAATATTCCAAAAAAAAGATGTCACAAAAACTTATTAGTACATCATTCGGTTCATACCCTTTTCCCCGTATACCTACTCTATTACTGTCATCTATAAAATGTTGAAATCCAAACTTAAAACGTGTCTGTTCCCCTCACAATGAGGACTATAACTGCAATATGTAATGTTCGGAACGATTGCAATCTTTATCTGGTATATGTGGTTGTTTGTTGCTTGTCCTTTTCTTCTGTGTTTTCTTGTTTGAACATGTATGATATTCAAATTCATTTTTATTTCTTGAAACGCCTTCGAAAAAAGTAGACCTGCGCCCTGTGCAAGTATAGACACCATTATTAGTATTTATTTATTTATTTATTTCGTTATTATTATTATCATTATCATTATCATTATCAATATCATCATTATTCACATAATCATCATTATCATATGTGAAGCAAGCAAGCTTTTCACGATTACATTCCTAGACAGAATGCAGAAATGGGGATCTCTGAGCGTTAGCCTTGGATGACCAGCACGACCGCAAACTAAGCAAGCAAACAAGCAAGTAAACAAAGTGACAAGATTAAAAAAAACAGATGGTTAATGTATTATCGGCTCTGAGCGGCTCGGGAATACCGAGATCATTACAAAGAAACGAATAATTAATCACTGTGATTTCGAAGACTTCGTTGATACCCGTTATTTTTCGCTGTTCACAGAATGTGAGTTTTTTCCGACTGAAATAACAAACGATGTTAGAAAATTTAATTGGGAGTGGTAATTTTCTTGTGTCAAATTAATTGGAGGAGAGGTGATTGTTTGGGGTCTAATTTTAGAAAAGGGTAATTTTAAACGGAAATAATGTTCTGTGTTACCTATAATGTAGTGGTTACTGCAAAATGATGCAGCAGGGCAATACTGAAATGAATGCTATAGTCCGGCAGCCGAGGGGGCTAAGTACTTTTTCTCTGATATATATATATATATATATATATATATATATATATATATATATTTTGTTGTTGTTGTTGTTGTTGATTATTCATCTTTGGGATCTCTACAATGATATTCAGGTGGGTGTGGAGCTCTCACCATTGGGCAATTTTAATTATTCAAAGTGGCGTCCAAAATGGCCGCAATGAAGCCTATACAAGAGTCAGAAAAATGTCACTAAAAACACTAGTACTTCAATTAGAACACTTATCTAAACGGCCAGTAATATTAGTACAATGTCGCTAGTCGAACAGAATCTGGTTGCCATGGTAACCATCAAATAATTGGAACAAACCTCAAAAAAGTTAGCAAAGTATGCAAAATAGACAAAAATGCCTGTTATTTGTGCGACGTCGACGAAATATCAAATACCTGCATACCTCTTACAAAGAAAGCCTTAATGAAGTTACCATTAATCTAGCCTTAATTTATATTTATAGTTGCCATAGCAACCTAATTGTGAATAAATGCCGAAGGATTGAATTGCAGTATAGCAATGATGTGAAAATGTGAAATACCATATTTCAGGTCTTTACTCCACATATGCCTATATTGGTTACACAAATCCAGTACCTCCCTCTGTTATAATTATGAAGTTGATATGTCCTGGTTGCCATGGTAACTGCTCAATGTCACTTTCAAGGACAGTCCCATAACATGCATACATACACGTTGTAACAAAATTGCTGGACACTATTAAAATTAGATGGCAAGAGACTAACATCTTTGTGTAATACTTATTGGATGGATAAACCGACTGTTAGCTGGGATTTGCATGTTTTCATTTGTTTCCAAGTTGTAATATAAAAATAAAATCATACAATGTGAAATATTTTCATGGTTTTGTCAAAATATTGGAACATACATTGCAATATTACAGCCTGCATAAATTTCCTTTAAAAAATCGTTCATTAAATGTTATGTGAAAACAACATTTCAAAAATGAGACTTCCTATTATGTGGTACAAGGTGAAGGCTATAATGAAATAACTTTCACATTCATGACATTGACATCAATACATACATTGTTCGTAATAAACTACAGTCCTTGAAGATGAAATAATCAAGTTTGTTTCATGATTTCCTGTTAATTATCTCACTATACTTACCTGTAGTTTTTATTCATGAGTCATGCATATTAATTTAACCGAAGTTGATATTATACAAGTGTATAAGGCAAAAACACTCTGAAAAAGAAAATATGTGTTTGTTATAATTTTCAAAAACAAAAACAAAAACAAAAAACAAAAAACATATTATGACTTAGTTTTCTTGTTTCATTTCTGTAGTACATGTAGGTTTCTAAATTAGGTCATGTAAGTTTTTTAAGATTCAGGTTCCAGTTCTGATGAGTAGCTTATTTTCACTTTGCTTCATTATGCGAGGGACTATAGTATCGAATATAAACTGGGCCGCCTCACTTTTAAAAAACATAGCGCCAGCCCCGATATGAGTGGTTCTTATATTAAGGGATGTTTAAGAATAAAGTGCCTTATGAGTGTTTGAACTTCTTAAATTTTCATATCTTTCTATGCTTGAATTTAGGATAAAACCGATTTTGTTAAGCTAAGATGTATTTCTGGCTACTGGCTACTTGTAAGCCGATTTTGTAATCTAATCTTTATGGTTTGACATCGTGGTTTAACTCTCAAACAAGTAGCACATGTCTTCTAAAGGTGGCCCAACTCACGGCTTAACTCTCCTTGCTCTGCAAAGTGTTGACATTTATTTTTCTAAAGAAAGTTCTTTTTTTTTATTTGGCAATATCTTAGAAGAGTAGAAGAAATTTTCATAGCTATAACAAGACAGGTTTATAGTTGTTCTTCAATTTGGTAACAAACACTTGTTGTGAGCAAGAATTGATTAGGAAACATATCCAAAAATGGAAAAAGTGGTTGAACTCTCCTGCATCTCCTCTAATTGATATCATAGGATTTTCTTTAATGTATATAATTTTATGATGCTTCAAGACATCGTAGGCAATTATCTCTTCAGATGATACTCTCATGGTAACATGTATAACACCAAGAAAAAGGCAAATTCGGAAGACAACGATGTAGTCAGTTTCTTTTACAGATTGATAAGCTTCCTATATATATATATATATACAGGTTACTTATAAATTTTGAAACATCCCAGGACTATACATTCGTATGTAAAATATCATGTCTGGAACCAGCCAAAGAGCAAGTATCCATGGCAACCATCTGCTCAGGTCCTTTAGGTAAAATAGTTTCTACGAATTTCTGCCAAACATTCTGGTCAACACGTCCCTCACCACACACACAAACCCGATTCCATATCATTTTGTATTTATATTGTGCATTTTAGGGATTTTAAGCTAATTCAATGTTTACCGTGGCAACTGTCCTGCAACAAAAAATGTCAAAAATATCTTGTTCAAGTTATTGGACCTTTGGACAAAATGCTCCAATCCAAACGTTGATATAGTAGCATTTACAACACATGATTACATACATTTTCCTATATTGAGGGCTGTGTGGCGGCCATGTTGGACGCCATTTTGAATAATCAAAATTGCCCAAGGGTGAGAGCTCCACAACCACCTGAATACCTTTGAAAAGACCCAAAAGATGAATAATCATCAGAGAAAAAAAAAACTGTATCAGAGAAAAAGTACTTCGGCCAAAAAAAAAAAAAAAAAAAAAATGGCTTTTGGCTGCCAGACTTCTAAATACGGTATAAACAGAAAATAGCATCGAAATTCTCCTAGACACATCTGGAGGCGGTGATAAGAATTTTCAAAATAGATGCAGTAATGTACTCATTAATTTATGAAATAAAGGTAAAATATGTGGGCCCATAAGTAGACATATTCATATGGGGTACTCCATGACATTTCATCCCTGCCTGCCTCTGAGTAGTTGTCGTGGGCCGTGGGTTCGGGGGATGCCCGATGGGGAATTATTGTTCTGGTGAATTGGCCTGGAGGTTAAGAAGTTTGATATCCAGAGGTAATAGTTGTAGGCTATCAGGATTGGTGGGAAAGCCCTAGAGGGAGTAATCAACCGGGTGATATTTATCTGGTGGGTAATTGCCCTGCGAAAATTGTCCTGTGGTATTTATAAGGGGATGGGGGATGTTTTCGGGGGACGGGGTGAGTTGCAGGGCCGTCACCAGCTTTTTTTTCAAAGGGGGGGGGGGGTGCGTTTTGACAGTAAATGTAAACTGTGAGATTTTTTTTAAATTTGATTTATTGGATCCTGTGTCATCATGTACATTTACACATACTCTATATATGTACATACATGTGATTGTATACATACACGAATCTTTCGCTATGAAGGACTATACGGGGGTACATTATGTGACGGTGTGAGATCCTCGACGATGATCAATTTCGCTCCTTCAGTGCGGAGGGTGTGGGAGGGGGATACCCCCTCCCACGGTGGGAACTTTTTGTAAAAACAAGAGTGTAAAAGTCGCGCAACCGAGCGGGAGAGGGTGTAGGAGAGGGATACCCCTTTCACGGAGGGACTTTTTGTAAAAAGAAAAAAAAAGGAGAATTGCATAACAATTAAATGCGAGCGAGCGGAGCGAGCGAGCTTGAAATTTTTGATATTTTACAATCCCAAACTGCGGTTTGTAGCTATATTTTTTCGCTTTGGAAATGAAGGGGGGGCGCACCGGGCGCAACTGCTGGCAATTACTGGCATCAGCATGAGGATAATGGCATAACGATTAAATGCGAGCAAGCGGAGCGAGAGAGCTTGAAAATTTTGACAAATTTACAGTCCAAAAACTTCCGTTTGTACCTATATTTCTTCGCTTTGAAAATTAAGGGGGGCGCACAGGGCGCAACTGCTGGCAATTACTGGCAGTAACATCAGGAGAATGGCATAACAATTATAAATGCGAGCGAGCAGAACGAGTGAGCTTGAAAATTTTGACACCGTCAAAAAACTGCCGTTTGTATCTATATTTTTTCGTTTTCGAAATTAAAGGGGGGGCTCACCGGGTGCAACTGCTGGCAATTACTGGCAGCAACGTCAGGAGAACGGCACAACGATTAAATACAAGCGAGAGAAGCGAGCGAGCTCGAAAATGTTGGCATTTCACAGTTTTAAAAAAATTCCGTTTTTAGCTACGCATCTTTTCGCTTTGAAAATTAAGAGGGGGCACCGGGCGCAATTGCTGGCAATTACTGGCAGTAACATCAGGAGAATGGCAAGGCGATTAAATGCGAGCGAGCTTGAAAATGTTGACATTTTACAGTCAAAAAATTATCGTTTGTAGCTGTATTTGTTCGCTTTGGAAATTAAGCAGGGCACACCGGGCGCAACTGCTGGCAATTACTGGCAGCAACATCAGGAGAATGGGATAACGATTAAATGCGAGGTAGCGGAGCGAGCGACCTTGAAAAATTTGACAATTTACTGTCAAAAAAACTTCCGTTTGTAGGTATATTTCTTCGCTTTGGAAATTAAGGGGGGCGCACAGGGCGCAACTGCTGGCAATTACTGGCGGCAACATCAGGAGAATGGCATAACGATTATATCGTCTGTATCACTTCAGTCAATCAATTTTCCTTACAACGTTTCTGTTACCCCAGGTTCCACAATTATGTTTTCTCAATTTACTTTGTTTTGATTATGCAACCGTATTCTATGTTACCAAAGGAAGTGAAATGTTTATGTTCTTTTCGAAAAAAGAAATAAAGTTTGAATTGAATTGAATTGATTAAAATGCGAGCGAGCTTGAAAATTTTGACATTTTACAGTCTAAAAACTGCCGTTTGTAGCTATCCTTTTCGCTTTGGAAATTAAGGGGGCGCACCGGGTGCAACTGCTGGCAATTTGATACTGGCAGCAACATCAGGAGAATAGCAGAGCGATTAAATACGAGCGAGCGGAGCGAGTGAGAGTAAAAATTCTGACATTTTACAGTCCAAAAACTGCCGTTTTTAGCTATAAATATGTTGTTTTCGCTTTGGAAATTAAGGGGGGCGGTGCGCCACTGGTAGTCAAGGATGTCGGTTTATTGTTCATGATTGGGGGAGGTATGACCAGCGAGGGGGCGTCGAAGTGACCAAGCGGGGGAAGGATGTCCAAAATCTGCACTTTAGAGCATCCCCTAATTGTTTGTGTTTGTGTGTGTTTGTGTGTCTTGGGAAAGTTGGGAAATAGCCCGTCAAGTCTTATTATTGGCAATGCAAGGCATTTTAATATAGACTATAGTATGTAAAGCAACAATCAGTGATCTAGCTTTGATATAACGAAGTGTAAGGTACAGAGATGTAATTCTACATCACATTGCGCAACATTACAGCGACTCTTTGCCGTTCGGATGTTCTGAGTACACTGCTCCATCCTGCCTATCATTCAGAAAGCCAACCAGGAATCACGATGAATCACAATCTTTTGTCGGCTCCGGGCTTTTTGAACAATGTTTCACACTATTGATGCCTCTTTAATTATGGTTAAAAGAAATCTTAGAGAAAAAAAAATAATTTCTTGCTCACCCTTTCATGTCAATTTCAAAAGCAGTTTATTAACCTTTGAATTACCATTTTGATATTTTTTTTTACCAGCGGATTGGGGGGGGGGGCGTGCCCCCCCCCCCATCCCACCCCCGTTACGCCACTGATTGGAGACCTATAACGGGGGAGGGGGTGGGCGGGGTATCTTCCTCCCATGCGATGGAGCTTTTGCTTTTTCTGAATTGATAATCCGTTGCACAATGAATGAAATATTCCGTATACAGTACGGTCGATAGATAGTAAACACTGTATGTATAATGCATCAGTGCTGCCAGATCCGGGGTGCGATTGTTTTTGTTTTTTGTTTTTGTTTTTGTTTTGTTTTTGTTTTGTTTTTTGTTTTTTGTTTTGTTTTTTCCCCCTGGTGCAAAATAAGAATAAAAATTGAATAAGAAAAAAAACAATTATTTAGCGTCCGGCGTTGAGGTCACTCGCAGACTGAAGCATTTTTTTTTTATAAACAATTTTTTTTAGGTTCTGAAGGGGGTGCGTTCGCACCCAGCGCACCCCCCCCCCCCCGTGACGCCCATGAGTTGCCCTTTCGGGAATAGCCCTGGAGGTAAGTTGTTCGGGGCTAGCCCTGCGATTGCCCTGGAGGGTAACTACGCTGGGAAAGTAGAAGATTGCAGTGGTAAATCCCTAGGGTATCTATCGGGTTGTAGTTGTTATACCAGGGGTACTAATGCGGGAAGTAGTTATCCCGAGTGTAGTGCAACCTTCGTCATTTGTCGGTGTTAGACACTGTGTTGTCACTGAAACAGTATTTTCAGGAAAAAAATACCAGTGTTTTGCTCCATTGGTCAGGTTTATGCATTGAGATTTTGGTGAGGAAAATCATTTCTAAATAAAGTGAACATATCTTTGATCATCGTAGGGCAATGTGTTGCCGTTGGGTGGTACTATAATGACAAGTTTTTTTTTCTGAAAGAACATAAATTTAATTACCAGTTTTGCTGGATGAGCTAACACCATCGGGTCAGGGTGGGGCATCGGAAATATTCAGTGATTGTTTAAGTTGCGTTTGTCTTTGAATTCACTGCTTTGTTGTTGTTGTTGTGATGATGTTTTATTTGATAGTGCTATCTGGGGGTAGTCATCTGTGGGATAGTTATCCAGAAGTAGTTATCCCGGGGGTAATTATACGGGGGTAGTTATCCGGGGGTAGTTATCCAGATCCAAGGGGTAGTAATTATGGGGTAGTTTTCCAGGAAGTAGTGTTCCTAGACCCCAAATATCGATAAACAACTTGTCACCTTGATTTCTTGTCCTAAACAAATTCCGACCACTCGTTGACTTGTCTTTTTGTCCGCAACAAGTCGACTTTTCTGTTCCACTAACTAACCAATTTGTCTTCTTTTCCAAAACAAGTCGACTTGTCGTGTTTTGTCAACTCGGCATTTTGTCTTCTCGTCCAAAACAAGTCGACATTCCGAGTTTCAACAAGTCGTTATCATGTCTTCTTTTCCCAAACAAGTCGACTTCCCGAGTTTCAACAACTCGTTATCATGTCTTTGTGTCCCAAACAAGTCGACTTGCCGAGTTTCAACAACTTGTCATCTTGACTTCTTGTCCCAAGCAAGTCGACTTGCCGAGTTTCAATAACTTGTCATCTTGACTTCTTGTCCCTAACGAGTCGACTTGCCGAGTTTCAACAACTTGTCATCTTGACTTCTTGTCCCTAACGAGTCGACTTGCCGAGTTTCAACAACTTGTCATCTTGACTTCTTGTCCCTAACGAGTCGACTTGCCGAGTTTCAACAACTTGTCATCTTGACTTCTTGTCCAAAGCAAGTCGACTTGCCAAGTTTCAACAACTCGTTATCATGTCTTCTTGTCCCAAACGAGTCGACTTGCCGAGTTTCAATAACTTGTCATCTTGACTTCTTGTCCCAAGCAAGTCGACTTGCCGAGTTTCAACAACTTGTCATCTTGACTTCTTGTCCCAAGCAAGTCGACTTGCCGAGTTTCAACAACTCGTTATCATGTCTTCTTGTTCCAAACGAGTCGACTTGCCGAGTTTCAACAACTTGTCATCTTGACTTCTTGTCCCAAGCAAGTCCACTTTCCGAGTTTCAACAACCCGTTATCATGTCTTCTTGTTCCAAACGAGTCGACTTGCCGAGTTTCAATAACTTGTCATCTTGACTTCTTGTCCCAAGCAAGTCGACTTGCCGAGTTTCAACAACTCGTTATCATGTTTTCTTGTCCCAAACGAGTCGACTTGCCGAGTTTCAATAACTTGTCATCTTGACTTCTTGTCCCAAGCAAGTCGACTTGCCGAGTTTCAACAACTTGTCATCTTGACTTCTTGTCCCAAGCAATTCGATTTTTCGAGTTTCAATAACTCGTTATCATGTCTTCTTGTTCCAAACGAGTCGACTTGCCGAGTTTCAACAACTTGTCATCTTGACTTCTTGTCCCAAGCAAGTCGACTTTCCGAGTTTCAACAACCCGTTATCATGTCTTCTTGTTCCAAACAAGTCGACTTGCCGAGTTTCAATAACTTGTCGTCTTGACTTCTTGTCCCAAGCAAGTCGACTTGCCGAGTTTCAACAACTTGTCATCTTGACTTCTTGTCCCTAACGAGTCGACTTGCCGAGTTTCAACAACTTGTCATCTTGACTTCTTGTCCCAAGCAAGTCGACTTGCCGAGTTTCAACAACTTGTCATCTTGACTTCTTGTCCAAAGCAAGTCGACTTTCCGAGTTTCAACAACTCGTTATCATGTCTTCTTGTTCCAAACGAGTCGACTTACCGAGTTTCAACAACTTGTCATCTTGACTTCTTGTCCCTAACGAGTCGACTTGCCGAGTTTCAACAACTTGTCATCTCGACTTCTTGTCCAAAGCAAGTCGACTTTCCGAGTTTCAACAACTCGTTATGTCTTCTTGTCCCAAACGAGTCGACTTACCGAGTTTCAACAACTTGTCATCTTGTCTTCTTGATCCAAGCAAGTCGACTTGCCGAGTTGCAATAACTTGGCTTCTCGGTATTTAACCTGTCTTCTCGTCTTCTTATCTCGTCATCTGGTTGGCACTTCCCAGGTCGAAATTCCCATAGAAACCAGTAGAAACCAGTAGAGACCTTCTACTGGTTTCTAATGGTTTCCGGATTTGACTGGTTTCTATGGGAATTTCCAGAGAGTTCCAGTAGGATTCCCATAGAGACCATTAGATTCAACTGGTCTAAAGACCAGAACAACCCAATAAAAACCAGTAGAGTCTACTGGTTTTCAAATGGAGTGTTAAATTCAAAGTCAGACCAGTAGAATCCAGAAGAAATCAGTACTGTTTAATGGTTTCAAGTGGAGAGGGAAACCTGTAGAGAACAGTACAAACCAGAAGAGTCGACTGGTTTCAAAACTGGGTTGAAAAAAAGACAAGTCAGACCAGTAGAAACCATTACAAACCAGCATTTTTTTACATGTTAAGACATTACTTGTCAACCAGTAAAAACCAGCAGGTACCCGTGCAGCCTACTGGTTTGAAGATGGCTTTAAAAGAAGGAAAAACCAGTATGAACCAGTACAAACCAGTCACTTTTCTGCATGTATAAACAAGAATTAAGTCAAACCAGTAGAAACCAACAGGTACCAGTATAGTCTAATGGCTTGAAGAGGGTCATACAATTGTGATGAATTAATACCAGCATAAACCAATAGAAACCAGAACATTCTACTGGCTTAAAATGGGGGTGTCGAAATCCCTTACGAAAAAGTCCTGTGGTACTCCTGTGGTAATTACCACAGGACGGTACCACAGGACAGTACCACAGGAAAGTACCACAGGACAGTACCACAGGAAAGTACCACAGGAATTGTCCTGTGGTATTTTGGGACATACCACAGGACAGTACCACAGGAATACCTGTGGTATTTTGGGACGTACCACAGGGCAGTACCACAGGAAAGTACCACAGGACCGGTACCACAGGACAGTACCACAGGAATTCCTGTGGTATTTTGGGACGTACCACAGGGCAGTACCACAGGAATTCCTGTGGTATTTTGGGACGTACCACAGGGCAGTACCACAGGACTAGTACCACAGAACAGTACCACAGGAACTGTCCTGTGGTATTTTGGGACAGTACCACAGGACAGTACCACAGGTCGATCATTACCACACAGCATTACCACAGGGCAGTACCACACAGCATTTCCATGGTACCACAGGAGAGTACCACACAGGATAGATCGAAAAAAAAAATCTGGGAGACTTTTAGCCACATTTCAAGGAATATTTCTGATAGGTGAGTAATGGATTTTAGGACAAACATGGCCCTACTTAATAACCTGTCCTACTCCTAACATATAACCTCAAACGAGAGTCTAATGGCCAAGTGCCAATCTAGTCCTATAATAGATCTATATAGTCATATTCTATTCCTAGGTAGCCATCGACCCTATCGGTACATATATATATGGCCGTCTATCCGTAAAGCATTAAGGCATGGTTACTAACTCGATTATACTTTATTATCAAGATATGAAATTACACTTTCATAACAATATCTATGATATTGGGAATAACATAACATAATTAGACAATCTTTCATAGAGTTCAAAGTAAGTTCCATCATTAATACTTTGACTTTTTAAGTCATATATGTATTTTCTAAAATCTAGAGTGCTTTTTATGAATATTCATGAGCTATGTAAAAAATTGTACCACAGGAGTACCACAGGAGTACCACAGGAGTACCACAGAAGTCCTTATGAAATTTCTCATGCTTTACACCAGCACTTTCACTAAATAGGTAATACTGTAGGAGTATAGGACAGGATAAGCAATGGCAAATCAATTGTTATAATTCACAGCATAACTCATCTATCAATTAATTGAGGAATATTAATATGTGCTTTTTTGTTTGTATTTTTGTTATAAATTTCAGTTGATTCTGCCGTACAATTTTCCTGTGTGGTACTCCTGTGTGGTACTGCTGTTTGATATTCTCCTGAGGTGATAGTCCTCTGGTATAAAATGTTAAGAAAAAAAAAAGAATATCCTGTAGCATTTTTCTGTGGTACTTCTGTGTGGAATAGCACCATCTGTGGGATTTTGGACAGTTCCTGTGGTACTCTCCTGTGGTATACATCGAAAATTACCACAGGAATTCCTGTCGTACTGTCCTGTGGTACGTCCCAAAATTCCACAGGACAATTCGTGTGGTACTGTCCTGTGGTACGTCCCAAAATACCACAGGACAAGTCATGTGGTACTGTCCTGTGGTACTATCCTGTGGTACTTTCCTGTGGTATTGTCCTGTGGTACTGCCCTGTGGTACTGTCCTGTGGTACGTCCCAAAATACCACAGGACAAGTCGTGTGGTACTGTCCTGTGGTACTATCCTGTGGTACTGTCCTGTGGTACGTCCCAAAATACCACAGGACAAGTCGTGTGGTACTGTCCTGTGGTACTATCCTGTGGTACTGTCCTGTGGTACTGCCCTGTGGTACGTCCCAAAATACCACAGGACAAGTCGTGTGGTACTGTCCTGTGGTACTATCCTGTGGTACTGTCCTGTGGTACGTCCCAAAATTCCACAGGACAATTCGTGTGGTACTGTCCTGTGGTACGTCCCAAAATACCACAGGACAAGTCATGTGGTACTGTCCTGTGGTACTATCCTGTGGTACTTTCCTGTGGTATTGTCCTGTGGTACTGCCCTGTGGTACTGTCCTGTGGTACGTCCCAAAATACCACAGGACAAGTCGTGTGGTACTGTCCTGTGGTACTATCCTGTGGTACTGTCCTGTGGTACGTCCCAAAATACCACAGGACAAGTCGTGTGGTACTGTCCTGTGGTACTATCCTGTGGTACTGTCCTGTGGTACTGCTCTGTGGTACGTCCCAAAATACCACAGGACAAGTCGTGTGGTACTGTCCTGTGGTACTATCCTGTGGTACTGTCCTGTGGTACGTCCCAAAATACCACAGGACAAGTCGCGTGGTACTGTACTGTGGTACTATCCTGTGGTACTGTCCTGTTGTACTATCCTGTGGTACTTTCCTGCGGTACTGTCCTGTGGTACTGCCCTGTGGTATTGTCCTGTGGTACTGCCCTGTGGTACTGTCCTGTGGTACGTCCCAAAATACCACAGGACAAGTCGTGAGGTACTGTCCTGTGGTAATATCCTGTGGTACTGTCCTGTGGTACTGTCCTGTGGTATGTCCCAAAATACCACAGGACAATTCCTGTGGTACTGTCCTGTGGTATGTCCCAAAATACCACAGGACAAGTCGTGTGGTACTGTCCTGTGGTACTTTCCTGTGGTACTGCCCTGTGGTATTTTCCTGTGGTACTGCCCTGTGGTACTGTCCTGTGGTACGTCCCAAAATACCACATGACGAGTCGTGTGGTGCTGTCCTGTGGTACTATCCTGTGGTACCTTCCTGTGGTACTGTCCTGTGGTACTATCCTGTGGTACTTTCCTGTGGTACTGTCCTGTGGTACTGCCCTGTGGTACGTCCCAAAATACCACAGGACAAGTCGTGTGGTACTGTCCTGTGGTACTATCCTGTGGTACTTTCCTGAGGTACTGTCCTGTGGTACTGCCCTGTGGTACTGTCCTGTGGTACGTCCCAAAATACCACAGGACAAGTCGTGAGGTACTGTCCTGTGGTACTATCCTGTGGTACTGTCCTGTGGTACGTCCCAAAATACCACAGGACAGTTCCTGTGGTACTGTCCTGTGGTACTATCCTGTGGTAATTTCCTGTGGTACTGTCCTGTGGAACTGCCCTGTGGTACTGTCCTGTGGTACGTCCTAAAATACCACAGAACAAGTCGTGTGGTACTGTCCTGTGGTACTATCCTGTGGTACTTTCCTGTTGTACTCTCCTGTGGTACGTCCCAAAATACCACAGGACAATTCATGTGGTACTGTCCTGTGGTACTGTTGTGTGCTATACATCCCATAATACCACAGGACAATTTGTGTGTATACTGTCTTGTGGTACTGTCCTGTGGAACTTTCCTGTGGTAATGTCCTGTGGTACTGCCCTGTGGTACATCCCAGAGTACCACACGATCCTCTGACACAGTACCACACAGTTCCTGTGTTAACATATATTTGTGTGGTACATTGTGTGGTACCAACCAGTACCACAGGGAGTACCACATGAGCCTGTAAAACAGTACCACACAGTTCCTGTGGTAACATTTATTTATGTGGTACATTGTGTGGTACTGACAAGTACTACAGGGAGTACCCTACAAGCCTGTGGTACAGTACCACACAGTTCCTGTGGTAACATTACAAGTGTGTGGTACATTGTGTGGGTACCGACAAGTACCACAGGGAGTACCACAGGACTTTTAGGGGATCCACACAGAGGAGGAGGAAACGAGATTACGAGGTACGTTCACATCGTAGGCAATTCTCGGAATCTCCCAACCTCTATCGTGTGGAATTAAGGAACATTGCCTTAACCAGACACCATGATAGGTTGAAACCCTGTAGGGACAGGGATATCCCTGCATGGTGTAGAAAGGACAGTCACCCTAGAGAGGCTGCTCTCTATTGTATTTGCCATGGACCAGACGATGGTGCCTTCATGATACAATGTGATCATTGTGATGAGTGGTACCATGGTTCTGTGTGGGAGTGACCCCACAGGAAGGGGAAGCCATGAACAAGTACAAGTGTCCCCCTTGTCAGCAAGGGAGTTGAGGTGAATAGGATCCCATGCAGGGGGAGTATTAATTGTCCTTTCTTTTCACTGGTAACCAGTGAGGTGGAAGCTTGGCAGTGGGGGTTCCACAATTCCCACTTCAGGTTTATTTCCCGAGTAAGGTTTTGGCGCTAGCCGAAAGGAGGCATTGCGGAGGGTACCACTTGCCAGTTTGCTGTTGGAGACCGATTCTCCACTCCTTCCTTCCAGTAGGGATTTACCCTGCATGACCCCAGTCTTTTCGGGGAGGTAGCTTCCCTTGTAGCTGAGGTGTTGGGGAAGGAGATCAGTGTGACTCGCCTCCTGGAGGTGACGAGGGAGGATGCCCTTGAATTGTATGGAGGTTAAGCTCCATAATGAAGGTAATTCACTTCCTGGTGGTGAAGAGGGGAAACGCCCTCAAATGGTATGGAGGGTAACTCCATTATATGTCTTCGCGGGGTTTTATTTATGTGTATACCCGCGTCGCAGCCAATTATATTTTTATTATTATTGGCACCCTAATCATCCATTTATTACAGGTAGGCAGGGGTATTTTATTATGCTCAGGGACCTTTTGTGCCTGCTGTACATATTAGTGAGTATATGTTTTGATATAAAGGAGTTCTATTTTTATAGTTATACGTAAGTCATTCTTTCCATATGGAAGTGCTTCTTGCCATTTGGTTGTTTGTACCTTGTGTTCAGTGTGCTGGAAGAACACTGTTTTTCTCAGGTTTTGTGTGTATTCAGGCGGCTGTTTTGCTGATTTTTGGCACTTGCCCAGGCTTGCCTGTATTACCAAAGTCACTTGCCAAAGCTTTTCAAGTTTTTTGTATTCATAACAGTTGCCAAAGAGTTGCACAATAGGTGCGTAGTAGTTTATAGGACCATTTTGGTCATAGTGCGTTTATATGAGTAGTTATTATTCATCTTGCTTGGCTTTTGTTCTGATGCCAAGAGAGGTGTTCAATTTATATGTGATCGGGTGATTTGGGAGTGATTTACTTGGGTTTTGAAGGATGGGCGCTTTCCCGTCCTATGGTCTTTTATTTTTGTTTAATCCCAGCAGGGGGGGTGAGGGTCGTAGGGTTTTTCTCCCTCCCAATATCGACGGTCCCTCGCACCCCCATTCGGTACATGAGTGACCTAGGCGGTGGTCCGCTGAATCGTCCCTGGCAGACCCCCAGGGACGGGTCAGATTGTGCATTCTGACGGGTGGGGCTCTGCGAGATCCCCGGTTGTGAGGGATTTGGGAGTTCCCATCATTAGTTTTCTTTTGGTCCGGGGCCATTTATTTCTATTATGCCCCCAGTTTTTCAAAACGGGGGGGAGTGTAGTAGGAACACCCCTGTGGGGAATAGCGGGGCGTACCATACACCCGCTATGGCTATAGCGGGGCACATCACAAACCCGCTATGGCTTCCCATAGACCCCTTATGGGAGCCTACCCATATATAAGGGGGCACATTTTCTAGCATCGCCAGTTGGTGCTCGGGATTTCGTTGGATACAGTATGTGAAGTGATAGCTACAGATTATAACCAGTGCCAACTCAACTATATACAAGACAGACGAAGGACAATACCACGGAAAGAGGTAACTATTCATTGTGGATGTGCGGTTTATTTACCGGGACTCCACGTCCACAACAACCTAACTCCTGTACTATACTAGCTAGTTACGCAGTATGCCCTACGCGTTGTACGTACGCTACGGTTTACGAGTACGTCGTACCGGCGGCGCGCCTCGCCAGTTAATGCACCGTGGGTTGTTGAAGTACACCAAGCTAGGGATCGTGAGGGGCGACCGACCAGTTTTTACTCGCTGCTCAAATGGACGCTCGGTGTCCGAACGGCAACCATCGAGGCGGCACCGACCTACAGTATATAATCTCGCGGTCGCCGAGCGATTTAGGGAATAAAATAACAAAGAAATGGCAAAAACACATGTCGCGCAGAAGAATACCAAGGGAGTAGATGTAGGCTAGCAACATGGGGGACAGGAAAGACAGGGACAACCACTTGGGGGCGGATGAGCTGATGAAAGCTAAAAGTTGGGATTCAGGGGTTGTTATATACAGATACTCGTAGTAACATAATGGTATTGGGTTTTTTTATTTAGATAGGCCTATTGAATTAAAAAGTGATGAATGCAAAGATATAGGGAGACTGAAAATACAAAATTGAATAGAAAATATAGTAGAAATATATCTGTAGCAAGCAAAGATATTTGGGAACAATGTAATCTATAGCCCTATAGGGGTGATTACAGATTTTTTTTTTCATCTTGGGTTTTTGTTTTTGTTTTTTCATTTTTTCGATTTCCTAATTTCTACCAGTTATCCATCAGTGGTTTCTTATGGCTGAGGTGACAGTTTGTAATTTGATTCTTAAATCTTTTACTACGAGTTTATCTCATCAATCAATATAAAGCGCATACAGCGCATATACAATAAATTTCATTTCATTTATTTCATTTCTTTTTCAGCAAAACATAACACAGAATAAATCAGGAATTATAACATAGGCATGCTGTATTAATTTTCACATGATAGATAATGGTTTTAATATATACATGTACATGCACCGACAAAATACAAAGTTATGCTTGGAGGAAAAAAAAGAATTGGGAGGTTCACTGAAAAGCATGCTTGTATACTGTGAACCACTCAAAGGATTCTTATGTGTACAAAGACAGGACAGAACAAGACAAGAGAAACACAACAACATGACATGACATAACTGAAGGGTATACCATTGAAAGGAATAAGGCACATCAGAAAAATGGAAAGAAAGGAGAGAAGGAAAAGAAAAGGAAATGCCCACACGCTGAACATCGAGATCGGAAGAGGGAACTGAGGTCCTTCTGAGCTCAAGCAGCTGAGCAAGGTTCATACAAATAAGATGGTGTAATAAATTACACAATGATGAATTCAATGATTGACGACGAACAGTTAGGTTGTAGAGACCAGTTAGCTAAAGAATAATGAATATCTCAATCGTCAATAGGAATTTAACAAAAAGAATTTCAACTTGCGCTTAAAAGAATGCAAAGATAGAGAATTTTTTATATCACAGATCAAAGAATTCCAAAATTTAGGGCCTTTGTACAGGCCTATAAATGTATTCTGAGCCAATAAAGTTCTTAGGACATGCAGGAGGGGTATATGAAACTCATTTGATCGTCTAGTGGGATAATTATGAAAAGATTGATTTCGAGGAAACATTGAATTAAAAATGATGGGATGTGCATTTGCGTTATAATCAACCAAAAACTGACCCAGTTGAAAGAAAAACAAATCTTTAATTTTTAAAATCTTATGTTTAGTCAATAATGGATCTGCATGAGAGCGTGGTGAAACGCAACAAAATGATACTAAGAGCCCTTTTTTGTTTATGATACAAAAAGTTTATCTAGTAAAGTTTGATGGGCACTATAAAGTTTGATGGGCAATGTTACCTATCAATATGTTCTCTATAATGCACTTCACAATGTCTCTTTCCATTTTACAATATTATCACGATAGCATTTTGCAAATTATATTCAAAATAACAATTAAGAAAAATAAATGTACTCTCTAAAAAAAACCGAGTGAAAATTTTCACTCTAAAAAGAGTGAATACAAAAAAGAGAGAATTTCGAGTGAAATTGGAGTGAATTTTGAGTGAAAATGCTCATTTTCACTCATTTTGGAGTGACGTCAGGGATCACTCCGAAATCTTCGAGTGATCCCTGACGTCACTCCAAAATAAGTGAAAATGAGCATTTTCACCCAAAATTCACTCCACTTTCACTCGAAATTCACTCTTTTTTGTATTCACTCTTTTTAGAGTGAAAATTTTCACTCGATTTTTTTAGAGAGTAGCCTAGACCTGGGCCCTGTTGCATAAAACCCTTACCGCTGGACTTACCGCTCCTTTCAAGCGGTAAGTCTTCAAATTAGCGGTAAATTTTATAATCCTTGATGCTGATTGGCTGTGACGCCTAATTTTGACGGTAGTTACACGTTTGTACCATTGAAATTCAATGGTAAGTTTTATGCAACGGGCCACTGATCATACAGCACACAACATAACTGTATCCGATTTAACGTAACTTACAAAATAAAGTGTTTACTTTACAAATAAATCTTTATGGCAAATCAAAGTCTATTTTGAGAAGAATACGGTAAAAGGAAAGTTGTTTGCATACAGGTTTTCTTGTCTTCAAAAAAAAAATCGCTGTGCTTGTGAACTACGTTGTGGTGTTCGTTGAGTTTAGGAGCATCGTAGACTTCGTTGCCTTGTCAGATAGAAAACAAAAGCGTTATTGTTGATGGCCCAGTCACATAATACCCAAGTAGCTCGAGAGAAACTTCGGCAAAGACAGGTAGGCAGCAACCGATACGCCCGAGGAACACCGGCAGATAACCCATCGATCGCCGGTCGGTCACCGAGCGATTTCGTAAAAATCCGCCGATGGCCTGTGGAAGATCGTCCAGTTGACGGTGGGGCATCACTCGGTGACTGCTCGGCCTCTGAGCGGAGAAGATTCCCATAATGCAAATTTTTACCTAATGTCAACTGGTGATCGACGGGACACCTTCAAGGCATCGCTAGGTCTTCGCTCGGGTTTCAAAACCTGCTCAACATCTCCAAAAATCGCTGGGCGGTGCCAAAATTTCAGCTGCGACCGAGCAGGCTCCAAATCGGTTGGTCGCCGCTCTGAGTTGTGATCGTATCCGTACTGTGCATTGTGCATACACGATATAGATGCTGAGTGGAATTTTGTTAACGGGATGTTGTAAAAAGTTTACATTATGAGAATTTTTGTTACTTTTCAAGATACTTGAAAAGGTAATAATAATGAAATGTACTGGGTACTCAATCGGGGGATACCATCGTATACATTCCCTCGTCTTCGACTAGGACAATACAATTCTATGTCAGGCAATAATGTCGTATCCCCCTCAGGACCGGTCTATATCATGTCATACAAAATATACTCTTGCCTTGCGGTGAAAATTTTTACTCATCTAAGCTGGTATCTCACTGAGCGGCGAATGTTTGCGAACGTAGAATATTTGAGATTCGCCAACTTTTCTGACGAATGTTTGCGAAAAATCAAGGTTTGCTTCTGCCATTAGCGACAGTTAGCGACTTTTAGCGATGTTTAGCGACAATTAGCAACACTTCAGCGAACGTTTGCGAAAGTGTTTGCGAAACACAGGTGGCGACTATTAGCGACTGTCAGCAAATTTTAATGTTAGCAACAATTTAGCAAATGTTAGCGACAGTTTGCAAATATTAGCAACTGTTTGCAAATCCTTTGCGACATTTTGCGAATGTTCTGGGACCTAGAAAAGTACCAGGCGATTATGTATAGTCAGACCCATAAAACGAACGTACAACCTTCCACTAAATTCAGATCTCTTGTGACAACCGTTCAAGATGGATTTCCAGTATTATGGAAATAAATTTCTGCCAAGGAGAGGCTCAACGTGCTGCTATCCTTGAAGAGCTGCTTTGCCAGGCTGCTGCTGCTGCTACAGCTATCGTGCAGCATAAGAGAAAGAAGATAAAGAAAAACAAGACAGGAAGAAGAAAAGAAAGACTGTTTTGGGTCAGAGAGTGGTTGTTGCAGAGGACAGACTTTGGTCAATATGAAAAGCTTTTGCAGCAATTACATGATGGAGATGTCAAGAGCTTCAAGAACTTTCTCAGAGTGGAACCTTGCCTGTTTCAGGAGCTTTTATATACCGTATAGGAATAGCTATAGTAGGAACCATATGGTTACTTGTTCGCTAGCAGTGGCGAATCAAATACAAATGTTAGCGACACCGTCCGTTTGCGAATTCTTACGAGTGTTTTGCGAATGTTTGCAACTGTTAGCGAAAATACAAATTCGCAAAGGTTCGCGAAGAAATTTTGAACATGTTCAAAAATTTCTTTGCAACAAGAAAAACTGCGACAATAAAAACCGTTTGCGAACTTTCTTGCAACTGTTAACGAACCTTTTGCAACCCTTTACGAACCCTGGCGAAATCCCAAATTCGCTACGTTCGCAAACGTTCGCGGCTCAGTGAGATACCAGCTTAAAGGACAAGTTCACCTTCAGAGACATGTTGATTGAGTGAATGGAGCAATATTAATAGAACACATCGGCAACAGCTTGAGGAAAATCGGACAATCCGTTAAAAAGTTATGAATTTTTGAAATTTCTGCTCAGTCACTACTGGATGAGAAGACTACTACACCTTATCGATGTCACATGTGTACAACGATATAAAGAAAGTATGAGGAAAATTCAAGATATTTTCACTTTTCTCGCATAATAAAAGAACGCTTGACTTCCCTCTTTCAGAAGGCAGGGGGAATGATATTGCCTAAAAAATACGTCGGTGACAAGTCGAGGAAATGTGCACTTTTTTCAAAAAGTATAATTTTTGGAAATTCTCTTTATATTTTCCTTATATCGTTGTACGCATGTGACATCATACACTCTAGTATAGTCTTTTCATCCAGCAGTGACGGTGCATAACTTTCGAACTGATTGTCCGATTTTCTCCAAACTTTCACTGATGTGCTCTTTATACGAATATTACTGCATACACTCAATCCCAATGTATATGAAGGTGGACTTGTCCTTTAAACTTGCCTGCACTTCTAAACCTTCCTTTCGTGTTTATGTTCTGTTGATTACTTTGTATCCATTTTTGAAATGCTTCATAGTCTTTTAAGGGGGTATCTCACTGAGCGGCGAACGTTTGCGAACGTAGCGAATTTGGGAATTCGCCAGGGTTCGTAAACGGTTGCAAAAGGTTCGTTAACATTCGCAAGAAAGTTCGCAAACGGTTTTTATTGTCGCAAACAGTTTTTCTTGTCGCAAAGAAATTTTGAACATGTTCAAAATTTCTTTGCGAACCTTTGCGAATTTGTATTTTCGCTAACAGTTGCAAACATTCGCAAACATTCGCAAAACACTCGTAAGAATTCGCAAACGGTCGTAATACGGTGTCGCTATAACATTTTTATATGATTCGCCACTGCTAGCGAACAAGTAACCACATGGTTCCTACATAAAAGCTTCTGAAACAGACAAGGTTCCACTCTAAGAAAGTTCTAGAAGCTCTTGACATCTCCATCATGATTGTAATTGCTTCAAAAGCTTTTCATATTGACTAAAGTCTGTCCTCTGCAACAAGCACTCTCTGACTCTCTTTCTTTTCTTCTTCCTTTCTTGTTTTTCTTTATTTTATTTCTCTTATGCTGCACAATTAGCAGCAGCCTGACGAAGCAGCTCTTCAAGGATAGCAACACCTTGAGCCTCTTCTTGGCAGAAATTTTTTCCATATCCTGGAAATCCATCTTGAACGGTTGTCACAAGAGATCTGAATTCAGTGGAAGGTTTTATGTCGTTTTATGGGTCTTACTATACACAATCGCCTGGTACTTTTCTAGGTCCAAGAACATTCGCAAAATTGTCGCAAAGGATTTGCAAACAGTTGCTAATATTTGCAAAACTGTCGCTAACATTTGCAAAATTGTCGCTAACATTTGTAAAATTGTCGCTAACATTTGCTAACATTCGCTAATAGTCGCCACCTGTGTTCGCAAACACTTTCGCAAACATTCGCTAAAGTGTTGCTAATTGTCGCTAAACATCGCTAAAAGTCGCTAACTGTCGCTAATGGCAGGAGCGAACTTTGATTTTTCGCAAACATTCGTCAGAAAAGTTGGCGAATCTCAAATTCGCTACGTTCGCCGCTCAGTGAGATACCAGCTTTAATTCTCATGGAATTTTACTTATATCATAAACCTTTATTTCGCGAACGCCGTTTTAAGAATCGGAGTGTCTTGATATTGAATTTGATGGACACTCTTGCGCAATAAATCAGAGTTATGTTGTATAATATACCTTTGTATTTGTAATTGGTCTTTTTGTTTGCTGTGAGTAAAAAAAAACGAGAGTAAAGACTTCTGAAAGTGGAAATTGAAAGAAATTACAAGTTGCCATGCTGTGTTAATACGATATGTTCAGAACTTGGAAATGACAAAAATAGGATTTTTGCTCTTCATCTTGATTGAGAGCAAGACAGTTTGCAACGTAAACACTATCGAAACAAAACGCGTCGGATCACAAAACGAACGAATTAAAAAAAAAAAAAAATCTTTATCCGGAGAGGTCTGCGTGCCAGAAGATGGACCTTGTTTTGCTGTCCGTCAGATATTTTTCGATGGTTTTGTCATATTTCGAGGGTGACGAATCCGAACCTGGATGATGCAACTCTTTTATCCTTGAGGATTTTGAGCTGTTTTAAATGGCTTCCAAAATGGCCGCCAAAATGGCAGCCAAGATTCCTGTTATTCCCTCAGTACCTCATTTTAAGGATGCTGATTCCGAATCATGATGTTTAAACTTTGCTTTCTCAAGGATTTTCAGATGTTATAAAAGATGGCCGCCTAGAATTGAAATTTCTATAGATATCTTTATGAAATATAATGTTGAAATATTTGAAAGATTTGCTGGTTTTAACCTATAGTTATTTTGAGGGTGCTGAATCCAAATCTGGATGATGCAACTCTTGCATCCGTGATGGTTTTGAAATATTCAAACTGGCCGATACGAGTATTGCTCACCATTGCTCACCTTGTACTGTGTATGTTGTCACTGTTTTTACTCTATTTGTCAATATCAACTACTAAGATGAAAAGATAAACTTTGTGGCACTGAGATATCACACCGTCACAATGTAATCTGCAGCTTAAGGATTGGTATTGATAATCAAAATGCATAATACATGGGATTTGCAGGATATAGGTGGGAAATACCATGGCAAACTTTACCACAGTAAGTTTACTGGCATGGAAAGTGCTATTGAAATCACCTCATGCACACATAGTTTCAACCAGAACCACTAAGGTATAGTTGTATATTACATCACTCTACCCAGACCACCCTTCAAAAAGTTATACGGAAGACTGATTCAGTTATGTGGATGAAGGGAAACTATAGTTGTCTTGTTTACTCTATTGACCAGTGGAGAATTTTTGATGTACGGTTGATCACTTTCTATACTCCTCAATAAACTGCGCGTAATATAAGGGCCCTCTATAACCTGTGAATTGTTTAGGGATTATCATTTGAATATTCGTTTTCACTACACAATGGATCTGAGTACAGTAAATTCAACGAAGGTAAAATCCAACCCTTAAGTGAGGGTTGGCGTAGGTCTAACCATGTATTTGAATCTATCTCGGTCCACTTTTGCTTATGGTTTGTGT
Organism: Diadema antillarum; assembly: GCF_040938485.1. Lineage (NCBI taxonomy): Eukaryota > Metazoa > Echinodermata > Echinoidea > Diadematoida > Diadematidae > Diadema > Diadema antillarum. The sequence goes on from NW_027271335.1 coordinate 24,218, forward strand.
TTGAAATGACTTACCTAATAATTGTTGTAATATTCAAGCGTTTCAATGTACGCTGATGACACATGCATTTACTTTACTGGTGAGAGAATAAGTCAAATTGGAGCCAGACTTAATACCGATCTGGAAAATATTTCTAAATGGCTTGTGCAATCAAAACATTTGAACATCCAAATTCGAAGATGTTTGTGGGAATTTTGGCATAGTGGATTAGACTCCTGACTCCCAGTCGGAGGACCTGCGTTCAAAACCAGTCCAGTGCTTACGTCCCTGGACAAGATGTTTACCTGCCATTCCTCTCGTCCAAGGTGTATAAATGGGGTATCTTACAACGCTAGTGTAATGATAATGACATGGCCCTCTGGTAAGTGTCAACACTGAACAGGTTAATTATAGGCCCTACCTTCGTAAAATTATCATTGTTGTTATCATTATCGTTCGTCTCTCTCACATACACATTCTCATTGAAAGGTTAATTTATACTCAATTCATATATCATAATTTATAGCCTAGATGCTAAATTGCATACAACTTTACGTATATAGTCTAAATATTTGAAATAGTATTCAAATAGTACAATATAATAGACTACAAAAATCATCACCGCTAAACAATACTAAATATACAAAACGTACTCAATGAAAAAATATTACACACCCTCACCCTGTCATTTAACAAGGCACACACCAAGCATGTCAAGATTTATTCTTGTAGTGTTAATAAAACACTATAAGAATAAATTAGAATGTTGAACTTGTCTGACTTCACCATTATACGAACTTGACTGGAATCTTTGGGTGGTGTGAGTTTTGTATGGTCATAAGTCAAAACTGGGGAAAGTCAGAATTCTCAGCATCATTATTAGTACATGTATCTATATGATCACAGTGTTATTATTATCAGCAGTACATGTATTGTTATCATAATCACTGCGTCTGATCTCTGTTCGCACTTGCGGGGTTAAATAGTTGCTAACGACATGGCTCCTGATGATCATGATGGGACTTGCTATTAACCAATCACGAGCTTCAAAGCTCATAAGCCGAAAATCGAGTTGGTCAGATTCGTAATAGACAAGCATACACAACACGGGTTCAGCACAGACAGACAGACAGACAATATTGTATAGCTCACCCTCTGGAAAGTCGTGACAAAAGTCTCATCGAACGTAACCGACTTTTGGTGTATGCTAAGCACACGATTTATTGTACATGTTGTCAAACTATGAAATTCTTACGTCGACCAATCACCAAGGGCAAATTTGTCAATCAGTTACAATATTGTAGGCCTACATAATTTGTTTTTATGTATAAGTTGGGCTTTTGAATTGTTTTAGTATATTGAACCTTTTTATGAGGTGAATGGAGAAGAAATAAAATGAAATGAAATGAAATAGCGATGAGTAGGTGGAACCATGGACCCACTATCATGGCGGAACGATGGTGTGAGTGTAATGTGTATGCACGCGTCATGCGCAGGGGAGATGAGCGTGGCAGACACGTGTTAGCTGAACAGAGAGCTGATTCGTTGTTAGAAAGTATTTAACTGGCTCCACTCAGGACAAAGCCTCAGACACGACCAGCCCGCCGCACTCTTCTGCCGAACTTCAAGTCCCTCCAATCCCAGCGGTATACCCTTTGAACGACTGACAATGGTGAGTACATGTACTTTGTAGGGAGCAAAGTTTCCTTCACAAATTCTGGTCGGTGAACGCAACATAAACATAATACGACGTCTTGATTTTTCCGAGGCTGTCTTGATTATTTTCCGTAATTTTGTCGGCGGTCTTCCGAACCGTCATATATGCAATTTTCGCGTAAGAATGATATTTCGAGATAATCGGGTTTGAAGTTTATCCATTTTTCAATCATGATTGCTACACTTTTATGTCTGGCATTTCCAATTATTTTTGTGATACGTCAGACTTTACTTCTTACTCTAACGTTTGATGTTTTCGTCGAATTATATAGTTCGGAATTATGCGAGAAATCGCAAGAGAGTTACATGTATGTTTGGGGTTTGCAAAGACCGTTGTCATTTACCATGTATACGACAGTTTTGTTGACCGCGCGCACTATGCAGTATATGTCAAAAAAAGGGGGGAAATGCAATCGAATTTTCGCATTGATAACATTGATAACTTTCAATGTGCTTAAACTGTCTGAATGCTATTTCAGGATTTAAAAATAGAATATCTTACCGATATTTAGCAGACAACCCCACTAATTTCAGCTAAAAGTAAAAAGAAACATGCACTCGTGCGTTCTCCGAACCATTATGACTGCCATTGTCGGTGTTGAAAGGTTATTTCTAAGTTTAATTATTGACAAAAAAAAAATATGACTATGATTTGCCTACAAGGTATTCCACTGATGATTCATTATGCAGTAACCACCCTACAGCCCTACTGGATAGGGTCACCGACCTATCATAATTATCCAATCTCAACATTTACTCTTTATCTATTCTTCATGCACTTGAACTGCTGTTTGTCCACATTTTTTATGCTGTTAGATTATCTGCCGAATCAGGAGCACCTGCTCACGTGTAAATGTATACTGGTTTTGCCCGGCTACTTGCCTGACATGCCTGAATTGGTCGCTCAGCTTATTGAGACGACCGGTATTGATTAGTAGTCAGCTGTTATTTTGACGCCCTTGTAGTGCAATTATCATATTGTTTGTGGACGGTTAACAACACCTAAGATCTGTCTAAGCTACACATGCACCATTTCCCATTTATGAAAACTGGCATGGATCCTGCTAGAATTATTTAAATTCTGGTTTTTCTTTTCTCTCTTCTGACTGTACAATGAAAGTTCTTCAGAAATGGCACAGGCCGACATACCACTTACCATCATCTCAATTTTAAAATAATCAACAAATAAGCCCTCCCTTGGTTGTAATTGTTGCATTTTGAAGCACTCTGACACTGTGATAGTAAAGTTTTGTATATGATGCAAGACATCATCCTTTAAAGTTCACTGAACTGTTGATATGAGCATAATGCTCACATGCGCGGTTTTCACTAGCCACTTACCTGATACATGATGGTGAGTTGAATTGGTAATTCAAATTGGCTGCTTAGCCTGACTGAGTTAACATAATTATAATCTGTTGTCGTTTCATTCTGAAGCATCTCGTGGCGCAATTTCATCACATGGTTTGTGACTGGCCATTTATGATTGGAAATGTTAAATACGCATTATCTATTATTTATATCAGAGCGACAAGGATTCTGCTAAATTCATTAAAATATTGTCGTTTTTTTCCTCTTATTTCAAAGTCATTAAAAATGGTACTGGCCAACCTATCGCTTCTCATTAAGTCTATTAGAAGAAAAGAAACATTGAAGACAACATTCTTGCGTTCTGTGAACCATTATTATGTCATTGTGAGTGTTGAAAGTCTATTTCCAACTTCAACAATTACCCCCCCCCCCAAAAAAAAAAAGAAAACCCGTCTCTTTCTAAAGGTAAAACTGTACACGATTTGAACAGCTTTACAAGGTACTATCATCTTTGCATCGAATAGTCTCTCCCCTTTCCTTGTCCTTATAATGTTTGTATAATCGTTTCCGTCTTTCTCAGTCGCTTCTTCCCACAACTCATTTATCTGTTTATTTGTTGGTCTGCCCGTCTGTCCATCTATCTGTCTGCCTATCTGTGTGTATGTATTTTTCTATTAATACATGAATATCTACCTATTCATATTCGCAACATTAATTGTATACGTCGCTTATATCATGAGATGAGATAAAGACAGATGGCAGGGGAGCGGAAAGGAAGTGGGAATAGAAAGTGAATGTCAGCATATGCCAGAAGACTAGTTGAGCTTGAACAGAGAAAGAAGCCAGAGGACTGATAAGGAGCTAGACTGATGAGGAAGAGTGATTATGGAATGAATGAGACATGCTGTTCACTGCTACACCACATAGACATAGTACTTCTTGTACAGACACAGTATCTTTCTTTCTGGTTCCCCTCCCTCTCCTAATCCTTACTGTCGTATTAAATACTGATGGGTAAGAGTGGGGCACATTGCGTATATATCATCGTTAGTTCAATTCTCTCTTTCTCCGCCTCTCCTTTTATTTTGCTGATTCTGAACCGTTAGTTTCCCAATTCAGCGCAAGAATTTCTGATGTGTAGTCTCCAATGGTGTAGTCAACCAAGGCTACAGGTAGATAGTCACTCCAGTGGTCAACATGTTCCACATTGTGTTGCTTCTTTAATTATGCCCCTGCCGTAAGCCTTAAACGCATTATCATTCCTTGTTCACTGAAGCCAGTGAATCTATACAAGATGAGCACTCACCAGATCGCAAAGGTTACAACAAAAATAATGTTGAAATTTGATTAGATTTGATTTGGCATATTTTTTGTGTGCCATTTTCTTTCCAAGTGCATCAATTCTGTGGAATTTCATTAACATTGTTCAAAATATTCGTTGCATTACACATTACTATATATAGTATGACTATTGTAATGTGATATAAAATGTTGAAATATAGCGTTAGAATTACATAATCAATCTTGATCTCTGTACAAGTTTGCAATGTAAGCATGTCTAGAGAAAATGTTGAAGACCATTAAAACGAAACGTAAAAAGCAAATGAAGCAAATAAACAAATCTTTATTCGGAGAAGTTTGCGTGTCTGGGGCTGAACCTTGTTTTGCCGTCCACCCGAAGTTTTTTGATGGATTTACCCATTTTCGAGGTTACTAAATTATAATCTGAACAGCGCAACTCTTGCATCCTTGAGGGTTTTGAGATGGCTTCCAAAATGGCCGCCAAAATCTGAAGTTCCTGTAATTTCCTTATACATATCGTGAAAAAGAAAAATGGAAAAACGAAAATGAAGGGTTTACCCTATGCTGAATCCGAATCTGGATGAGACAACTTGCATCAATGAGGGTTTGAGCTGGTCAAAATTACCCACATGCTATTACTAACAGACTGCAGGACTATACTTTTGTATGTTGTTCAGTACGGTAGAGCTGCACTTTGTAGATGAAACATTATGCACTCAATGTGTTCTTTTACCAAGCAACATTTACGAATCTCCTAAACAGCGTTGGTTGGTTTACATTTATATTCTCTATTCGAATAACCCTTCGGTGATGTCAAGCACAATATTATTCTGCTATTATGATAAACTGTCCTTAAATTTGTGTGTGTTGGCGCGTTGGCTTCTTGGCCTTTGTTTTTGTTTTTGTTTTTTGTTTTTTGTTTTGTTTTGTTGTTTGTTTGTTTTTTTGTTTGTTTGGTTTTTTTTTGGGGGGGGGGTATTTCTGTAGGCTATTTTTGTGCCTCTCCTAAGCATGAATTTGAGCGAAATACTTATTCGGGACTTAAGTTTCAAATAAAGTGTAATCGAGAGAATTTTTATGAAAAAAAACACACAACTAAGTTTATGATAATACAATGTGTATGTTATTACATTGGATCATATTGTACTATTGATATTTAATGTGTGAATGATACAATGTTATACTGTTCTTGATTATGAATGGCATGCAATGTTCTGCTTTTAATCAAACTTTTCAGACTTCAGTCGCATCAGCTTGTGATTTCCTTAACATTGTGGTGAATCCTTATAAGACCCACAGTCGCAATATAAAAAGAGTAGTTAGGAACAGTTTCGAGGTCATCTAAATTAAGCATCGCAATAATTTAATTATTCTCTCTCTCTCTCTCTCTCTCTCTCTCTCTCTCTTATGTCCTCAATCCCTCTTGTTTCTCTAATCGTAACTTTCTCTCTTATTCTTCATCTTGCTCTCTCAATTTCATTCAAAAATTTCCCCTTTCTCTTTTCGTTACAGGCTTCTCAAGTGACGGACGCCCAACGCGAAGGTATAATTCTAACATGCAATTGCTGCAATATTTTATTCGACCTTGCTGAAGTGTGACTTTACCCATGAAAACAATGATTGCTTATACACAGTCCTCATATTATTATGATTTCCATTTCGACTATCACAGTCATGATTATTGCAGTATATATCATGAAGAATTTGATGGCAAATATATGATAATTTGATATATTTGCGATTAAAAAAATATCAAAAAACTATTGGATTCTTTCAACATAACTTAGAGAATAATCCTTGTTATTTAACATGTGATGTATCACTGGAAAGGTTTAGAGTTATTGTTTCAATAGAATATGATGTCAGGCATCATTGATTTTTTTCATCATTTAAGTTTTTATTGATGTCATGGTATCATAGATGAGTCCTCTTGCATCATTAAGGGAACTGTGTAATAATAATTTGCGTGTTCAAATGCTATCGATATAATGAACTTCGTTAAGTCATTTTATTGAGAAAAAAGTGCAAGTAACGATCGGTCTAGAGGAGAAGTCTTTGGTTATCTTTAATAATACTTATACAACAATATTGTCAGATTATATCACTGGCAGATTCTTATTTTTTTTTCTGCCAAAAAAAAAATTATAGAAACGTTGTGATAAGAATATAGGGAACATATTTAGATATTCTTTTTGATCACATCAGTGATATTAGGATGTCATAAATCATTGCAAGTCAACATATAATTCCATTTATAGGTTCGCATTGCATAGGTACTATAATACAAAGCTTGCAAACTGTCCCTATGATTAATTTGTAATTATCTTTATGTCTACTCTAATTTTCCCAAACCTTACTTTCCTACAGAATACCGCAAGGCCTTCGACAAGGCAGACAAAGATAGCAGTGGGAAGATTGACGCAAAAGAGTTTTTGCATTTAGTCGAAGTTCTCGAAAAGAAGTACCTCCCCCATTTCCTGCCGGAGTTTGGTGACGTTGATGAAGACGGTGAGAAATACAATGTGCACGCTCATGACAGTCATGTGTGTGTATTTGTGTGTGTTGTGTGTGGGGGATGTGTACGTATGTGTATGTGTGTGGGTATGTTTTCAAGCATATGTGTCTATAATGTGTGTATATATTTGCTCTTTGGATTTTCGCGTTTTTAACCTTCATTATATACCCGCACAAAAACTGATGGGTTTTTTTCTGAACATAATATTTATTTTTAGAAAAAGAATTTGTATATATCTGAGTTTGATCACTGATGTGTAATTATAACTGCAATAATAGCAATGTGTTTCTATCACTATTGCAGAGTATGCATTGTTTCTGGACAGTTGTTCATATAGGTGTATCAAACTTCATGACTAGTATGTCTTACAAATAATGCTAACAACATGATTTAAAAAAAATCATCTATGCTTTGTACTAATAATACGTTTTGTTATTAGATGGGAAGAAAAGCACAATAGAATTAAAAATGACTTCATTTGATCTTTAGTGTATAGATAAAAGTTGAGTCATTCCCTAAAAACTACATCATGATCTTGATTTTTCCGAGTATGTCTGGCTTGTAGTTACACTTAACAGCAATCATTAATGAATTAATTGGTCAAATTAGGTACATTTTTACAATGGCTTTGGTACTGCCGACTGTTGTCCTATAAGCAGAGATTTCTCATGCACACTCGACGCCGCAACACACCTTAGCATTTATGGCGCGTTTACACCGAGCGCGGTAAGGGAAACGGGCCGGGATTTTGCTATAGTATACGCCAAAAGGAACCTGGTCTGCTTCTGTTTCACAAAGAAGAAAAAAAAAACAGGAAAGCGGTCTCACTCAAAATATTATTATGTCAAACTCAAGAACCAAAAAAAAAATCAACAGAAAAATATTAATTTTGTAACAAAATTATTAGCGGGGAAGTCATATTGTAACAGAATCAGACATGGTTCCTTTTGGCGCGCCATAGCAAACACCACGTTCCGTGCGTTGGTGACCCTCGCCGGATCGTGTAAACGCAGCTTTAGACGTGAGAAGCATAACAGGAATACATGGAATCAAAGGAAGCCACCACGCAGACGATACATCTTCTCGGGTTGAAAAATGTGAACAACTGCCTCGCGCATGCGCAGAACACCGTTTTTAGCCTGATAGCGTACTGTAGTCCTTATGAATTCGCGTAGCAGATCTATGAAAAAGCTCGCTAATTTTACAGTGTGCAAACACCAGCCCGTGAACCAGTTGAACAACTGACCGTACCAATTTAACAACCGACCATCAAATGTATTTAATCAGAATGTCTATACACATCAAGAATTATTCATTTTCGTATTTTTGTGCACAGCCAACAAAAAGATTGACTTCGATGAATTCGTTGTCATGATGGAGAAGCTGCGACCAGCGAAATTGACTGAAAGCGAACAACAGATGGCCATGGCTGAATTCAAGAAACTAGACAAGGACGGAAATGGCCTCATCACGTGCGTACACGAACATTTTCTCTACTATTTTTTTTTTCATTTAGATTTTGCGTCATGTGCAGTTCCTCGTTTTATTACACAGGATATTACAAATACAACGTAAAATTATACAAAAAAGAATGCTGAAGATAGCGCTAGAGCGTTCATCGAATTCAATAGCAATACACTAGGATTTCTAAAATATTGTTTCCGAAATGAAGGTCATTGAAGTGATGAAATTGGATGAACATGAAACGAATATCAAGTATTATATAGTATTATATAATATTTTTTTGTGAATTTATTTAACTCCCTCAGCTTTTGAGCAATTTGATTTAAATTTTGGTACATGTGACAGCTATGATAGGCCCTATATAGTTGCTCATATTTCAATTTTTCCCATATTTTTTTCTTCATGTCAAACATTGTGTTGCCATGGTAATAGCATTCCTCAACGAAAATCATAGAAATTGTTTATTCCAATAGCTTACTCGGGTTATATATGGCACATGTGATTATTAGTGAGCAAAGTGTACAGTTGTTCAATGTTGAGCCGCCGCAGCGGTACATTGCCATGATAGTTTTTTGCTGTGTTTTTTTCCCCAATAGAAAGCATGCAGTATAATCATTGCTGGTTGAGCTGGCTCCCTGGGTATTGGGTTGGGTTGGGTACGTTGAGTTAGATATTCAGCTATTTATGATGTTTTTCTCTCTCTATCTTCTTCTCTTTCTCTCTCTCTCTCTCTCTCTCCCTTCGTTAATAGTAAAAATATAATGGAGTTAGAATGAAATGTTAGGAAATATGGTTTACATAGAAACTTCAAATTTATGCATTGCTGGTTGAGCTGGCTCCCAGGGTGTTGCGTTAGGTTGGTACGTTGAGTTAAATATTTCGTTATTTATGATGTTTTTTCTCTTTCTCTCTCTCTCTCTCTCTTTTGCAGTTCTGTTTTTGTTAAGTGTCCAAATATAATGAAGTCAAAATGAAATGCTGTAAGGGAATATAATATGGTTTACATGGAAACTTCAAATTTATGCATTGTGCATTAACTGTATGTATTTGTAAGTAAGTCAGGTTTTGATGTCGGTAGCCATTTAAGAGTTCACAAACTTATATGCAATGTATTATTAATATTTGTTCTTAGTTTTGTTATGTAGAAAATGACCTCTGATATTTGAATGGAATAAGAAAGATTGGTAGTTACACATATCCTAAATTGACACTTATAAAGAAACAGTTTTTTATTTTTTGTTTTTGTTTAAATGTATGCCTGTAAATGAAATTTGTATTTTTTATATTGTAAACTGACTGTTTTGGGTGCACCAGGTGGGTTGGGGAGGATGGCCCAAGGGCCCAAGTCATTCAGTTGGCTCATTCCAGACCCGGACTGCTCAACCTGGTGCACCCTTACCACTCCAGTGTATGTTCTGATTTCGAAATATGTACTATGATATTTGTGAATGAAAGCCGAATAAATAATAATAATAATAATAATAATAATAAGTATTTAAAATTACAAAATGAATGACAGAACATACACATGAAAGACTTTTTGAGAAGTGCTGGTAAAACAATACGAAATGAGTAAACATTTTAGTGAATTTATATAATACTATGATATTACCACATATTTCATATTGTATTTGTGCATGGGGGAAATGTGCAATGTATTTATTGAACAGAGTATATATTTTGCAAAAGCGTGCAATCCGTGTTATAACGAATTCAGCTTTTTTAACATCTACTGATTTTCTTTTTAAGAAGTTGAATATGCTCAAAGTAAATGATGTTTATTTGATTCAAGTAGCCAGTTTTATGTATAAACACTCTAAAGGTTATTTACCTCAAATTTTCAGCTCTTACTTTGCATTTAATAGATCTATAAATTTTTATGAAACCCGAAATTCGTGCAATATGTACGTTCCATTTTACCGATATAAGATATCAAGAAGTAGTATAAGATTTTTAGGTCCAAAATTGTGGAACAGTTTAAACATTGATTTAAAACAAAGTCCATCTCTTGCATCATTCAGAAGAAAATATAAGTTACAGCTTATTTCAAATTATTGTATAGATGTGTAGTCCGATCTGGCTTAGTGCTACATAATGTCCCGTTTTGTAGACCGTTTTTGTTTTGTAATTTGTGTCTTATTTTGTCCTCTGTAAGTGCATTTAGTACTTGTAATTGTTTTATGTGCTTGTTGTTAATTATTCTGTAATGCTTTAATTGATAACTGTTAATTATGATATCATTATTTTAAATGACTCTCTTTTTTCATTTTTTGTCTATGGGGTTCGGCCTCGAAAGGTCAATGGCCTATTGCTGTTCCCCTCCACACTCGCCACATATCCCGAGTCACAAACTCTGATTTTTATACATGTGCGTTATTTTGTTATTGATTGTGTGTTCATTTTTGTTATGCTCACATGAAATCATATTGATTTCATTTTTCTTTTTATGAGATGTGGAAAATAAATTTGAAACTTGAAACTTTGAAACTTGAAACCATATAAGGCAAGTGTATATTTACTTGTACCTGTACTATATTCCTTGAGTGCGTCACGTGGTTTGACTTCATCTGATTTGTATGGATATATTTTCCTACATGATGTATATCATAATTATGTTCTCACAATGTCACATAATAAGACCGTTGACCTTATATGTCTAAGTAACATTTTCCGCACATTGCTCCCGGTTATTGCTTTCTAGGCTAGATGAAATGGTCCAGGCGCTGTCCTTTGCGTACACTGAGGAGGAGCTCAAGAAAAAGATCGCTGACGTCGACAAGGACGCTGATGGAAAAATGAACTACAAGGGTGGGTGCACTGCGGAGTATAGACTGCAGCTTAGTTGTCCCCGCCGAACGAGTTCGAGCAGGGGACTATGAAACAGGCTCCGTACGTGTGTGTGTCCGTCCGTGTGTCCGTCCGTGTGTGCGTCCGTGTGTGATCAAAATGTTCAAAATGCTACTCCTTCGCCATTTCTAACCCGATTTTGATTCTGTTTGCTTTATATGATAGCACTACATGGGAGCTTTGAAACTTCTATACAGAATTTCAATTGTGACCTTTGACCTTGACCTTTGACCTATATTGTACATTTTGCTTCAAAATGCTACTCCTTCGCCATTTCTAACCCGATTTTGATTCCGTTTGCTTTATATGATGGCACTAGGTGAGGGCTTCAAAACTTCTACACAGAATTTTGACCTTTGACTTCTTTGACCTTTGACCTTGATTTTTGACCTATATTGTACATTTTGCTACAAAATGCTACTCCTTCGCCATTTGTAACCCGATTTCAATTCCGTTTGCTTTAAGTGATGGCACTAGGTGAGGGCTTCAAAACTTCTACACAGAATTTTGACCTTTGACTTCTTTGACCTTTGACCTTGATTTTTGACCTATATTGTACATTGGCTACAAAATGCTACTCCTTCGCCATTTCTAACCCGATTTTGATTCCGTTTGCTTTATGTGATGGCACTAGGTGAGGGCTTCAAAACTTCTACACAGAATTTTGACCTTTGACTTCTTTGACCTTTGACCTTGATTTTTGACCTATATTGTACATTTTGCTACAAAATGCTACTCCTTTGCCATTTGTAACCCGATTTCAATTCCGTTTGCTTTAAGTGATGGCACTAGGTGAGGGCTTCAAAACTTCTACACAGAATTTTGACCTTTGACTTCTTTGACCTTTGACCTTGATTTTTTTACCTATATTGTACATTGGCTACAAAAGGCTACTCCTTCGCCATTTCTAACCCGATTTCGATTCCGTTTGCTTTATGTGATGGCACTAGGTGAGGGCTTCAAAACTTCTACATAGAATTTTGACCTTTGACTTCTTTGACCTTTGACCTTCATCTTTTTACCTATATTGTACATTTTTGCTACTAAATGCTACTTCCGGCGGGGACATATATTACGCACCGCGTAATTTCTACTTTTCCTTGTTTCTCAATAATATGATTAGGCCTTAGCATTATAGGGCTGTTGTGACGATGTTAATTTCTGTGTGTATAATTAAATCACGTCTTCTTTATGCCAGTTAAGGAGTGCCGTAGAGTGCTTACAGGGTGGTAGACATTGCAGATGTAGTTCTATGATTACTATTCTCATCGTCCTGAGGTCGACCTCCGCAAGTTTAAATGAGAACAGTCCTGCCCAAGATTTCTGTTCTTCGCAGTGTTCCGTCTCACCAAAATCGTTTTAGATGGCTGCCAAGCAATGACACGCTGCCATGGTGAAATGGACCTCTGAGAGACAAATACTAACTGTGGAGATGTTTAAATTTTGGCTATAAATAGTTGTTTTTGTTGTTTTAAGTTTTGCTCTATACTCCTCCATTTTCTTCCAATAAGATCATATCCACATCCGAAAAAAAAAAAATGTCTCCAATATTAACTTCACATTATTTCCTCCTTTATTGTTCATATCAACCATAATTGTTATGAGTGTGTGTTATGATTGCGTGAGGCACACATGGCCGGGAATGAAGCATACTGGTCATGGGCTTGATGCTCCCAATTCTTTTCGTTTGTTTGCTTGTTTGTTCGTTTGTTTGTCTGTCTGTGTGCAAAATAACTCAGAAGTTGTGAACGTATTTGGATGAAATTACAGGAAAGATTAAGACACAAGGAACAGACGATTAAAGTTGGGTAGTGATCTGGGAATTATTTGAGTTTTTGAAGGATTTTTATCTGGAAGCTGATGATGTAAGCAAAAGGCTTCTATTAGCGTTGAGGAATTTGGCGATTTTCAGCATGCATGTATGAGTGGAAATCACTGATGTCTGCAATGTGGAAGAACATCAACATCAGGGGTGAAAATGAGCTGCTTGGCGGAGGTCTGCGCTCTCAGAGTACATTTCTAGTTCATAAAGTTGTAACCAATTAACAGCAAACATTAACCGACTGTCTCATAGATCATGAAGGGAAACTGGGAGAATTAGAACAGAAACTATTAACGTGAGTGCATTTATTAGCTGTCCTTCGATCTATTGCTGTTACATAAAATTGGGACTCCGAGTCAGTACCCAAGACATTAGAGTTCAACTCTGAAGACGCATGAAGAAACCAGGCAAACCAGTCATTTCGATGGCTTATGTCTTAATCCAGTATTTTATTCGAGCTCGCAAGACTTCATGACTGTCACACACCAGTTCTGATACCAAGACTGACTTTCTCTCCTGTCAACTTCAGTGGAGTTACTCCTCAAGACTGACTCTTAATTCCTTACAAAACCAGACATCGTTCATTCATGTATACGATAAACTACTTTAAGAACAATAACTGTATTCTATATATAGTGACCGTAACCGATGACCATTGGTGGTTTGGTCTGGGGACAGAGAAGGGCTTTTTACACTTGTAAATTTTTGCTTAGCCCCGGACCAACTGTGGGGCTAAGGGGGGGGGGGGGGGGCCTTAGCCCCACCGTTGGTACGGGACTATCCTTAGCCCACTTTCTGTTTACACTCGTTTTTGCCAAAGTGGGCTAGCCCCACCGATAGTACGGTACTATCTGGCCCTGCAAAATAGCAGGGGTTAGCACCGCAATTGCGGTGCCAAGCAAGTGAGTGTAAACAGAACGAAAAAATAATCCTGGGCTAAGCGACGGAGACGAAGTCCGACCCTCACTGACCAATCAGAAACGAGGTAATCAAGTGCTGCCGGTGCGTGCGTGTACGTGTACAGTACACAGCGTAATTATGAATATTCATGTGGTTTGGAAAGTCCGGGGCTAAGAAATACGAGTGTAAAAAGGTCAGTTTTCTCCTTGGCCCCGGACAAGAGATAGTACGGGACTAATTGGCGAGTGTAAAAAGCTGAAAAAATTGGTACGGGACTAACGATAGTCCTGGGTCAGAGAAAGTCCGGGGTTAATAAACACAAGTGTAAAAAGCCCTAGAGTCTACTTGGGGTGATAAACTCTAAGGGGTTCGTCCGTGGTAAGGGGAAAGGAAGAACCACATATACAAACGATGTTCTCAGTTAATGTGTCCGCCCATAAGACTTTAAAAGTAGAGTCCCAATTCGTCTAACTCTGGGTAGTAACAATAATTTTGTTGTTGTTGTTGTTGTTCTTCTTCTTCTTCTTCTTCTTCTTCTTTTAAGTTATCTTTTCTAAATATTGTAAATCGTGATTTTGGTTCCATTGGTTAGGTATGCTGTCATTTAGATTCATGCCTACTTCTTCACATAGTTTGTGTGATTTTATGTGTAGTTAATTGTTTGACTACCACTACGAGTAGGGCAGACGACATTTTCCTAAAAAAGCAACAACGAATATTTGAATCAACAAACTCTCGCTAGTGATACACAGATGGCATTGCTGCTAGAAATCTGTGCTTGCTCAATCATGCACACCACATTGTCTGACACTCCTATTATATATTTTGCCCTGGATTAATGTAAAGAATCGTTTTCTCAAAGCAAATTTCCTTTGATCCCATGGAGTCTTGGTTCGGTGTGAAGTCGTAACTGCGTCAGCGATTGTGACAAGAATTTTGGTTGTATAGCTTCCAATTATCGAAACCCACCGATTTGGAGTAGGTCGTAAATTCAGAGTATAAGACTTTTTTTTTTTTGAAATGGTGTTTTATTAATCAATATCTTTCGCAGCCCGGAGGCTGAATTACAGACATTGTTAACAATGGCCATGTATACATTAAAAATGCTCACAAAATACAATGTAGCGATGAAAAAAAAATACATTAAAATAACAAAGGGTCAATCTTATTCATCAGAACCATTGCACAATTAGATTAACCTATAATACAAAACAAAGTCAGATATTACAGATACAATATATTATATATTATATATAGGAAAGAATAGCTGTGATGGTTGTTGCTCCTAAAACGACGCTTGAAAAGGTTTGTGGCTTTTGCGTGTCCCAGTTTTTTTTTTTTCTTCATTTCATTCCCATGATTCAGGAGACTTTACATGTCGTAACTGGTGGTCACCCAAGCAAAGTCAGAAAGACGTACAGCGGGGGGAAAAGTGCGGACGAATTTATGTGACAGAAAATCCCTCACTCAACTATTAACCTTTGAATCTGTTTGGATTAAATTCAGGTAGTCAAGTGTGTATTATTCTTAATCTTCACAGGATTAGATTTAGGTAGTCAAGTGTGCATTTTTCTTAATCTTCTCAATTCCTTCATCTTTATTTCTCTTCCTGCAGAGTTCCTCGCAATGCTGTATTAGGAAGGACATATGACTCTTGTGCACTGCAGACAAATCGGAAAGCGTCTTCGGAAAAGGGCGTGCCCTCACTCAAACTTCTCCCGCAACAGCATGCCATAAATCTGCATGGACGCTCGGAGCATCATTGTTCTTACTTGCAATATAGTTGATGCACTTTATGGGCAATAGTTTTTTTTTTTTTTTTTTAAGACAAAAAAAAAACTATTTCGCATTCTACTTTTATTCTTCGATCGTGAAACAGCCTTATAATTACAATGTATCAGCAAATGAAAGAAATCTAGCGTTGTATGATGTTATAGAGTTAAACACGACAAAGGATAATCGATGTTGCGTGCATGTACGCATTTTGCTAATCGTGAGAGAATAGCAGTGCGCAAAGGTTTTCATCATAAGTAGTTGTAGTAGTAGTATAGTAGTAGTAATAGTAGTATAGTGCTAGTAGGAGAAGTGATAGTATATAGTAGTGGTAGTAGTAGTAGTAGTAGTAGTAGTACTTTATAAGTATCACATTCAAACACACAGATACACACAGAAGTCATCTCTCAACAGCTTGACGTTTCCACAAAAAAAGTATATGTGAGCTTATAGCAATTTCATTATGCTGGCCTTCCTTCTTTCAGCAACAGGGCAGGATATAATCTTATCAATTATTACGATGCGATGTATACATCGTAAATATAACTACTCAAGTTTCTTTATCTGAATAGGTATATATAGTAATATATATATATTCGTATATGTACATATATGTATATATATATATATATATATATATATATATGCTAATTGGTCTTTCAATGTTTTGCTCAAAATTTGGTCAAATCTTGGTCAAAATTATACCCTGCTCGTGATTTTGGAAGCTACTGATGAATAAATGAGAGATCGCCTGTACACTGCCAGTTGCCGAGTATTAATTTTGGCCTATGTACATTTAGATCTAATGAGGTGTTATGTGGTAACGTTGATAAATTCGACACCTTCGAGTCATTACATAAACTGATTATTAACGTTTGTTTGATTTTACCTTTTATTTCAATGGAGAAGAGAAGGGAGAGCGAACGTGTATGTGTGCGTGTGCTCTTGTGTGTGTGTGTGTGTGTGGACAGATAGAATGTATTTGCAGTTTGCCCATCAAGCAAGTACTGATTTCAAATAAGATAGGCCTACTTTTTAAAACAGTTCAAACAGTATTTCATGCATTATGAATTAAGACCTCATAACACAATCCTATAATGAACTGTCTGTACGAGAAAACTCGTGATAATGTTTGTCTCCAAAAGGAGATCATTACTATAGTTATTCCTAACTAGAAAATCGATGGCAAGTTCTCTCTACCCAGGGCAGGGGCTACGTTTATTAAAGTAAGGGGCCCATTTTATGGAATATGAAGGACGTCGATTCATTCGATGCATGTGGTCGAGGGGGAAAGCATTTTGGATAACAAACACACACATAAACAGAGCTAAATATTTTTCTAGTGTCCCTTAAAAAAAAGAAGGATGGCTTAAACAATATGATATTAAAGGGATCGTATAGTTTTGGTTGAGATCAAATTTCAGGTTTCTAACATTCTTTGGTGAGATAATGAGAAAACTCGTATGAAATATGAAAGAGCATGTAATTCTATGAGGAATTCAATGTTTATTTGATGAAAATTGGTTTTGAAATGGCTGAGATATCCAAAAAGGGCGATTTTAATAAAGCGTGGGACCCACACTTTATTACTTTTGCTTTGTTTTACTCTCTTTTTTTTTTTGGATGTTTCAGTCATTCCAAACCCGATTTTTATCAAATAAACTTTGAATTCCTCTTAAAATGGTAGCTCTGTACTATATCATAAGTGTTTTCTTGGTATCTCGCAAAAAGTTAAAAGCCCAATTCTCATCTCCACCAATACTGTATCATCCCTTTAACACCCCTGTTGTTTTCTGGCTGGCAAGCAAAAAACAATAAAAAGCAAACAGGTTAGGTATTAACACAATCGGTATTTTCTGGTTTCTGATGCCACTTCCGGGATTATATTCCGGGATGCAGCTATCTTTCCTGTTACGCAAAACGTCTGATGCGGCGATACAAGACTTCAATCAGCGTGCCCACAAGAAAAGATGAATGGATTTCTGAAAGAGAAACGTTCAGCTAATGTTTTAACAGAGAAATGGTTGTCACAAAATGTAGATTGTTCATGAAAGAAACGATTCAGCAGAGAACAAGAGAAAGTTACGAGAAGAATGGCTGAACCAGACGAATCATAAATGGTGATTTGGATGACGAATACCCCGATGTCTCTGAAATCGTGCTGAAAGAGACGAACGCTCTGTGCACGGATAGATTAATCGTTAAAAGAAAATCAATAGCTACGAAAATACAAACGTTTTACATAAAGATAAACAATATATTCAACCAGATGAATGATTTTATTTTGCAAAAAGAATCACTTTATGAAAAGACAAACAGTACACAACAAGATGAATGGTGTCGCTGAAAAGATTCATCTGATTGGAAAATCAACTGGATGAATGTTCGTTTTATCACAATCAGTGGAAATTACCTTTGCTTTGCTTGAATGGTGTGAGGGGGTGAGTTTTGCTGGCAACTACAGATGAATGATTTGAAAAAAAAATGATAATGAAAACGCAAACAGCTCACAAAAAAGTCATAGTTTACAAAGAAAACGAATTGTTTGCAACTAGACCAAGACGAATTATAGTTGTGAAATAGATGAAAGGTTTTAAATAGACGAATGCGAGAGCGGAATGAGAGTGAAATGGTCGATATAGGACCTGCAGACAGACGAATTGTTTTTGTTTTGTATTTTTTTTAGACGAATGGTGGTACCAAGGAGGTACTAGGCTCGCCTAATACCTCCTTGGTGGCACCATCTGGCGTGCCAATAAAGGCAGCGCCTGCGCATGCACGCGTCGTACGCATCGTGTTTTTAATAATGAATATTGTTTGTTGCATTTTTTTTTTTGATCTGTAGACTGTTGGAAGGTATGCCTCGTGACGTGTAATATGTGACAAGATGTTATTATCGTTATGTAACAGGAATGCGCACCAAACACGCTCTCATCATACAGCCATAATTAATCTTTCAACTTCCTGAGCCATGACTCCACTCGTTACTAACAATAGTCGTTGACAACTGAATATTACGTTCAATTATTGATATACACGTTTTATTGTCGTGTACATTATGTACCACACGCAGGTGGGGGTGCTTTCAACAGAATTATTAACTGCTCAAACGAAGGTTTTGAATGAGGGTGATGTAAAGGAGCGGCAATTACAAATAGGTGCACACTGGTACGAACCACCGCGACAGTCCGAGTAGAGTCCCAGATCGCCTTGGTGAAATATTTTGGCCACGTCACTCTCCAAGGGGCCCGTGTTAAACCCACTAAATAAAATGTAAAAACGCCCACAAATGTAAAAATACATCGCCCACAAATGTAGAAAATCGACCACAAATGTAAAAATTTAACATCGCCCACAAATGTACAAAACGCCCACTAATGTAGAAATGATTTCAAACGTCGCCCACAAATGTAAAAACGATAAGTAGGCCCTACTATAGTACGTTGATATAATAGACTCAATTCTCTAGGATAGCAGTGCACCTCTTGTAAAAATGTGTACGTGTACGGAGACGAGTGCGTGTGTGTGGGTATAGTACATAGAGATATATTATTAATATACATTGTACATCTCTATGGTATAGTAGTGGAGAGTTCGGCAGGGGAGATGTGTGTGCGTGTGTCTGTGTGTTACGGTGTGCTGCGTGTCACACCTTCGAGTCCGGTGGGCAGCTGCGCCTCCGGGCAAGTTACGCGAGCTTGTTGCGAGTACGAGCTGTACAATTTCTGCGGGTGGACATGAACGATGTTAAAGAGTTACCTGCTAGACGCGTGTCACTTACCTAGTTTTGCATGCCGACCTGCCATGGAGTATCGTTGCATGTACTTCTGTGATTATGCTTGTCTTCTGTGTGTGTGTGTGTGTGTGTGTGTGTGTGAGTGTGTGTGTGTGAGTGTGTGTGTGTGTGTGTATGTATGTTTTCCTGCCAGTTTCTGTTTCTGGGCGGCGGGTGAGGACTGACTTATCTGCAAAGGAATCCCTCTGTCCAGGCTCTGAAGTAATTATTTGAAATGGCAGAAAGTCATACAGAATATCTATATAAATGTTCTCAACTAACCAGCAGAGAGGCAGTAACTGACCCTCAACATGCACGCAGATGACCAGCGACACTGGCAAATCAGACTTGCGTGCGCATCTCCGGGTACTAGAGCGGGCCAACACCACTGCGGGGGGCTCCGGAGGAAAAAACAAACAAACAAACAAACTCCCCGCAAGTCAACCACAGGCTTCCCCAGACACGATGTGACAAGGCCTTAGTTTTAGAGCTCCAGTCCCTGTATGTCGCTCGTAACTGAGAACGGATCGGCTTCTACAGGTCACAGTACACAGAATACATGCAATTATTAAGTAGCGCGCGTCTAGTAGCAGGTATGACGCACGAAATAAGGGTGTACATAAACGCCCACAAAGTAGAAATACGTCAACCACAAATGTAAACAAAAAAAAATGCATTTGTAGTTGATGTTTGAATTTTTTACTACATTAGTGGGCGTTTTTCACATTTGTGGGCGCTGTCGTTTTTACATTTGTGCTTGAAATTTTTTACATTTGTGGGCGGTGTTTTTTACATTTGTGGGCGATTTTTACATTTGTGGGCGATGTATTTTTACATTTGTGGGCGTTTTTACATTTGTGGGTTCAACAGCCCGCCTCGATGGCGATCGCGACCTGCAGTAGTGCGCACTGCCACCGACGAGCTCCGGGCCGGAGGGAGGCGGAGGCCGAGATGCTGACGTGTACTGTCTGGAAAGGGAGTTCGCCGCATGGTCGTCGTCTGGAACTGAGCTGGAAATGCATAAAATTCACCCTCAGTCAGTCATTGACGACGGGGTTGACGAATGAGAGGAGATGCGAGTCAATCTCTGATGCAATAGCCTCAGAGTTCACATGTGTGACAGGAAGGCAACTCCTCCTCTGTAATACACTGTAATTTGTTCCAAAGCCATTTTAACGTTGCTGGAACTAAAAGCACCTCACCGATGTGGTGTAATACATACATGTATGAACCTCAAGAATTATAACAAAACTGCATTAACAAGGAATGGAATTGACTTTGGAAAATTGCATCTCCTTTTTGTAGTGAACGCAGGAGAGCAATGGTTTTATGTATACCTCGAAAATCCCTTGGAGGTTGAGGAGCCAGAGTTTGAGTTAGAGCTATGCCCACTGTTAATGTTGGGAAAAGGGGACTGCGTGGCAAGTATTATGGGATAACAAAGACTGGTCAGCAAAAATTACCTCTTTTGTTTCTTTTTGCCAACGAGAGTGTCCGGAGAGAGTTAACCTGGGGGGCATTTCATGAAGGAACTTGTCGGATAAAATGTCCGACAAGTCAATTATATCCGACAAGTTCAGAGAAATCAGCCAATCAGACTAAAGAATTTCTCAAAACTTGTCGGATATAATTGACTTGTCAGATATTTTATCCGACAAGTTCCTTCATGAAATGCCCCCAATAATATTAATACCGATTCAGAGCGGGTTGATAGATAGAGTTGCGACACCGGAAGTTCGCGCTGATTGGTCAATCCCTCAAAATAGTTCCCCCTGGTCGTATGATGTCGATAAGACTTTAGAAAACCGCGTACCCTATTATGACGCAAACAATGCATTCATTGTTATTTTGCTCCGTGGCTCGCGCAAAGTAGAGTTACGCGCACCGCGCATGGGTTTTGCGCGAGAGTGCAAAATAGCTTCCCCTCGTCGTCATAACAACAACAAAGACCCACAACCCGGGTTTTTGAATTACAACAATAATTGTAAAGGAGTGGGACTACATGATATTTCCGTCCTTACATTTTGACGTTCGCCCATCAACATCATCCAGGAGCGTTAAAACAACTCTAAAAATATTTCATGCTTTCCGGTTGTTTGCATCCGTTTCCTTGACTTCGACAGTAAGTACTCCTTTCTCTACTTCATTATGTTTACATGATTGCCGTAAAAACAGGACATTTTTCTCAACAAGTCACACTCCCGTCGCAAGCAACAATGGTATCTCACACTGCCGCTGGGTCCGTATGGTACTGCGCGCCTATGTGAAAACCCTGTAGATATAAATCGTCGACATCGACGACCAGGGGGAACTATTTGACGTGACCTTTGTACCCCAGTGTCGCAACTCTATCTATCAACCCGCTCTGTACCGATTGGAATAGCTCCCTCTCTCGCCCGGGAACTTATTGTCAAACTACGTGCTGCTACCACAGAACTCTTACACATAGAAGAATCATACCCATTCACAACCCGCTGAGCTCGGTGTCGCCACCGCGCACCCCGGATGCGACGCCTCAGTGCACACGCCGCCATGTTGCTTAGCGGTACCTCCGCAGCTCCTCGCGAGTACGGTACGGTCAACTCACTGATCGGACAGTATGACAGCCGCTATAGCCCTTGATATTTACTTGAACTTGTAAACTGTCAAACTGGTACTTCTCAATCCAGCGTTGACCACAGATTCATGTACTCATTTATGTTATTTATTTCACACTCTTCCCTGAAAGTTGACTGTATTGAAACAGGTGTTTTTTCCCCTTTCGGATAGATCTATTTGACTTCGGAGACGTGATCTGCTTTGGTATAAAATAATCTAAGACGCGCGCCTGTCCTTGTCTGTGTCCTGCCATTTTTCTGATACCCCTCTCACCCCTATGTCTTGCATTTTTTCCCCTCCAATGATATTATAAGAAGATGTGTGTTCGTGCTTTTGATTTTTCTCCCATTAAACAGGTCAAATTAAATTTCCAGTCAGTCCAGTTGTAAAAATCAGTGATTTGTGGATATGATCATGTAATACATCTTCCCCATCTGACACTCGTTCAACATATGAGAAATTTGGAAGACAACATCACCTTAATTATCTATATTCCTGCTGTTATCATTATCATTAGTAGTGTGTAGTACAATGTAGTTACCACTATTGCACATATTGGTATAGGAAGCAATATGCCTATAGGCATGTATACACTGTATATCTGTATACATGAATAAAACAGAAATCGAGTTCATGCTAATCACCAACAATTTATTTCACCACACCAATTTTTGAGCGATTTGCAACAACACTTGAGAAAGAGCGAATCGCTCAAATATTTGTGTGCTGTAAATAAATTGTTGGTGATCAACATGAAATTGGTTTCTGTTTTACTTTCGATATCATGATATTGCTGCACCAACATGTAGACTACCTGGTACTCAATCATATATATATATATATATATATATATATATATATATATATATAATTATCTATGTATATATATATATATATATACATAATATATATATATATATATATATATATATATATATATGTATTCACACACTCACACACACACATTACAAGCATAACTCCTTTCAAGATTGTCTTCCACAAAAAACAGAAAGTTAAGTTGGACAGAGTTAATTTTCCTGATTTTTTACAATTTATTTGACATTCATCAAGGTCAAAGTTGATTGCTGAGAATCAACCACAGTAAAGTGATATACCATTTGCTTGAAGTACACGTACCATTATCATACCTAATACGGCGGCTATAATCACAGGCAGTACATGCGTCAGGAACATATTATGCAAATGATAGGCAAGACCACCAGTGTCGCAAATTTGTGACAACTATTGTAATCACAAAATCAAATGCATATACATCTATAATGGACATGCAATAGGGCAACAACATAAAATTCATGAATAATGAACACTGTCTGGCAAGATTATATAAGGCAATACATCAATATAGTGCACAATTTCACTTGCCCTTGATAGCTTCAAGCGTGATTCAAAAAGAAAATCCTAATGAGTGTAAAAACACACTATGGTATAGTATGAAAACATATTGTGTTGATCCGCATGCACTATGGCAATATAAATCTACGAATTATGAACACTGAAAAGAACACCAAAGGCATTCCTGGCAACAGTATTAAAGGCAATACATTTGTAAATGTAAGATTTCACTCGTACTTAGCTCAGCATGATTCAAGATTAAATCCTTAGTAATGAGTTTAACAAACACTATCCCATACACTGTGTAGTATGAAAACATAATTTGGTAGCAACATGTAAGCAAAACAAGTATCACAGATATACAACAAATGTTGTATATCGCGAAAGCAAATGCCTGTATAATCAACTATCATGCAATATAGCAACAACATAAAATCCATAAAGAATGAACACTGTCGGGCAAGAATATCAAATGCATTCTTGGCATAACAATATCAACTAAAGGCAATACATGAACATCTGTATAATGCAAGATTTCACACGCACCCATTTGCTTCAAACGAAATTCAAGGTGAAATCTAAAGAGTGTGAAAACATACTACACTGCATCTCAAAGTATGTACATGTAGGCAAAACAAGTGTCACAAATAAGACAACTACATGTATTGTATATCATGAAAGCAAATGCATGTACAATCACTTAGCATACAATATGGCAGCAAAATAAAACCATGAATAATGGACACTGGCAAGAATATTAAAAAAAAATACCAAAGGCAATACTGTATAATCCAAGATTTCACTTGCACTTGTTCGCTTCAAGCACAATTCAAAATGAAATCCTTATGAGTGTGAAAACATACTATATGTATAGTACGAAATGTTAACGTGGCCACAATATGTAGGCAAGACAAGTCTCGCAAATACATGTATGACAAATATTGCATATTGCGAAAGCAATGTCCTGGGGTTACTTTAATACTAGAGTACACAGTCAGTCTAGACAATCTAGTATCTAAACGACCATAGTGTTGTCACTGACACTGACACTGGCCCACCACTGGTACTGTGACTTTAACTACCTAGACAAGAATAAATCTACGTGTAAAGTTTACACCTAAGCTCAAATTTACATAAATTTACACTTTTTTCATGTACAAAGCTGTTTGCCCCAACTCACAACGTACAGAGTGTAATATAGCCCCAGGGCCTAAATTAGGCCTAGATCTAACTGATCTTTTTTATTTTGCATAGTAGTTGGTGGTAAACAGATATGTCGACGGCAAACACAAAATCCAGTGTCTGGGACTACCTTTGCTACTGCGCTCACAAGAAAGCCAACATACGACCGATCCGCCTAATTGTAACGTTACTTGGGGAATTACTACTTCTTATTCTCATCATGGCTTGGTGTCAAACTTACCTGTTTCCAAATCCTTTTTTCAAGTGATTTGTGCAGTTTACAGCCGCACAATATGGCATTTTAATGCCTCGCTCAAGGTCTCGGAACGTCAGAAAAACACGGTACAACATGCAGTCACTGTATGTGGATAGCGTCTGCTGGGATTTGCACGCAAAAAAGTTCCGCTAAGCAAAATGGCGGACGTCACGTGACAATGAGTCGAGCGACGGCGACAAAACGGGTGGCGAGTGATTCTTCTATGTGTAAGAGTTCTGTGGCTGCTACGTCCAAGACCATGAATGTTTAATAGGTCTAGGCCTGTAATTCGTATGGACCGAGGGGATTGTAGAATGGGAGACGAGTAATCTTTAAAAAATTGGTAAGCACACCCTTTATTGAGCTAGTTTCATTCTTCTTTTTCTCTAACAGTGAATAGGGTCTACCCTGCAACCAATTTGCGCGACTGTGCTGTGTGTGTGAAGAGGTCAGTGAATACGAACGTACGAGAGATAGATTTGCATTGTACCACATATTGATTTTGCTGTGTGGTGATCAGTGGTGATGTCAGTTTTCTTCAGGGGATCGGGGAGAAGCTTTGTCCATGTCCTTGTCTCCTAACGACCTAAAATCATTGCTGGGAACCATCAAAATACTTTCTAGATAAAGTTCTGTCTTCGTGCCCTAAAATAATTTAGACCCCTAAAAAGTAAAACCTACATTGTAGGATTAACCTTCAGCAAAATGAGTACAGGTATTTCCGCTCCATACATGAACTGTCGGTGTGAATGAAAATAAAGTGTTCACGTTAGCGTGAGGGCTGAGGCCCATTCCGTGATCCTATTTATGTTGTGGAGTGAGTGCCTATAGATGAACCTCTCAGAACCCTGGCTCAAGCTCTGAGAGGTGTGTACTAGTAGTCCCTGGAGGTGCACTATGAATTTAAGTCAAACTTAAAATTTAAGATTTGCTAAAAATTATGCCATTTCAGTTCGGGAAACCCACTCACAAGGGGGGCCCCTCCTTATAAGTAACCCGTCCCCCTTATAAGTAACCCCGTCCCCCTTATAAGTAACCCCCGGGGCACCCCTCATAAGGAGTCTCCACGCTTTTTTGCAATGCAACGCGAAAATGAAAGGACTGCGGCAATTTGCTTGATTATGTCCATAAAGCTTCACAAGTTTCCTAGTTACTCACGAAATTTGAGCAAAATCGGTTTGAGGCATCATATCTAAAATCATGGATTTAAATGCGATGTCAAACGACCCCTGCGAATGCTGAAATGCGAGCGATTACTGGCGTGAGTGTCGCCAGGCGCGGCGGCGCGGCAATGCTTGAGTGCAGATCATCCGCAGACGTGGCGACTGAGTACGTACTCAGTCGCCACGTCTGCACTCAAGCATTGCCGCGCCGCCGCGCCTGGCGACACTCACGCCAGTAATCGCTCGCATTTCAGCATTCGCAGGGGTCGTTTGACATCGCATTTAAATCCATGATTTTAGATATGATGCCTCAAACCGATTTTGCTCAAATTTCGTGAGTAACTAGGAAACTTGTGAAGCTTTATGGACATAATCAAGCGAATTGCCGCAGTCCTTTCATTTTCGCGTTGCATTGCAAAAAAGCGTGGAGACTCCTTATAAGGGGTGCCCCGGGGGTTACTTATAAGGGGGACGGGGTTACTTATAAGGGGGACGGGTTACTTATAAGGAGGGGCCCCCCTTGTGAGTGGGTTTCCCGAACTGATTTACAATTTACAGAGACTCCAACTCTCCCGTTTTCGACGGGAGATCTCCCGCCGAAAGCCCATTTTTTGCAAAATCTCCCGTTCTCCCGTTTGAGATTTGATTTCTCCCGCTCTGGCTCTGTGTCTCCCGGTGAAAAGGATTTCTTACTTTTTGCTATCGTATGTTGAAAAAATAAGCCTTGGATAGCACCAGAGAACATCTAGAACCCTAGGAACTTCGCGCTTCGCACACATCAACTTGGAGTCTCCCGTTTACTAGGGGTTTCGGGCGGGAGAATCTCCCGATCAGAAGGTGCTTGGGGTTGGAGTCTCTGGATTTATGGTACCGGTACCTTATGCTGTTGTGTCTGTGTCTTCAATGTCGCCCAAAATGAATATGAAGATTTTGGAGACTTTTTTTATGTAGCTGGATCATGGATGATACAACTTACATAATAGAATAAGTAACAATGGAATTATTCTATAAACATTAATTTGAAGTGGGTGGTGATTAGGCTAATGAAATTGAACAGGGAAACCAGTGCCAGTGGCATACTAAAATTTTAATTCAAACTTAGAAATTAATGTTGATATGCAAATGAGAATATAAAATTACACATGATTTAAGTTTGTCTTTTAGATGTGGGAAAACATGACGACTTTGCACAAGTTTGACATAAGAGAAATTAATTGGTTATGTTGTGGACGTGGAGTCCCGGTTAATGATTCGCACATCCACAATGTACTTACCTGTTTCCGTGGTATTGTCCTTCAGTCTCTGATATCGTCTACTAGTAGTTGAGTTGGCACTGGTAATAATCTTGTCCGTATTCCTCACACAACTTGTCTTCATACCCGAGCACCCGAGCACCCACTAATGGCGCCCGGAAACGTGCCCCCTTATATACGGGTGGGCCCCCAGAAGGGGTCTATGGGAAGCTATAGCAGTTCTATGGAACGCCCCGCTATTCCCCACAGGGGTGCTCCTACTACAATTAGTTGGTTCCTTGAGCATTTTCTTTTGCTTCAAACAGAAGGGCACTGTAGCATTCATGTAAGCTTTAGCAGACCAGAAACATTCATGTTTTGTTTTGGTAGGAAATGTATACCTAGTATTAGTAGTAAGAGCATGCATCTTTTACTGCACTGTGAATCCCAAATTGAATGTTTCAAAATGTCTGCATAGTCATTCAAATTATTCCTAATACCATCAAAGATTCGTATGTATCATTATACTGAATGATTTTCCTTGTCTGTCTTGTTTTGCTTTGTTTTGTTTTGTTTTTGTTGAACATGTGACCAGACAGGAAAGCAGACACAGTGACTGTGACTCCTGGCTGTGCTAACAAATCTGGACTGCAGTGCAGCACCTGGCAAGCAAACATCTCGTGAGTGGACTAGGTGTGATGAAGTGAAAAAGGACGGAACATCTGCATCTGTGCTGTGATGGAGACACAGTGATTTGACTTGACTACTTTCAAAACAAAGTTGGTATTGAGTATGTTGAAAGTAGCACATTTAAAACCAAATTTGATGAGAAGTATCAACAGAGTGTGCCATTTCATCTACACGTAATCAAATTTCTGGAGGTCGACAAGCTCTGAACCATGTCATCAGGGTCAGACAATACACAGTCATCTGAAAGTAATGAC
This sequence comes from Diadema antillarum, assembly GCF_040938485.1. Lineage (NCBI taxonomy): Eukaryota > Metazoa > Echinodermata > Echinoidea > Diadematoida > Diadematidae > Diadema > Diadema antillarum. Next base: position 52,350 of record NW_027271335.1, read on the forward strand.
ATCCCTGACTGTGATGAGGCAGGTGCTGACACTCAAGGCCAGCAACATGATGACTCTAATTTTGAACAAGCTGATGTTACTGAAGAGTCAGATTCTCCTTCTTGTAATCTTTCTGAAAACATTTCCAGAAAAAGGGATCTGCATTTGAAGCACAGGCAAAGCTCATTAGCAGACATGAAAAGTCCTCACAGAACCTTGAAGCAAAATCAAACCGCAGTCAGGAAATTATCAGGTAGCACTGGAAAGTGTGGAAAACCCAATGAACCAAGATCTATGAAGGAAAATTCAAGTTGCAAACTGCCTGTGAAATGGAGTGTGAGACAAAGTGAGGGATTGATAAAGAAAAAAAAGATGTATGCACGGATAAAATTAATCAAATGGAAGGGATTCCCTTCAATGGAAGCTGCTTCAGTCAGCACATCAGCAGAGCCAATCCACAAAGGTAGTTGCAGACAAGAGTCAGTTTACGAAAGTGTAGGCATTAGTCAAGGAGAGACGCTTGATAACCCCAGAGAACTTGAGCTAGAAGACCCACTTAAACTAAGTGCAATAAAGTTTAGGCAGGCTGGGGAAAACTCTTCAGAAAGCAGCGGTGATCCAAGCATTACAACTGCAGCATGGAGTGTATTATGTGCAGAGCAAGAGAATGAATCCAGTACCAAAATCTCCCTCAAACCTGTTAATTCAAGACAAGAGTATTCTAGACGGAGTAGAGACAGCTGTTTTGTCAATGATGCTGCTTCTGCTCCATTTTGGTCATGTGATAAGAGGTGTAACCCCGACTGTCCATTGCATATGTTAGGTACCAAAATGGTTACAAATCCATATAAACTGCAGAGAATTGTAATGTGTATGTGTGAAGGTATGTCAAAACTTATGAATTCAAAGGAAATGTCTGTTCCATCATCAGATATTATGCAGGTGCCCAGTACATCAGTACGAACAAGAGCGAGTCAAAGAAGTACTGAAAGAGAAAAGCAAGCTGGTGATAGGAGTCCTACTAGTGTCCAAGCAGAATTCAGTGAGGATGCTGAAAGTTTGAGGGACACCAGGCAAGATAGTAGTGATAGTGATTACAAGGTTTCTAGCACAGATAAGAGTGACTCAGAGGATGAAGACTGGGAGGCACAGAGTACTAAGGCAAGCAAGAAGAAGGTTAGTCGTACCAGTCGTACCAGAAGTAAGAGTGATGGAAAGACAAGATCCCCAGCCAAGAGACGTGGTAGGAAGCCAGTGGACAGGTTCTGCACCATCTGCCAGAAAGAATTTATCACCATCGAGAGACACATGCTGATACATAACTCCACCCGTTCATTCAAATGCGATGAATGTGGGAAAGCATTCTTTGAAATGCGTGTGTTGCAGAAACACAAAGCAACCCATGAGAACAAGTTCAAATGCAATGTATGTGGAGAGCAATTCTCCAAAGTACGTCAGGCAAGGCGGCATGCTAGGATACATGTTGCAGAGAAACCATACGTCTGTGAAGTCTGCAAGCGACCGTTTCGCGCCCGCAGGGAACTTCGCAAGCACATGCTCGTGCACAGCAATGTACGGCAATATATGTGTCACATATGTGGCCACAGTTCCCGCTTGCTTTCACAATTCAAAGCGCACCAACGGAGCCACACTGGAGAGAAGCCTTACGTTTGTGAGATTTGTGGAAAGGCGTTCAGATACTCAAGTGGTTTGCGTGTGCACAGCTTCAGTCACACAACAGGAAAGCCATACCGCTGTTTGATTTGCAATGAGTCATTTGCCCATAACTACTTGTTGAAGCGCCATCGCTTGTCACATGATGAAATGGAAAGTGCTCCATGTGAAACTCAGGAACTCTCAACAATAACCATTGAACTGCCTGACTCAAACACACTCTCTGAGCAATCGGGTACACCACTGCAGCTTAGGTTGGTAGAGTTTCTACCCAAGACAAATATGCAGCACCATTCTTCAGAATATTCATCTGAGATTTCCATACCAAGTCTGAACCAAACACTACAACTTGAACACCCTGCTCCCTCTCAGCTATTGGAGCAAACACCACAGGACCCAAACACCTCCACGCAGACCAGTGACAGTCCACCACAGATTCAGCCATCAAAAGAGTCTGAAGATTTCACTACATGTCAAAGCAATGCCTTGCCACAGTTACAATCTCAGAACCCAGCCACATCTCAACAACTGCTCAATGAACAGATAATGCAGGCAGGTGATGCCTCCCTGATCCACACTTTCCTTGGTCCAGAGATGCTGAAGGAGAATCTCATGTATGGACCTGGTAGCAGAAGAAGAACTGTTGAGGACTGCCTGGTTGTTCCACTTTCCAAAGAAAGCATCAAAGGGCAGCATTCAGACAGCAAGACTTCAGTTGGAATGTCATAAAATTTTGGGAGTGGTTGGTGCTTTGAGGAAGCAGAAAATATGGGAAGACACGTGTAAGGATTTAGTTTACATTATCCCAAAAGCATTGAACCCCTTTTCTCTAGAACTTCATGTAGCTTGCATGTTTTCAATCGACTGTGTGATACAACTATACACCATTTTCAAGCTGACAATTTCTGACCAAAATAACATTTGATTCAGTGATATATGGTGGTCTTAATATGTGGTTGAACAGCGCTCCAATTATAACATTGATTTCAAAGTTTCACTTTCAATGGGGTATAGTACATAATTTGGATAATGTGGGGAGACCTTGTGAACTCAACAAGTATTGTTGCTTTAATTCTTCATGTGCTTTGAGTGCAGATTGGCACCACAGAAATTCCCGTACCATAGTACACACTATCCGTAGTCCCTGGCACAGGAATTGTTAAGCGTCAGATAATCTATCACAAATCTTACCAAACATTTCAGAGATACAATGATTTCTCTCTACTCTTCATTATGTCATCTATCTACATGACAATACTTTAGGCATTTAAAGAGAAAAGAATGTGAGGAAATACTTTGTAATTTCTTTGTTGTGGACATGTTCATTTGAACCATATTGAATCTACCTTAGGAACATTTTCAACCCTTGTGACATTGGTTCACCAGATCTGGAGTAATGTCCATTTCCTGAGTAAGCAAGAAGTACTTGATATCAGAATCAATTGTTGTCTTTGGGGCACTGTGAAGTGAAAGGAGTTTAATGTTTGTGTTTTATTTTTACTTGTAAGAGACATTAGAGTGGGCCTGTTCTATCTTATCTTTTCCATTGTAAGATACACAGTAAGCTTCAGAGTTTTCAATTTCATTGAGCACAGTATAATACTTTCTGTTGCAAAATTACCAGAAGGACTTGGTGGATTTAATCATGCAATGGGATTTTAATATGTTGTTGTTGGGTTTTGTTTTGTTTTTTTTTTTTTCATTTCATGATGGCAGAATATAATTCAGTAGAGTTACAGCATGACTACTCTTTCCACTTTATGTACAGTCGTATAATGGAATGTGATTTAGACAATGTTGAACATGGTTTTGTCGTGAAAAGCACAAGAAGGATTTGTGATTGGCAATCTTCACTCTTGTACACATTTAATCATGCAGTGGGATTTCATATGTTGTTGGGTTTTTAGCTCACCTGAGCCAAAGGTTCAAGTGAGCTATTGCGATCGTTCTTCGTCCGACGTCCGTCGTGCATAAACTTTTTACATTTTCATCTTCTTCTTGAAAACCCCCAGACCGATTTTCACCAAACTTGGCAGGTAGCATCCCTAGGGGGTTAGGAACTCAATTTGCTAAAATGGGCACCATGCCCCACCCAGGGGGCCCCCAGGGGGGCCCAAACCTCCCAAAATGAAGGAATCTTTAAAAATCTTCTTTAGATCCAGAAGTGATAGAGCTAAGTTAATACTATGAGTTAGTACATTGATGACTGTAGTTTCACGTTTGTTCATGGCTGAATTAGGGGTGCCTCCCCCCCCCCCCCCCCTTGGGACCCAGGGGAGGGGTGGGGAAGGGTCCTAATGGGGCCCAAATTGTTCATTTTCATCATCTTCTTGAGAAACCCATGACCGATTTTCACCAAACTTGGCAGGTAGTATCCTTAGGGGCACAGGATATCAATTTGTTCAAATGGGCACGGTATCCAACCAGGAGGGCCCCAGGGGGCCCAAACCTCCCAAAATGAAGGAATCTTTAAAAATCTTCTCTAGAATCAGAAGTGATTGAGCTAAGTTAATACTATGAGTTAGTACAGTAATGACTAGTTTCAAGTTTGTTCATAGCAGATCCAGGGGTGCCCCTCTTGGGGGCAGTGGGAGTGGTGGGGAGGTCCAAATGGGGGCCTAAATTGTCCATTTTCATCTTCCTGAAAAGCTCATGATTGATTTTCATCAAATTTGGCAGGTAGTATCCCTAGGAAGTTAGGATCTCAATTTATCAAAATGGGCACCATGCTCCATCCAGAGGGCCCCAGAGGGCCCCCAATCCCCTCAAAATGAAGGAATCTTAAAGCAATTTGGGCCCTTATTGTACATTGTCATCTTCTACTTAAGAATGCCTGGTCAAATTTTGATAGAGCTGTTAATAATTTAGATTAGTGACTGCGTGAAAGGTGAACTTGCAATACTCAGGTGAGCGCTAGACCCACAGGTCTCTTGTTTTCATTTCATGATGGCAGAATATAATTCACTGTAAAGTTACAGCATGACTACTCTTTCCACTTTATGTACAATCGTATAATGGAATGTGATTTAGACAATGTTGAATGTGGTTTTGTGCGTGAAAAGCACAAGAAGGATTTGTGATTGGCAATCTTCACTCTTGTACACATTGTAGGCAGTCCACAAGACTGATACTGTGCATGCATTACATATTGTGAAGATTTATAGTGAGGTACTCATGTTCTTGAATATATGTTGACATCTTGCTAGAGCTGTTTCATATTCAGCGTCATTGGACTGTGATAGAACTAAAATACCCTGAATCAGAATGAGGCATCTCTCCTGTGAGTTGAAATCAAAACTCCTTGTTGTGTTTGGCAGTGTGGGGTTTGGAGCTACTTTGACAAGAGTATGGACTGGCAATGTGTTACCACTGGGTTTTTTTTTTGTTTTTTTTTTTGGGGGGGGGGTGCATAGGGAACACAGTCCATCATTATTCAAAAAGGTAAACACCATGAAAATGCTAAGATGTTGCATACAGTGATGTGCTATTAGTGAAGTGTGAAGCATTTCATGGTTGATTTGTCCCTTTTCTGATTTGGAAATGATATACTGTTGCAACATGATATACTGAACAAAATTTGAATACACCTGTATTTCCCTGCTCTTTTTAGCTCGTGAATGAGAGGCTCAAGTTAGCTATTGCGATCAGTCATCTTCCAGTGTGTAGTGTACGTCATCTGTCGTCAGTAAATTTCTTATGCCTCCGCCATAACGTGTCGCTGGAAGCATTATGGTTTGGGGTTGTCCATCCTTTCTTCCATCCTTCCATTCTTCTGTCCATCCATCCATCAGTCCTTCCGTAATCAATTTTGTGAACAGCATAACTGTTTGAAGTATCCTAGCGAAACTTGACATTTGGGTATGCACAAGTGGACAAAGTTGTGCCTATCAACTTTTGGGTGCATAATATGCTGAAGGTCAAAAGTCAATGTCAAATTCTCAAAATTTCATATACAATGCCTGAAGGTATTTTCATGAAACTGTGTGTATCCATACTACCCGGTAATGATTCTGTAGGGGAAGTTTTGAGGCATGGGGTTAAAGGTCACAGGAGAAGGCTAAAATTTCATTTTTTCTTTACATCTCAGAAATAGTTCAAGGAGTCTTCATGAAACTTAGTACATGTGTACTGCCTGTCAGTGTTCTCTTTGGACTTTTAGGGTAATGGGGTCAAAGGTCAAGGTCAAATTATCAAGAATTCACTATTTCTCCCATATCCATGCAATGCTTGAAGGTACAGTGTACATGTATTTTCTTGAAACTTAGTGTTTACTGACAATGGTCAGATGGTCCCTGACCAGTTAAAACCACTATCGAACCAGTAACTTTTTCAGGAATAGACCAGTAAAAGATGGAAAACTGGGCACCTACTGGTCTGACAGCCAGGTTGGACCAGTAGAAAAAAAAATGGGTTAGTGTGCAGCCCTGCATTACCAAATAAAGATTCTCTGGGAAAGGTTATGGTCATGGGGTCAAAGGTTAAAGGTCAAGAGAAAATGCAAAAATTCTACTATTTAATGCTGAAGTTACATTCCCCCCCCCCCCCATACCTTGGAGATTACTCTATACATGAACTTAATTAAACTAGGTCTGTACTGCACAATGATTCTCTAGGGGAAAAGAATTTGGCCATGGGGGTCAAAAATCAAGGGAAAATGTTCAAATACAGTGTATCAGAATTTTTTCCCATAGTTTGAAAATAGCTCAAAGTATTGCCTTGAAAATGGAAATTGACCAGTTAAGTAATTGTTGAAGAATTATGGGCCATGGGGTCAATGGGCATGGTTCAAATGTCAAGTGAAAATTCTCAAATCTCTGACTGATCTCATAAACGATTTAGCCATCCATCCAAATGAAATTTAGTTCAAGGAAAGTAAACATTCAACACATTTTTGACAAACATGTCATTAAAATTTTTGCCAATTATATGAAACTGTTGTCCCACAGGTCAAAGCATACTCTAGACCTCCTGGGAGAACCATGCATTATGGCTTAGGCATTATCAGTCGCTATCATAGCGACATTTGTTCAAATGGACACCATGCCCCTCCCCCGCTCCTGTGCTATGTTCTCAAAGTGTTGTCTGCAAGAATGCATGGAAGGTGAATACAGTATGTGATGCTCATGTGAGTACTAGACTCTCAAGTCTCTTGTTCATGAGATGTAAAAATTCATTCTCATTTCGCATTGTGATGTTCATGTATCTTGCTGATGTGCTCCAGATACTTATCTTAGGAATGGTGTCTTGGAAACAGCACTGTGTGTGATGTTGGGAATCATTTCATGCTCACAGCAGGAATTTTGTGGATTAGAACAATGTGCTGAAATGACAGTTCAGCTCTCAGCATTCATCTTGTGTACACAGAATTAAAAGTGAACATTCTCTCATGAAAAGAGCAGTATTGCATTAATATTGGATTGAAACAATAAACATGATTCTGACAAACTGTAAATGTTCTTAATGATTTATCAACTTCAGTACAGGTAGAAGGTGATATTTGAACTGTAAAGCAAGAAATATTTGTGGCATGAATTTTTCGTGAAGTGGAGCTGACAGCCTTTTTCGCAGCATGATATTTTTGCAAATTGCAATGGCATTCAGTGCATAATGTAGACAAGAATTTTGGTGTGCATTTAAATTATGAAAATCTTGGCTCTTGCAAAATTCACAAAAATAGAAGCGTGCGAAAATGTTTGGTATTAAGGTAAGCAATGGTAAGCTTATAAGAAACAGTGTATGGGTGTATGAAATTGACATTTGCTGTCATAAATATGTGGTGTTGTGTATTGTCTGGAAACATTTCATGCTAAATGTGATGTTTTGAGCTGTTTTATGCTTTCTCAAATCTGGAGACGAGCAGTGATACAGTGTAAGTTGCCAATCTGTATTGCCATCAAATATGCCACTCAGATGCTAACAGTATTTCATTGTGGTGCATGTAATTAATCAAGTCTGTAAACTATGGATATATCAGTAGGTGTTACCAGATTAAATTTGAATGGACAATGACATCTCAGATGTTGGATTTATGTTACGAATTATGTTAAACCTGACATATGATTTTGAACATGACATTATGAGACAAGTGTCATAATTGTAAAGTGGCTACAATGATGGGAGAAGATAATACACATTCAAATTGCAGATGATATGCAAATCATTTTGCATCCGAAGATTTAGGGCATAAATGTGGCATTGTCCTCGGAAAGATGAGGTGGCAGTATAGATGTTGTGAAGAATTTGCTGTTTTGGTTCAGGTAAATTGGAAAATAGTGGTCATGTTCTTAATACAAAGAAACTTGACACAAATACACCTAGATTCATGACATATCGGACTGTTCCCTTTTATCCTGTGGGACAGTCGCTTTGATTTGGATTTTACTTTTTGTGTTGTTAATTTTTTAGGAGAAGGGTTGCTTTTTCTCTCATTTTGGGAGAGGATTTGTGTTTGTTATCTACACAATGTATTTATTAACAACAAAATGCATGATGATGAAAAAGTTCCTTGGTCCCAATTAAATACCTTGTTATACTGAATTCCGCTGGACTAGATAGGGACGTGAAACCAAGACCATTCTGATACATTTGGATGTGGAAAGATTCTGTCAAACCATCCCAAATGCTTGAATAGGAATCATGATGTAATGTTGTCTAATGCTTTGTTTGGTTTCTTTTATACATGTATATATATATACAGAAACTCGCTCTGTTACCAAGTTGCATTCTACAAGTTGATGTCAAACAAACTGTCGAACCTTGAAAGTTTTGATCAAACCAGGAAGTGAACAAGGTTATTGAACTTTAGTGCACTTACTGATCAAAAGTCAACTCACAACATGCATTGTTTTCCCTTGCCTGTACATAACTACATGCGTCTTGCCATCAGGGGATTGCTCTTGTTTTCAGGAGAAACAAGGGTTTGTTGCATTCTTAATTTATATAATCATGTATGTCCATGAAAATATGTACATGTATAATTCAGTTGAATGCTTGTGCAGTAATCACAAGTCAGTTGGTCACCTTAACAAGCCACGTTTACAGTTTCATGTTGATAATGTTGATATGAATTTTGAACATGATAGAACAAAATGTTCAAAATGAAAGTCAGCACTACATGCAAATGAATACATGTATATTGTATACATCTGCATTGTTTACAAAAAGAAAGCACACAATTAGTTTGTACAGTGCCATCTTTCAACCACAGCATTGGATGCAAAAAGAGAACCAAGAACAATAAAGCATCGAAAATGAGAACCTAGTTGTACTAGTATATTTGTCAGTATGTTTTTGTTTGCATGATTTCAGAAAGCTTATATAATGTGTTGATGATTTGCACGATAGCTGAATGCGCATGATGATATCACAAGCATAACCTCTGCGTAACTGCAACTTTCTCTTTAAAGGGAAATGATACGATTGCTGCTCTTCTTTGTTTTGTTTCGAATTATTTCGTGTGTTAAGTTTGCCTGAGTGTGATAGTGTGATGGGAGTCCCAAGGATTCCTGGGTTTGCAAAAGATGGATGACTGTGAAGTGTAAGAAGGACAAAATTCCTTGAGGAAATGATACATGTATTAGACCTCAAGCTTTCTCAGAATGTAGAGAAGGGCTGTGATAAGTTGCCAATATTCATTGTTAGCAAATGCCACTCATAGGACGTTATCAGTACATGTATTTCCTTCAATCGAAATGTAAGTGATAGATGTATGTATCTGTAGTTGTTAGGCAAAGAGGAAATAGAATACATTGTACATCGTAATAATAATGACACCAAAATGCTTTTGAGCGCTTTACAATCAACAAAAGAGAACCAAATATATACATGTAAATCGGCTATGATACAAGAATCTCTTTCCCGTCAGGATAGGTAAGAATTAGTACAAATTGAGAATTGAAGTATACCCAAGTATGGCAGTATGATAGGAGTCTCAAGATTATTGGGTTTGTAAGAGGTGGAGATGGATGCGTGTGGAGTGTTTGGAGGGGGCCGGGGGGGGGGGGGGATCTTAGAAGAGGCTCCAACCACCCGAAACGTCGATAAAACCTTACTCTTTTCAGAAATCTTTGCGAGAATACTCGATCTCATTTCTCTCCCTCTTCCATCTACCCCCCTTTATCTCCCTCTCTCTCCCTATCTCTGCCTCTTTCTCCCTCCACCTCTCTTGAATTAAATCTCCTCTTCTATTTCTCCTATTTTCTCTTCTCTTTCTCCTGTATGTCTGGTTTCTGCCCTAGCTATTTCCAAACAATTATCCTAGTAGGAGATACATATCACATGGGAATATATGAAGTTAAACTTTCCGAGGATACGCATGAAGTTCAATAAACCCCATTTACATACAAGCTTAGTTGCTCAGCCTGGTTTGCTTGCTTTTGTTGTGTTGTTTGTTTGTTTTTTGTTTGTTTGTTTGTTTGTTTGTTTCAGAGAGGAGCAAACACCGCAAATTTGATTCTTTTGGGAAATTGGCAGGGGGAACATGCTTGTTTTTTGAGAAAAAAACACGAACAAATTATAGGCCAAGGGTACTGATCAACCATTCCCTGTAGTTTTGGTTGAGATGGGAGAAGTATATTTTAACCTTTTTCGAGATAATCATGGACAATTCTGATAGGAATTCAAAGTTAAATGGCTGATATATTAAAAAACGAAGCAATCCTAATTAAAGGTGGGTCCGATCTTTTGTTAGGATCGCTTTGTTTTAGTATATCACTCGGCTATTTCAAGATCGTTTCATCAAATAAACTTTTAATTTCTCTCAGAATTGATATGCTATTTAATTTGTATTTCATGAAAGGTTTTTCATACGCAAACATCAGAACCTGAATCCCTATCTCACCCAAAATTGTACATATAACATAGTCCCGTTAACTCTGTAGAATTGTTTGAACTTTAACGTTTAATGCTCCGGCATTACAATTCTTGTCTGTCGGTTAGAAATGAACAATAATTTGCCACGAAGAGCTGGGTAATCTGAACTATTCTTTTCATTCAGTAGAGCAAGGTGATGTCACTGACCATGCCAGGAGCACTGTATGACAATGTTGACTGCACGCTTGTGGTAGTTACGGATGAACACTTTTATACTGAAGGTGGAGACGAATGCACCAGTTCGACCTTTTAGCGTTCGCGACGACCCTTCATACATATTCATTACCCGTCCTTAGCAACGGTCCTACACAATGCTAACAATAGGCGGCTACACTCCTGGCGAGCGATGTTGATAGTTACCGCGTGCAAAGCGTATCGGAACCCATTCATCGCTGTTAGTGTGTCAGCCGTGGTGTATATCGGTGGTGTCATGTAAAGTGATATGTGATATACCAAGGTAGTTTCTTCTCAAACTCCTCTTGAATATCAGTCAGAGGATGGATTCAGTCTAACTTTGGACATTTTAATTCGAAAAAGTCTCCAACTCTTCGAATTTGGTGTTGACGATTCAACGATTGAAGTATAATTTGTCGCGTTCGTTATCTTACCTCTATATTTCCGACTGGGACGGTGCGAACTCGCTCTCCGGGACGCCTGGGGGTCGACAGGGCCAGCAGAGGGGAGTAACGGACAAACAACATGCTGACCCACCAGTGGAAGAGTTCATAGACACCTTTACCCCGCTCGGTGTAAATCCACATCAACATGTTGCCTATTTCAACAACGCCGAGAAATTGAATCCAGCACATATAAACTGAATCCTGCCCAGGAAAAAAGAACAAATAACTGATAGCATTCACTGAAAGTTTGTTGAGTAACACCAAGAAATTGTGAAATTACACAGAATGAAGTCCAGAGGTTTGGTATCGTCAGACTCGATAGATTCCAGCATCTTGAATGTGGAGTTCCCACACTTCACATGCATCTGTGAAATCTGTGACTGCGGGTAAGTAATTTTACCGACATTAACCTGTGAGTATTGATATGATGATTCATAATACCACGGACAGCTGATGTTTTATGTAATACTAAACATGACATCCATAGGACTTGATGTATACTCGTGCCTACCTTTGACTGTGAATCATACTTCTCATGTACAACTTTGTATTCATCCCACACAACAGCAATAAACTGGAATAACATTCTACGAATTAACTTCATTTTGTTTCAAGCGACATATAAAGTGAAACTTTAAGGAGCTAAATAAAATTGAGTGATACGCTGTACACTACAGTACGTGCTTACAATTAATGTATAGCTATAACAGTGTATATTACATGTGGGTTTTTGGGGGTCATATTTCAACGGATAAACAAAGTGCATTTGTGAAGAACTTCACATGTCATGTTTTACCATGTTTTGTCAGATGGAGAGGATACGAGATCTAGGTCTACGAATTTTGCAATTATTTTGCCGGATGCCAGTGAATCCAGTGCAAATGTGTAGCTGTGATATACTTGCAAATAAGAGACTTGATGAAAGCCAATCACTGCACCAGTATACAATGTAACTATATACAAGTACGTCCCATATACTGTATCTGGTCACTCATAGCTGAATTCTCAAAAGGGAAAAAATGGAGTAGACATATATTGTTAACATGTGCTGTAAATTTCTTGTAACTGGATAGCAACATCATAGGTAAGAGGTACAATCTTTGTAATTACGGTAGTTTGCACTGAAAAAAACAAAAAACAAGAACAAAACAAAACATCTAGAGGAAATTGGCGCACATATTTTGCTATAGGCCTAATCCATCAGACATGTACAAACTGTAGTCTTGATGATCACAGTAAATTACATAATTGTATTGGTTTGTCGTTAATGTGTCATGTAAAATATACATTACACACGCATTGGCAACAGTACTGTATATTACACGTATATTCGCCTTAAACAATTGTAGATCAACGTGTATTCTTGAGCTTTGTCTCTCCAAGTGTCTCTCAGAGATGACGGGTTTTAACAGAAGCTATGTCCAAAAATGTGTTTATAAGTGAAATTACAAGGACTATCAACGTACAATTGTAAATGTCCCTGTTGAAACAGCATTGGGATTATGCGTGTATACACACTACACACGGAACTTATAACACACCGTCTTCAATATAATCTTAACAAATCATTCCATTTAATTGCCTGTTGAACACACAGTATTGATAACGTTCTGCGAGTATTGTATGATAAGATTCTGCAAGTATTGCAATACAACTGAGAATCACTCTTGCGTTTAGATGACAGACAAGACAGTCAATATTTACATTGGAGCTGCATTCAAGTATCATATATGCAATAAATCCACACACTTAGCAATGCTCACATTAGACAGCTGCATTGTACTGTAGGTCTGCACTTGGAGAACTAATAAAAATATTTAATCTGTTATATTCACAATTGCACGGTATCGACGCTTAGAAATTGTCAACAATGGTTGCACTGAAATAGCGCATGTTATACAACATGTACTTTTAATAACCAACATACGCTGTTTTCCTTATGATAGATAGCTATAAACTTGTGTTGGTATTACTTTGATCAATATTATTGACTGCAGTATTTCGACATTCGCTGCTATAACATCCTCGATCACAGATAAAAATGGAATCAAGGGATAAATATGAATGAAGGCACGTCTAACACCGCTTTGAGCAATACTGCATAAACATTTATCACAGATATCCAGGAGAATGTCAAAGATGATTTACCTCTGATACTTATTTGCATAAAAAGTTACTATAAATGGATACTTGAGCAGGAAACGAGCCAGTAGCCACTGCTCGATTTCTCGATTTGTCGTATACCACCTTTGCAAAATATATAATTGTGTTTTTGTTTATGCGTTATAGGGCAATTTCTGATACATTTTTTTCTTAAACTGATAGATAAAATAGGTTATATCATGAACTATTTGTGTTGTTACTTATGGTGCTGGACATCTCTGACTATACCCACACGTAGCTGGCCAGTGATATTTCACAGTATATGCGATACCAATTCTTTGCAGTAAATGCAGTGATCTACATTGTGCTGGAATTCGGTCGAGCGCCACAAGTCGTAATCACACATCGAAAATAATGGATAGATAAACCAAGCTGGGGATGTACTCGATTCTCCGGAAGAATTGCCTTTTGTCCGCGAGCTAATATCAAGGCGTTATACACCTGCATGATCCTATCAAATATTCACCAGTGCACTCCACCTGTCATACCATCTCTTGTCTCGCCTTTACCATGATATCTCACTTCCTGACGTTGAGCTTCGTGCTGTTAGACAGTAATGAAAGGCAGCTGCTTAAACTAGATTCAGACATGTCTGTGCTGTTGTATAGAATCACATGTGTAGTTGAACTTCGTACCTCCACCCATCACCGCTTACGCTGTATAATATAATGTATATCGTAAATAGAATTTAAAGTCAATCGCTTTATTCTCACTGGCACACAATCGTCGTTTAGCATTAACCTCAACGTCACGCGAGTGTCGCTCTCACAAAATAAAAAATTCACATGAACCTACAACAGGCTGAGACAGGTATATTAATAGGCAGCTGCTTCTATGAAATAGCGGAGAATGACAGAGTATGTCTTTTATGGAGCAAACGAACAATCAAAGCTAAGTTTGGTTATGTACACTAGAGCATAACAGGATAAAGCCAGAAATAAGGTGACAGAGAGAGATCATTTTGAGGAATCCATCTATCGTAGATATACATGTATGTACACCATGCTTCAAGTAATAACATTCATTGTAATGTAAATTGTGCATTGTGATGCACTGTTGTTGTTTTGTTTGTTTATTTTTGAGAGAAGGGAGCATACGGGGAAAGGGCACATTCTCAGGATTTGTTGTACAGAGAGCGAGATGGAATGAATTCATTAGAGAAAGACAAGAATAAATAAACATACAAAAATTATAAACAAGAAAGGAGAGCAGGCAGGTCAGCGAGAAAGGAGGAGTAGCGATGATTATAGTCAAGGCCTACATGAATAGTCCTTACTCAGTTGCAAATGATGATATTGTGATGGTTTGTACAAGTCATGATAGTCCTTGCATCTATACACGTAATTGTGTTATTTCCAATGGTAGACCATGTACGCGCAATTGTTTGTTCCGCAACCACTTTACATAACCTTTACAAAATATTCCATAGACAATGATATTTAGAAGCTTTGAGAACCAGTTAACATGTCATGAGAAAGACAATCATGAAACACATGTCTTTGTATTTCATCACTCCCTTTCCCTCCTGCAATGTAGGAGACACAAGCATCACAATGACTGCAAGAAGAAGCGGCGTCCAGTGAACAGCAACCGACCATGTGACCTCAGTCATTACCAGCAAACCTTCACGGGTTTCCCTGGGGCACAACGTCGGCTGCCTCTCATTCCCCCGCCGACGCCCCGTGACCCCAACCCGCCTAGGATGGTCTTCAACACCACGCAGAGGGTCGACTTTGTTCCCCGTGGGGATGGGAAGAAACCCACCAAAATAAAGCCTGTAAGTCCCACCCGTTTGTTTTCTCTTCCGTGAATAAACCCAATCTTAGAAGCAGGTGAAAATGAGATGTATTAAGAGGTATATGTCAGAGAGACAAGGGAAATAATTATTAACTACGTGAAAGAATGCATTGACATGGATAGATGCATTAATGAATGAATGCTAAATAAATAGACAAATAGAAAGATTTATTAATCAAGATTTCCTTTTATACCACGTACGAAATTAAAGCTGACGGCCATCGAAACTCTGCAACCCTGTCGTATACATGACATATTAATTTCTTGTATGATCACCGTCTTTGCATGTGCCATTTTTAATTTGCTTGTAGACCGAAAACTACGAGCCTTCCAGCGCACCCCTTGATGGGAAGACGGTCTACAAGGAAACCTATCCTGGTCACACACAGTTTCCTGAAATTGCAGCCCTACGCCCTCCAACAAGGTCCAACCAGCATCGGGCGAGATCGGCGAAGTTCGATCCGCGCACGAGCCACAAGGAAGAGTTTCGACCATGGGATTCGAAACCATCGGCAGCGTTCGGCGAACTGCCGTCATTTGCAGGTAAACAATGGGAAATATACCAAACCCTGGTTTTGGCTCCCTCCCTCATAAGAAATCATGGATTTTCTGAGATGACAGTGTAGTAATCTTGC
The DNA here is from genome assembly GCF_040938485.1 of Diadema antillarum. NCBI lineage: Eukaryota > Metazoa > Echinodermata > Echinoidea > Diadematoida > Diadematidae > Diadema > Diadema antillarum. The sequence continues at coordinate 68,089 of NW_027271335.1, forward strand.
CCAGGGGCGTACAATCCTTATTTGTTGAATTAGCCGGGAAAAAAATCATCTCCTGTATCTTCAAAAATATGTCAGAGCGTGATATTTATGTTATGTCTTCAGAAGAGGGGAGATACGAACACTTCCTTCAAGAGAGTGTGATGTTCGTGACATCTGTACGAATATATTATACATATTATGCTAGGCATTGTGTAAACGACGTAATGGTATTGACACCGAAGGAGGTCATCTTTCCTTCCTCCGCCCCACAGGGTACAAGAGGCATTGTTAAGATGGGCCAACTGGTAGATAATGAATAACTCATGATTTCCACCCATCTTCCAAGTGACTTTAAACCTGTGTCAACTTGTTTCGGCGATGCAAATGTCAAATTACATTGTAGGAGAGAGCGTTTGGTAAATGTCTAGTAGAATATTTCCAAGTTATGGCAGAGTGTGTGGAAATTTCTAGAGAGCAATGCGGTCAGGATAGTGATCTGAACTATACGTAAAGGAATAAAGGTAATCTGCGCCCAGTGATAGGGCAACACTTTGCTCTGTGTCTGTCCGGTGGGAATGATAGATAATAATGTAGAATAGTTATGTTGAAGGAAAAAGGAGAAATTACGATGCTTTGCGTGTTCTTTTTTCTATTTTGCAGGTTCTATTTTATACCCGGGTGACAAGCTTGGCGAGCTGGTATCGATGACACAAAACGATTTTGTCGAGAGACCGATCGATAAGCGAGAGATGATCCGGGCAGACGTAGGCAATATTCACGTTAGAGAAGGTAAACAATATACAGTTGTCAAATTCCCCCTCTCATTCTCTCTTTCTCTCATTTCCTCTACTTTTGCCTCTTTGTTTTCTCCTTTGCCAAATTTGATTGAGGGCCTTTTTCTCTTCTCCACTGAATTTGGTTTGCATAGTGGTTAAGTTCGTTGCACAAAATGTTTTGTGTGTCAATCAATGATAAACTTATTTCACGAAGTAGATGAACACACAATTGCCGCTTTGTACACGACAATGGCGTATAATAAAAACGGATTCCAATATGTTATTTTCTACAGGAAAGTTCGATCACACCACTGTGCACAAGATGACCTACACCGACCAGGGTCCCGGTCACAAGTCGAAGACGGCCCGTCCTTCCAACCAGTACCCTTCGGCTGCCCGCCGGGCTAAGTTCGACGGCCTCACGCAGAGCAAGCGTGACTTCGCTGGCTACCAGAGTCAACCTTTACCGCCCAAGCCATGCACACCACCACCTACAACGATAAGACTTAGCATGGATTCAAGGTACGGTCGGTTTAGTCCACGACATCTGCGACAAGATTCATGCTTCATATGATATCATTAATATTACAGAAGTGATTCACTATGGTACATAAGTGAACTTGTACTTTCCACAATGGATATTCAATAACTTCTAGTGTGTGAATAAAGACATTCTCACTTCACATTGTCATCGTTTTGTGGTTGGTTTCTAAATTATCTTTGTATTTTGCAACCCCATTGTGGCTTTTTGAAAAGAGATAATCATTCGACTTTTTGAAAGCGCTTCTCTATTTCATAGCATAGGTAGCATTGGTGTGTCTACTTTAAAAAGCCGATATGATTTTTAAAACTCTAAGGGCATTGCTAGTCAAAATTTATTAGACATTGCCTGGTGATCGAAATCAATGCTCCACTGACCGCTGCGAATTGAGGACATTTCATGCTTCCACCACGCAGAGAAATTTCTATCGCATTGATATTTCAACGTTTATTTTGTTACATTGCCACAGGATTGACTTTGTGACAGAGCAGAAGCAAGAGTTTCAGGGTGTTGACGTCATGACTAATCCAAAGCCCGCCCTCATGAAGAAGGACGCAGACACGTACTGCCCGCCTACCGTCAAGTTTGCCACTGACTCGTCACACAAGGTTAGTTTACACATGAAAAGTCTTGGCACGAAATACATGGCACAATGTATTTATTCCAGCGACACCGCTATTATTTTTAACATCAGTTGATATCCACCGTACTGCAATAGAAAAAATGACTGTGAAACAGGAAGATATGTAGTTGGACAACATTTCATCAAAATCACTCAGTCGTAAGAAAAATTGGGGAGTCTCTGGGGAAACATACATGTAGTTTAATACCATGCTGCATTTACTAGTAAACCTTTGTAGGCAACGAAGGAATTTGTCACGGGCATGACTGAAACGCAGTTAGGGCTTTAAAGGTAAGACCGGCACCAAAATGTGCACTACACTGCAATAGAAAGAATATTTATAAGGCATGGCAAGAAAATAGAAGTGAACGTGAAATAACGGAATACATATACGAATACGGGCGTTTGACATAGGACACCTATTCGCCTTTTTAAGACCAACCAAACACAGCTCACTCATGGAAAGCGCCTTTACTGAATATTGCATATGATAGAGACTTTATCTTTGTACCAGGTTATGCCGGTTTGTAGTACATTGTACATCCTTCGATCCTCATCCTCTCCGAAGATTGATAATATGTCTGAGGATTGACACACTAAATTCAGTAATAATTTTCCTGTTTGATTGTTTACAGGTCGATTACCGCCCCATCGATGTCAAGGATGCTTACAAACAACCAAACTTTCGGCGGCCGCACACGCAAGGCGGGATGAGATCGGCTAAATTCTACGACCAGACGACAAACAAGCGATTTTTCAGAGACTGGGGCGCCAAACCACGCATCCGCTACGGTGATTTCCACGAGGCAAACGTGTACGTGAAGCCGCGAGGCAAAATGGAGGTAGAGAGCTGGAATAGTTCCACTTATAAGCACGTCTCGCTAGACGAACCGACGCCAAATTTCGCTCCCGATAATAAACCTCTGGAGCACGCAGGGAAGCAGGACTTCACCACCATACACAAAATGACATACCAGGGGCTACGGCCGAAGATGTGCAAGTCACAGTTGTACTTGCTACAGCAGGAAATGAAGAGGAGAAAGGCGTTGAAAGAACGGCTAGCCAAAGAAGGACCGTCCGCTACGGGAGTCCAGTCCATGCGGAGGACGGCTCTTGCAGGCACTGTCTGACCAGGGAGGGGGAGGTCTTGCAAGTTGCTAAGTAACGTGGTTTAGATTGTGCTCCACTGTACTTGATTGGGCATAGCCTCCAATGGTCATGGCCAAAATGATGAAAACATGTAACTTAAATATTCTGCACTCTATACGAGATCCCATCATGATATTCATTGTCACTGGGAATGGTCGGCGGAATTATTTACAGCTTTACGTTGCAGCGTAGAATGCTTTGATTGATGGTCACTCCTTAGCGGGAAAGTATTACGGTATGTCGTCTGTCTTCCAATCGCTCTCTAAATTGGAGACCGTTGCATATTGGACACGCACCTTAATTATGCAGTATTCCTAGACGTCTTTAATGGCCTCCGTTTTATGCAACGGGGCATATTAAGTATTGTTCTACACGATCTTCTACCATGCCTGAAATTAAAGCAAACTCCAACAGTTATGTGATCAAAGACAAAAGGTTGGGGATTGGGAAGAAAGAAACATGAATTATTATAATTTTGAGTACAGTTAATTCCCACCGTATCGTAAGGTTTATACCTTCAAGTGGCTATGCGAATAGAATACGATTACTATGTTAGCAACAGACGAGTAGTCTGTGAGAAGAAAGAGATATGATGCTCGTGGAGATAAATACCCTGACAATACATTGTACATGTACTATATAGCTTTGACGGTCTTGTGTTCTAACACGCCGATGTAGTAAAGAATGGTGTTCCGATGAAAGAGAGCTGCAGTATTCCATTCCCCCAGTATTCGCTTTCGAAGCACCCAGTATTCGACAAGACGCCACCGTATACTAATAGTCACTGTACTGCGATAGAGCTTTCTTCCACCAGTATTTGTTTCCCAAGCAGTATTTGATAATTATGTACACTTACACAATTTGAATACACCGAGAAGTTTTTCATTCTCCCCGTAAATGCACGCTTTGGACAAACGCGTAGATTACTTTACATTATTTTGGACACTATAGCGCAAAGTGAGGTTACCACAGGGAACCTGACACGAGGCTAATTACGATAAGCTCGCTACAATGCGCTGGACAGGAGCAAGTGTACTGTACTTTGGTTTTATTTAATACTTGAAGAATCGTGCATGCTTTCTTCTCTCGGTCACAATTAGTCTCTGTAATTGTGACGTCAGATCTTTTTCAAAACATATCTATGAACTTCACGGCATTCCTTTGAAAATGACTGTATAAACTTGAATATATTTTCCTTCCCACCGAAACCAAATGGACAGAATTCTTTCTTCATCGCACAATAGTCCGTTCATTTTCATGCATTAATTTTGCTACCAATTCACCTCCGTGCTGTTTTGATACAAAGTTTTAAAGAGTCTGATATATATATATATTTTTTCTATATGCCATGAGAAAGTGGCCACCTTGCCGTGTCGTTGGAAGCATAAAGTGGATGTTAAGGTTTGTGTGACTCTCTGTTGGTCTCTTAAAGCTGAACTCCATCATTATATACGCAATTCAGATGCATATACCATATGGACGAACCAAATGGAAAAAGCAGGGGGGGGGAGTTAAATTACCCACAATGACCATACTCAGCCCTCGTACCAACGTTTTGACACACAGGTTTGTGGAAGCAGAACGATCGTCTTTTGGTTTGTTCCTGTTCAAGTGCACATTATTGCACTAAAAGCAATTGTGTCCTTAGTGCATGCATCTTTCTGGTTCGACGGATTCCATCATCTTTAGCGTAGATTATGAAAGAAAAACTACAGCTTAAACATGCGTTATGGTTTATATTTTCAGCTACTGAATGTAATTATGATAACCTATGCGCGAAAGTCGTTAGTATGAAATTATCTAGGTTATCAGGTTCTATTACCTTTGTGTCTGCCTCGAATGCTATATGCACCTGGTTGACTGGAAAACATTCATCAAAAGGAATTCTCGATGCAGGTAGATACCTGTTTATATCTGGTGAAGAAGCAGAAATGGCAAAGTTTCAAATGACTCTGTATGTATCATCAGAGCGCATACTTCTGTCCCTCTCTTGGTTGTATCTACTCCGTGAGTAGTAACGTAAAAACAATTTAATTTCCTGTAATTAGGATGGTAAGATGCACGTTTGTCAGTGTATCCTTCATCCATGTGCTCCCTCATTCAGGATCCGCAGGGTGGTAAATTGCCCCCTTCTATCTCAACCTTAGAGAAACAAAGAACTTCTTTTATATTGGTTGAATTCACCAATTAATGACACAGAACAAAATACCTATATAGCGTCATACCAAACAAACTTCTTGAATTGGCTTGCTAGACGTACACCTATATACATTTGCCTTAGTCGCTTTGGTGACAGTGGTGTTCTAACCTTTGCGATCTGGCTGCTGGAAATTTCATTATACATTGTAGTTCTTGTATATTCGTGCCACATATTGTAAATATCTCTTCTTATCATCTCAAAGAGAATTTTCATCTCATATATGTTTGTCACAAATCATTTTATGATTTATTGGTCTTTGGTGCAAACTATTCTTGACGTGTACACACTGCTTTGCAAAAATAAATTTCTAATCACGCTTCTTTATGATATTCACCATGATGATATTAGCCTGAGTTTTTGCAGTGTTTTTGAACAGTAGTCATAAGAGATCAGCGAGGAAGACTTGTGTATGTGTGAATAGAGTGTGAATATGAGGAGACATCTTTCTGCCGTATGGAGAACTGAATGATGATATAATGTTGTGTTGGTGCTGACGACACTGATAAATAAAGACAGTACAGATGCTAACCGGCATTTTTACCGAAGTATGATCATAAAATGGCCAACTAGGGACAGGCTAAAGAACACTGGTGGTGTGTTTCGATCCATTGATGTCAATTAGAGGAACCTTATCCCTTTCATAAATCCCCGTGACACAAAACACTCCCAGGCAAATAGAGTCGGCAAGGTACTAGGCCACTCTGTGAAAGACTGTGAAGGATGAGTAATAGTAAGTTGTCTGCAGTCTAAAATATATTGTGGTTGACTGAAATTTCACATATCAAATAATCGTACTGCAGACATTAATCAGGCCGGACTTTTTGACTATGCCAAAACTCTCGTCAGTTCAAATGCTGGTTTTCAAAGAGGTCCACACTGTCAGGGTAAAAGTACAAAACATTATACATATACAACAAACAAACATTACGGAAATGTGTTTATCAATGGCATAATCATTGTCACAATCCTTAATGTTATTTCCATAACTCACCTATTATTGGTAATATCACCTTACACTACTTTATCAAAAGTGAAGTCTGTATACTCATAAACCTCTATATATGAAGAATCATCGTCAATCACACAAAACGTCGTCGTATTATCCAATGGTGACAATTCGAACCCACGAACAGGTGTTTCTATGCGGTGATATAATACTTGCGTCCTATACACTAAGGAACACGTTGCCATGGCAGCTGAAAGGAGAATGGATGGTGGGTGTGCTTTGTGGTTAGTGTCGTTAGTTTGGCGCTTTACCCTTCAATCGTTTCTTTTGAGTTTTCTCCATTTCCCCTCTATTTTACACTGAAAGGATTCGTGGTGTCGAAGCGATATGTCTACGAAAAAAAAAATATCAAAAATTTGAAGGCAATCACTCTTCTTACTTACATGGAGTCTCAAATGAAATGACATTAAGCCAGTCCAATAGCTCTTTCACAGCCTGTGCTAAATAATACGGATGTAAGAAATCTTTTTTACTCACAAACATTGATAAACTGAAACTCAATTAATACTAGTAGCATTAACCTTAAGTATACCCTCAGTGTCTCGAGATATTGTCGAAAACTATATTGGTTATTACATTATGATATAACCATGGATATCTTGAGGGAAAAATACACGTGAACCCAATTATTCAGTCTTATAATATTAGCTCATTCATTCATTCTTATAAAATTAGTATTATTAGTAGGTCAGGGGAGCACTGATGATCCACTCAAGATGAACGAAATGATTTTAATATTCATTCCACCAGGCAACACCCAACACAGCTCCATCATTCATTGGCAGTCATCACCTTAACAACCAAAGTCTCCTCCAGAATGACACATTTCCTACCAGGGACAAAGACATCTCTCTCCAGGCAGGTGGTGCGGCATCCAGCCAGGGCTGCGGCGCTGATTCGATTCCGCCCCAATCGCAGAAAACGTCATTCACGCCCATGAAAGCTGTGATGTGTATTCCTTTGACAACCACTGGATATGACTCTAACGACGCTCTGTGCCATCTATTTAACTTCGCGTTCTACGGATCTAATTCAAGACTTAATTAACTGGTTTGATTTTCCCAATGTTTCACTTCAATCCCTTCAAGAGTTTATTGTGCTGTGACCCATTAATTCTCCTTTTTTATGTTCGCAATGTCTCACGGGAATTCAACGTTCAAGGGCGGTACGCCAATTTGCGGAATGGCAGGTGAAACTTTCCTTTCTGATTTTGTTACAAGAAACTGCAATCGTCTACGTCCATCTTATGAGATCTTGGCAACTTTCTTGCTTCATGTCAATACAGATTGAATCCACAAGTGCTTGCGAATGAAATTATTGTGAGTTTACTTAGTGCTATTCATGTCATAAGGAGTCTGTGCTATGTGGCTTTTGCCTAGGTCCTGTACCACGGGTATGATGAGTCTGACATCACGTTAAGATGCAGTCAGCGGAGCATGAGGTACTCTACATTAAGGTATTTGTGCTGCAGCCGGGACCCAATGACATGATGGAACATGATGAAACCTGATTATGATCTCCCTATATCGTTCTCTTTGTGAGCAGCGGCACGGCAGGATCATCCTGCGGAAAGTTATGGCGTATCGTTGCCATGATACCATCGAGAATATACAGATAGTCGTAATCTGACCTAGGAAGAAGTATTCCTCTCAGCAGTGGGGACAGGGAGAAGAGAAATGTGTTTTTGATAGCAACATTCCTGTGGCGTTCTTTCAAACATACGGAATACAGTGGAAATATATCAAATCATGCAATCCTTAGGTACTATTGGACTTATCATTCGAACCTTGGATAGCCAATATTCTGTGAATTCTTTTACAGCCGTTTATGATACCAAGTGCTCAATCACATGATTAACATTTTGAAAAATGGCCAGTACAAGACTTGAATTTTATTTCTACTTGCTCGTTGTTTGCCACGTATTTTCAGGTAAGACTCTAAAAATGTCAGTGTTCTTAGCAACTCTTTAATTGCCCACACACAATGCCATGTGCGAACGTTTACATTGCATTTCATAGATTATAAAAGACAGACAGAAGGATAGATAGATAATATAGATAGATAGATAGATAGATAGAGAGAGAGAGAGAGAGAGAGAGAGAGAGAGTGTGTGTGTGTGTGTGTGTGTGTGTGTGTGTGCATGGTGTGTGTGGGTGAGTGTGAATGAAATCATTTTATAACTGATTTCATTCTAGATTTGTATAATGTATTTCTTGTTTCTTTTTTGTGTATATCTTATAAGTGGAGTATGAGTTATATGATCTCATATATCTTATAAGTGGAGTATGAGTTGTATGATCTCATATATTCTAGGGATATATGTTTGGCATTATGTTTGGCATACATGTCAACATTTCCTCTTGAAGAACTTATCAGTGGGATTTTATTGAGTTATGCATGTTAAAGAGAAATTATTTGCAGTATAAATTGAAAAATGGATTGTTTCTGTTTTGAATTGTATTTGTATTTTTTTTCACGTTACACCCAGATAGAGTTTTTTTTCGTGAATGATTTGAATGAAATCATCAGGTAAAACAAAAGTGTATGTGTGTGTGTATGTATGTGTGTGTGTGTGCATGTATGATCTGTGGTGTGAATGACAATGTCTGGAAAGGAAATTATGAGAAACCTGAAGGAGAAAGAGAGAAACAGGAATGTGGGAAAGGATTAGAAAAAGGTGCCGTCAATAATTATCAAACATTTCATGAAGCAGAAGTCACATCATTATTAATCACCGTATGGATGTCTCACATCAAAACACTTCTCCAGGTTACATCAACCAAGCGAATGGGTCAGAGATATGTCCACTAAACTGGCTTGAATTCAACTCACACTGCTACTACTTTGAACATGATACCGACCTGAACTTTCAGGATGCTCGAGTACAGTGCGGGCATGATGCTGATGGAGCAGACTTGGTCGTCATAGAAACTGAGGGTGAAATAAGGTATCACTTTATCCGTCTAAATAACAAAAGACATTATTTGTGACTGGTCACTCTCATAACTTTGTGATTCCACCGTTTGCACTCTTTTGAGTGCCAAGAGAGATAAAGGAAAGCGCTGCCACATAATCATCTAATGTATGGTGTACGAGTTTGTCATAAATATTCAGTGTGACGCATATGAACATTCTTATCCTTTAAGAGACGGCATATCTATATTATATATCTAGTCATTATGATACTTTTTAATGACCATTTACTATCTGGGGAATTCACTTCCTGACTGCAATCTTCTTAAGATGAGACATGTGAGCCGTACTATTGGCAACCAATATGTATTTTGTATACCGAGAGTAAACAAACAAAACGATTTAGACCAAGTGAAGACCATGTACTTTACATAAGCATTTCATTTGGTGTTGGCATATGTGAGAGAACCGTATTTTGGCTGATCGTTTTCTTTTTACTAGAAAAACAGATCTTTTTACTAGCATGATATTTGCCGCTATATACGTCAGACGCGTATAGTTTCATAAAGGACATTTTTAAAATTGGAGGGACCCCTACAATTTTGACGCCAGTGGTGTCAAAAAGAAATTGTTTATGGGTTTAATTATTAATCATGCATGGCTTGACAAAACAAAATACAGTGCAGTTTTAAGTTATCCCGTGATGTTATCCTCATATCTCCTTTGCCGCAATCATCCATCAGAAAAATAAAAATGTACCTCCAATCTCACAAAACTTCTGAACATCAGTAAGTGTGATTAACATACAAATTCGAGGAATCCCTATTCAGTTTCATCAACAGAATTATCGCCCCTCCTTTCCCCTCGGGGTATATGTGGATTGGTCTAAGTGGAAATTGGAACTTGGATGGACGCTACTATTGGATAACAGGAGACGAGCTGGTGGAAAATTTGTCTAATTGGGAACACGGCCAGCCAAATAATTACTTCGGTGAGTCCCAATCAGGGTCCTACAGGTTCAGTAATAAAGTTGTGACAACGTACATGTATCTATTTTGAGAGTTATTCATGAATACATAAAACTTGGGTTGTTGTTGTTGTTGTTGTTGTTGTTGTTGTTGTTGTTGTAGTTGTTGTTGTTGTTGTTGTTTTCACGCATTTATTCACGCGCGCGTTCCACGTGGCGTACCCATGACCATGTCCGCCCTCGCTAAAGTTTTATGTTGTATTCTTATCGTCGTTACCTAATCCATGGCGGATTTTTTTTTTCTCTCTCACCTTCTCAAATCAGCTCGGCGATGGAAAGAGTTCGTTGTGTAGAACGTACGATTGTTGGTGCTTTGATTGTTGAAACCGAAATTAGTTTTTAACTTTAATCGACAAAGGAACCCATTTTCCTCTTCATGGCCACAAATTTATCAGTACATTCATCTTTGCAGTGTTTCGAGCATACCAAAGAATGTTTGGTAAGATTAAAATCAGACCCGCAGTGGCATTCCGCACGAAACGAACCCGGCCACGCTCGTCGAGTGCAGTGTCATTGGACAAGAAGACAGCCAAAACACGTTTGAATAATTTTTCTCCTTGTTCCAAGTTTATCCACCAACAACATATGAAACTGGCACGGTGGTACCTTTCCAAAACTATAATTTCCTAAACCTACTGTAGAAATCGGAACATGCCACACTAAAACTGCATTAATTTGCAAATATTAATCCTCCCATCTTTCATGTGCGATTTTGACGATTTCGCATAGATAGCTGTACACATTTAGCTTGGTCGATGCATGCAAGCTCTGCTGTTTCCTAGTTATGACATCTGCATATCATTATCATAAATTAGATTGGAAACGATTTTGCGAGGGCATGTGCAGGAAGCGCTCTCAAACTGCTATGTTTGTCATGTTATTTCATCTTAACTATACGTGTATATAGTGGAAGACGAATGTTTTACACTATATATAAGAGGGTAAGAGTTTATCTTTCGGAAAATTTAAAAAGTTTGGAATTTCATTTGTGCTTACGATCCCTCTTAAATTCTAAAGTTGTTTGTTTTCTTTTATTGATGGAGCGCGGTTAGGACTTTCAAGGTGATAAACTAGTTTCATAATGGTTTAAATTTAGGGATTTTCTGCTGTTTATTGTTGATGCCTAGAGCTGTGATTTCATTCATCTTTATCAATTCATTTTCTATGGGTGGAATTTACCTTGCACACATAAGCTACTTATATATTGCTCGGTAGGGTAAACCACCGACAACTTTCAGGGCCATGGTGAGCAACCTTGGACAGGTGTAGTACAAGGTATGAATAAAATATGGAACTCCCATATCCAAAATGAGTTATTAAAGTGGAGGAGTGGATGTGAGCGGTAACCCTATAGGACTGCTTGAGGGGAGGTAAGGAGAGTATTTCTCTGTGTTTGTAAGTTTGTGTATAAATCTAAGATATGTGTTATGATCTTCGGGTCACCCTATACCTATTCTTTTTTGTTTCGATTATTGTTGATTGCATATTGATCACATACATTCAAGGTGAACATTTTCGTTTATAAAGATTATAGAAATCAAATGAAGATGATTGAAAAAAAAGGTGTGTCTATGTGTTTCTATATGTGTGTGTGTATGTTTATTTACATACACACAGTACTGCATGCTGTCGCCATGGGATGTAAACTAATACAGGCTGGCTGTGCATGAAAAGAAGTGAATACAACCACTGCAGGTGTTCAACAGAAGCCACATCCGGAGACGCACTATGCGATTAATCTGCGTTAATTATTAAGAGTTACTTTCCGTCCCTGCTGTAAATTCGAAACGACAAACGAATTATTATACTCTCTCCCCCCCCCCTCTCTCTCTCTCTCTCTCTCTCTCTCTCGCTCTCTCTCTCTCTCTCTCTGTGATTGTGTATTGGTTGACTGTTAAAGTAGTTTTTCGAACGAGTTTGTTATTTGATGTTTATTTATTTCTGCAATTTTATGACAAACGTAATAGACAAATACATTTTTCTTTTGTACAAATCATAGGATTTTTAAAGAAGAATGAATAAACTTGATGAATACAAATTAAACAGTTCATTTATAATAAAGAAAAATAATTTAAAAGTACAATCTAAGGGGAGTAATTGCAGAAAAAGGCTGTATCCTATAAGCTTACGCTTGAGAGCGGAAACAGCCAAGTTGACAAAATATAGATGATGTTTATCTAGGGCGAGTATTGGGGATGGACGGAGCGTGGGATCGGGGGGGGGGGGTGCGAAATGGATTGCATGTCCTGAGTTGTGAGTGTATGAAAGTGGTGAGGTCTTCAGTGTGTTTTGGAGATTTAAAAGTGATTTAATGATTATACAACGACATAAGCTTTTTCTTATCTAAATGGTATGTTCTGACCGACTTCGACTGTTTGATGTGATCCGATATAGGGGATTCCATATCTAGTCCGTAGTGACTTATTGATCAGTGATTTATGGAAATTCTTGGATTAGTAACATGAAAATTGTCAGAAATTCGTGTCGGATATTTATGTAAGCCCTACATTTCTATTATAAGAGAATATATTATTAAAAATGGGGGGTAACAAATTAGAAACAAATTTGAACATAAAAGATGCCGTTTGTAGAGTGTTTATATCACAGGGATCCGTGTTGAATTGCATGTGATTTCTGTGCTACAGAACTTGTTTGGAGTTTTGTCTTTTAACTTCTAATGTTTTCGAATGTTCGAATGTTTTCTATAATATTGCTGGAAATTCGATTCATTATGTTGAAGGAAACGAAATCAAATAAACAGACTCACAAATGAACGCTATTGATAAACAAATGATAACTAAACATAACATATGAATTAATATTCCGTCTTAGTAGTTCTCATTATCAATCATACATGTTCTACACTACCACTGATAGACGCTGTAGACTGATAGCATGCTATACATTTATCATAATGTCAAAATCATCTCCTTCTCCAGTCAGTTTAATAGGATTTGTTCACGGAGAGTATACTTCGAGTCAGGGAGTTCTTGAAGGTATATAGCAACTGTAACGGCTTCATGCAATGGCGAGTGTGTCTACCTAAAACACAATTTTTGTGGTCGCGCTATATTCATCAGAAAGTAAAAAGTGTCGTCCAGTAATGATATCATTCACTCATTAGCTGGTTTGCATTTCACTATTCAGTAAAAATACGACAAAATTCAAGATTCTATAAAACTCGTTTTTCGCATATCTACGAAACTTTTACCATTCATTTTCCCCCAATCGTGCCAATGATATAGTAACATCAATAATATTAATTTTATAAACATGATAAAGCGCAGAAGCTTTGTACATTCTTCTGCACTGTAAGAGCTCCTGAAAGTCAATTTGACAAAATGATGAGAATTGCACCATTCGCAGAGTGTCATAGAAATAATTCTGTCATGTCTATTGTGGCTGCTATGACGCATGGAATGACAATATTGACACATTTTCATCATAATAATCTGTCTAGCCAATTCTCTTGTGCTTGTTGTAGAAAACTCAAAAATTAGTGTAAGCCTATGCTGTTGCTAAACGTCAAATTGTTTGCCTTCTGAACAAGATAGACGTGGTGCAAAATTGTGTTCAAAGATGGGACATTATCTTTATCAAGTTTCATCGTTTTGTGGTACAGCATTATTTCCAGGTTATGTTTTGTCAAAGTTTTTTTTTAATGTAAGGTAAGCTTTATCAAAGTCAGAAGTCGTGAAAAGAGATGGGGTATGGAAGGACAGTACTCTTTTGTTCTTTTTTAATCAATTCTTCCAGGACAGGAAAACTGTGTAGACCTCCTGGCCGGGGATTACAAGGCCCCGGGAGTTTGGCGAGACATTTGGTGTGACACCAAGAAAGGTTTTATCTGCGAAAAGAAACAAGGTAAGATCACTGTCAGATTTCCAGCATTTACGGGGCGGTGAGACATGGCAAATGTGATGGCCATTAACATAGATAACTTTTTGTCTTTTGAAAGCTGCCCCACTAATCTTAAAGTTTCAATATTATCTAGACTTACTGTCAAAATATCGATAAATTACCATTCCGTTGACGTAGTCGTCATTCTGAATATTCCTATTAAATCGAAGAATCATTTAGATCTACAGCGAACAAGCCTGCGTCGACAGCGCTTTAAAATTGTCTGTATAATGGATTTTGCTTACAACATGCCAAAAGAAACAGTCGCTGATAAATCCAGCATTCGGCATGTTCGGTTTACGTTCTTCTTTTACTCTTTTGCACAATTTCGCTATGATAAGCAACACGTCTATAGCCAACCATGCCAACAATATCTAGAAAAAAATCTTCATTCTTTAATACCGTCGTTTTAGGAAGTTCTAACAAAATTAGAAAGGGCGAGAGAAAGAGAATAAATTTGTTGATGTTGTCAACATTGGTGGTACCAGCATTTAGTAGCTTACATGCCACAGAAATAACTTCTTTCGATCAATCTATCTACATTAAACACGGGTCACAGAGATTTTGACGCCAAGCACCCACGTCCCTCACGCCACATCCACTGTGCACACTGTAGTGAGCCTTACATCACATAGTGCGAGCAAGTTACCATCTGTGGTAGACGGAACCACTGAGCACTTTGATATCACGTCAGGTATGGCACATACACAATAAAGCCTCCTTAACATTTGCACGAGAAGGTATTCGTTATTGGTACGGTATTCAACAGCCCTTTTCTCTCTGTGTGTGTGTGAGAGAGAGAGAGAGAGAGAGAGCTGTACACATTTATTTATATGTGTGTGTGTGTTTTTGTGTGTGCGTGTTGAGATGTATGTGTGATATGTATCACAGGTATAGAAAAAGCTGCCAGCTTTACCTTATATGTTTTAAAATCGGAAAATTACACTTGCACGCATACTTCGGCATAGATAACTCGCACACAGCGCCATACAAATAATCTATTGTTAAAAATTTGCTCACTTAGCATGCTCACTTAGCAGTGCTTAGTATAATAGCAGTCCGTGTGAGTCATGTCGAATGAAAAGAAATATTTGAAAGCAACCTATGAAGATGTAGAGACTCCTCTCATTGTTATATATTCACTTATTATTCTCAGGAAAAGATCATGGTATTTCATATGAGTGCAGACAATCTTGGCCTGATATCACGCTTTTCTCCAAGTTAGCCACAGCTAGACACAAAAGCCCCAAATTTCTTGTCACTAATGTTGTTGCAAATTATCTCATCTCAAATAAGTCTTGATTATGCCTCTAACGAATCGTTAATGAGTCGCTTTACTGTAACAAGCGCTTCAGGCTGTAGTAGTCCTACATAATTATAGTTGGTTTTTTTTTTTCTGCTGTAGTTCACAACTTTAAATTTGTGGCGTGTAAAATATAGATTTCAAGAGAATGATGGGAAACACAGTCTCTAATAGTGCCGTTTCGTGAATCAATGAAATGAATAGAGAAGGTCTAAGCCCACATTGCCTTTCACTCTTGTTCTCACTGCAGATATTTCACTTGCATTGATGACGTCACATCATGCATTCAGCCATGTGTCTTCCTTTCCTGTCGTCACCCTGACGGATTTATCAAATGACGTAGGTATAGAAACTTTGGGAAGGCAACGATTTCTCACCTCTGGAATACAGATTTCTGTTGATTTATCATTCTGGACTTCTCTTACACTACCGGGAGTGTCCACCAGTAGGATAGATGAGCGAAACATATTTGACGCCTCCGCCAGAACATCTGTACTAACACTCTTTGACGTGCAGAGCAAACATTCGACTTTGTTCCCGAATGGACTCTACCAATCATTGGTGGTGTACGAAACGTCATACTTGTATAATTCGCGGTTTTTTACCCTTTTTTACAGTGATGAAGCAAGTGATAAATCTGTGAAAAGACAAAACGGTCAGTTCCATATGCCGCTGACGTCATACAGTACACTTGAATTTTCGAGAGGATACATGTCTGTCGAAGCTCTTATGACTCTGACATCCATTGTCTACAGCTGGCAGTCACCATCCTTGAGCGCTGTACCACGTGACATCATGAAGACACATTCCAGCAACATCGGAATATCTCGGAGCTCGAGATTGTCTCCGATGAAGACGTGGCGCCATACGTCAACTTTAGAGTACCTTATGTCCTCAGCACTCCAGACAATGATTCTAACCTCACAAACAGTGGTTTCTTTTTTACCCTCAACAATGGCTGTGCGAACATCTGAAACACCATCTCAGATATCGATATCCCTATCGAATATGATATTTCCCACTACTCCAAGCTGGTCACCGGTTACCCATAACACAACGGCAAGCAAAAATATGAATGTCACGCATTGGCCTCTATCGACTAGTGTCGTCAATGCGTCGTCAAATCTGTCCATGACCAATTCTCACAAACAGAACCGACTCCCAAGTTCCAAAGTGACGCCTCAAGATTTTACAGATTCGCAGGTGCAATCTTTCACATTGCTACCATCTCAGTCAGCGACCTCAGGAAGGCAAACAGTGTTGTCTCTTTCCTCGGGTTTTTCGTCATCTTTACCGGCATCGCCGACACTGTCTGCAACAAAAACAACAAATATTCTGCTGTCGTCAACGATGGCGGCACCGATGTTGTCGCCATCCTATCCACTGCCTGTGTCATCGACATGGTCTCCAACTCCAGGCATGGATTTCTCCTCTTACCACGCGGCAGCTACAGACGGTACGTTAATATAATCTACTGCCAGAGAATCCTCTTCAGTTCCCATCATTCACCGTCATTCGTGTAAACGGGGGCACACGAAGTCAGCGATGTTAGAATCAAGTTTAGTATACTCACACCATCACTTTGTACTCACACCAAATATGACCCACGGATACAAGAAGAAAGCTTAAAGTGCACGTACACGCATTTCTGTTGTCAGTTACTGGTTCAGATTCCAATCTGCATAGTAGCTTACCTGTACATAATGGCGTCAGCAGCAGAATGTAAAAGATTAAATCTTGCTCTGGTATGATTCTTTGCCTTATCAAGGTAGCAAGGGGATTACAGTGAAATTCTCTCGGGCCATTGCACGCGACACACATTAAAAAACACAAAAAGGTACTTCTCACAATGCAGTCCTTCTGCATAGCACCGTACACTTGTCAACCCACAGAGTCGCCACTTCTCCTTAAATAATGCACTTTTTTTCTGCTGAATTGATAATCTTAACTGAGTATAACTGGCAGGCCTTTCAAAGCAATACCAGCGAACAAAAACACACGTCACTACACACACACACACACACACACACACACACACATGATTTTATATTGAATATATTATAGGCAGATTGTTAACCCTCTTCCTGATATCCATGTGTCTTTCCAAACAGCGTCGACAGAAGATGAAAGGTCAGTTAACCCAGTCTATCCCGCAAAATCTGTCACCTACGATGAAGTTTGGGTAACACAAGGAGGAAATCTTCCCGAAACTAGTTTTCCCGAAACACATCAATTCGTAACATGGATCACATTAACGCAAAAATTACAGTCGTCCAGAAGAAAAGAGGGAAATCAAGACAGACTAAGTCAAACGCATCTAAGTGGATTTACAACGTTGCAACCATATATGGGTTCGCAGCCATTCACTGAGTCATATAGAAACATAAAAAGAATGATTACAGATACTCCTAGAGGAACCAACACGCCCGGCGTAACCACGGTAGATCCCCATGGTACCATGTTTACCTTTGTTGAAAAAATTATCAATTCTTCAAGAAGCGTGCCTTCAGAAACTATGGAAACGGCAGCTACTGCACCTATCTCCACTGACATTAGCCATGCATACACGACGACATCTCACATTGTTGCTACTCCTCCCGGAGAAACAATCGTCAGTAGATGGAGCACATCCTTGCATACGATACATCCTGTAACCACTCGCATTGGGGGCGCTTCCACCATGTCCACCACTCCCCGTATCACGCTTGCACCATGGCCATCGCATAGCACACTTCCCACCACCCACGTTAGCGTAGCTTCCACCCCACAGGGGGACTTTACACGTAGAGATGAGCTCTTGTCCGGTAAGATCTCTTGTAGAATTACGACAATGGGGTGTACTATCATGATGGATGGGTGATAATACTGTATTTAGCCAGTCTGCATTCCACAAAGTTGGCTGTTTCTTGTTAAACAAACACCATACAATTTACTTTGCCGCCAATGGGGTAATGAAGATGATGGCAACAATCACATGTTTAAGTTGACAATGTATTTACTCAAACAAATTGATTGATTCGTAAATTCTTTGTACACTATATCACGTTCAGTATTTGTCATTAATGACAACATTGTCCGATCTTCATTTCTATTCACATACTCTTTCTTTCTAAAGTAAATGATTGACGCGTCACTTTAATGAGCATGTGGTGTGACGCCAGTCACCCTTCGCTGGCCTCTATTCCAATCGTAAAATGTACATACGTAGTGTAGATTAGAATGAAACATCAACTTTGCAAGAGTTCGTCAGTTATTGTAGTTTTCATTTCTCAGTTTTTCAAACAGTGTATATTATCTTTCTGAAAAGAAAAGATTTCAATTAGCGTTCGTAATGTATTTCTTGGTATCATAAGAAATTACGCCTGCAACCAATGTTTGACGGTCATGGTCGCATTTCGTGAAACGTCCTAGGATTGCGGGTCTTAGATACAAGCTTTCCTTTTTTCATCATTTTAAAATCAATCAGCAACGGAAGTTTGTGAGGCTGAGATTTTGGCGGGCTTGCAGTGGGACCAAACTAAGGTCGGCTCATCGGCAAAAATCGTGTGCCCTAATAACCCATACGGTAAGTTTATCACTACGCAGTTACCTAATAACAAGCACAGTTTCCTTTTGTATTTGTTTTGTGATGATTATAATTCAACAATATGAGAGACAGATTGTCGAGAGACTTACCATCCTAGAAAACACCAACCACGACAGTTTATACTTAAGCATGAAACCCCAAAATATATCACAATATAATAAATACACACACGCACACACACACACACACATGGCACAAATTTGTATGTTTATTTGTATGTATGTATATATATATATATATACAATGCATTGCATTATTGATATACAATGCATATTTGACATTTATCTGAATTTATGTAAAGGTCATTGTTTTAAGCTATATATATCACTGTGTCGAATTACTTAATATCTGCCTTTCAGTTATTAGTTAGCATTTGTTAGGGTGCATTTGTATCTTGTTGCCTTTGTAATTTAGATTTAGGACAGATTGTGAATGATCCATTTCTGCTACTCTGTATGAACACATTGTTTTTGATTTTTTGTGTTACAGAGACAATACAGCGGATGTGTAAATCAAACAGTTTATGGGGAAACCCCGATTCCACGGCATGTCTGATACCACCAATAGGACAACAACTGGATGATGTAAGCACAACTCGTTCATCAAATTGTCATAATAACATGAATGATCCCTTGGTCTTATGTTATCAATCTGTAGCATTCTTTTTATATCTAATGCACTTATTTTCTTCAGTATTCTTTGCTGATGAATGGATTCGAAAAAAAATCATCTCGATGAATGTAATATAATGTGTTGTTTTCCGTTTTAAAGAAGATTTGGACAAGGAGTGCCATAAAATTTCGCGTAACATAAACCTACTTATCATCGCATGGGATGTTGTTTTTCATTTCGCATTTCTGGCAGCTTATTTCTGTGTCCTTTCAACCACTGATTCTGTCACGTGATCTTCCTCGCTTGGCATATCGTTTGTCACGCTCCGCTGAAAGCGACTTCCTCTCAGATGACGTCATAAACAGCGACGACCTGTTGGCTTCATACACGGAAGCGCTGAAGATACTCTCCGAGCTACCGGCCCGTGTTGAGGCGTGCGACGTAGGCTCCCAACAAGCCTACGGAAATGTAAGACTGATGTGAATACGTTTACTCTCATTTAATATGCTCTGAGCATTGAATCGTAGGATAGCTTGATTATCTGCTCTTCCTTTCACTTATGAAATCAAAGTTATGTTTAAATATTTATTTCTTAACATGGTAGAAAATTCCAAGAATATCATTAGTCAAAAATATTAATTTCAATGGTTCTGAATAACTGCTACCAAAATTGGATTTCTCAAAAGCCTGTCCTTTCATTCGCCATCACGGCTTGATTGTTAATACGCATGTCATATTCATAAAACCATTGGTTTTGATACGTAGTAATGTATGGGAATGCAACATGAATAGCGGAATCTTCAATTCGTTGCCAGGTCATTCCTTGCATTAAAAAGAAAAGAAATATATTTCATTGCAGTTATTCCTGCAGACTGTCAACGCTCTTCTCCGTCAAGCAAATGTGGCAAGATGGACTCACTTAGAACAGGTACATACATGACTGTGATTATAATGCTCGCCTATCTTTATATGCAATTTTCGAATCATGCAACAACAACTTACTCAAGTCAAGCAACCTAGACCTGTCATGTGCATTTTAAGATAAATAAAAGAGGGATTTCAATTTGTATTATGTAAATTCCAGTTTTTAAATTTACGCAGGCTATAGAGCATGAATAATTGGTGACTGCATCAAGAACTAACACATTAAGGTCACCATTTAGGCATGCAATAATCCCGCCCCCCCCCCCCCCAAAAAAAAGAAGCAAAACAAAACAAAACAAAAGCAAACAATAAAACAAACAAAAACCGCTTGTTAAATACATGTCGACCAGATATCCTGCTGGTAACATCTCAATGGAATAAACTATTTAGAAACGGCTGTACTTTTGCATTAATTTTGATCTACGATTTCATATTGTGTTGAGCTTTATCGAAATTCCTGTCATTTATAGGCTGGAGAGGAGGCAGTAAAACTGATCGAGGCGGTAGAGAACTTTGCAGCCAGGACTTCAGGCAGCCAGTGCACGCTGAGTCTGAACCCAGGACAAGCATCAGCGACATTCGAAGGAATCTTCGAAAACATTCGTAAATACTTATTGATCAACTCTATCATTTGATTTCACAGCAGTCATACACAAAATTAGAATCATATTTAAGAAGACTGTATTCATCTCTCTTCTTCAAATGTGCACTCTTGAGTTTACAGTATTGTTTGAAGAGTCCCAATTAAAGTGGCACATTGTATATAAAACACGTCACAAATATTAGGGGCTTGTGTACTACTGCGTACAAAGATGACATAGCTATTAATTTTGGTGTGTCGTAATACCACTAAGCCATTGTTAAACTGAATCTCTTGGAAAGATTGAACGTCGAGATGCATTCTTTCCTTTAGGAAGACAAATTCAGAATAGAGTAAGCCGCATTTGACCGCTAATAATATGCATTCCCACAATCCAAACAACATAATGCCGTAATATAGTTACAAATTTACATAAAAGGTTTTTCTATTTGTGACAGTGACTGCCTCACTGCCCTGTTTGTTTGTTTGTTTGTTTGCTTGTTTGTTTGTGTGCTTGTTTTTTTAAATAGTTCCTCATTAGGAACATTTAGGTCGACATCCTTCTGTAAACTCGAATGGATTTGTCTACATCGACTTCCTCGTCAGACTAAAACTGTTAAGACACTGCACTTCATGTATCACTATAAAAAAAACACAGGCATCTTAGAAGTATACTTTGAAAAAAAAAAGTTAAATCATATGCTTCAATTTTCAATATCTCTGGATGACAATATTAACCTTCTCTCAGTTTTCAGAAAAATGCAGTTCAACACCGACCAGTTCACTGGGAAGGTCTTTCTCGGGAGAGCTGCTAACATAACCTTTGAACCCGATTTCTTCGTTGAGAATGGACTCACCAATTCTACGGGTATATTATGATGCTCCATTGTCTACACCTTGATAATTGATCCGTGCAACCGTTACACAGCCTGCAGCATGTCGCACATACAACATCGAATTTCTTAAGACTTGGCAGTTGCTGTGGAAATATGTGACGTGATTATGATGCTGAAATGATAGAGATGAAAAACGAAAAGACGGAGCAAATTAAGGAGTCATACATTATATCATATCTTTGAAATCCTCGAAGTCATCATTTCTTCCTCTGAAAATGTAAAAGAAGAAGAGAATTGGGGTAAGCAAACGTAGAAATCTCCCATACCGTCTATAATATTTTATATTCGATGTTACGTCCGTTTCGTTTTCATACTGCATTTCATTTTTCATGTCATTTCTGGTCCAGTGACGCTGGTCATTGTATTCTATGCCACCATTGCGGAGCTGGTAAAAAGCTTGGAAACAGCTTATACAGACAGGTAATGGTAGTATCCAGTACAGTCAGATACTTTGAGATGATAAACCCGTTTTACTGCATGCAGTAAAACATCCAACTGTAAAAGTGCACTATGTATACAATATGGAGTACTTATATCAGGGATAAACCGCTTTTCATACATTGTGCCACTTACACTCTGGTCTTAGTGTCATAATGTACTAAAACAAACAAGAAACAAACAAACTCAATAGTGCATTTCTGTTTTTTTTTACAACTAAACTCATTTGTGCGCACGTCACCATGTTGATATTGAAAGTTATATAGTGCTTTTAATTCCGGAAACCTATGGAAGCTCTTAAGCCAAAATCTGGGCTCATTTGGGCTATTGTGATATTTACTGTCATGTTTTACTCAAAAATTAGCACGACATGCGAAATCTGTATACCGAAAAAGATATATTTTATCTATTTTATTTTTCCTAGAATATCAAATGCAGGGACAGAAGTTGTCACTACGTCTATAATCCAACAGAGAGCACGTACCCAAGGAAACGAATACCAGACTCCGTTTTGTCTAACTTTCCAAGCAAAGGTACCGATGAAATTAAGGGAATATACCAGCGTTGCATTGTGAAAGACGAAGCTGACGTATACGCATCACAGTTGATAATGATAATACATTATTTTAGTCATAATGTATTTTACAACGCATTTTCCATGCACATGTTCAAATGTTCTTTGCAATGAAATCGTCAATGGAAAAAATCATTTTTTAGAGATTCTTTTGTAGAAATTAAGGGCTTGCTGGTTGGGAAGAATTTGGGGTAGTTGATTCCACAGTTTGGGCGCAGCAGATATAAAAGCATTATCACCAAGATTGATACAACATCTTGGAAGTGGGATGGTTCAGCGTCATACCTTGTGAGGGTGTACCGGGATGGTTGACTGATAGTTGTATGAGTCCAGATAAGTAAGGAGTGATACCCCATGGATGCATTTGAAAGTAGTGGAATTCGGACAAAGTAACTATATTTTACACATTATTCATAGATCAACTATTATAAACGAGAACGGGGTTAAAAGGTTTACCTTTTCAACAACAAAAAACAACAAAATCTCCCCCTTTCTCTCCTTTATCCTTCTTCGGTAAACACAATGAGGCAACATTTTCCCATTAACTACATAATAATGCAATAATGGTTTCGTACAATACGTGTATATTGATTGTCGCGGTACCGCGTCGAGTCAAACTAACGGCTCGTTCGAATTTTTCAGAGCCCGCTCTGCTCTGGTACGAAACCATTATTGCATGATTACTAAGACATGAGAGCACTTTGGGGCGAGTAAGTCTCACAGTGTTAGTTATATGAAAGGTACTTTAACCTGAAACACAAACTAAGACAAGGAAACTCAGGGAAATTTTTGAGGTACCAAAACTTTATATTATCTTTAACATGATACATCTCTCAACAGGGATAATTGATGTACATTTAGCATTATCAAATGAATTAGGTAAAAGGGTGAGAATAACAAACAGTTAAGTTTAATTTAGCTTAATATACTAGGAGAGTATATAGGGCAGTTTGAATATTTCATACACACTGTGCGCCATCCCATCTCTCTTCCACAGGAACAAACGAACTCCAGTCGCAAATGTGCTTACATAGGAAGGGCCGACAGGTAATGTATATACATTTTAGATATCTCTCACAACACGTATACATAAACAATTATTCTAAGAACATATACGGATTATTTTTTTCTGTTTAGACATATTCATATAAACATCGAATTCAAGAGACATGAGATTTTTTATGGATATAACTTCAAGTTTTGCACTTGTGCAATATACAAACTTAGGACATAAGAAACGTCTCCCTGAAAAAAAAAAGGAAGAATGTAAACCAAAGTATAAAGCAGTAAATAAGTTTAAAACGATTTGCAAGAGACCAGTCAGAGTCATAAAGGCGCCTATAAATCCAAATGGGTCAAATCTGTCATCTCTTTCGACAACATTTTTTTAGAATTTGATATCAGTGCCATACATTTCCAGTGTTATAGTTCTAAATTGGTGGAATGAACGAAAAAGATTGATAGCAAAGATTTGATAATGAACAGCCTTTAAATGATAGGGCCATTTGTCTGTAAAGAGTAGATTCAAAGAAATATTGAATCACCGTAATAACCGACGTGACGATGAAGAGTTGATAATTCCGGTCAATAAAAATATAAGCACATGGCGCAGTATGATTGCAAGTAGAGTTATACCTGAAATATTACTAGAGGAGAAACACAGAAAGAAACTCGACAAATTCGCATCTTACTCTTCGCCATCTCTAGAATGCCATTCGCAAGTTGCTTCTGTCTATACACTTGTATTACCCCAAACCTATCCAACCGGCCTAACCGCCTCCCCCCCCCCCCCCTCCCCCACACACACACACTTTTCTATTTACCGTCTACATTTTCAACTGTGTTTGTTGCTATCATAGCGGTGAATCTCAGTTTCTCTACGACGGGTGCTGGTTGAATCGGTCGGACACGGAATCTATGACATGCTGTTGTGTTCACATGTCAGCGTTTGCACTGCTGGAACTTGAAGAGGTGAAGTCATGCATAGAACATTTTAGATGGTGGTACAAAGATGTTCATTCTCAAAATTGGTCAGTGGGGTGTTCAGTTCAGTTCAATTGATATTTATTTTCATCATTGCAACACTACAATAAAAACACAAAACATACAGCACACAACTATTTTTTCATCATCTTTACGTCCTCTATCACCCTACAAATCGGGTAGATGATTCTTACTAACGCTCTGTGTAAACGTGCACTATTTGTATTTTATAAAATGGGTTGAAGAATGTAGCCAATTGGAAGCGCTGAAATGAGTCACGTGTGCGTGCATTAATTTTTACTATCATGCACGGCCTTGCAAAAAAGCGTAAAGTCACTGACGTCACAATGTTTACACTAGCAGTGCGCACTTAATCAGTTGTTACAAGTGCGTCGCGCGCTACCATACGCGCTGTCAAACCTGTAAACAACTTCTCGTTCGGGCTGCCAGCCGGCCTTTCTTGTGCACAACAATCATGTGGCGTACGTATACGCTTATACGTACAGTACTTACATGTGCGGGATTTCCGAGTGCGACGTGCGTAAATGTTTGGGACGAACATCCTCGGACGTCTTGACCCACAAAGGTACGTGAAAAACGCTGACAGATGCTGTTAGTTTTCGAATTTTCGACCCATTTTATAAAACAAATGATGCACAGGATTATTTCGTGGCGTTAGTGGAGGCGTAGCTCACTCTCAGGTATTTACAATGTAGTGCATGTTTCACAATTGTAAATACCATCGAGTGCACTATACGCCTACACTAACGCACTCTATCCTGTGCATCATTTGTATATTATCTACTCGCGTAACATGAGGTCATGGGTTCGCGCCGATACGGAATGCATTTATACTTTTGACAAAATATTGAAATCAAGCGACGCTCCTTGTACAAGCAAGTGCTATCTATATATATATATATATATATATATATATATATATATATATATATATATTTGTCTCTCAACAGCGTGACATGTGTCACGATATGTGGCAATGGAGTGACCATAGTTGATTGCGAGAACGCAACGATAATCTACCAGTAGGGTTACAAACTTTGATGTCTTAAATCTTTTTATCCGTCAGGTGACAACGAACGGAAACATCTCACTGATTCCAACGATCCTAGTCTCTGTGGCTTGTTTCATCCTAACCTTCGATGTGTTCTTGCACTTCGCATTCAGGTTTGTACCGAACTCTCAAAGGTACGTTATTTACCCGTAAGGAATTTGCCTTGCTCTATTTCTTGATCACGTGATGCATAAATGTTTTCCTTTGAAGCAATGAGAAAGAGTAACTGAACTGTACTGTCACCCTATCAACTATTGAGCATTTGTTAAATTTTGTTCGTCGCTAACCTAAGATTTGACAATTTCCAACGCCTGCTGCGATGTCTGTATAACATCAGGAGATCAATGTTTCGATCCAACCAGAGTATGTATACCCATTATTACTTTTTTTAAACGGCTGCTCGACCGATACACTTAATTATCGCTGCTTACTTACGTCGATGAAAGGCAATTTGTCAGTCCATCTCCAACGACTTTCCTATTTCATGACAAATTGGACACATATTTTTTGAAGCATCTAGCCCTCTTTCTCAAGCTCTTTTACTCAGTCATGCCAATTCACGCTCATTGATTTTCAATCTTTTCAATCAATTGTATCACTCATATACTTAATTCAAGAAATTAATTAGACTCACTATTCCTCAGAACAAATTCATATTGATTCGTATGATGTCGTTGACGTTTTGGACCAATCTTGTTTATCACTGGTGCTGAATATGAGTTTTTACCGACGTTCATCATTATTGTTACCTCTCTCTCTCTTTTCAGGTATATTGAGGTTGGTGTAGTTTGTTCTCACGTATCACAAGACGTAGCAAGTATCATGGCTTTCATCGCAACCGTACTGGCATCCAGTAAATTCTATCCTGGGGTAAGCGCCTTGGAAATCGAGAGTCAAAACAAAAATCAGTTGTGCTCCCCGCTTTTGGACACAGTTCAAGGGGTCAAACTTTCGACTTGTTTTCGTTTTCGCTTTAAATCAGCACTACCTCTTCTAAATCTAGGTAGTCTTCTGTACTCCATTTTGCTTCTTTTATGCATTGTGAATTTCCCCGATTGTCTTCTGTCTGTATGGAAAGTATTTAATTACATCTTCATTCTCCTTTTATCAATTAGAATTAGGTCTCTCTCTACTCCTTCTTGATCTACATCTTTATTGACTTGTCTTTAGTTATTGTATTGTTACTGCAGTTTATTTGATCTTTGTTTTCTCCCTGAAGGTCCCATGTACGGTGATTGGCGGAGTGGCATACTACACCATTGTGACGCAATTTATGAAGTCCTTGGAGGGGGTCTGCTACCTTTATATCAAGGGCTCGAGTCGGGGTGGACACATGGCAGTGCGCTACTGGCTGTGGCAGTTACTCGGATGGCGTGAGTGTATAACAAACTTATCCCACAAAACATCCTACGAAGTCGTGGGTTTTGTGTTTGTTTTTGAATGGGTCTTATATGATTTATTAGGTAATCATGAAGGTTCAACGACAGGAAGAATCTACGAGAAAATCCACGTTTAAATTTACTTGAATACGAATAAAAAAAAAACAGTACACAACAGTGATTGTTTCATCACAGTCGTACCAAAGATGAGGAAATCAACGGATTTTAGTGTTTCGCATGATACCTTTTTGTTCCCCATGAACATGTAAGAGAATCGTCCGAAGATATGAATACATTTAAAAGAGACAGAGAGGAGGCGTGTCAAAGCGAACATACCTGACACTGATTGTCGAAATGACTGTCAAAATTATTTGCATATTGTTTACCGAGGGATCCACGTCTACAAGCTGTGCTTTTTAGTGGTTCACTCTTTTCCATCGCTTTATTTGCTTCTTAATGTAATTTCTGCGAAGTATGCATTGTTTGTTTTGTACTATCATACATTCATTCGAATTTACATTAAGTTCTTTACTTTTTACTTGTATACTTTGTACCATGTATCGTTTTTTGTTCGGTGGAATTAAAGAAATTGAATTGAAATTCTTTGTTTTTTAATATCGCTAAGAAGTCATAATTCCTGTAATATTAACCCAGGATGTGTTACAACCCAGCAAAGAAAAGCGATGTAAGGTAAGATTGTCTGATATTGAGAGCATGCGTAGTCTCGAAATAGTTTGGCGGCGGATATGGCAAGCTTAACGGCAAATTATTATTGGCACTGAATTAAGATCATAATATATATCAATTTCTTGCATGGCTCATGATCATGTGAAATTTAATCGAAATGTTGAGTGCACTCTTTAAGTTAACAACTTTTAATTCTACCAAGTAATGGTATATACTATACGAAATCGATCAAAACTTGATAGAAAGGATAGTAATTATCAAACACACACACACACACACACACACAGGGGTCCGACTTTCTTTCAATGGGGAGGGTGCGAGTCCTGTGGGCTGATAGGGGTTAGTGGAACCGACCCCCTTCCTCCTCTTGGGGTTTTGTTGTGTGTTTTTTTCCCCTTTCGGTCTTTTTTGTTTTGTTTTGTTTGTTCGTTTTTTCTTTTTTCGAAGAGCCAGAAGCGTGGGGGCTGCAGCAGGTTACATTGACCAACATATACAATGTGATTTTACCTTGTCTTCTTTACAGTGTTTCCCTTGCTTCCATGTGGTGTAACTTTGGCAGTTCGTCGCACTGATTTTGGTACAAACGACAGGTACAGACAACATTCCCCAAAAGTAAACACTATTGAATATAGAATTAGTTAATACAGCTGTATAAGCATATTTTTCTTAATTGTCACTTTTTATGAGAAGCAAGAGGCCAAGAGTCAATAACTTTATCGGTGTCAACAAGTAGTTGGGAACACTGCTAAGGTCGCAAACTTGTTCTTTCACTGCAGTTGAGGTGATGAGGAAAAGCATCCACGAATGTTTCGTAAATACATCGCAAATATTCTGCTGAAGAGTCAGTACCAATTGTTTTGTTCTTTATCAATCAACATTAGATGAGATCTTTCATCTCAAATGAATATTTCCTCAAATTATATGAAACATAAGGCCTGAAGAAACAGATAAAAATGATATTAAAAGAGATAATTGTAAAGCTGCTTTAATCTTTATAACAAAATATTTGATTTTATATTGCCTACTTTTCCTGTGATCTGAATAGTGACTGCTGGCTACAGCACGATGCAGAGATATCAGCAATGTGTGCATCGGCCATATTGATTGTGGTAAGTGTAAAATGCATTGAACATGTCTAAATCTGTAAAAACATAAAATTCGCATTACACTGTACTTGTGATTTCAGTGGTGGTCGCGGAGTGATCGCGGAGACGTCTCCAGTTTCCTGGAGACTAGCCTGGTCTCCGGGGAGTCGCGAGAGAACCGAACATGTTTGATTTTTTTCAGAGACTTTATCCAGTCTCCAGTTGGTCTCGCATACCTCTCCGTGATGTCTCCTTAGACGCGGTTAAGTTGTTCAGAAACTAATTTTGTCCGCGAGGTCTCCGAGACGTCGCCGCTACGACGCGGAGACATATTGGCGACCTACCGGAGACGTCCTGGAAACGTCTCCGCGACTTCCAGGCGAATAAGTTGTCACCTTGTTTGGAGACCTTTTCGACATCGCCCTGGAGTTCCATTTTGATGAGAGCGCTAGCCACTTGTATGTAGGCCTTAAGAGTAGCAAGAGTCGCGGCAGTGAGATATGCCCCTTAGTCAGTTTGTAGTAAAGAGAAATAAGATACAAAATATATTTGCGACGGATGCATTGTCAATGCTACAACTATGTCAGGGCCCCATTTCATAACAAGTTGATATGATACCAACTCTTGTCGGAATGGCAATTGTCGTGGCAATGACAAGAATCAAACTTCCATTCCAGGAAGAGTTGCTATCCTCTAACATCTTTTACGAAATGGGGCCCAGATGTTTATGTACTAATTTGAATGCTGCAATGTTACATAAACTGAATGTAGATATAACTTTTATTTCATAATTCTAGTTTTCGTTCAGTTTGAAGTTGATACCACACTAGCTATTCGTGACCTTTTTCTCTCTTCTTCCGGTAGGTCAATGTATGTATTTTCATCGGTTTGCTTCCAGCTGTGAGAAAAACGAGAAAGACAGCTCCAAGGGGATACTTTCGAAGAAAAACACAGAAAAGGCAGCTAAGGTATCATGTAAAACCTCGACATTATACAAAGTTTTGAAGTAGTACATTGCTTTCTACATTCATTAAGGAAAGATTGAACCTTGTCTAATCAACTTGACTATTGTTTTAAATTGGCCATATAACATGGAATAACGTAGGCCTACATTTGCCTGTGACAAACCTATCTTGGTGCAACCATGGCTGAAAAATCAATATTTCTTTTCATGGCCTGAATGCATTCTATCATGATTCGAACATGATTTGAAAAGTTTGCACTGACATCATTACTAAATTAAGTAATGATGTTATTTTGCGAAAAGAAACAAAAAAAAAAAAACAACAAACGAACAGCTTAGCATATTTGAAACAAGGATTAGTGAACGATCTAATTTCACCATATGTCTTTTCCCTTCACGTTATTGCAATATTCTGTGGAGTCAAACATAGCACACCCGTTTCCCATTTAGGAATGTTTCCCAATTATGGTGATAGGATAGAACACACATGTAAACGTTTGATTGCCAATACAGTTGATATATTTCTTTCATTATCTGATCAAAAAACTTCGCATGATGTTATGCACAGTCGTTTGACAGTGGCGATGACATGCATGATATACTGGAATATTCGTTGGTGTGTAACTTTGTGTTCGTCATTACTCAATGATATTCCTCAGATCAGAAATGGCTTGCAACGGGGTTTGTCTCACTGCGTTGACATTGTGTTGGACTCTTGGTTTCGTTCATCTGCACTGGAGAACACATCAAGTGTTTGCTATCATCTTCTGTACTTTGGCAGTTTTACAGGCAAGTTCCTCATTATCAAGATTTACCAGATTCTTATTCACCAGGTAAACCATATTTTCTTTAAAGAGGGTGGAGTAGAACACCTTGCTCTCTCACTAGAATGCATGTGATTTTGAAGCTTTGAGCTATCTTGATTGTAGGCCTACTTTTACCCCGAGTTTTACATGTCAGTACGAAACAAGAATAGAGAAAAAGTGTATACAGATATTAGCATATTTAGAAAAGCGTGTGAAGTGTAGTTTTTAATGAATATCGTCCAAACACGCATATTATCAAATACAGTGTACTGCTTATTTATGTGTCATATGCCACTGCATCTTAGAATTCATGTTACATTTCACTGTAATTAATTAGGAAGTTAAAATTGAGTTCTTCTCTCACGCTATTTTGCATTCACTGGTCGTAAAGAAAAATTTCATTCCGACATTTATCTTCAGAGTATCGGCTTTTTCGTTGCCCACAATGTCATCTGTGTTCACGTGAGGATGGCCCTGAAACATGCTTCGCGTAATGCCAGCTGGGTATGTCGCCCTTACAATCAATATCTTCCTCGGCTTTCAAAGACCATTAGTTCCTTTGAATAATAAACACACAATCCTGTAGAAACAAGAGAACGACTTGAATGAAAATGTTGAGTCAATTAAACGTCTATGGGCGAGTTCGAGATAATTAAAAAGAGGGACCACTAGCTATGTTATTTAACTTTGAATGGTGATGACTTTGAATATCATTTTGTAAAGCTATTTTTAGAGTTAAATTTAAGGTTATACCGTGGTTTACGCTTGCGCTTCCTGATACACGTCAGTGTACATGTCATGCTATGTTGAATATTTACAGAAAGTGCTCATGACCACAACTATAGACCTTCAAGTATTCCACTTTATCTTTCAATGGCCATGAAGTTAATACATGTATAATGACAAACATTGAATATGGTCGCGAGATCCCACTCGATTGATAAGGTCTCTAAAATGCAAACTAGACTGTCCTGTTAGAGATACATTGTATCTTAGTTTCTCTTGAACCGTGTTTTGTTTATATAACTATTAAAACTAATGGAAGGTATTTCGTCTCAATTCATGAAACAATAGCTGTGAGGGAAGATTCAGATCTGACAAAAAGGAGGGGGTATTAGAAACAGCCGATACTCTTGTATACTTTTATTACGGTTTCAATTTCAGAATAATCGTTTGGGGGAATCTATACCAACATCTACTACGGTATCTCAGCTGCCGAGAGGTCTGAACGAGACTGCTGACACCTTGCCCGTTGTCCGTGGCCGTGATCCGGGAGCTGCCTACAGGAAAAGACGGCTGACAAGGAGAAGCGAAGATGCGCTGAGCCGCATCAAGTCAGAAGTCACGGCTCACACCAGCGAGAGCTCCGCTTTCCGCTGGCGAATCGAGCACTGGCGCAGACGGACGCAAGTTAGCAGCACGGATCAGAGCCGTAGAACGCAGTCCACGTCAATCGGAACAGACTCGCGACAATACAGCAGCAAATGCAGCGCAGGTCATCCGCAAAGCGGAGAAATTGTTGACACTCTCGGCATTCCACTTGAGAATGTGTCCTGCCGTAATTCGTCACGGTCATTGTCAAAGACTCCCCGTGGCTCAGAGGCTGCGGATGATACCAGGATGAGTGTAGAAGGTTCGAGAACGGGAACGATACGGAGTTCCACTCAAAGGAGGAACATTGTCTTGCAGCATATGCAACTGGCACCCATCCAGCAACAGACTGTGACGCTAGGAGAGGGGAGAGCTGTGCAGTCTGCGAACAAGGAGGAAAGACCAGGACAGCATTCCTCAACCAGAAGTAAGGTGAACTCATTACCTCCACTGAGAACAGGAAGCCATCTCAGGTCTCCAAAGGGAAGGAGGAGGAGGAAGAAAGGAAGCAAGAACTCTTTTCGAGAAGGAACAATGGTCGCTGAACACAAGGTAATGTCAGGCAATGAGTGTTAACCTTGTATTCAATTAAACACCAACACTTCATAATGAAATCATTGCCAGCAATCGACAAAAGTCATCAAAGCAGTATTATGCATGGGCAATACAAGTGTACAAACGCACATAGACTCACAAAGGTTCTTGTTTAAAATGATATCCAGTTTCGCAATTACTTAGGTTGAATTTCGACAGAGACAAAAACAAATCTAAAGATCACGAAATAAGAGTGGATTTAAATTGGTGTTAAAGATTTTTATCATCTGACATGACTATGACCATGGTTTCAAAGTTAACTTTGCTGTTCTTTTAGCAGAATTTGAAAGACAGAACAACTGGGGACTGTGTATTTCTAGCCAGGACACACAACACACATCAAAGAGACAGTCAAACGGGCATTCTTCAGAGCGATGACGTTTCTCAGGGATCTGGGGAAAGGACAAGGCGTGTTGGAGGCTGCTGGTCAATTGACAGACGGGAATCCTGCCATTCAGGTTTGGAGAAACCAGGTGAAGACCCACGAGGGACATTCTCAACCGATGCCATAGGACCACTGCCTAGTGGTGGTCCTGGATCTCTTCCAACACACTCCACTCCAGGAGAATGTGACACTCTGGAGGAGATACACCAATCCACTATTGACATCCCACACAGGAGAGATCTTGAGAATACCGACAGCCACTCACCATATCTTTTAGGAACAGCATCTCATCACACCATGTACAGTGGAGGGGAGGTTGCCACCAGATGTGAGGAAGGGGCACATAGCGGGTCAAGGCGGACCAGACGGAAAAGGAAACGGAAACACAAGACTCTTCATCAGCTCCCAAACAAGTGATATGACGTGACATCGCTGTCATGGAGACTTTGACATTAGTTTAGCATAAATTTGTAGACAAAAGTTGGTCAACTATGGTCAGCACAGAAGAACAAGTGAATACGTGCCTGTATTTTGATATCACATCACTTACATCAAAAATATGTGGAAAATTGTGTGCATGGTTATTTAGTACAGTGGACTTCCTGTTATAACGAAGCCCTTGGGACCAGCAGTTTTCATATCGAAAGTTTGTTATAACCGAACAAACAAACAATAAAAATACATGTACAGTGTATATAGAGTGGATAACGTTGTGGCCTGAATTTTTACTTTGTTGTAACCAGAATTTCCTTATAACTGTATTCGTTATAACGGGAGTGCATAGTACATCCATAAGAAATACATGTACAGTTAATTGTGCAAAAGTCACATCTACTCTGATTCGGGTATAAGGCTTCAATTGGGTAATAACTGCATTTTACAGTCTTTGATCGAGGAATTAGTATTTGCTTCATCTGTAAAGAGAAAATTGCCACATGCACTTCATAGAATTGATTGTACAATTATGTAGTTTTCCAATTTTCTGACTTATTGTAAGGACGTTATATTTTACAGGTGTATGATTGGAAACATGATAATTATTCTGATGGAAAGCTTAACATATTGTCTTAATCTATGATTAAATAGGATTTTTGTGTGTGCTATGTTTGAATGCATGAGCAAATAGGACACATCTGAAATGAAGTAAACACAAGTTCATTGTTTCATATTCTGTAGACTATTAGACAACAGTCAGTTTATTTGAATCCGACTATAAATACAGCAGCCTGGTGATATGCTTCATTTTCTCCAGTGTCATACTTGTACAGTGTACATGGCAATTACAAACGGGAATTGATAGATGTAAGAACAGGAAAGACGCAGCACGAGCAAATACGGTGTAGGTCCATGTGAATTATTCGAGTATTGTAATTGACTTTCCTTGGACTAATGAGTCAGTACACATGAATAAAGTGTAGCTTCCTGTCCTTGGTAGTGTTCATGTTTCAGGAGAGGAAAAACAAATCCATTTGTGATCTTGCAGACTTGAATCATTCAAAATTTTAAATCACTGATGACTTCAACTAGAAAATACAGCATGTATACAGCATTGGTACATGTATAGCAATACAAATATTTGGCAAGCTGAATATTTTTAACTTTCTTCTTTGTAATTACAGTCAACCTTGCCCAAGTCAAATATATTTAGACTGAAGAAATAGCTTCGACTTGAAGAAAGTTCGACTTATGAGGGATTAAAATCAAAAGAACATAAAGAAGACATGAAAAGACCTTCGACTTCGATTATTCGATTTATGCGAGGCTGACTTAAGCTAGGTTGACAGTAATCATCTTTGTGCTTCAATCTACCATTCATAACCTGATAAACTGTCTTTCATATGAACTCATCAACCACTCTTTATTATGGGTATGTCATTCTGAGCATTTAGCATTGGTATTCATCAGATGCCAATGTCTATACTGTCTTTACTTTAAAGTGTTTTCTTTTTTATTCCTTTCATACTACAATTGTATGTCATCCATTACAGTAGCAGCATTTAAACAAACACAATCTGCATTTTTCCTCTATGCAGAGTACAATTCATCGGCTGAGAATGATAAGGGCGTTAAGTTGTCACTAAACCCATAGTGTTCGAGACAACTTAAAAGAAACCTGTACTGACATTTTCTACTTGTCTGATAATTCTAATCTACATTTTTTGATGCCTACAACTGGAAAGAGAGGATTCTAAAACCCAGGATAAGCCTGTAATGATATTTGAAAAAAATGAAAACGAGCAAGCCAAGGAACGATCCACACAATTTGGCATACGTCACAGGTGCCAACCTCCGACTTTAGCAAAACGAACTAGAAAGGTTCTACACATGTCAATTTACTGATGAAATCTCACACGAAGTACTGCAAAAACTGTTATTTAGTAAAATTGCAATATGGAGCTGAAATAAAACATGTTAAACAATATTTATTAATTTTTAAAAGGAATCTCTTCAAAAGATTTTTATCTAGATCAAATTTGTGGGGAATATTCCAGATATGCAAAATGAAATTGGTATCGTTGTCCGAACGTGCTGCCCATAGAAAACTGTGTGAAAGTAACGTTGCACTAACTATGCATTGATGATGAGCGATAATGGTTCGACATCACAGTTCAAACTATCTAACGAAGATGAGGACTGAGTGATTCTTAAAATCTAAATCCAAAAAATAGTCAACGGCAATCACGGTTTATGCCTAGTTAGAAGAAAACGGCACTCAGTACATAGAGACTCTAGACTAGAACTAGGACTAGGACTAGTGAGCAGTCAAGGACAGAGAAGATTCTACTCGCCGCTCCATCGACAGCTGTACGTGCACAGCGCTAAATAGGCACAGCGTACTAGTAAACGTTTAGTATGCAATACATAACCCTGCTGCCAGAACTTGAAGAAAGTCCAGACGAAAGTCCAGACTCCAAGGTCTAGCGTTGCCGCTAGAGGCCCTTGTGCTGCAGGCCCTGTTGTTTCTGTGCTGAATTTTGCAGGTAAGGTATCTGCTTTATGGATTTTCAATGTTTTTGTGGTCGAGATAAATATCATGGTGGTCGTATTAACACCAAGGACTAACTTAGATCTAGTTTTAGTAGGACCCATACCTCGGAAGAGTGGCCCGATCACGTAGATACAAACAGTGCCACCGCTTCGCGATCCAAGTGCTGGTGTAGGCATAGTGCTATAGTACTTCCGTATCCATGTAGATATCTCAAAATTCACCCAACCAAATTGCACCAAAATCACAAGAAGTATTTTATGACTCGTGTCCACTTGCTCACGCTAATTGGAACCAAATCGCAAGTTGAGAAGCGTAAGTGAAGTTGTCGACTTTCCTGTCGTCGCTAAAAACAATCTGCTCTGTAGTACTGTACGACTAAACAAGAGTGATCGCGGAGTAGTAGCCCTACTTGCCTGCGCACGCACAGACTGAAGTTAGCCATCTAATATCATGAGACAAATCTTTCAAGTAATTGGGAGCAAAAAATCAATTTACAAATTATTTGAGCTAAGTTGAATGAAAAATAAAGTTCGTAAATCACACAAATCGCAAAAATCATGACATTTTTTAATTTAGTTCCTGCGTAAATTCCCTGTTCGCACAGCACTAGTCGGCTAACTTCAGTTCTAGATTGTGCATATCGCGTTTACCAAGATCTCTCGCGAAGAGTGAGTTTTTTTTAGTGACAACTTGAAATTCGGTGTCAATATTGATACTTCTCGATTACCGATTTCGTTCAAATATAATACGGTATTTTGAAATATGCTTAGAAGTATATCCTGTAATTTTGGTGCGATTTGGTTCCGTGAAATTTGAGACAGCTGCATGGATAGGACAGTACACAAGTGCCGCCTGCTAGCTAAATTGGGCCTAAGCGTCGTCTGCTACTCGGCACGATTTAACGCACGCGTATGCGAGGGCTTGTAATCAGTGAAACATTTGGCACCTGTGACATCACGACATCCGGGCTTGTCAGCTCATTAGCATAATTCTCGCCCAAAAATTTCCATTTTCAACATGAAATTACGGACTAAATCGTTATGAAATTTTGATTCTGTTTGCACCGCTGGGTCTTTTAGAATTAAAAGAACAACATATAATAAAATAAAAAACCGGTACAATGCCCTTTTAACGCCCTTCTCATTCTCAACAGACGAATTGTGCCATCACATAAAAGAAGGTTGTTTAGACAATTAAAAATGTTTATTCATCAGCGAGATGTCATCGCATTGTCATTTAATGCTGTACAGTTTAGTGCCTGTAATTCACTGTATTTATACCATGTATTGTGCATGATGTCTGTACATTCTTAATGGCAAGCAGACATCTAAGACTCATGTTTCACTATATGCTGACTTCTTTTACATGCATACAACCCCCATCCTGATTCAAAGGAGCATCCCTTGATGTCTGTCATCGAAATACAACTTAGTAGCCAAATACAGTCAACCCTACCTACACTGAATCCAATGGGCTGAAGAAAATCCTTTGACTTACATAAATCTTGACATACACAATAAATTTACACATACAAAATTATCCATCTGGGATATAATTTTTTTGGCTGACTAAGCCAATTTTTTCGGCTTGTGCCAGGTCAACTGAAGCGAGGTTGACTATTATTTTCTCAGAGTGAGTTGTGTTATGAATGTCAGATATATTACAGTGTAGGCCTACTGACGATGTGTTAAGAAGCCATGAACAAGACAGCTTGGGATGACGACAGGATTCTGAAGTGAAGAGAAACAGTGTATGCCACTGAAGAGCAAACAGGACATCATAGTCAACAGCATGGTAGAGCAGAACAAGCACATGATGTTATTCATACAAGCAATGGTCTTGGTGTACACTGTATTTTAAATACATGTACATTGTTGGTAGTGCCTTGTATTAAACCCACTACGGGCCTCTGAGTTTTTAGCTTTGGCTCAGAAATGAACTGGCATCTACTAGATGCTGTGAAATAGTGAAATATTGATCAAGGGATTTCCTCCTATTCTTTCTTGTTGGGGGGGGGGGGGGGGGGGGGGGAGGTGTTAGAATAATTACTGGTTGCTGGCCACATTAGATAGGCCGGCCATTGTACTATACACAAATCATATAACAAAAACAATGGGGGGGGGGGGGGCATACAAACCACTTATAGCTAAAGATGAGTAGCTACTCTTGTGTATAATACTTTCACATCACCACTTTGTGTCAAATCCCAGATAGCATGCTATGAAGAAACATGGGAGGTCCGATTGAATTTGCTGCTCACTGGGGGTATTCGAAAACCATGATTAGCACCCGTCAGCTAACATATGCATGAGGGAATATGGGCATCAAAGCATTAGCTCATTGGTAATGTTCAACTCCAGTCGAGATTGTTTGCCTGTGCGTGTACTTACACAGATATCAGTGATAAATTAAAGCTGTACATAATTTGTTACATGGATGCTTCAAACATTTCTGCAGTAGGCCAGCCTTCACAATGCATGGTGTCTACACACTGCTGGGTCTATAAGAGCAGATAATAACCACAAAGCAGTGGATAACATTGTGATCATTATAAAACATGCATAATGACGCAATAAACAGCAACATTGGAACCACTCATAATTCTGTGTGCCATACCCATTAGATCATGAGAAACAATTTTCATATCCACGCATGTGCACATTGTGCTCTGGTCAGCCCAAAAGACTTGCAATGTCCTTCCATCTTCTACACAGTACTTGCTGACAAACTGACCATTATTCACGGATGTCCATTGTCCACTTCTTGGTCATCCAGTGGCTAAAGTTCTGTCAAACTGAGGTCAGCCAAACAAAGACTGGGAGGCTAGTATTTTCATTAGGCAAAAAGTGTAGGTACCAG
The DNA here is from genome assembly GCF_040938485.1 of Diadema antillarum. NCBI lineage: Eukaryota > Metazoa > Echinodermata > Echinoidea > Diadematoida > Diadematidae > Diadema > Diadema antillarum. The sequence continues at coordinate 107,289 of NW_027271335.1, forward strand.
TACTTCATGAACCTTCTAGTATTACTGGTGTCGGGTCACGTGTCACCTGACTTCTTGGAGGGTCCTGATTGGTCAGAGGAACAGGTGGTTTTGTGTGCTCCTTGACTCTGCAGAAATCTCTGGAAGGACTCTGCCTCCTTGAGTTCCTCTTCATCTGAGAACATTGTATGGACGAGAAAAAGATACAGTCAAGAACTCAAAATCAAATACATGATATTCTTTCACATGAATGAGAATACCTAAAAAGCATAGTGTAAATCTGACAATTCATTTTTAAGATGAAAATGTGAAAATTGGGCACTAAGTAACCAGGATTTCCATTGATCCACATGAAACTACAATCACAAATGCACTGAAAGCACTAACATAGCTTCACCAATTCTGGTTTTAGAGGAGAAGAATTTTTTTTTATTCCATAATGTAGGGCTTTGGGGCCCCTTTAAGCCCCCGAAAGGGGTACTGTGCCCATTTGAACAAATCAAGATCCTGTCACCCTGGGATGTTACCTGCCTAAATTGGTCAAAATCTGAGATGGAGTTTTCAAGCAGCTGAAAGTGTACAAATTCATGCACAACAAACAACGCAATAAGCACGTAGGACAGTGATCACAATAGCCAACTTGAGCTTTTTGGCTCATGTGAGCTAATTATGATTTTGCAACTACAAGCCCTCCCACATGAATGTAATTGTGGTTTGGGTATTACTCATCATTAACCAAATTCACTGGATACAAATATTTCTGGTTGCTTCCATGTCATGAAAAAGGAGACAAATTATCAAAGATTTGGGAGCAAGAACATGGAAGTCATGAAGTGATGGTATCATTAATCCAATTACTTTTCAAATGTGGTCACATCAACTATCTTGTTCATAGAAGACATCATATTTCAAGACCATGGAATTTTCTTGTGATACATAAAATCTTTTGTTAAAACCTAGACCTTGAGTCTTATTTAAGCCAAAAGGAACATGGAATTGAACTTTACTTGATGGGATTTATTCTGAAGAGCCATCTGGGAGTGAAGCCCATCATTTAAAGGCAATACGTCAACAGGACTCTGGGGGGAGCAGATAAATCATTATAAAGATGCAATTTTATGTGACAAATATCCTCTGTAACTATACTTGAGGTAAATGCGACTATCTCAATATACCTTGGTGGGAAACCTCTGATAGTGGTTTTGTTTTGGGGAGTTTGTGTGTGTGTGTGTGTGTGTGTGTGTGGTGTGTGTGTATTTTGTTTTGCTTTGTTTTTGTTTTTGTTTTTTTTTTTATTTTTTACAGGGGAGGAGAGATGGTTGAGAATTGAAATCGACGGGTGTGTTTGATCCCCCTCCTAAAGCCTACCATACCATTCTATACCATACCATACCTGCACCAGAGAAGCATGCGAGCGCTACTGAAGTGTACCGTGCAGTACTATATCGAGCCAAAAGTGGACAACTTCCCAACGTGCTCCAAAAGCATACCATAACTGTATCAGAAATTGGCATGAGAAGAATGCCCGTTATAGGTCTTCATCATAATGCAGAGTTGATTCTCTTTGTTTGGGATGTGTTCAGGACACCTGTATGCAGCATAAGCGCGCCAAGTGCATGATCCTGTTTGCTACAAAACATGTGACCCCCTCTGACACATGTCCAAAAATAACTTACAAGGTATACTTTCTCTAAGGAGCACTCAAGCACTCCAAATCTGCCATGGCATGACACAATCGTTTGGTTTGCTTTTAGTGCTTGAATGCCATCATCCGGACCTAACCTCAGCTCAACTGCTGTCTTCGCCTCTGTAACAACGGAGGATAATATGACAATCTCATTTTAATTTCATTCCCTTCATTCACTCAAACACATTACTATAGTAATTTAAGTTAACACATAGCAGAATAGCAGTTGATATCAATCAAGACATGCCTGTACTGTTTGACCCAATTTTTGCAATCACCTCACAAGAATAAAAACGAAGCATAATTCCAGTTGTCGAAGTAATAAGACAAGAACGAATGTCTTTGAGCATGTTTGCTGTTGTAATTTCAGCAGTGAGTTAATTTTTTTTGGTCAAATTCGTCCACAAATTTTCTGTATGAATTGCTGTATGAGATCATTAAAGCACACAGACATTTTCAAATTAAGTAAATTCTAAGAACTGGATACTTTATATTTTATCAGTTTCCTTTAGTTTTCAGGTGTTGTAACTTAAGCCAAACTCACACAGTTGCCTACATTCTTACATCCACCACAGATAAATACGATAAAGTGGACACAGCCTGGACGTAGGTATCCACAGGCTTGTGAGTAGACATAACCGTCCATAACTGATCCGTAGTAAAATACAAAACCACAGTATCAAGTCTGCGAAATTTTGGAATTTCTTGGACACAACGCCGGACACAGAGTATTATATGCTGGGGCATTAGATTCAAGACAGAGGAGCTTTTTTTTCTTCCTGTTTTCAGAGAACTCTATACTCTTTAACATGGGATTAGATAGAGTAACATATCAAACTGACCTGCCTGAAACAAAATCAGCTTTTCTTGTAGACTCAATGAAGGCAAAAGATATGTGGATGAGTGCTAAAATAATTATGGTAATAACTATAAAGAAAAAATGTTACCTTCACCATTCCCAGAGCCTCTGTTCCACTCTACTGTTGATCCCTGGGTCTTTCCCTTCTTTAGTTGCTCCAGCTTTTTCTCCTTTTGCTTGGCCTCTGCTTCAAGCTACCAATCAGAGACAGCACAGAAAAATGAAGCACCTAATGAATACAATTTTTCATCCATTGAAGGAGGTAGGGAAGTAGGGGCATTGGAAATTATCCCCCCCCCCCCAATTATCTAGTCATGAATGATCATCAGCTTAAATATATAAAAATGACTTTGTGACTAAGAACACATCAAACTTCTCTTCAAAAACACAATATTACTTCCTTAAACATGGGCTAGCAGGTGATTCTATAGATGGATTACTTCCCGACAAGAACTATCTACCTGTACCACTTATTTTCCTCTCAAGATTGTTTAGAGAGTTGCCAGAACATGTAATGATAATAAATGTAGTAATCCAACAATGCTATGCAACACAATGATGAGTAATTTAGAATATTTCATTCAAACTTGCACATGTTAATAAATATGTATAAACTTTCTTTTGTGTGTAATGTATCATCTTGCTCCATTGTTTCATACTGTTTCATGCAACAACTACAGGTGCAGAATATATCATGGGACAAGAAGCATTCACTTTCAAAGCTCCTATGCACATTAAATGCTTCATTATCGAAATCATAACACCTGAATACCCAATATATTTGCAATATGATAGAAATTGATGTAAAAGTGACTCACCTTTTCTCTTCTCAACCTTTCATATTGGGGTTTGTATTCCCTGTTTATTGAAAAAAAAAACAATGAAAGTCAAACTATCATAAGAGTATTTTCATATTCAAGTTGGGCTGAAACTTTTCAAGAAGATGGGGAAAAGACGAACACTACAAATTGTCATTTTGTGTACAATGAATAAAAAATATTGTTACTTTGTGAAATAGAAGTATATACTTTTTGTAGCAACATTTTCCAAATGCCCTTTCAGTTCATGACTGACCTAAAACAGTATGCCTTGTGTGAACTGAAATATACCTAAGAGAATAACTGATACTGAGATAAGTACAATGTTCAATCAATTCATAACCTGTGCCACGGAGTTTATGTTTTTGCCAACGTTGGTTAGTTTGTCTGTTTGTTTTTCTATATGTTTGTCTGTCTCCTAAATAAGTCATAAAAGTTTCAGGAAAAGTTGATAATGACAAAAGGAAGAGATACCTACATATTGGTAATGATCCAGATCATCATTCGATTTTTTTTTTCTTTTTTTTTTAAATCACAGTAGGGGTAAGAAAGGGCTGCTTGGGCATGGTCTGTGCTCTCAAAACAAATATTTAATCATTAAACAGTTCTGATGCGCTACAAAAGCAATTGTATTAGATATTTTGCATCTCATTCAACTCATCCAACTGTATCATTTTTTGGTGTTCATTAATGCACTATACAATATTCTTACTCTTATAATACAGACTCATCCTACAGTTTGAAGTTTTGAAAGCTTTGACAATGAATGCAGACAGACTGGTGGAATATTACATTATTACTGCAATATTCATATAAATATTGTCATAAACTCACAAATATATCCCTCCATTGCCAGAAAACACCACTCCACTCACACGGACAGAAAACCAAGAATCTTGATTGGGTTACATTATCCACTGAAAGCAAGCAGTGCCAGATTACCCAAACACAACTTCCCATGATATGATAGACATGGAATGATAATAGGAAAGAATTGTGTGTTGAAAGCATCATCTCACCTGCTGTTCAATTAGATACATTCAACATGCTGATTCTAAAAGTATAAGTACATGCTCTCTCACAATTTAAAAAAAAAACTATCTGTGTCTCTCAATAAAGGATGTAAAACAGGATTGATCTACTGTATATGCCATACATTTAGCAAGTGTAAATTTTTGTGAATCAGGACTTCCCGACGATTTTGCGAGTAGTTAAATTCACAATCGTGGAGTACTGTACTGAACGGAGAGATGTATACCTGTGCATCACATTCATATCGGGATCAGAGTTATTATTTTCATGTGTCTTTAATTTCGCGAAAAGCACTAGACTCATCAAACTTGTGAAAATACAAACCTCGCAAAATATTCGGCGTATACAGTAACTAGTGCAATACATATACTTTGTGCAATGCATAACATCATTACCCTTGACTACATACAAAAAAAAAAAAAGTTGCTGGGAGTGACTGATAATTGGCAATTCTTGTGAAATTAAAATCACCATGCAAAAGTCAATGGTACCCCCTCTTCATTGTTGTCAGAAAAGAATCTGCTCTTACATTTCATATTCTTCTACAGCTTCCTTCACAGCCTCAAAGAACTGATCCATTCCCTGTCCAGTGACAGCCGACACACCAACAGCCTAAACAGAGAAAAGAGATAGAATGACAGTGCAATTTTTCTCCATCTCTAAATTTGACTTTGATAAACAACACTGAAAACTAAACATACAGAAATGGTGAAAATTTCATTAAACTCACGACATCACCCAATATCTTGGGTCTTTCTGAAGCAATTACAGCTCCAAGGAATATTTACATGAGGCAGACAGACAACCCAAAAACATCACACATTTGCCATCACTACACAAAGGAGATATGACGTAAATGTGCCATGTATTACTTACCAATAACATACGTATAATGGTGGACAATATAATCTGATGCCAAGTAGGAATTAATATAATGTGATTCAAAATATGTTTAAAATGTTTTTAAAAAATAATCAAGGGGTAAGTCTTAAGGCCATGTTACACCTTTCCAGGCAAGCTAACCGGGCTTGTTGCGAGGAGGGATTTTCCACACGCAGGAAAATTTTCCACAGGCGGACAAGGATGTTTGCGAGTTTCGCATCTGTTTCTTACCTACTAGACACACACAACTTACCTTCTACTTGCGTGTATTCGGTGTGACCTGCGTGAGAGCTTTGAAACCGATCCGTTTTCTGTTACGACCGACTTACAGGTACTGAGATGTACCTGCTTTGGAGTTGCCTGCGAGGTGCTGCTGGTAAGGGTCTCATACTGGTGTTCTGCAAGCGAACCCCCATGACTCACTCAGAACAAGTTTTGAGCATGCTCAAGGCCTTGTCATACCACATCTGGGGAAGTTTTGCATCTTGACTTGCGGAGAAACGAATTTGCTACACGGAGCTCTCCGTAGTTGGTCCGCACCTGATAGTACCTGGCGCGTATCTCGCCTGTAGTTGCCCGGAGGTGCGCACCCAAGTCCGATTTAAGTGCAGCCAAGTTTTGAGCATGACCAAAATTTTTTCCGCGTGAGTCGCAGGAATGCCCGGAGAGGTCCACGCAGAACGCCATTAGGAGGCCCTTAGCGGTAGCACCTCGCAGGCAACTCCCACGCAGGTACTTCGCAGTCTCGCATGCAGCCAAGATAATGACATTCTGTTGAATTACAGCCATTCCTTCAGAGGAATTCCTTCACTGAGTTGTCAGCCCCCACGCGACTGGTACAAAGGTCACACAGTATACTCGCAAGTAGAATTTAGGTAGAACGCGTCCAGCAAGTAAGACACATGCACTGACTCGCTTAAATCCTTGTCCGCCCTCTGGAATGCTCGGTATGCTGGAAAATCCCTACACTCAACAAGCCCGCGTAACTTGCCCGGAAAGGTGTGACAGGGCCTGAACATAGTTACAGGTAGAAAGATCTACGTGCACACCTCTGGGCGACTACAGATGAGATACGTGCTAGGTACTGTCATGTGCGGGTCATCTGCGGGGACCTCCAGGTAGTAAAAATTGTTCTTCGCAAGTCGTACGCAAGGCTTGCCCGGAAAGGTGTGACACGACCTTTAGTCAGTCATATAATAGTTTGGCCTGATTTTGTCTATTGGCAGTTGACTTCATTTATCAACCCACTCCAAACCACACTCAAATATGTTGCCAACAAAGAGTACAATACATAACTAATGGTAGTTATGCTGCGTTTACACCATGTTCCCGGGAACCACGGCAGTCGTGTTTCAGGCCACTGTGGACAAAACGGGATGAGCGTGAAACAACACAGTGAGACAGGATAGGCAAACGTGACAGGCTGTTATTGCCCTGGATGTCGTGTCAGATTTTTGAATTGTCAAAAATTTGCCACAGAAATCCCGGTGCTAATGAGAAATATTTTATGCCATGATAAAACGGGGTGAACACAACAAAACACGACAGCACGTAATAGGCCGTAACAAAACTCTGAGGCGGTCCGTAGCGGGATGCGACAGAAAATGTTGACAGTCTAGCCTGACCAGACATCATGATAACAGCGTCTGATATCTATATGTTCACCAATGCTAGGACTGGAACGAACGAGACTAGAATGCGAAGAGGGGAAAATAGGAGAATGTCTCCATCCACCCACGACGCACTACATTTCGGGCAAATGGGGCTGCCTTAGCCGCTGGGAACACAGTGTAAATGCAGCTCGACAAGACTATGGTTTGAAACTGACAGTGATGACATTCTTACCCTTAGATTCTGGTAGAATTCATCCAGCACAAGACTCATGGATCTCGTCAGATTGGAGGCATAGGAAGTCTCCTGGTTCAGGGCATCTTGGAACGTCTCAAAGTCATTCATCCACTCCATGGCGAAGTCATGAGCAACAATGTCGATCTTGTTCATGACCACGATGAAAGGAAGTTTGTATTTATACAGGATGCTAGAGCAAAATACAATTTTGAAGTCATGATGATATTCAGCCATGACACACATATGGAACATAAAATTTTATCTTATGTAAAAGATTGCGGCTCTTGAAAAGAATCAAAGAAATATTCATCAAATAGCAGAAAACAGTATAATTTTGCATTTTGAATACCTCTGCTACTCTCATGCAAACTATGTGTGTTCCCTTTCTATTGTTCTGCACTAATTCAGTACGCTACTTATTCAAAATTATCCGATATAATGCACTATGAACACTTCATAAAATCACTTAGTGCCTTGTCCAGATTATTACGTAAACTCTCAGAGAACGCTCAAAGGTTAACTCCAATATTAACAGAAATCTTACATCGAGGATACAGCATGTATTGATGAAACGGTTATGGTTCTTATTTTCTTCTAATCTCTTTTTTACATATAAAATATTTGAATCAAGATTAACAACTTTACAAAGCAGAGGTTATGGAACTAACTTAACAATAGCACTCCCTCGGAAAGGACGGGCTTTATGTTTTCTAAACTCTTTTTTTGTTGTTGATCGGTAATTATAATTAATTGTGATGAAATATAAATTTGTAATGATGTATGTGTTTACTGTATTGTGAGTATAAATCATGCTTGCTCGCTTGTGTATATATTGAAAATTGTATCTATTTACACATGTGTACATGTACATGAATGTACGTAGGTATGTATGCAGACATTCCTGTGTACCCATATGCTAACAAGAAGAACTTCCTATATAGACAATAAATGAATCTGAATCTGAATCTGAATAGAATGTGCAAACAAAAATACAGAAAACAAAGTCAAGAAGGGTAGCATAACTTCAGCTGAATGAAAAAAAAAAAAAAATTTCTCTCAAAAGTCTACCATATCACCAAAGCCCTAAATGCAGAGCAATGAGTTACATATTCAAAAATGTAAGATCAATGCTTTGAATACAAGAGGTAGTACTGCATCTGTGTTCATTCACTCATACCTGCAGGCATACAGCATGTTGGACATGAAGGTGATGGGGTTGACGCTTCTGGCAGTGTCCATGACATAAATCACGACTGTTGGAAATGTGGAGGCCTGCAAATTAATCAAGTGTTGCAGATTAGTGGCCAAAAGTCCTCGCATGCGAATGTCAGATAGATCATGAAATACCAGTAATAATTTTGTGCTAGTGTACAGAGCTTTTAATCAGAGCGTGGTGATGACAACGGCGATGATGATGATGATGCTGACTGCACTTATGTCTCAAAATTGCTCGAGTGAAGAGCAATGGCACATTGGCCTCTAGGTCAAATACACTAGCATTTACCACAGAAAGATCTTACCATTCTCTAGATACGTGTACCATATCATCATAAAAGGTGTACTGTAAAGTGGGTATTTTTGCACAACTAATTTTTTGCTTGGCTGGGCAAGAAGAGTTTCATGTGCTTTTAATTCCATTGAATCAAGACATCAACTACTGAAACATATGACAAGCAAAAAAAATTGTGTGCTTTTATTTTCGCGCTAGTTTCTGGTTGCACAAAATGCCCAAAAATTTCAGCACTGCGAAAATTTCCACTTTTACAGTATTCAATTTCAGGGTTGTCAGTATTCAATGGGAAAGAACCAAGTTACAGAAAGACAGAAAAATAAAAACACTGTACTAACACAGTGATTTAATTGAATGTTCAGATTGAGATATTACAAGAGGGTGAAAAAGTAGGTGATCCTCCACATACATTTGCAGGCTCAATAGTACATTAACTCACTCATACGATTTATAGCAGGAAATAATATTTTTCACACAAATCCATGGTTTCCATTAGAATGCAAAGTGTAATGAATAAAAAAAAGCAACAAAAAAAATGTCAAGTGTTTACAACATTGTAACAGTTTGAAGTTTGAATTTCTCCAATTCTTGCTAAGTGTCAAATACTCACACTGTATTTTCTCACGCTTAAAACTTGGCTTTCTCCCACTTAACGTAAGTTTTACTACATGTATCAAATCACAAGGCTGAGATAGCACCAGAGAGCTTTATATCTTTAGTGCTTCCAGGGCCCTCACAAAGCACTTGGCATTTTGTGCATGTTCATGCAATGAGAGTCTCCAGATAGCCAGGAGGTCCAGGTGGGAAAATCTCCTGTTTGAAAGATGTTTGGGGATGGAGTCTCTGTAATGGTGCTGATTTTGCTGTTAAAGACCACGTAGCATGGAGATTCATAGAGTGGGAAGGCTGCTGCGGTTCAAATTAATTCTAGAATCCCTATAACAAATTGTGTACAGCCTTATCAGTGATTTCTGTCTTTGTATACAAACGGCCATAATCTGGACTGAAGTCGACCGTTATCGATGAGTGTATCATGCTTCGATGCAAATATTCGCTGACCAAAGCTAAACATGTTTTTTTTTTTTTTTACTGTATCCTAGTGGACAGCGAATGAAATGGACCATGCATGAATCCCCAAGCTACTGGGTCTTTAATAAACTTGTGATGAAATTATTCCTGACCACTCAACAAAACTCTGAGAGAGAAATGACACGATGATTGTTTTTCTTACTTTCTTAGTTTGATTTTTGCATGTATGAGTGTGAGCAATGCAAAAGGTAAGTTTTCAATTAGATGACATTTACCAGTGTCTCTGAAATGATGGTTCCTGATGCTGACCAGGTGAAGACTTCTATCTGGCCTGGAGTATCAAGGATGATGTACCTTAGGAAACACAGAGCAAATCAGTGTAGAAAACAAAGACACAACAACAAACAGTCTGGTGATTGATGGGAAATGACACATATCTGAATACTGGATCTCTTTTATGCAGATCATGAGCAGCCAGCATATTGTTTGAAAATTAATGTCACATAGATCATAAAGATTTCTTTATTGTTCTAAAAGAGTGATCAAAAGACATACACAACATTTTTCTTCTCAACGGCCAATGCACTTACTGCATAACGGGTAAATGGGCTGATTCAACATACATTGTACCAGAAATCATGCTTGTCTGAAGCAGGCTGAAGGTGACATACGTACTGTTTTTAACGGTTTAACCAGATACACTGATTACTGTTACTTTCTGTACCATTTTCCCCCCAATGAATGTTACATAAACTTGATAGAATACTTACTTCGTCTCTTTGCTTCTTTTCTCTGCAAAGGTCATAACCTGGTCAAAGCGGGTAGCAAACAGGTTCAAAGATGTCATGATTCCTCCATTGGGACCCAAACCATATTGTTTCATCACCTCCTTGTATTTAACAGTGTCTCGAATATCTGCAATATTTTTGAAGAACAAAGCAGGATTCATCGCATACTCTCTTGATACAATACGATATGAATTAATGTTTTATACACTCTTTCAATATTTCTCAGAGTGCTTATAAAATTACAGAAATGGAACATTCATAAACAAAATTCACTTAATTTCAGAATAACAAATTAAAAACATTTTGACCAACCTTCAATCAATCCATCATTTGGACACCACAAACTAAGTCCACAGAGGCAAATTGCATCATTCATATGCAGGTGTACATACACTGTACATAACACATGTGTACACAGATAATCCATGATTTTCTACACGTACAGACATAGACCTGCGCAGAGCTTAACCCTCAATGCAGCATTTTGTTGTAACTTGCACAGCAATTTCAATCCCCTCACAAAAAAAAAAAAAAAATATATATATATATATATATATATATATATATAAATACAAAACAAATATGCACAGACCACAACACAACCAATTTAGACAAATCCTTCACATAAAGTGTATGTGCAACTCCCGGAAGGCCCTTGTAATACTGCAATTATTGGTAAAGGATACAACTGTGTCACATTAACTCCTAAACACTGACACTTGGTTTCAGGCCACTTAAGCCAGTGAGTATGGTAACTGCCAGAAATCTAGACCTTTCAGCCCGAATTCACAAAGTGGTACAATTGAAACCATGGTTTAAACCATGGTTTAAAAATGCAAATTTCTTCAGTGTAAATACGATTGACAGATTGCATACTAATACGCCAACAGATGTCCAGTAGAAAGCATGCATCGATACGGGCATGTCAAAGGTAAGCCTATTTCACTCTTATTTTAGACCATGGTGTAAATTTGTACCATGGCCTAAGTTTAAACCACCTTTGTGAATTCAGGCATAAGAGGAGTGAACCTTGAAATTTATTTGACAACACTTTGTCCCACACCATTTCATCGAATACAATGGAAAAAGTAATAACTCCTTCTGTTTGACTTACAAAACAGACCGAAAATATAACATGGCCAGCACCACATTTTGAAAAGTGGGGGGCCAACTTCCGGGTTTCATGAGCTAACAAGAAAGCACAAAAAACAGGCCTTCAGCACAACTTCTGGTGCCACTTTCGGGTTCTTCAGCTGACAAGCAAAAACAAATGCCTTACCACGCTCAAAGGCTTCATTCTATTTCTTTTTTTTCCAGTGCCACTACCAGGGTTTAAAAAAAAAAAGTGAGGGTGACACCCTATGATGAATTCCTGTGTAAGAGTGCAAAAAAAGTAGAGGGAGCCTGAGGCCACCCCCCCCCCCCCCCCCCCACTGGCCCTGTTTAATAGCTCATACATTGTAGATGTGAATTCATGCAAGAATTGAAATCATTTTCATAAAAGAGCGTGAAACAATACACTGACCTTGCAAGCTGTGACCTTGGTAACACTTACGCACCTCGGGGCCTGGGCAACCCAATATCATCACAATCCTACGAGCAGGGTAATTGAGAGTGAAAGCAGCTCTGCTTTCCTCATTACAGCATTTACCTTCATAACAGATGCGTCTAGAGAATACATACATACAGTCCACTTACCAATATTTGTTGGATATCCAACTTCATGTACTGCAGGGTCAAGGTTGATTATGTACGGTGGCTGTTGGTTGGCATACAAGTATGCTGTCAACCTCTGTGAAACCAAACAGACAAAGACCTCTTTAAAAGAAGAAGAGAAAAAAAAGAAGGATCGGGAGCAGGAAAATCTGAAGCTTATCACTTAACTTAGATTACTTTTAGCAGTAAATTCTGACTCCATAAAATATTCTATATTCATACTTTGAAAATAAACCCATTGATTATTACAGAATGTGCCTTCTAAAATATAATATACCTATATAGTGATTAGCACTATATCGGTACACTTACGTTTATTGACTAAAGTACTGGTATTAAAGTTGTTGGAGCGCTAAATTTAACTTCGTAATATTGTGAATGAGCATTTGGCATGCCATAGACGTTCGTGCAGTCATTTTTCAAACGAAGGCGGCGATAAATTGGGGAGCGCTGCAAAGAAGTGGAGGAAACAACCAGAAAACAGGAGGAAACAGTGGAAGAGATGAGTCAAAATGTTTACTGATTAATCCCGTATATATTTTTATATTTTTTTTTTTTAACTGGGTCGAAGTTGCATTCAAACAGAACGATTAAAACCGTCGCAATAGCATAAGTATCAGTGGTGTCTGTCTACAGAAGCGAAAAACTGAACCAGCAAAGTTTTTCGCGGAATTAGACATACTTGTCGGTCAAATTCAACCCCTGCCCTGTACATTTAGTCACTGCATCGGCACATACAATGTACCAGTACAGAGAATTTGTTTATCTTTTGTGTTTTTGAGGGTGCCATCACACTCTGACTGAGCTTGCGATAAGCAAAACAAAAAATCTCGCAACAGAACAGCGTAAAATTTATCTCTCAATTTCTAGCGCTTTCAGCTCAGCAACCCCAATTCTTAACACAGGACTTAATTCATGCACGTTTTGGAAAAGTTACGTCAATTCTGCATTTTTTATGGCAAAATTTGGGATCTTAGATGGATTTTTGGAGGTGACGTGACTTAGGGACTTTCTTGTTAGCTGTTGTGAACAGCAGAGCCAGCATGTGAAATGATGTGATAATTTATGCATGTGTTGTGACAATATAATTTGCTGGCTTGTGATAAGCAATGAATTATATAAGCAGATACGGGAATGATAAGTGTCTGGATTCCTGAGGGTGGCTGTAAACTAAGTGGTTTTACTCTAATGCCTTTATTCTATAGCCTGCACAGAAGAAGGAGGAGGGGCAGGAGGAGGAGGAGGAGGAGGAGGAGGAGAAGCAGAAGACAAAGAAGAACATGTGTCTGTAATTAACCGCCCCAGGGAACTCAACACGTACTGGTTGCAGCGCCCCGTAGCTATAGCCAAAATGGGTACGCTAGGGTTGTTCTAACTTTTGTTAGCTCATGGCAGTAGCTGAATAGAGTATACAATTGTACGTGCCAAAGTTTGGTACACTGAACGATTTTTGTGCTATAGAGTAAAAGCCCCAATTTTCGGACACTTAAGCTTTTTTGCAATATTTATCAACTCAAATAGTACTCCACAAAATTATATCCATAATAATGTCTGTTAAATATATCAACCTAATTTTTCCCAATATTGATTTTTTTAAAGAGATCATAAAATTTCACAAAATCCCCAAATATTATGACCATGTCAATTCCCCAAAATTCGGACAGCATCTCCAAAATTCGGACACGCGCACAATGTCAATACACATACAAGGCCGCTGAAAAATCCGCGCGCGCCATACCTTGTTGGCGCAAGGTTGCATCGGGGATGTTGTGGCGCCCGTTCGAGTCCGAATTTTGGGGACTCTGCACTTGCATTCAGCCCCTGTACATTTATTCACTGCATCAGCACGTACGGAGATTTTGTTTTTCTTTTGTGTTTTTGAGGATACCATCACACTGAGCTTGCGATAAACGAAAAATCTCGCAACAGAACGGCATAATTTTTCAATTTTTAGCGCTTTTTCGGCGACCCTGATTCTTTACAATGGACCTAATTCGCGCGTGCTTTGAAAAGTTGCGGCGATTCCGCAATTTTGACTGCAAAATTTGGGATTTTAGATGGATTTTTGGAGGTGGCTTGGGCACTTTCCTGTGGTGAACGAGCGTGCTAGTATGTGAAACGATGCGATATGCTTGTGTTGTGACAGTCAACAGTCCACTTTGATGCCTTGTGATAAGTGGTAAGTGTCCGGATATTGGAGGCCGGCCGAAAATTGGGGTTCGTACTCTAGAACTAGTTCCAAAACAGATGAAGTCTCGAGTGTATCTTTTGGAAGATTGTGTGTCAATTTAATGACATTCTAAATGCATATAAGATAAAAAAATTATAAGAAATTTTGCAAAAAAAAAAAAATAAAAAATTGGTTTCTATGCCACCTTCTCTGGTGCCATATGTTGGGTAGGCCTACGTACAGTGCATCCTTGATTGGTACACACACGATTTGTATGCGCTGTACAACTCCATTCATTTGCGCGCATCAACATTATCACCCATGGCATAAGAATCATGTAGTCATTGTAGGCCCTAGTTGTAAATACCGGTACCATTATTACCAATCATGGCACAGCGCTGTCTGGGGGCAAGGCTGACACTAAGGCTAAGCTGACAGTTAATAACTATTAGGCCAAGTAAAAAAAGAAACCAGTTTCTCGTCCTCGCGCGCATCGATTTTGGCCTCCGCATCGATTTTTTTACTATTTACTATTTTCAAAATGGCGCTAAAAATACCAAGAAATTCATAATTCTCGTCCCAGCCCGCTCCCCGCCCGCATCGATTTTCAGTTACCGCATCGACTTTTTTGATATTTACTATTTTTTCGGCCGCCAAAAATAAAAATCGACAATTCACCTACCAATCGTGATGTCTCATTTCTAATTACGCCTTGCGTCCTCTACTTAGCTGTAGTACTGCTGTAGCTTCTGTAGTGCGTATGTAATAACGCATGCATTTCACACTGCGAGCTCAGCAAGAAGGAATGACTCACAAAGCAGTCGAACTGTAGTTGGATGGGCGGCCGGGCCTGGGCGGGCTGTGATGTACAGCGCACTCGGTACTTCGTGAACGCAATAGCGGCAACATTTTAGCGAACAATCGCTGATATTCCACGCATATTTCGCGCACTGTTCGTATTTTTCCCCGTTTCTCATATTTTAAGCGGATGAATTGTACTGTACAAATGCTTGCGAGGATTGTATCGAGTTTGTATACATTTTCATGTCATTGTGACTATGTGCATGACATTGTGTGTGCAGTGTCGGAAGGTACGGTGCCAGTTGAGTGCATGCAGTGGCCGTGCCGCACCGTATAGTTCTTGGCAAAGTGTCCGTGTCTGTAGCTAGCTGTCCAGGGTCCCCATCCCCTGGTCTGTCAGCTGTCTACACGCACGCATGAACACATTCGAGAGGCTCGTACACTCTGCTCTGTAACATTGCATCTGACGGCGATGTATTGTTCTATTTTGAAGAGAAAATGAATGCGCTTTTCCAGCAAATGTAGAATTATTAAATGGGTGTATCTACAAAATAAATAACTTTTCCACGGATTCTGGTTTGTCTCGTATTTCTGCGGGATACTTTTCTTTCCGATGTGAATTCACGGACACGACCGTGAGTCGTATCATCTGTAGTGTGGTATACAGTGTGTCTCTAAAAAATGTAAACCCAACTTCAACGGCAAATTTTCAGAAAACTATGAAATATTTACACATTATTTTTTCATGGTTAGATAGTCCAATAAGTCCTCCGTCCAATGATACCACGTAGTGTATGTAACTCTCATGCATGACTGAGCATGATTCACCTTAGTGAATGGGTGTGAAATCGTCACTGTCGCAAGTTCCGTGATCAGCATACTTTCTCACATTGTACCAGATGGCTCTTTTTTGTTGGAGGTTGCCTGTCGGGGAACTGCACCCGAAAAGCCTTTTGAACTTCCACGAAACTTCTTGTTTCCTGGTATCGAGTTACCAGGAATACTCTCTGCTCAATTGTCAACTGTACCATGTTTGGAAAGCATGTGACGTGTGCCTGTGTCAGGAACAACCTTTGCTGAAGTTGTTACGGGTATGTAATCATAGGCCTAACATGTGACAAAAATTTAACTTCAAATATGCCCTGAATGCATGACAATAGCAAGAAATAACTTGCCACAGTGATGATTTCACACCTATTCACTAAGTTGAATCATGCTCAGTCATGCATGAGAGTTACATAACCTACGTGGTATCATTGATTAGAGGACTTATTGAACTATCTAACCATGAAAAAAAATGTGCAAATATTTTATAGTTTTCTAAAAATTTGCTGTTGAAGTTGGGTTTTACTTTTTTTAGAGACACACTGTACAATCATTCATCATCCAAATGATGAGTGATTATCAAATGTCTTTTTTGAAGAAACATCTTTGAATGTTTAATGCTATAATGCCATATCAGTATCATTTTGACATCCATCTGCAATTGTACAAGCCAGTTTCCAGTTGAATGTGCTACAATTGTACTGTGAAGAAATGCAGATACATACCAGCTGTGTGGACACAAAAAGTCACAAACACCAATGATAAATAAAGCAGTGTTTTGAATATCATGGAATTAATTTCAGTCGTACATTATTTTGTTGAAAGACATGTTTTATACCTGTTTCATATAGCACAATACATCAGAATTGCAAGTACACTGGTATCAGAAATGCCATTACAACACTAAATACCAGTATTAAGATGGTCATTTTCCCTCGACATCTGGTAGTGGAAAGAAAAAGCAATTTTTCTGCATGCATGAAGTTTCATTTCAAGTAATGGTACATATATCTATTTGTTTGAAAATGCACAGAGTGCAGGCAAGACATACACTTGGGACCTGGTCTCTCATAACACAGCTACCAGAGTGATATTTCATTTCATAAATTGGATATATAAAATAGTATACTAGTAAAGCCCTCTCTCGTTACCTTTCTCAGAATTACCGGACGAGAAACACATATTACTTTCGTTTTGACAATCCCCGAAAAAATAGTAAAATATCAAATAGTAAGGACCTCCCTCATCGCCTTGCTCAAAAAACCCGGACGAGAAACTGCTTTCTTTTTTTACTTGGCCTTAGGGTCTATGTACTGTAAATATCTCTGTGAGCTCACTAGACTAGTCTGTTGTAATCTGGCTGCTGTTGACTGAACATCACGACCAACTTCACTTCACTGGTAATAGCGGACCAAAATGAGGACCGCGTCGTAACCATGGTAACTCGCCTGCTAATCTCCAGCTTGAAATCTATTTTACGTTACGTTAACATTAGTTTGGCAAGAGGTAATGAAGATCAAAAACTTTTTGTGAAGTTTTACTGGTCTTTGCTGCCCTGTTTACTGTGAATTTTAAGAGGTAACAGGCTGCATCTTTCAAACATGATATACACCGAAAGATCGGTCTGTATCTGTCCGTCGGGGAATGTTCCGCGGAGACTGCGTCTGGCTTCATGGATCCCCTCCGTATACAGACCGAAGTCAATGATTGCAGCTCCTGTGTGGAGCAGTCGCGCACAGATCAAACGTTACGATAAACCAAATTTCAGACAGCTTTTTTTACATTCAAACAAGTTTGACATGACATGACAAATTATGCAGCAATATTTGGGATAAATTTCTCAATTGTGCAATCGAAATACTCACATAAACTCGGTTATAACGCAGAAATTTTATCGATATCGCAACATCGCCGTTCGCAAGCCGTAAGTCGCCATTTTGAATCTTTAAGCCGATCACATGCGAGGTACGTGTATCAGTAAAACAAACGCGTAGAAACTACCTCACATGTGATTGGCTAATAGATTCATAGTTTGAACGTGACGACGCGACAGGCTGTGTTTTACGTTGGAAATTATATTAAAATGTTGGATTATTCATTAATCTGGTGACATGGGTGAGTGTAATGTATTCTTAAAAAGCTAATTTCACTATACAAGCTTAAATTTGCCGACCTAGGGCTGTGATTGTGTGAATTAGACGCAATCGAGAAGGGTGAGGTACCTCACCCAATTTTCCATAGAGACAGTGGTTAAGAACATCCACACAGCAATGGGTACTGCAACCTTCCATCTGTCTACGGAGGACAGCGTTAATGGCAAACTAGAGATTGTAATTTGTCATCACTGACAAATTAAGGTGATCCGATTTTTTTTATCAATGATTCGAGTCCTGATCGCAATAGGCATGACCATACAAGTTTCATCTGTGTTTAGAGACATTGGCCGTGTGATGTTTGCATTCTCATTTAGAAAAGGGAGTCATATCTGCCATCTTTGGTACCAAATTCTGTATACACTGAATAATGAAGATACAGCAATGAATACATATGACCTTTGACCCACATTTGCACTCCCAAGATTGCATCTGATGAAATAGTGGTTAATTTGTGAAATGATTCTCGCAACATCGTCTATACGTGTGAAAAATATGGGAAAGATAGGACAGGTATTCACTAAGATACAAGATGAAACATTTATGACCTTTGACCCTAATTTACATACCCAAGATGTTGTCCGATCTAGTAGTTGTTATTTTATGAAATAATGTACGAGACATGAACTAAACATGTGCAAAATATGGGGGTGATAGGGCGTGTTTTTCTTGAGTTATTGCAAAGAAAATTGCAGAAAGAAAGAAATATCTCAATACATAGAAGATAAGCTTTAATTTCAACCAATTTTTTATCGTCATCCGACATCGTATGAAAAAAAAAGGCAAACAAAACGATGAGCGCAAAGTCTCAGCTACAACATATTAAAATCTGGAGAAATTCACCGAAGGGTAAGTGAGCTAGTGCTCGATAAAGACAATCATGTCAATTTTCACATTAAAGAAAATTCCCTCCCATAGAGATAACACGTCATAACGAAGATACAAAAAGAAGTACATATGACCTTTGACCTCAATTTGTACAGACAAGATGGCATCTGAGTAAAAAGTGGTTATTTTGTGAAATGATCCTTGTAACATGGTCTTTGCGTGTGCAAAATATGGAAAGATAGGACATGTATTCACTAAGATACAGGGTGAAACACTTATGACCTTTCACCCTAATTTACATACCCAAGATGGTGTCCGATCAAGTAGTTGTTATTTTATGAAATAATGCACGTGACATGAACTAAACATGTGCAAAATATAGAAGTGATAGAGGCCGTTTTTCTTGAGTTATTGCAAAGAAAGTTGCAGAAAGAAACAAATATCTCAATACATCGAAGATAAGCCTGAATTTCAACCCAATTTTTTGACGTGATTCTGACATCGTATGAAAAAACAAAGGGCACACTTACGGTAGCGTAAAGTCTCAGCTACAACATATTAAAATCTGGGAGAAATTTACCGAAGCTTAAGTGAGCTAGTGCTCGATAAAGATAGTCATGTCAATTTTCATTTCCAGAAAAACTGCACTCCCATAGAGATAACACGTAAACTGGTCAAATTTGACAAGATTACTTTTAATCCATTTTTACGAGGTGATACCGTTATCCAATCAAAATATTGTAATTTTATGTTTGAAAGAACATTAAATAAGCTACATCATACTGAAATCTGGGTGAAAATTGACAAAGGACTAGTTGAGATATGCTCGAATGAACTTGAAATTTGATGACGTCATTTTGAAAATTTACTTTTTTTACTTTATTAAGAAATTTGATATCTTTTAATCATTTTGTCAGCATTGCCACCCCATGAAATGACATGTACAACTCATCAGCTTTCAAAATATGTACAGAAAATGGGGGGTCACCGTCCATCCTGACGAGTAAAATCGGATTTAAAATTGGCAGTTTTTTGGCATAGTTGTACTGTATATCGCCATTGACGCTGCGCGCGGAATGTCAACTTTGACGGGCCCGTATGACGTCATATTGAGTCGGATTGACTTGAAACTTGGTAGATATATTCCTTGACATTTCAGGCAGCCGATAAGTGTGAAAAAACGGGAAATTTATATTGCATATGAGCTGTGCGTGCGTATATGAGCGCACGCGTACGCGTCCGTCCAATTTTTTCAATTTTTTCAAAAAATGCTTGAAATGGTCTGAAACGTGTGCAAAAAAAAATTGAGCTCGATTTGAGCATACAAATATTTCAACGCGCGCGTACGTGCACGTTTTAAGATAAAATAGATGAATTTTGAGAATAAGAGTAGAATGCGCTTGACCTGAAATATATGTGACGTAAATTTCATCGAAAAACTCCATTCCATTAATGAGATATCTTTGAGAATGTGTTTTCATATAATGACGTCATAGTGACGTCACGGTCGACTGATCACCATGATTTTAGTTCGATTGCCGTCTTTGCGACACGATACATATATGGTATAAGTTTGACATTGATAGGCAAAGCACTTTCTGAGCTAACCTCTGCACAACTTTGAGGAGAAATAAAGAAAGAATCAGTACAGATACAGAAGGTGATCCGAAGGATACTCGGATCACCTAACTAGAGATTGTAATTTGTCATCACTGACAAATTAAGGTGATCCGATCTTTTTTTTAATCAATGATTCGAGTCCTGATACTGCAAAGTCTCAGCTACAACATATTAAAATCTGAGAGAAATTCACCGAAGCATAAGTAAGATAGTGCTCGATAAAGAGAGTCATGTCAATTTTCACATCTAAACTAGAGATTGTAATTTGTCATCACTGACAAATTAAGGTGATCCGATTTTTTTTTTAATCAACGATTCGAGTCCTGATAGTGCAAAGTCTCAGCTACAACATATTAAAATCTGAGAGAAATTCAACGAAGCATAAGTAAGATAGTGCTCGATAAAGAAAGTCATGTCAATTTTCACATCTAAAAAATTCCCTCCATAGAGATAATACGTTATAGCGAAGATAGAAAAAGAAGTACATACGACCTTTGACCCCACTTTGCACAGACAAGATGACATCTGAGCAAAAAGTAGTTATTTTATGAAATGATCCCTGTAACATGGTCTTTACGTGTGCAAAGTATGGAAAAGAAAAGACATGTATTCACCAAGATACAGGATGAAACATCTATGACCTTTGACCCTAATTTACATACCCAAGATGGCGTCTGATCAAGTAGTTGCTATTTTATGAAATAATGTTCGTGACATGAAATAAACATGTGCAAAATATGGTGGTGATAGGGTATGTTTTTCTTGAGTTATTGCATATAAAGTTGTAAAAAGAAAGAAATATTACAATACATCGAAGATAAGCTTTAATTTCAACCAAGTTTTTTTTACATGATCCCGACAACGTATGAAAAAACGAAGGGCACATAACAATAGCCATACGTCTCAGCTACAACATATTACAATCTTAGAGAAATTCACCGAAGCATAAGTGAGCTAGTGCTCGATAAAGATAGTCATGTCAATTTTCATTTCCATAAAAATTGCACTCCCATAGAGATTACACGTAAACTGGTCAAATTTGACAAGGTTACCGTCAATCCATTTTTTCGAGGTGATGTCGTCATCTAATCAAAATTGTGTAATTATATTTATGAAAGAACATTTCATAAGCTACAACATATTGAAATTTAGGTGAAAATTAGCAAAGGATAAGTGAGATACGCTCGAGTAAACTTAAAATTTGATGACGTCATTTTGAAAATTTACTTTTTTTACTTTATTAAGAAATTTGATATCTTTTGATCATTTTTTCAGCATCGCCAACCCATGAATTGACATGTACAACTCATCAGCTTTCAGAATATGTCAAGAAAATGGGGGGTCACCGTCCATCCTGGCGAGTAAAATCCGATTTAAAATTGGCGGTTTTTTGGCATAGTTGCACTGTGTATCCCCATTGACGCATGCGCGGAATTTTAAATTTGACGGGCCCGTATGACGTCATATTGAATCGGATCCACTTGAAACTAGGTAGAAATATTCCTTGACATTTCGGACATCCGATCCGTGTAAAAAAATTGAAAATTTCTATTTCATATTAGCTGTGCGTGCGAATATGTGCGCTCGCGCGTACGCGTCCGTCCAATTTTTTCAATTTTTCAAAAAATGCTCCAAATGGTCTGAAACGTGTGCAAAAAAATTTTGAGCTCGATTTGAGCATACAAATATTTCAACGCGCGCATACGCGCGTGTTTTGAAAAAAAAAATGAATTTTGAGAATATGAGTAGAATTCGCTTGACTTGAAATATATGTGACGTAAATTTCATTGAAATATTCCATTCCATTAATGAGATATGCATGAAAATGTGTTTTCATATAATGACGTCATAGTGACGTCATGGTCGACTCACTGATCACTATGATTTTACTTGCGCTGTCGTCTTTGCGACATGATACATATATGGTATAAGTTTGACACTGAGAGGCAATGCACTTTCTGAGCTAACCTCTGCACAACTTTTGAGGAGAAATAAAGAAAGAAACAAAGAAAGAAGAAAGATTCAGTACAGATACAGAAGGTGATCCGAGAGGATACTCGGATCACCTAAATATAAAAAGAGACCCGAGTCCTCCAGACAGACGGATCTTTCTGTCTAACAAGGCTATAGATAAAGCTATACATAGCTTCAGTGTGTAAAAGAATACTAGTCAACTAGACTGCTGTACCAATCATACATGGGCTCGCTACTCATCACGTGCCCATTTAACATCAATTCTAGATCTAGTCCTATGGCATGGCGCGCGCACACCACCGCATACACAAAACTTACAAACGAAGAAATGTATGGGACTGAGCTGAGGAGTCTACATGTGCACAGTAACGAAACGCGTCATGGCGTCAAAAATAAAGTAAGTTTACGCACCTGTACAAACGTTGTTTTACCCGAACCTGCCATCCCTAAGACAATCAAGCATGGTGGCTTGGAGTCAGTGTTGTGTAAACCAGCCGAAGCAAAGGTTTTACTTTCCTCGTTTGGAGATGTGTTTTCTGTCATGCTGTCTTCGCCATCTCTCTCGTACGCCATGCATGTCGCCATTTTGGTTCGGAGTTTGCCCACAGAGGGCGCGCGAAGCCGGGGGCGCGCATGCGCAGGGGGATATCGGCGCGCATGCCACTGACGATGATCCAACTGTTACTAGTATCTCATCTGCGAGAAAACTTTGTGATGATCGCTGGCATTGCAGTTACATAATAATTAGGTTTTCCAGGTCAAATATGCCGCAATATCAGATCAAGTGTCAATTTAGGTTTTCAAATGTCAATAGGAGAATCAAATGTCCACTGAGCAAGACCAATATCCTGTAAGGTAAATAAGATGCCCATAGCCATATAGCCATGCCAAATATCCACACAATGGAAATTCTCACGTCATCTTAGGTCAATGAGAGTATCATGTCATTCACAGGTGATTCAGATGCCACTGCTATGTAGGTATCTTATTAATTTAGATATCAGTTGACTCCAAAACACAGCAAAGATATCTTCCTCAAAAATATAATATTCTTATAAACATCATCAGGCGAAGAAAACTGCGCATTTTCATACAGAGACTTATTTATGATGACTTTATCAAAACAAATATTTCTTTTTCTTTTTCTTTTTCTTATTCTGAAGAACACTGTTTGTTATTATCAGGGAATAGGAAAGAGTGATGAAGCATTATTTAGAAAACTGATTTTTTTTTTTCAATTTGCAGTGAAATGGCATGTGAATATTTACGAACTGCAAGAAAACTGACAAAAGAATTATCATCTTTTCAATGGTTCAAGAAGAGTGATTTCCTGTTTTGTTTTGCTTGTTTGTTTTTGTGTCGTTATTTCCCAAGGAAGCAAATAATCTGAGCCGGAAACGTTCTATATTCTTATATAAACTATGAGATATATGATGAAAGTTCTACCATAAGATTCACATTTTTTTTCTGTATGTGTGCAAAGATTTTTAAAGCATTTTATATTTCTTGCCACCGTAAAGTGTGTCATTTTGATGTATGATGCATAATTTTCCAAGTCAAATAATGCTATATACCGAAGCAAGTATGATAGTAATTCAAATTTCATTAGGGAAATCAAAATTAAAATGTCCAAATAGGCCTACGTACATATAAGAAGTCCATAGTCAAGTCAAATGTCCACAAAATAGAAATTCTTTCGTCTTCTCAGGTCAATGAGAGTATCATGGCGGTCGTAGATAATTCAAAGGGGACATAGATAATTCAAATATCCGTTGACTCGAAAAAACTGTAAAAAAAATCCTGATTATTAAATGGAACATAAACCCAAAGAGCAATGTGGATTGAGTGAAAGCAGCAACATTAGTAGAACACATCAGTGAAAATATCAGGAAAATCGGACAATCAATGCAAAAGTTATGCATTTTTAAAGTTTTTATGTTGGAACCGCTGGATGAGGAGACTACTAGAGGTAATGACATATTAGTGGACAACAATATAAAGAAAATATAAAGAAAACTCCACAAAAATTCATTTTTCATGAAAATTACAAATTCCATCAACTTGATACTGACATATGTTATGGGTAAAAAATTACTCCCCCTGCTTTCTGAAAGCAACTTTGATAGGCAAGTGCTCTTTTATAATGCTGGAAAAGTGAATTTTTGTGAAATTTTCTTTATATTTTCTTCATATTGTTGTCCACTCAAACGTCATAACCTCTAGTAGTCTCCTCATCCAGCAGTTCCAACACCAAAACTTTAAAAATTCATAACTTTTGCATCGATTGTCCGATTTTCCTCAAATTTTCACTTATGTCTTCTACTTATGTTGCTGCTTTCACTCAATTCACATTACTCTTTGGGTTTGCGTTTACAAGGATATCAGATGTCGGATCCATGAGGGGGCGCAACCGTCGCACGGCCGCCCCCTGGCTTTATTGTGTGTGTGTGTGTGTGTGTGTGTGTGTGTGTGTGTGTGTTAAAAACAAAAGAAAAAATGAAATGAAACGCGAAAGTGGCACCAGAAATAATAGTTGCGCCCCTCTTTACAGAATTCCTGGATCTGCCCTTGGATTTTGTGTATGATAAACACTATATTGTGGAGACTATCACATTATCATGATACAAACACAATCTGAAATGATGATCGTGTCGACTTTCACTTTCCTGTCTGAAAATGAATATATATATTTTTTTTCAGGTAATGCAAAGGCAGGCCTGTCGGAGTCGATGGTAAAGTATCAACCGTACCAATCTTTAGCAAAAGGAAAAGAAAAAAGAATTAAAGGATGGGGGAGAAGAATAGAGAAAAGAAATGAGAAGAGGGAGGAAGAAGGAAAGAGTACAAAAAAGAAGAGAGAAGATAGGAGTGTGATGAATGATAAAGGGTGATAGATCCCCACTGAAACCATTCCACTTACAATTTCCTTCTGAGAGGCCTGAAAAGACGGTGAAACATTCTTTAGAAAACTGAAACTGGAGAAATTGACATCAAAATGAAAGGGTATACATTTATTTATGAACTGCAGCTTAATCGCAGCAAAGGTAGTACAAAATCGGCCATTTTGTACAAATTATGATTCATTTTTTCAATGAGATGATGCAAAATATTACAAGAAACAAACTGATGTAAAGGAAAATGATTTCCGTTATGTTTGAGACAATAAAAGTTAAAGGGATGGTACAGTATTGGTGGAGATGAGAATTGGGCTTTTAACTTTTTTGCGAGATACCAAGAGAACACTTATGATCGAATAGTACAGAACATACCATTTTAAGAGGAATTCAAAGTTTATTTGATAAAATCGGGTTTGGAATGACTGAAACATCCAAAAACAAAGTAAAACAAAGCGATCGTAATAAAGTGTGGGTCCCACACTTTATCAGAATCGCTCTTTTTGGGATATCTCAGCCATTTCAAAACCAATTTTCATCAAATAAACGTTGAATTCCTCATAGAATTACATGCTCTTTCATATTTCATAAGAGGTTTCTCATTATTTTACCAAAAAATGTTAGAAACCTGAAATTAGGTCTCAACCAAAACTATACCATCCCTTTAACAGTCTCAAACCAGAAAATGTCATTCTTTTCATTATGAAATAATGAATTGCACATAAGGAGATCACATCACAGTCATAAGATTCGTGAAAGTTTTGCTATTTGATTTTTGTATGCAATTTTACAAAAGTTTCAACAACAACAACAAAAAACCTTCAGGGACCATGCTCCAGTCATTCGGATACTTATGTTTTTCTGTCGCTTTATGTGTTTGAATAACGAATTCAGCGGTGGTATGTAACGGGACTGTAATAGTTATATACTCAAACATCCAAGAAGTGAAAACATTTGTGAAAATTCTTGGAAGAGGTTCATCTGATTGGTAATTCTCTAATTAAGGCGAAATTTCGTTTATTACACAACCACAGAAAACTATTTACTACCTTGCGTGAGCTTTCGCCTACTGTCTGTAGGCTTCATCAGACTGGCGTTGACTCGCCGTATATAGGTGGGGTGTCGGCAGTCTTAACAGTCCGAGAGAATGGGATGATACGCTGAAGATAAATTGTAGGTCCTATTGCCCCACTTCACGATTCATCATGTGTTCACGCCCCCGTTGCATGTGGATATCCTATCTTATCCATTGTGTGAATTTATCGCTATCCAAGTAATTTGTGTCTTCTTGTGTTAAATTTGTCTTTTGCTCTCATTGTTATATGGAAGAGCACATAAGTATATGCAGGAATGAGATATTGTCCATTTTTGCAAATTTTACTTTTGTGCCTTGGAAGAGAAAAACGGATTGTTCACTCATCATGCGTAAATTGAGTTTCCATTTTTATTGACCTTTAAGGTTGAGAACCAACTAAAACGGATCGAGTGAAAGCAACAACATTATTAGTAGAACACATCAGCGAAAGTTTGAGGAAGATCGGACAATCGACGTCAAAGTTATGAATCTTTTAAGTTTTGGTGTTGGAACCGCTGGATGAGGAGACTTCTAGATGTTATGGCGTCATATGTGGACAATAAATGGGAGTATAGGGAATACCACAAAAATTCCTTTTTCACGATTACACATTCCATCAATGATAAAATAATCATAAAATACAATACTGACATAATTATTACGGGTATATAGCAATTATTCCTCCTGCTTTCTGAAAGCGGTTAGTCAAGTGCTCTATCATGAAGCTAGAAAAATGAATTTTTGTGGAATTCCCTTTATATTTTCTTTACTACAGTGTATATAGTTGTCCACACCTGACATCATAACCTCAAGTACACGTAGTCTCTTCATCCAACGGTTTCAACATCAACACTATAAAAATTCATAGGCCCTATACTTTTACCTCGATTGTCCAATTTTCCTCAAACTTTCACTGACGTGTTCTACTTGTGTTGCTGCTTTCACTCAATCCACATTTCTCTTTTGGTTTTGGTTTCATCTAAAATTAGAAAAATATATGGTACATGAGACCTCATTATTTAGCTAAACATTCCATGAGAAGTATAATTTTGAAAAAAGTGTTTATTACTATTTTTTATCTATTTATTTCTTTATGAGTGTTGACCCTGTCTATACGACGGCAGAGCTACCAAGTCTCACGCAGAATGCGTGAGAATCAAGCATTTAGGGGCCATCTCACGATCTCAAGCATGGCACCCATTTTTCTCACACATCGGGCGAAGTCTGCAACTTGGGCCTATAATAATGAGCAGAGCTCAAAGGACATAATAGTTGCAATTGTAGGTATATTACCCTTTTGCAGGGGCTGATCCAGGAATTCTGTAAAGGGAGGCGTGACTTATATTTCTGGTGCCACTTCCGGGTTTCATTTCATTTTTTCTTTTTATTTCTTTTGTTTTTAACGAAAAATAAAGGGGGCTTGCGCCCCCCCCCCCCCCCCTGCAGATCCGCCATTGTTTTGTCTGTCAAAATAAGTAAAAAATAGTCGTATACATGCACCTGAAATTTAAAAAGCTCGCTACCTACTGTGCAATGTACAGTATGCTGGTAGGCCCTATGTATCTACACTGTATGTCATCTTCTGTATATTAATGTTCATCAATATTATTCAGGGCTCCATGGAAGACCACTATTATTGGTGAATGGACTACCCTGACAGAAGATTAGAAATACTAGTAAACTGTGCGAGGGGGAAAAAAATCCCTCCCACACCCTCGCTCGCGCGCACATTCGCGCGCCGAGATGCCAAAAGTCACGAAAATCTCACTCCATTATGTAAAAACTTTTTGGACTTGACATCCCTGCGACGGTTTTGGTCTTCTACCCAGGGTTTTCTAGTCCCAGTGCAGCACTAGAACTTTACCCAGTGTCCACGCACCAAAGGACACTAAACCTTTTTGGAGGGAACCCACTGTTGTCAGGTGACCTGGGGAAACACCAAAGAGGTTCATAGAACCTTTTTGGGAAAAACCCAGGGCGTATCACAATACGGGTCTCACCCACTGAACTCTCTGTTCAGTGGGCATCATCACCTCCCTGGAAAATCATATTGTTCAGGACCTCCCTGTTCACACTCACAGCGATCGTGCACTACATACGCGGTACTGTAGTACACCATGGAGGTTCACTTTTCTACCTCCATGAGTACACCAATACGCACACACACAAAATCCACGCACGCACACACGCGAAACGCGGCGACGCTGATCGTGCGTCCCCGCCGCACGCACACACATGTCCAAATTACTTTAGCTTTTTTAGTAATCGCGTGTCAATCGGGATGCTTCGAGTGAAGTACCAAGTTACGAGAAATGACCTCGAAAGACTTTTATTATTGTAGCTTATGTCGTCAAAGTGACATCAGAGGACGGAAACACGTGTATAGCAAGCAACACAAGAATCGTTTGACCTTTGTTCTTCAAAAATTTGGAGCTAAAGTAAGTGAACTGAGCTAGAATTTACGTTTTTATGTGATGTAGATCTAGATCTATTCATACGTAATCGCATGCCTACTACTAGTATGATACACTAGACCAACTATACTAGTATACAGATCACAGTGTAAACTCATATTGAATGCGCAAACTACACGCACGTCGCACGTGCACCACCATTACTCGCGACCCGAGACTCCTAGAGTAGATCCTCGCCTCGGCTAGCAGCTCTCTGCTAGCTCAACTCAATCATCATCAGCTAGCTACTGATTTTGACCGAAAGATCGGTCTGTATATCTGGTCCCTGGTCGTCGGGGAATGTTACGCGGAGACTGCGTCTGGCTTCACCGATCCCTACGGAGGAGAGCGATAACGTAAAAATATAAAAGACTCCTCCGGACAGACGCGAGACGGATCTTTCTGTCTAGCCGGGTGTTACTACACTAGACACTACCACGGTACCTAGCCAGATCTAGTTTACTGATCATGGGTTCTTACCCGGCCCAGTAAAGTAAGTAGGCCCTAAGCCGTGGCTATGAAATGGCTGAGTTTCTCAAGTCGAAGAGCATGCACGCACGGGATCGGGAAGGGAGCTTTTTTGGAAGTGTCAGAATTCAGCTCTAAAGTAACTAACGTTTATACACGTTCATGTATAGATTATTATATAAAGGTAAAGCCCAAACACATGAAACAAAGTTCTGGTAAATTTACGCCTGCAAAAGTTGTCAAATTTCGCTCCCAAATGTGAACGTATGCCTATCCCTACGGTAGGAAATGTGCGGAATAACGCTGTAGATAACAAGATATTCGATGGGTAACGACGAAAATGCGAAATATATTAACTAAAAAGGTTCAGTCTCAGAACTTCCCTGAATGGGGTCAGGCTAAACTCGGACTCGGGAATAACTCGGCCTCGCTTTGACGGCGGGATGAGTTGTATTTGGTTGTCCCTCTGGATTGTACAGTGTTATACTATGGGAGCAACCTGTATAAACTACATTTGTAGCGCTTCGCGTTCTGGCTACTCGCAGTAATGGTCCGAGTTGTTACAACACGCGCATCAAAAACTTCTTTTGCATGCATGCAAAACTAGTGTGCACCTATCAAGCACCTCTAAAAACAAAGACGCTTGATAAACAACAAAAACTTCAAAGACCGCGCGTCTCAGCAACTGAGGTGATGTGCGTATTGATAGGTTTGAGGACCGCGCGTGCTGTCCATTTGTTTTGTACAGGATTAGCACGCACTTTCCTGTCTGTTCATTTAGGCCTCGTTTGGTATTATACAGTAGAACATGGCGATCACGAACTGCGTGTAAATTGTCTGAAATAGGGTCGAGATTTCCCTGAGACCGAGTTAGTCTAACGTTAGAGGCTTCTGTTCTGGAATAAAACTTAAAAGTCGGTTTTCCGACTTTTATTATTTTTCTCAAAATACCCCAAAATGACTCATCATTCCAGCAAACCGTGTCAGCCAGGTACAAATTTTGTAAGTTTCTTTGTAGACTCTTTCGATATATTGCAGGCAAATATGAAATTGTGCCAGACGGGTTCTCAAGCCCTTACCAGAACTTTGTTTTCACTTTAATAGAATTCAGAGTAAATTTAGATGTTCTATAGAGGGGTTTAACAACACATGCGTGTGTCTTCACTATCCAGCCCCAAGTGTGTGTTTGTAATTCTCGCTATCGCCATCCGCCAGTGATGTAAAAAGTACCCGGATGTTGATTTAAACGTCATTTACAGTGCATTATGGGATACGAGTAGTCCGGTGGCAAGTCACTTCCGTTCATACACGCGTGATATGTGACTATACATACAACCGAATGTATTCTACGTGTACTTACTGTTTTCTCGACTTGAATTTTAGCTTTAATATGATTTGAAATTTCTCCATTCTTAAGAAATTGTTGTTAAAATATGATTATGGGTTGTTACTGCAAAGCTGCCATGTGTTGTTCACACGACAATACGACTATGGGTTGTTACTGCGAAGCTGCCGTGTGTTGTTTGCACGACAATAAATGAAAAAATTCTCCAGAAATAGGACCTTTGTGCCTTACTGGCATGCGAGACGTGACGTGGCTGCGTGGGTAAAGTTTGCGGGTGACTCAACAGCGCATCCGCAGCGCGCGTTCGCATGTGACTTACTTGATTGGAAGAAATTGCTTCAGAGTTGTACTAGACGGGATAAGTTCGAGATCACGGTTCGTTCCCGATTGTGTTCGTGGCACCTCGACAGAGAACAAATAAAAACAATAGGCATTCCATGACGATATCATGTGGGGGCTATACATGTAGCTGCAGTGTGCGAGTATCACAGGCCTGGCCACTGGCGCTGGCTCAGGTACTGACTACAGCCGCCTACTGTACTAGTATCCCTGGTGGGTGCGGCGCTATAGATAAGGTACACACATGCGCACGCTAGCGCTGTGCAAAATATACCCCGCCCCAGACGTGCCCCAGTACCGGAAGTGCAATAAATCTTGACGAAAAAGCCACATCCGGGTACTTTTAAACGTCATTGGTGTTAGCGAGAATTAATTCGAGGGATCGACAATAGCTGTAAGATATTTGCCGATGGTGGCGACCTTTTTTTTTTTTTAGCCTTTTGGTTGTGATGCCTACTTCCGGTATCGGTGCAAGCGTACAGCTGTTTGTATTGTGTGCAGCGGTGATCACTATGTACTACATGTTGCATTTCCTGTTGTGAGAAAGCAATATCATTGTGCAAACAGGTCACGCTGTTTAAAAGTAAGTAAGATATTGGATTTCAAATTTGTTCATAAAAAGTGGTTTTGTAGTACCAATTTTGTGACGATGGGCTTCCGTTGTGAAGCAGCGATGTGTTGGTCTGAGGAAAGTCATCACTCGGAGCCATCCGCTGCGGTCACCCTACGCCGCTTGTGCAGGGATTCTTCACGATCACAGGGCTGTATCACATCGTACATGGTCACGGCTTTCGATGCAAGACTGAGGAGCTCGTCTCTCCGTTTACCATTGCATGGTACGCCTCTGTCAGTCAAAAACTTACGAAGTTGGGGGACAGTCATCCTCTGCAAATCTCTGTTCTCAGAACCG
This sequence comes from Diadema antillarum, assembly GCF_040938485.1. Lineage (NCBI taxonomy): Eukaryota > Metazoa > Echinodermata > Echinoidea > Diadematoida > Diadematidae > Diadema > Diadema antillarum. The sequence goes on from NW_027271335.1 coordinate 139,292, forward strand.
TCCATAATGATGGATGAAACGACAAAACAAACTGATAGAAATCGATGAATTCTCCGTGTAGCAATTTTCAAGCAGAGTATACTCGTATATACCGGATGTACACAGCACAACCGGAAATTCGACCCGTGGTAGCCAGGACTCACGGCGACCAACATAGATGCCAAGTTAAAAAAAAAATTTATGAGTGAGATTTTCATGACTCAGCATCTCGGCGCGCGCGCATGTGCGTGAGCAAGGGAGCGAGGGAAGGGTGTGAACTGGTGCCTACTTAAATGACCATTTTTTACCTATTTTGAAAGACAAAAGGGAAACATGCCTTCAATTACAATTCTCACTTTAATTCTTTAAGCTATGCTCCCAATGCGTGAGAAAAAGTGGTGTCATGCGTGAGATCGTGAGACAGACCCTAAAGGCTTGAGTCTCACTCACATTGCGTGACACTTGGTAGCTCTGGACCAATCAAAAATAAGCATTTGATACAGCCCTCTAGCGGCTAAATACTTATATTTATTGTCGATCCAGCGAATTGGCCATGGCCAAAGGGATGTTCCTCCTAGTAAGTCCTCTCCACCACTAGAGGGCGAACTATACAATGGTGTCTGAGATTTCATTGGGCTGCCATTACCCACTTTGTAATTGCAGACTTTGCGTACCGAAGTACCATTTTTACAACACGTATTTGAACTTTTATGTGAGTATGCACTTCTGGATTTGGCTGCTCCTCGGTTGCTCGTTTGCTAGCGTGTTAGCATGAGGGGTGAGGCTACCACCGCCTTGTCGTCTTCCAGTGCCCCCTGGGCCCTGTGTGCTCACAAAACAATAGTAAAATTTTGATAGTACAGGACGTATGCATACTCCACACTCTACAATGGCGGATTCACAGGGGGGCGCACCGGGCGCGCACCCCCTCTTTGTTATTTGTTAAAACAAAAAGAAAAAGAAAAAGATGAAACCCAGAAGTAGTACCAGACATATTGTTTGCGCCCCCCTCCCCCCTTACAGAATTCATGGATCTGCCCTGCTCTAGTAGTTAAGTTACTGGGTGAAAGCTCTTTAGCCAGGGCCTGCCAAGTCGCTGGATACAGCATACACTGTACATGTACATGTATGCAGAGCCACATGCATGTAAACACGCAATGTTGTTTAGATGGTCTAATACTATAGGACTAATCATGGCGCTAGTGCAGTTTTGCACCAACCGGGTGCCTGAATTCAATTTTTATGGCATAGAATTCAATCTTTAACTCAAAATGATGATACATGAACCGGGTACCTGATTTCCAGTTTTGTGGCATATGTGTAAAATTCAATCTTCAACTCAAACTGTATGCGAACACTTTTCCACATCTCTCTCTCAGCTTGTCGTCTCTTTGGGTCCTCGAACAAAACATTGAATTTTGTATGGCTTCTTATCACCTCACAGTTTCTTCAGAATTTAGTGCTACACACATTTCAAAGACTTTCTGGGGGAAACAATAATACTGTAGGTGTGGCTTGTCTGGAATAATTTCTTCCAGTTTAAAGGACAAGTTCATCTTCATATAAGTGTGGATTTAGTGAATGCAGCAATATTATTAGAACACATTAGTGAAAGTTGGGTGAAAATCAGACAATCCGTTCAAAAGATATGAATTTTTAAATTTTCTATGCAGTCACTGCTGGATGAGAAGACTACTACAGCGTATGATGTCACATGCATATGACAAGGAAAATATTAGAATTTCACAAAATTTAATTTTTTGAAAAAAGTGCACATTTCCTCTACCTGTCACTGTTGTATGTTATTAAAGGGTAATATTGTTCCCCCTGCTGTCTGACAGAGGCAAGACAAGCATTCTTTTATCATGCGAGAAAAGTGAAAATATGTTGAATTTTCCTTATGTTTTCTCCATAGTGTTGTACACATGTGACATCACAAGCTGTGGTACGTAGTCTTCTCATCCAGCAGTGACTGAGCAGAAACTTGAAAAATTCATAACTTCTGAACGAGTTGTCCAATTTTTCCCCAAACTCTCACTGATATGTTCTACTTATATTGCTGCATTCACTCAATCCACATGTCTATGAAGGTGGACTTGTCCTTTAATTGGAATGCCTACCCCATAATATGGTAAATACAATTGTAACACACATCAAAACTGTCTGTTCACAGTGGGCGGGGTCAGACGGGCAAAAGAGCCAGAAGTTTAAGATTGCAAAGTCTTTGTGATCTTTTGCTGCCCGGTCAAACTGGTAGCCAAACTTCTCGATCTTTGGATCACAATGTTCTCTAAAAGTCATTAGTGCGCGTACATAATGTAGGCAAGGAGAAAGAAAGAGCACGCTTTCTGATTGCTAGTGATTGTGATGTAACAATGAACACCTGTGCAACACAATGGTTGTGTAATTTCTGAAGCACTGCCAGAAAATAGGTGGTTGGCGGTTCATATGAAAAAGATCACAAAGTTTTAATTTCGAGCATTCACTCTGGCAAAAGATCACAAAGTTTGGTGGTGATGGGGGAAATGCAGGTATCCCTAGTTGGGATGGGAAGTTTGGTGATAATTTTCACAGAAAGTTTGTGGTCACAATGGCGAAACAAACTTCTTGATCTTTTGCTGTTCTGACCACCCCTTTCATAAGTCAATTAAGCAGAGTACCCAATTAAGTGGTGCATACAGCTGTACCCTATTACAAAATTGTATGTGGAGACTGCATACTTGTAGCTAAGGTAAGTAAAGCCTGGCATCTGGAGGGTTTGAATGACTGTGAGTGTGCTTGTGTGCTACTGTCTATAGCCTACAGTTCTGGTATATTTTTGCTGTGTATTTAGTTGTTATGAATTATGGGTATCAACTTTAATGTGTATATTCTCAGCTTCCAAAAAGTTGTCCCTGGGTCAATCCACGTCAAATCATCCAATTTTCAGAAAAGTTGTCACCCGACCCCCTCCGATTTTCTTTAAAATCGCACCAAATGTTCTCCAAAGTGTCTGACGGAAAATCCCAAAATATTTTGCCCCAAGGTCAATTGGTTGCTAAGATACAGCCTCACATAGCAACCAATGCGCATTCCAAAATATGAGTCAAAAGAAAATTATGCATTTTTGATTGATTGTGGTAGCATGGATATCTATGCAAAAGTGTTCATTATCTGGAAATTGAGAGAACTTTATAGTCTTTGCAAGAAAAACTGACTGTGACGCGAAATTGACTTTTCGTTAACGTGCACGAGGTCACCGAAAATGGTGTTAAATGTTAATTTCCAAAATTTTAATGCATATTTAGAGGCTAATATCTTCCACATTTCATCATCTTAGGTTCTGAAATATTATGCTGTTGAAGGCTTTGACTTGCTCAGTAATTTTGAAAAAAATCAGCGGATTCGTGCTCACAGTTTTTACGGAGAGCGCCCTCAAAGTTGACAAAAATGAAAAATGTGCCAAATTCAAGGTCACGGATCACCCTTTGTCCCACCTAGGAATGGCATCAAGTTTTGTGTATTGGTAGACATTTACCTATACTTTCTTGGGTTACCAAAGAAATTTTGCTACCGAAATGTTCAATGGTAAATTTACCCCACTGAAAATGGTGGTAAACGGCCAAATTCCCATGAAATATCACAAATTGGGTTTAGAGGACATTTCAAATGTCCATGCTTTCAAGACGAAAAGCCCTAGCCCTGTGATATTTGCTGTAGGGGTAGTCTGTTATTTAAAACAAGTGCACAGCACACTTTTAGCTTCAGTGCTTGTCATTTGACTCAAATGGGCAAAATTGCTATTTAAACATTTCCTTTAAAGTAGACTTTACAGGTGACACCTGTATTGTCTGCCTCCATGGAAAAGGTTAGTGTGTACCAGTACTTTATAGATCATCACTCATTTTATGGCCATTCTAAGACTGTGGTTCTCAATTGCAAATTCAACAAATTTACAGTGTATCTTTTACAAGCACCAACTTTGTGAAGTATGCCCACAAAATACCAAAGTATTTAAAGGGTCCATGTGTTTGTTGTGTGAAAGATTTTTAGATAGAGAATGCACAGCCATAATCTACTAAACTAGCCACACACACACACACACACACACACAAAACTCTTTACATATTAGAAATTAAACTGTTTGATTTTTAAGTCAACATACATTGTAGACCCTGTACACATGTTTGACATTGAAATTTGGACATTATTATACCTCTCCTTTCACATCCAGACTTACCGGTAGTTTTCTCTTCACAATGACAGGATCATGTCCTTTCTTAGTTTCAGTTTGCTGTGTGCTGGTCAGACTTTTAATTCACACTGTTCATACTTTTCATTGTACTGAACACTCTGCAGTTTCAAGGTATTGCCACAAGTTTGGATACATAGTGCATGTGTCAGCAGCATGCTTTTACAACTAGAAGATTTCAAGTACATTTGTCTTTCTCATACTGTAATGGTACTTAGCTGCCTTTACTAGTGATAGTAGAGTACTCAATGTAGTGATGCAAACTAAAATAAAGAAATTCAGTACTTTAAATTTGCTCAGTGCTCGCACTGGATTTCAGTGACTTACAAATGTAATGCTTACAAGTAGTAACTGCTGACCACACATCACACATGATGTATTTTCATCTCGTCTAAAATGGCACACACACACACACACAACTCTATTAAGTAAGTTATACAACGTGTAGTATACAATGTACAGCAAGTATTGTGCTTGGTGTATAGTATAGAAATACTGTAAAACATGATATATTCGCGGCATGAAATTTTCGCGAATTGGAGCCGACAGCCTTTTTCGTGGCATGAAATTTTCGCGAATTGCTACTGGCGTTCAATGCATGTAGTGTAGACAAAAGCTTTCGCGTGCATTTTAATTTCGCGAATTTTGGCGCTCGCGAAATTCGCGAAATTAAAATGCACGCGAAAATTCCTCGTTTTACAGTATGCAACAAGGCTGCCTTGTTGATTTGTTTTTTCACCAATGAGGATGAAACATATATTTTCACAAGATTTTTGCAATTTGACACCAAAGTTATCATAAATGCACTCATGCCTGTCTGTTCATAATATCTTCACATGTTGTTGACTCTTTATGTGCCACGTTTGCATGCGTCACTCAGTCAATGGCGTGTCAAGTTCGCATACCAGGTATTCTGCTCAAATGCACAAATCCTCCCAACTGATCGATAAATCGCCCAATGCTACAGCGCAATGAAAGTGTTTCTCGCAATTCTATTCCTGTCACATACATTGCATACCTTGCACTTTGCATTGTATGTAGTAATTGCCTCTGAAGGGTGGTCCCTACAGGCTTTGCTAGTAAATTCTCAGTTCCTGTCAATGTTTTGTGTGCAAAAGTCATGCCTTTACATTTCCAATAATGTACAGTGTAGATTCTGGTCAGTTGAAGGAAAAAATAATAGATTCGTCTTACAATTTACCTTACAGCAGACATGGCATTTTCTCTACAACTTTGCTCGTTGCATGTTCAAGAAGATGTATGTTACATACATGTAGATTTAAAAAACAATGTTCCCCAAAGCATGACTACATTACCATCACAGAGTAATGTGACATGCAGGGAATTCACACCATGGCTCATACATGTAAAGAGATAAATTTTGGGCTCAACAGTGGTTTGCAAAATTTACAAAAATACCAGTACCACCAGCTTTTACAGTACAATCAAGTGTGACAACCATATGTGTATGCCACATCATTCACATACATTTGTATCACCCACTGGTAAATAAAGAGACTCTGCTCACACTGTTATTATTATTATTATTACTGCCCATCTCTCTGGAATACCAGTTATAATTTCTCTGAAAATCTATCATCAAAATGTTCTACAGCACTCCATATAATGACAATTGTGTGCACAACAAGTGACAGATATCCTCTGCTCATAATTCACATGTCATGTTCCTATTGTATTGATAGACAAGTGTTTCAGTAGGAGAAATTATGATGAGCATAACATGGGGTACAATGTACATTGGCATTAGAAAAACATTGTCACTTAGCTGTGTACAATTGTATTAATCAAGATGAGAGCTCGGTGATCACTGCACACGTCTCTGATCTGATTCACAGCACATGATCTTTCCTTGCACAGCTGCCAATGAACCCCTGACAAGCCTGTCAAAGATTCCTGTCACCCAAGAGGCAGAGACTTCCAACTCACTGCACGGCCAAACTTCAGTGGTTGTCAGCTATCACGGCCAAGATGTCGCGGGAAGACAAACCCAAAATGCTACGACTCTTTGAGGAGACTTTGACCAAAGACCAGCTGAATGATCTCATCCACAGCCGTAAAAAGCCTAGTAAGTGTACAGTGTAGGCTGCATTACACGCACTACAATGGTCATTTGAACTTCTATCACGAGACCAGGAAACAGTTGGCAGATTTGTAAATGAAGGGTAGATTTACAGCTTTAAAGATAGTATAAAGTTTTGGTACCTCAAAAGTTTCCTTGAATTTCCTTGTCTTAGTTTGTGTTTCAGGTGAAAGTACCTTTCATATAACTAACACTGTGAGACTTTGTACTCGCCCCAAAGTGCTCTCATCAATAGTAATCATGCAATAATGGTTTCGTACAATACGTGTATATTGATTGTCGCGGTACCTCGACAAGTCAAACTGACGGCTCGTTCGAATTTTTCAGAGCCCGCTCTGCTCTGGTACGAAACCATTATTGCATGATTACTAAGACATGAGAGCACTTTGGGGCGAGTAATTCTCACAGTGTTAGTTATATGAAAGGTACTTTAACCTGAAACACAAACTTAGACAAGGAAACTGAGGGAAACTTTTGAGGTACCAAAACTTTATATTATCTTTAAACTGAAGAGATTCTTGTATTTAAAAATATGACTCATTTGAATTAGGTGTTTCAAATATGCTGAAGTGATAGAAGATCCATCTCTTAAGAATGTCACTATTGTGGTAAAGGCTTTTGTGTCATGGAATTTGTAAATATGGCAAAGTCTTGTTTTCATTTTAAATAAGGAAAAAGTGTAAGTTGATGATCTCATTTTACAGGGATTCATTAATTTAACCCATCGACAACAAGCTGATTTTGCCACACGGGCAGGCATATATGGGAAATGTGAGTTGTGACAACTCACATTTCCCATATATAATACATGTGTACGCCTGCCCAAGCATACTCAGGACTAGTCTTCAACAGGTTTAAGTTGGCACTTTGCGACACATTTCATGACAAATCTTATGGCAGAGTGGCTTGAAATCTATGGCTCACAGTGACCTGAATATCAACAAAAATATTGAAATTACTGTTCATCCTTCAAGAACTATTTTTACTGTTCCACTTTTAAAGTGTTATGATTTTCCTTGTCAGTAATGTGTTTAAGTTGTCTTTGCTCCTGTATCTTCAATAGCAGTATTACAATTCTAGATAGAACTCACACTGTATGCAGATCATCTGCTCTCTGACCTTGTTTTATTAAAGGGACTGTACAGTACTGGTTGAGGTGGGGATTCATGTTTTGCACATTCCTTAGACCCCATTTACAGTGCGAGGCTCGGCCGTGGCTCGGCCGCAGCCGTGCCCAGCCTCGCTTCAGTGTAAACACGCAAAAGGCCAAATGCAAGGCCAAAATTGGCCTCGCTCTGGAGGTGGTCTCGAGCCCGGCCTTTTCTTGGTGTAAACGCAAACTGGGCCAAATGCGCAGCCAATTGCGCGGCCAATTTTAGTCTGGCTTCCAAACCCTCTGCCTGTATCTTTCACTATTCAGGATATTAACCCCCTCAACGTCGAAAACTAGTATAGTTTAAGGTGGTTTTGTCCTGCAAAGGATTCTTTCCTTCGTCAAAGGCCTTTGCCCGAACGGCGACTTCGTCGCCACGGAATTCATTTGGCAAAGGGTCTGAAAACCAGACAATACCAAATTGCATTTGTTTACAAGCAGAGCGCCACTACGACAAAATATTGAAAGGTTTGAATCAAAAGCGCAGCCGAGCCCGGCAGTGTAAACGGACAAAATTGCGGGGCCCGGCCTCGCAATTGAGGCTGGGCTCGGCCGCGGCTCGGCCCAGCCCCGCACTGTAAACGGGGTCTAAGTGAGATAATGAGAAACCTCTTACGAAATATGAAAGAGCATGTAATTTTAAGAAGGATTCAACGTTTATTTGATGAAAATTGGTTTTCAAATGGCTGAGATATCCAAAAAAGTGATAATAATAAAAGGCGACAAGCCACGCCTTTTATTAGGATCTCTTTGTTTCACCCCGTTTTTGGATATCTCAGCCATTTCAAAACCAATTTTCATCAAATAAACTTTTGATACCCCTTAGAATTGCATGCTCTTTGACATCTCATAGAGTGGTTTCTGAATATCTCGCAAAACGTTAAAAGCTAAATCTTCACCTTGACCAGAACTGCACACACCCTTTAATCTCCCAACGTATTTTTTTTTCCCCAACACGTACATGTATGCTTACACATACTGTGTTTATTATTATATCAAAAGAGCGTAATCAGTTTTTGATTTACAGGTGTGTGTGTGTGTTTGTGTATGCATGTGCCTATGTTTGCTGGTTTGTAAATGTGCATGTTCTTATAAGATACGCCTTATATTTAGCAAGTCTAAATTTTTGTGAATCGGGGTTACAAAGTACAAATTATTTGTATGCCTCCGCCACGAAGTGGTGCCGGAGGCATTATGTTTTCGGGTTGTCCGTCCGTCCGTCCGTCCTTCCGTCCGTCCTTCCGTCCGTAATGAATTTTTTGTGGACAAGGTAACTATCAAAACCTTTTGAGGTATCCTAATGAAACTTGGCATGTATGTGTATTAGGGGGTGAAGTTGTGCCTATCAACTTTTGGGTGCACATGCTCAAGGTCAAAGGTCAAAAGGTCAAGGTCAAATACGTAAAATCTCACTATTTCCATCATATCTATGCAATGCCTGAAGATATTTTCTTGAAACTTAGTGTATACATGTATTACCCTATTAAGATTCTCTGGTGAAAGTTTGGGTCTTGAGGTCAAAGGTCAAAGGTCAAAAGGTCAAGTAAAAATCTTAAAACTTCACCTTTTTTTCTCTGTACCTTGGAAATTGTTCCGGGTCTCTTCATGGAACATAGTGATGTACTGACTGGCAGTGATTATCTAGAGAATTTAGGGTTCATTGGGTCAAAGGTCAGGGGTCAAAGGTCAAGGGCAACACTTTAAAATTTTACTAAATATTTCCCTCATGTTTGTGCAATGCCAGCAGGATTTTTTTTTTTTTACACTAGGTGTATGCATGTTTAACCTAATAGAGATTCTCTGGAAAGTTTTTTTGTTTTCTTTTGTTTTTGCCTCAAAGGTCAAAAGGTCAAAGATCAAGTGAAAGTGCTGAACTAAGTTTTTCCTCCATATCTCGGAAGTGGCTCAAGTTATCTTGAAACGTACTACATATTTATGCATCTTCTGCCTGACAGTGATTATCTTATGAATTTTAGGGTCAAAGGCCAGATGAAAATGGTAACAATTTACTATTCAATACAGAAATTGCACTTTTTCTCCATACCTTGAATATTACTCAATGCATTTATAAACGTATGAATTGGTCAAAGTCAAGTTAAAGTCCGTAAATCCCAAATACATGCTCTCCTATTCATCCAATTAAACCTAGGTCATGGAAGGTGAGCATTCAACACATTTGTGACAAACCTGTCATTTTAACATTTGCCAATTTTGTGAAAATGTAATCACACATTGTCCACATGTACTATTTAGACCTATTAGGAGAATCATGCATTATGGCGGAGGCATACCAGTCGCCATAGCGACATTTCTAGTTCTACATGCTTTGGATCAAGAGTAGCTGTGTTTTACTATAGTGTCAATAACGGACTGTACAGTTCTGACTGAGGTGAGGATTTAGCTTTTATCGTTTTGCAAGATATTCAGAAATCACTCTATGGGTTGTAGAGAGCATGAAATTTTAAGGGGTATCAAAAGTTTACTTGATGAAAATCAGGTTTATTTGATGAAAATCAAGTTTATTTGATGAGAATCGGTTTTGAAATGGCTGAGATATATCCAAAAACAAGGTGAAACAAAGAGATCCTAGAGGCATGGCCTGTCAATGTCACATTTTATTATTATCACTTTTTTGGATATCTCAGCCATTTGAGAACCAATTTTTATGAAGTAAAGATTGAATCCTTCTTAAAATTACATGCTCTTTCATATTTCATAAGAGGTTTCTCATTATCTCACTTACCAATATTATAAACCTGAATCCCCACCTGAACCTTGTACTGTACACTAGCATCACAACTTTTCCACACCTCCAATGCAGCGTCCTTGTTTTCTTCATGTGTGCGTTCACTGGTTCCACATGCCGTGTAATTTGTCAGACCTGTTACATTGTGTGAAGTCATAGTTTTGTATAGTGTGTGTTTGTGTGCACTTACCCATGGTGGAAAACGAGGACATACATAGGTACACATGAACTTTACATTTAAACCAAGGACACACAGCGAACCGAGGACGTCCTCGGTTCGCAGACCATTCCTGCTTTTGCATATTTACAAAGGTGTAGGGGTACATGTTTGTAGGTCCTCGATTAACATTACTTTAATACTGTACACCTGTAAGTCTACTAATGAGTCCTTGGTTGACAAGATTCCTCCTGTTCCTACACACAGGTCCTTGGTTATGTGGTAAAATTCTTGTGGGTAGAACAGGTCCTCGGTTTCCATTATAGACGCATATCATGTGTGTGTGTGTGTGTGTGTGTATGTGCACTGCATGTTTGTGTGTAATAGAATTGCATAATATCCAAAGATAAGGCCATGGTGTAATGACTGGATCTGGTATCTTTATGTGGTGTCTGCATATATACAGTAACATGATGTATGTCCTTTTTTTTTCTTCAAGAAAACAATGAAGATTGTGACTGTGTTAAAGATTGTAAATGCAGACTAGCTTTTTGTGTCATATTGTAATGTCATTTGCCAACAGCAGTGTTTCATGAATAAACAGCAGTGACACATACATGTGCACACAGTTTGTAACTCTGTTTTGTAGTACAGTTGCATGCTGCATTAATGTCCAGCCATAGTACAATGTAATCCCAGTGGGAGTGAAATTTGACCAAAATTACAGTCTATAGTCTAAAGTACCATAGCTGGAGGCAGTTTCTCCAGTCCTAAGGATATCCACTCAAGCGGAGTTAGGATAATGTTGTTTTCACAAATGAGGAGATCTGTTGTAGGACATTTTCGCAAAATGTTGTTTCTGCAAATTGACACCAAAGCTATCATACAAATGTAAGTGTACTACTTCCTGAGTGCATAGCAAAATATTTTGCGTGTTTTTAAATTCGCCGTCCAACTCTGATTGGCAAAATTTGCAAAGATTTAACCCTTGGAAAATAACAGCTTGTACAGCATGTGTGAAGCTTGCATACATTGTACATTCTAGTCCGCATGCAATCAAATTAAGTTGATAATTTTGATGTACGTGTCGAATAAGTTCTTTTTTTATTAATTCTGTCCTAAGTGTACATGTACAGTGTAAGTCAAGGAAGCAGCCAAATTATGATTGTTGTGGCGTACAAGTTGTAGCTCTTCCTGGCACTCATTTGTACCAGGATGTTTGCAAGATTGTACTTTTGAGAACACAAAAGAATTTGAAGTAATTTTTTTCTTTGTCAATTTCTTCTTTTTTTTTCTTTTGTCAGGTCACTGGGAGGATGGTGTTGTGTCCTACTTCCGAGTCTACAAGATCATTCAGATGCTGCGTGAGGAAAACAAACCATGTACGCCACACCTGGTCACCGCCATTGATGTCCTGTCTGATGGCAAGTCCAAAATTCGCAACCAGTCTACCTACGATTTCTGCAAATACGTCAAGTTTCAGGTAGAGGACCATGTGGACCGAACTGATGAGGAGCTTCAGCAACAGGTGGAACGTCTCATGCCTGGGTGCCTTCCCATTGGTCCAGAGTGTGAGTCTCTGGGTATTACAGGAGACATATTATTTGATGAGGAGAAATACTTCAAGGAGCCTATTCCTAGAGATCGCATCACAAACCGAGTTATGTATGAACTCAGTCAGTTCCTACCACGTGTCCTTGAGAACCAACAGAGTATGGCAAAGTGGCTGAAGAAGATTTTGCACCTGCGAGATGACCATGTTCCTTCCGTGGACTTAATCACAAAATGGTGCAGTGTTCTCCACAAAGAAACGTCTCGCAAACGACGTTCTAGCATGTCTCAAGCTCAGCAGTACTTAGAGGAAAAATTTTCCTTTACTGATTTCAAATTTGAGGATCCTCAGAAGGAAACATCTGAAAAGACAGATGCAGATGTCAATGAACCTGCACCGCAAGATGAGCAGGATCAGCCAATGCAAGTTTCAGCTGAAGGAGATTCGAGTGCTACGGCAAAGGCAGGGGATGAGCCAATGGAAGCTGATTTTTCAGGGAATGAAAATGGCAGTGCAGAAACTGTAACTGGCATTATAGCTGAAGCACTGGACATTCTGGACGAAGGAGAGTGCCAGAAGGAACAGGATGTTAGTGGAGAAAAGCTTTCTCAGACAGCTGTAGTGGACAAAGATAGTGATTTACAGGTTGGTGATATCACCAGACAGGATGGAGATAACTCTGCTGCTGTCACCTGTGATGACTCCACACATGAGCAGAATGAGGAAGAGCTGAGTGCTACCACAAAAGACAAGTCCGGAGCAGAGCATCTTTTCCCTAAGTCTCCAAAAAGTGCAGCAAGGATGTCAACATTTGATGAATCCAAAGATTCAGGACGTGTGTCAAAAGTGAAAAGTGACAGCAAGAAAATTGCCAAAAAAGATGTGCCAAAACCAAGTTCAAAAGGAAGTAAAAAGGCAGCTCTTGGCAGAAACAGAAAGAAATCCTCAAACATTGGATGTGATGACTCGGATAATGATGAGATTTCTGACAAAGATGAGGTCACTAGTATGACCGGCAGAAAACCTGCGAATGGTGCCCTAGATAGAGCCACCTTGCATAAAAATTTAGCTAAAGCAAACAGAATCATCAAGACAGTACTGCGTGTTGTATCAAGACTAAAAAAGGAAATGCATGTGACAATGAATTATCTTGAAACTGAAGCCAGTAAGCTGTGTGATGATCTCAAACATGAACAAGAACGCCTTGAAAAGGCAAAGAGACTCATAGATAATAGCAGTGTCAGTGAAGGAGAGGAGACAGAGGAAGAAGATGCCGATGATAGTACGGAAAAAAATACAAGGGCAAGTGGGAATAAGCGTAGGTCCTCCAAGAACACCAAAATGATCACAGTACAAGTAAAACCAGGGGTTAAAGATACCCTGAGGAAGTCATTAGTGAGACTTAGACCCCTTCCCTGTCAAAGAGATGGAGATGGCAGTGATATTAGTGACTTGCATGACTCAGCATCCAGCAGTGATAGTGACATGAAGTCAAAAATGAGCAGAGCAGAGAGAAAAGTTATGGCCCACACCAAATTAGTGAAAGAAAGCTCACCACGTAAGGGTGTAAGCAGTGCCAGGTCCAGGTCCAAACCAAAAGTTACTCGTAATCGCAATGCAGTCGAATCCTCGGCATCAGCACAGTGTAGTTCAACAGCAGAGCTACAGAAACCCACAGGATTGAAGTGTGAGAGTGGTGAAAGTCCAGGAAATGATGTGAACGATTTTGATAAAGCAAAATTGTTTTCAAGTAGAGTCTGTGTTAGCCTTACCAAGCTAAACCAGAAACAAATTGAAAAGGCAGAGAGAAGAAATAATGAAATGATAGAGGTTGAGGAGAGTGAGGATGACTCTTCCAGTCGCAAGAGCAGCAGACAAAGAGCAGTGCAGAAGAGTAGGTCTAGAGCCAAGAGGTTAGAGAAGGCTCCAGAGAGTGATTCAGAGACTGAGCCATCTGAGGAGGAGGAGGAGGAGGAGGAAGACATGCCTTGGACTCCTGCAAAGTCGGCAAAATCAACCCACACAGACACAGACTCCAGTGAGGACCACAGCAAAGGAACAACAGCCAGAAAATCCTCGCGCATAACTAGGATTCCCCCTGGTAAGAACAAATCTCAAAAAAATAAAGCTGGAGAGAAGGAGACCAGAAAGGCAGCTGCTTCGAAAGGTAGTAGGTCAAGGACATCCAGAAATGCTGGCCTGTATGACAAGGACGCAGAGTCTTCTGAAGAGAACTGCAGTGATGAACAGAAAAAAACAAGATCAGCTTCTTCAAAATGTGAAGAAGTATCGAAAGGTGATAGACAGCAACGGAATAAGCAGAGCAGCAGTGAACCCCCTCCCTCCAAAGAGAAGCCCAAAAAACGGTCATTGGATGACTTTGTGAAGGCACTGAATTCACCAAAAAGAATCAAAATGGGTACTGAGAAAAAAATGCCAAGTATGAATGCAAGAGGCAGACGCTGTAAGGACATTCAGATTGTGGAGGATAGCCCTACCAATGAAGATGACTCTGACTACGAAGACAACGAGGATGATGACTTCCTTGAGAAGGCAACCGAACAGGAACTGCAAAGGCTGAAGGAAGGGGAAATTGGTAACAGAAGCCAAGGAATGCAGAAAGAAGCTGGTATTGAAGGAACTCTAGTCAATGGGGAACAAAATGCCTCAGTTAAGACTACAGATGATGTAAAGACAAACAAGCCAGAGTCAAGCAATGTCTCTCAGATGGATACAGAGGTAGATGTATGTCCTCCTTTAATTGAAAATCAAGTAGATAAAAAAAGCAGTGATAGTGTACGGGAAATAGCAAGCTCTGATTCCTGTACAGAAACCAAGGTCAACAGAGGAAAGGAAGGCATGATGGGCAGTGAACAAGTTGTAAAAGCAAACTGTGCAGAATCAGGTTTTGATCCTCCCATAGAAGTTGAGGGAGCTGAAAATCCTCTTTTAAATGAAATCCAAGAAGAAGAAAGAAATATTGTAGAGGTAGCATCAAAATCTGATTCTGACACAGGAAAGAACGTAAATGGAGAACAGGAAAACATGAGCAGTGTAGAAGTTGTAGACACAAAATATTCAGAACCAAGTCCTGATCCCCAGATGGACACTGAAGTAGATACAAGCCTTCTTTCAGTTGGAAAGCAAATTGAAGAAGACAAAACAGATGCAGACACAAGAGATGGAGAAAGAAAAGATCCAGAATCAAGTCTTGATTCCCAAATAGAAATGGAGATAGATGAAAGCCTTATTTCCAATGAAAAACAAGAATTAGTGGTCAGTAACTCCAAAGACAAATTGAAAGGGGATATGAATGATGGAAGTAATCACAGAGTAAATGGACAAATTAAGGAGGGAGAGGATGTACGTAAAATGGATGTGCTGGAAGGGGGAGATAATAATTGTGATTATCATGGATTGGAGGAGGATTCTGGGTCAATTGAGAGCAAAGGGGAAGAAGGGCAGGAGAGTGCTGAAAGTAGCTTAGGCAAGGCAACAGGCCATTCTGAAAGTGAAGAGTCACCAGTACAACAATCTCAAAACATTTCATCACACAGGAAAGCTGAAAACGGCACTTCACAACGCAAGAAAAAGGCGAAGAATGAGCGGGGCAAAAATAACAAAGTGTCGAAGCCGGCCTTCCCAGGAGACAGTATTATTGGAAAACAGGTGAGACACCGCAGCAGCTTGGGCCATCCAGACATCTTCAAGTGGTACAAGGGCAAAGTCCTGCGAAAGAGCACTGCCAGTGAGCTGCTCAAACTTGGCCAGGAACACATTCAACACTTGAATAACTTGGTTACCATCTTTGCTGTAAAATATGAAGAGTATACTGATGTTAGTCATGAGGCACTGGAGGTTGCTTGGCGAAAGGGTGACCTCAAGATTGTGCCATAGAAATCATGGAGGAGTAGTTTCTGTCTGGGGATCCCTTTCTTCCCATTATGTATGTACAAAGGAATTACACAACACTCTGGAAGATTCACCCACAGAAGATGGTAATCGCACTTTACTATTGCTGTTTAGATGTACCCCAACTCTTATTGAACTCTTTCATGCAATTGATAGACTTTTTAGTTCACTTGAGCCACAGGTTATCGCTGTAACTAATAGTTTGTTGTCTGGCATCCAGTGTCCTGTGTCTGCCATGCATTAAACTGTTGGTCAAATATCATGCATATAAATTTAATACATTTTCATCTTCTTGATATCCATAATGGAATCATCAAACCTGGCAGGTGACATCCTTTGGATAATAGGATTTCAACGTGGGCATCAAATTGGGGACCAATTTCACACTTTCTTCATCTTGAAATCACATCAAATTTTCACCAAACACCATTACTATTGCTAGGGAGATGTACTATTTGTACAAATAGGCGCCATGACCATTTGGGCACCCCTGCCCCAATGCCCTGAAATTGGCAATCCTTAAAAAAATCTTCTTCTCTAGAAGTCTTACCTGAACTACATGGTGCAAGTTAGCTATTGTGATTGCGAAGCATGCTCCTGCCATGCTGTAAAATCTTTTTTTTTTTCTTTTCTTCATGAGTATTTCCATTGACCAAATTCCCGTCTTTCCCCATTTAAGGATGACTGTCATAAGCTAAACGTTTTTTTTGACATTGTTGATATATTTTTAAAGGACAAATTCACCTTAATACACTTGTGGATTGAGTGAATGCAGCAATATCAGTAGAACACATCAGTGAAGGATTGAGAAAAATCAGACAATTCATTTGAGAAGACTACTGCATTTTATCATGTCACATGCAATAAACGATATAAGGAAAATATAAAGGGAATTCCACATGAAAGTTTTTTTGAAAAAAACAAACAAACACCTTCCCTCTACTTGTTGCTACTTGTATTTAAACTGATGTATGTTAAGGGTAGTATGATTCCCCCTTCCTTCTGAAATTCACATTTAATGCTAGAAAAGTGAAAACACGTTGAATTTTCTTTATACATGTCGTATGCATGTAACATCACATGCTGTGGTTGTCTTCTCTTTCAGAGATGGCATTGCTTAAACTTCAAAATTTTATAATTTATGAACAGATTGTCTGATTTTCTTGAACTTTCACTGATGTATTTTGCTAATAATGTCGCATTCTGTCAATCCTTATGTATAATAAAGTGAACCTTTCCTTTCATGTTACAATTACTGATAGTAGAAAAGTTTCTGCTAGACAGGTATAACATGTGGCGAGTGTCGAGTTCAAATTTTGCATGACATTGTTGTTTGTATTATTTTGTCGCGATTTTTGTGGGTATTTTTTCAACCATTGAAGTTGAATACGTGTTGGTCTTATAAAAATTAGATTCTGGGATTGTCATAAGTGACTGTTTTTATACTTGGGGATCTGGAAGTTGTCTCCAGAAGACAAGTTGACACTGAACTTCATTATGTGAAGGCATGATATACAAGTACACAGTGAGGTGACTTCAAAAGGAGGTCCCATCTTTACCCATGAGGGCTCTAGCTCAGAGTGATCCTGCTATTATGATGTCACAAAGTATGCTTGTAGGTAGCAAAATGTTTGTGTTTGCTTCGCATGAAGAGAAAATTTAATCTTTGAACAACTTCTAGTTGCATTGCTTGTAATATACAATTGTAGGTGTAAAATTTTAAAGCTGCAGTTCGGTCATGCACAACGGTATGAATGTGGCTGGCAACTTGGTGGTAGATGTGTATCAGTTCATGGGGTAAACATGTCAGATTTTATGTTCAATTCTGTACTTTGTATTCATGATTAAGTGTGTCTTTGCTTTAAACAATTGAAATACAGAAAGATTGTCATTTTGTGTCATTTTTAAGGTGTATATGAGTACAGTGTAGATATCAAGCAACGATTTGTGAAAGTGATTTATCCCTGCGTGCTATTAGATAATGGCAACTGTTGGGCATAGTAGCACTTTTATGGAATCTGTCCTAGTTATAAAGAAAGAGAAACAAAGAAAGGTTTACTGGACTACTATTCTACACAAGTTTTAATTTGCAATGTACTAACATTGTGTCATGAATTTCAAACATTGTCATCAGATAGTCTGTAGAGTTAAACAGAGAAATATGTGCACAGTGGAGTAAGCAGTCATGGTCCACATATTGCACTCTAGTGCTAAATTGTAATTTTGATCTCATTGTACATGTAGGTATAGTACTGTATGTTGTTTCCACCAAAAAAAAAAAGAAATGCACAGTAGTCCAGCAAGTTTCAATTTTATTTTGCCTTGCAACAAACGCAAGTCCAATAAATATATTATGTACAGTTTCTTTTATGTAGGTAGAAATGGATGTAAGTAATTCATACAAATCTTTTAGGTCATTTCTCGTGCTTACACTGTGAGAGGAAATTTGTAATACATGTAGTTTTTTGCACACTACAGTAGGTCTATGTTAGAAGTGTTTTCTTGAAATTTTGTCCTCTTGTGAGGTACACGTGCTGAAGAAGAGTCTTGAATATACTCAGGCAGGTGTCTACTGGAAATGCGTGTTATAGCAAAAATCAGTCCGTCTTCAACGGGTTAACAAATGGTGTCCGTACGTATAATCCAAACTGTTTTCACCATTACCAATCTGAATGGACATTGGTCTTGGGTTGTGACCAATGGTGTTTTGTATAGAATGTCTTATTGTGTCTTAAAAATCATCTTGAAGTCTTACCATGAGTGAAATTGTCATAGCTCATAACTTATGATAGAAGAGACACACATGTATGTTATGCATAAAACAAGCAGAAGAGATACTGTAGACTTCTGTATCCATTTCAGTGAGAATTTGTAAAAAGAACTTATGCACCATAGTACCATGGAAGAGAGAGAGAGAAAAAGAAGCCTATCAATATTCTGATTTATTCAACTTTTGTGCATGTAAGATGATAAAAATTATGCATGAGACAACCATGAAGCCTTATAGAGACAGGCCTGGCCTTCTCTTTACAACTCATGTACATGTATGCATCCACTGGCTCTACATGCAGGTAAGAGAATGTCAGTAGCTAATAAAAATGACTTGTAAACGGCATACTGTTCAAGAGCATATCATTCCATGAACATGGACTCACCTTTGGAATAAGAAAGTACATGTAGTAGTATACCAGTTATGGGAGGCGGTATTGTGCTTGTTAATTTTGTGCAAATCAGTAGTCTTGCACACACAAAAAAAGAAAAAAAAAGACCATTGGAAAGCACAGTGTGGCAGCCAGAAAAAGAAAAAAAAAAGAAAGTAGAGCATGCATGTACACTGTACATTTTTTTTCTTTTTCAGAAGACATTATATACCTTAATAACAAATGTGAATGATGCAGGTACACTTCAATCCAATATTGTTCACCACGGATGTAACAAAATTCTAGACTTTTAGACTTCAGTCTGTACATACTAGACATGAGCAGCATGCTATAGCACAGATTGCACTGGCTCTGACTTTTGTCTGTAATTGAAATGTTCCTTGAAAAATATACACTGTATGTGGTGCAATAGCTGTTCAGTGGCACAGATTTCAGAAAAACAGTCATCCTTATCGAAGTCAAATCCAAAGAAGCCAGAGACTTGTGTGAATTTTGACTTACACAATAGAAATGAATTATCCAGCCAGCATAGAATCATCTTCTGCTTCGCCAATTTTTTAGCTTGTATGAGGTCAACTTTTGTGAGGGTGAATATATTTGTCTGTATCAAGTACATTGTATGTTTTTAGTGTGAAAAAAGAGTAGAAGAATTAATCTGTCCTCCAAATGAGCTGAGCATTCTATTAGAGCTAATATCTTGTGCAGGCACAGAGGCTGTCTCAAAGCATAATAGTATTATGATGATAAAAAGAAAAATGACTTCAGTAGGTGATATGCCAATCCACCCAATCAGTGGATACAATTCACCTTTGTAATCGATACTTTTTTAAAAATATTCTAATGACCTGTTTATAGTAGCCACTTTTTTTTTTCTCTCTCTCTCTCTCTCTCTCTCTCATTGCAAAACAAGCTCTGAATTCTTAAATTTAACCATTCAATTAAAAAAATGATACACGCATGGGAGATTGTGACATGTTAACTATGTAACCAAGGGGAGCCTCTGCCAACTTTTTTTTTTATTCCTCAAGTGATTTGTTAGCTGTTACGAGAGAGAAAAAAAGTGAGTTCTCAGAGAGAGGAAGCCCTTTATGCATCAATGTAACTTGTTCAACAAAAAAAAGGTAATCATTGCTGTGACAAATAGAATTGCTGAGCTGCAGGGATTCACATTCTCTTTTTTATCTTGCAAGAACTGAAACAAAACAATCTGCACATTAATCTTGCTTCCGTATTTCTTGCCTTGAATGGGATTTAGTTGTTATAAAATAGATTTTTAGAAATGCCCAGCAAACTGAGCTGCATGCATCAACTCTGGTCAGTGCTTGGGGGCTATCGAGTGAATCACTTTTGAAATGCATAGTACATTGTAACACACTGTTTGACTATGTAGTACTGTGTGTTATGTTTGAACTTAGAATTGTACATATAAGAATAAGACATTCTTGTAATTTCCCTTCCAATTTATTGTTGAATATAAATTTGTATTTCTCTTTTTATGCCTCTGCCCCAATCGGTGTCAGATGCATTATTTCTGTATGTTGTAAGTATGAAAAAGGTGTGGCCAACAAAATTAATGCTGTACATTGGTGCTTAGATATTAAAAGACAATTGTTCAGCATTGTTGAACAAACCATTGGCATTGATCTTGTTCTTCATTGGACTAAGGTGTACATAAATTGTATTTGCTGTCATGATAAGATATTTGAAGAATATGACAAAGATAGTGTTACATTGGAAATTTTTGTGTTGATTAATTCTTTTGGCTCAGTCTGTTTGGATGAATTTTGCCTGACTTTAAAAGCCCACACTGCAAAAATGTCCACTTTAGCAGTACTGTAATGAAAGAGAGTAAAGGAGAAAGAGTATACATGTATGTTAGATTGAATTTTGGTTTTTGCTTGTAATTGAATAAGTTGATGAGAGTTGACTTATCTGTAAAGCAGAAGTGGCATGCATATGAGTGTGTGTGTGTGTGTGTGTGTATGTGTGTGTGTGTGTGTGTGTGTTTGCCCACACACATGTGATGGCATGTCTGGGCACTTGATGCCTTTGTATGATCAAACTCCTACTGTCCTACATGTGAAATGGCCTCAGTCACCTCTTGTGTGTCAGGCTTTTAGTGATTCCAAAGTGCAAACCCAACCACTTGCGGAAGTGATCCCTCCATATGCATTGTACATTATACATCATGACAACTGAAAACAACATGAACAGAAAAAAACAACAACAACTGACTTTGGTATTTGTGTGTGTGTGTGTGTGTATGTGCGTGTGAGTGTGATTGTGATTGTACCTTATGGTAATTGTAAGCTACATGTGGCAGAGGGTCATGTAAAGAGCATGCAAAAGCAGCATGTATTGTATCCATAGACTGCATTTGAATGATTAGTGATTTGGGGCATTCATTCGCTTATTTCTTTCAGATCCGAGCAGCGGAGAGCCTGATTGGCTGTCCTGAGGTCATAGAAGGGTCGTTTGAGAAGGGAACAAACTACTGGTGTTACCTTTGTTCCTGTGATGTGGAGAGACATGCCCATGATGGCCAGGTTACACTCAAGTTGGCCAAGTTCATAGAGCACTTGTGCAGGTACATAAACATACTGAATAGGGAGAATATACACGTAGTTATCTCTTACAACTGTACAGCTATATACCAGGGTTTACAGTTTTGTACATAGGCCCACATCAACTGCTCATGGTGCATGTATGTCTGTCTATCACATGTATACACGGACATACATGTACCATGAGCAGTTAGTGGTCTCCCCCCCCCCCCCCCCCCCCCTCCCCCTTGCATCAACTGCACATTAGTTCACTATTAATTTGGCACCGACTTTCCCCTATATTTTTTAATGACTGTCGGATCTTTCAGTCAAAAGCTGTCATTTGCTCTCAGTAATCTTTCATTTCCTGTCTATAAATCTTTGTGTCTCCTACATCTCTTTCTCTTCCTTTTCTCTGTGAGATATATTGTCTGCCCTTTTCTTTCAGCTTTGTGATCAATCTTGATCTACCCCTCAACCATTACATGCTTGTGTGTTATCGTTTCTCTCGGGAATCTCTTCGTTTTTTGTTGTGTTTTTAATCCACCGATTAGGCATGGAATTATAGTTTTTAAAATGCTACTACACATTTTTAACAAAGTGTCATGTAAATTTACAAGTTTTGTGTTTTTACTGATTTCAGTTTGCTGTTTGTTATAAGAGAACATCATGATAAGTACTTCTTGGGCAAATATGTTTGTGAATATTCCTCACTGTAAAAATAATAGGAAAGAAAAACAAACATACAAAATAACACAAGAAATTGTACCCCATCACCTGATGTTTTTCTAACACACCTTCACACAGTGAGTCCCACAGTCTGGCTGCTCCAAAGTTCTACCGACTTCATCATGTTGAACCAGGCATGGTCAAGCAGCGACTGGTCTTTTCTCTTGAGGACTATGAGAGATTCAAGACCAAATTAGTCCAGGCCCTAGACCAATATGAAGACAAAACATATGCCAAGCTTCAAGAGGTACAGAAACTCGCCTTACTGGAATTTCTCAAGCTGTACTATATTAGTTATCCTTGCAGGTATTACCGGTACATTTTCTTTTCCTATGTTACGCCTCGATATCATTCACACAATGATGTTAAATGACTTCATGTTCTGACACAAACCCTCCTCAAACTTCTTAAGAACTCTTTCATAACAAACACTATTAGTTGTATGATAGTAGCACAGTTGCACTTCAAGCCACTTTGGATATTGAACCTGTAAAATCGCAAAAAAAAGAGAAAAAAAATAATAATAGTAAATGAAAAAAAAAATAAATAAATAAATTGTATTGTAAATTAGGCCCTGCACCAAATCAACCAGCTTTAGAAGAAGCAATGCGGTTCAATGTCACCTTCTTTAATTAGTTTATTGCTCTTGTATTGGTTTGTATTTGAATAAGTGTCTAAAGTATGCCTCTCAGGAAATCAAGGTTTTTTCAGGATTGGTTTTGGTTTCTTCCCTGCAGGAAGAGTTGTGAGCAGATGCAAGTCTGCATAAACAAACAGGTAAAGCTGAACAAATGATAAGAATCAATGAAGAAGCATGAATTTATTGCTTTCGTAATGTTATAATTCACCATTGCAAGTCAGAACAGAAGGTTTATGTATTCTTGTTCTAAATGATGATGACTGCAGAGTGCGGCAAAGATTCGTAAAGTTGAAGCAGAGCGGCAAGCAGTTGTGGACAACCGTGAGGCATTCCCTGGCAGCCAAGGATGTAGAGTAGACACACATGTGGGCACAGCTTCTGTGGAACATGGAGAGGGCAGTGACAAGTTTACATTGGGCAGGTGCAGTAAAAAGTCCTCTTGTACACCTTTCTTTTTCCTTTTTTTTCTTTTTTTGCAATGACATGGAATAATTTATACCAGTTTTCAGTCACAGGGTATAAATTCCAGGTCAGTACATGTTATATACAGATAGATAGATAGATAGATAGATAGATAGATAGATAGATAGATAGATAGATAAATAGATAGATAGATAGAGATAGATAGATAGGTAGATAAATGTATAAATGTATGCAAGAAATGTGCCAACTTTTAAACTTCCAGGTGGTGAAGATATTATAGGCATGAGATGGTATTGATCCCCCTTTTAACTCCCCAAAATTCATGTGCAATGAGATAGACTTTGCTATAGCACTGCATGGTAGATTCATTCCCCTGCCCTGGCACATCATAAATGTCAATGGAAAGTGTAAGTGAATTACATTAACCACTACACATTTTTCCCATGGGATATCTGAATATATGTGAAAAGTGATTTCATTATTTTATTGTAAATACAAATTGTATAACTTCAGTGTCAAATTTCCTATGATATATACATATATATATATACACGTATATATATATATATATATATACAAGTATATCATTTCTTGATGGATTGATATACTAGTAGTAATGGTAAATGAACCATGTAATGTTTGAGAGAACACACCCATTCATGGTTTTCAAAACAAAAACAGAAAAGGAATTTGTAAGTGATTCTGCATGTACCTGTGTTTTGTTTGTGTGTATTGTTTTTTATTACCATCACTGGGTTTGTATGTGTGTGTGATAATTGAAAACAAACAAACAAAATAATTCATATTGCACTTGTATCCCATTGAACACATAATTTCTGTCATTTGTTTTGCAGTGAGGAAATCTCTATATATCTGCATGTACCTGTGTTCTGTTTGTGTTTTCTTATTGCCATTGCTGGGTTTGTATGTGATAACTGAAAACAAATAAAATAATATATTGCACTTGCATCCCATTTGAGAAATATTTTCTGAGGTTTGTTTTGCAGTGAGGAAATAAAGAAATGTAGGTTGTTTTCATGTTCATTGGCAAGCCTGTGTAGGATGCTTTGTTTAGTGTGTGTGTGTCTTTAAGCCAGTGTTTAATGGAAATGACAAAGTGTGTACAATTCTTTCTATTATGTATCATCTTTAAAAGGTCACTGAACTATGCAGCTGGACGACCCAAAGTGTTGAACAAAGTTTGCACCATTGCTGTTGTGTCATCTGGAGGCCTAGCGTCCATTGGAACTCATGTATGTAGTACTGATTCCCCCCCCCCCCCCCTCGTTATATTCACCCACATCTCACAGTAGCACATGATTTTATTTGACAGACACCATGTATCTCCGTATCGGGTGCACCTGTCCAGGTATTTTAGCAATGCATATTCTTCTCAATTTTCCTCTTTTTACCATACGATCATTTCAGTATAGCAAAAACAACCGTAATTATGCATTACATACATATACTTTCGTCACACACACACAAACGATGCAACATTCCATCTACAATTGTATAATGTGGTTGTGGTGACCTGTATTGTGTATTATAAATATGGGTGAACCATCTAGCCTGTATAACATACTTTAAATCACACATCTAAAACCTTAACCCATGGAGGATTTAACTATAGCTGATACTGCCGTGACTCTGAAAGAATCTACCATGTCAATAATGGTTGAGGCAATGATAGAATAAGGATGATAATGATGATTTATGTTCATACACCCTGTTCCTTTGCTTAGTTGAAATTTGCCATCCTTATGTGATAAGTTCTTTCACAAGTTTGTAATTCACTGGCACCACATACTTTTGATGCAGTTAAAAAAAAACAATAAAAAAAAACAACAATTAAAAAAAGACCTTAAAAGATAGAGAAATGAGTCTTCATAGCTAGCATCAGAAAGCATGCACATCTTGATGGGCAAGTTGTATTTCCCTTTTCTTCTCCCTTTTTCAGTCTCTCTTCTCTCTTCCCCTTCCTCCATACATACATTGTATCTCACACTTAACTGCTAATAGGTGGTATGATAAATGTATAGTAGTATACATAATATGACATATATACTGTATGTGCCGAATATTTCGCGAGATATTTATTTTCGCGATTTTCGCGAATCGGGTGCTATTCACGAAATTAAAGACACACAAAAATATTGACTCTGACACCGATGTGAATGTTACATATACGCATGTACATTTCTCCGTTCAGTACAGGACTCCACGCTCGTGAATTTAACCACTCGCGAAATCGTCGGGAATTCCCGATTCGCGCAAATTTAGACTTGCGAAATAATGGCGTATACAGTAGTAGACATTATGATAATAGCATAAGATGTCCTAATTTGTTCTTCCCTCAATCTGTTCTCCTCTGCCTATGGGGCTCCCTCGTGTGACAGACTGCAGCAACACGTGAGGGGAATGTCCACTCTGGGGCCACACCCCCCTGGCTACGGGAGAGCTCAGATCCTACGAGAGCTAGAGATGAGGAGGGCAAGCGGAGTGAAGTGGGTGGGATCATCGGGCCTACAGCTGAAGACTTCCAGAAAGATTGTAAGCCTTGATAATACTACATGCATGTATGTAGCTTTAATCCGTGCCATAAAATTCTGAAAGGCGCTGATCCTTCCTCCCAGATCGCTGAAATCATGGGTGTACCTGTGACTGTGGTCACTTTAAAATGCATGTTTAATAGACTTGATACAGTTATGAAACTTGTTGACTATCACAATGATTTCTTGATGTAGAACCTTAGCTCATTCAATATGGGGGGGGGGGGGGGGGGGGAAATGTGTTGTACAATGTGCTGAGGTAAAAAAGAAAAAAAAAAGAAAGATAAAAAAGGATGAATTCACTATAGAAAACAAGAGTTTACTACATGACAATTGGAAAACAAAAATCATAAAGCATTTAAAAACATGTTTCTATCCCGATATGGCATTAAGTGCATTTTACAGATAAAGATTGATCAAGTTCACTGGATTATTTGTTTATTTTGTTGTAATGAAGTCACTCTGTTACTGTCATGGTTTGCAGTGGAGCGGAGGAAAAAGCGCAAACTGAATCCAAACCGCGTTGGTGCCAACTTTGATCATATGACTCCAACCAGTGAGGAATGGCTGCCTTCCTTTGGTCGTGTGTGGAATTCTGGGAGGCGCTGGCAATCAAGGTAGATATTGTTACACACCATGTATGATCAGGAATCATACTCCTGTTGATCCTGTGAATGCAGCTTTTTTCATTGTTTCTTTTCTGTAATTTTCCTTTCTTATAGCATTCATCCCACTCCTCTGTATTCCCTGCAAATGTACCAGTACATTAAAGGGGCTTTGCAGTACTGGTTGAGGTGGGGATTCATGTTTTTTACATTCCAAAGTGAGATAATGAGAAACTTCTTATGAAATATGAAAGAGCATGTAATTTTAAGAAGGATTCAACGTTTATTTGATGAAAATTGGTTTTTAAATGGCTGAGATATCCAAAAAAGTGGTAATAATAAAAGACTACAGGCCACGCCTTTTATTAGGATCTCTTTGTTTCACCTTGTTTTTGGATATCTCAGCCATTTCAAAACCGATTTTCATCAAATAAACTTTCGATACCCCTTAGAATTGCATGCTCTTTGACATTTCATAAGTGGTTTCTGAATATCTCGCAAAACGTTAAAAGCTAAATCCTCACCTCGACCAGAACTGTACACACCCGTTAATCCCAATATAATTATTATACTGCATGTGATATGTCCTCAGCCAGTGAATTAACAGTCAAATTTACTCAGATTGTAAAAAGGCCTTGGCAATACATGTATTCAGCTTACCAGAATTGCAGAACTGCAGTTGATTTTAATTGAATTCAATTGCATTACAATCTGAAAGTTTACACCTCAATCTCAAAGTAAAATCATTCTAGAAAAAGGTAATTGTTAATCTTATGTGGTTATGTCATTAAGGAGCTGACAATTGTTGCAAGCTACAATTTGATTTCTGCTTTCTTTTCTTTCATTTGTACAGACATCAATTCAGGAAGGAAAGCATGAAAAAAGGCGAGCAAAGGAAAACCCCAGCACCACACTCACAGAGCAAACCTCCCTGAGCTCCTGCTTTGGCCCTGATGTGTCAGTTACAAACCTAATGGAGTCAAAAGGGGCCTCAGCTTTCATTCCTAGCAGAATCTTTGTCACAGGCAAAATGATAAATAGGCAGTGAAAGCAATCACATATAAGAACTACACACAACAAGCACAGTCAAGGGAGGGCTAGGGACATGAAACAAAGAAAACAAAAGGGAAGGGTTGGAGGTCATGGACAAGGAGCCCAACAAGTAAGGAAGGAGGATTACAGTGGGAGGGTGGACAGACAAAAGGCAAGGCAGGTGAGTGATGATCCCAATTAAGGATCATACAGGGCAACCTCCCTCCCTACTTATCCTAAACTTTCACAGGTTGTTCCCTATGATCCTTGGGATCATCACTCACCCATCTTGCCTTTTGTCTGTCCACCTTCCTACTTTAATCCCCCTCCTTACTTGTTGTGCTCCTTGCCCATGACACCCATCCCTTTTGTTTTCTTTGTTTTATGTCCCTAGCCCTCCCTTGACTGTGCTTGTTGTGTGTAGTCCTTATATGTGATAACTGCTTTCCCTGCCTGCTTGTCATTGCCTCTGACAAAGATTCTGCTATGATCAAAAGCTCAGGCCCCTTTTGACTCCATTTGGCCCGCCGGTACATGATAAAAACAGTTTTCAGAACTTGTTTTTTTCTACATTTAGTTACAAGCCTGGGGGCATTCTGGTAGTTTACGTAGGATCTAATGTGGAAAAAAAAAATTTAGTATACTGTGTACATTTATCTATAAAGGGCAACAAAACAACTTCCATTCATTATATTTCTCAACGAGGAAATACCCAAACGTACATGTGATGGAAATTAACTCCACTATACATGTAGGCCTACGTACTGTGTAATTGACAGAGGTGCAAAAAAAATCTGGTGAGAAGAATGTACAAATTCTATTGTTCACTTGTAGAGTGTACGCTTTTTATCGTCCATGTACTACCTACAGTT
Organism: Diadema antillarum; assembly: GCF_040938485.1. Classification (NCBI taxonomy): domain Eukaryota; kingdom Metazoa; phylum Echinodermata; class Echinoidea; order Diadematoida; family Diadematidae; genus Diadema; species Diadema antillarum. The sequence goes on from NW_027271335.1 coordinate 167,680, forward strand.
GACTGAAGGGCTTTCGTTTGAGTTTTAAACTGGTTTTTAAGTACATTTTTATGTGTATAACTTTGTTACATGACAGCTAGGTCTAGAGGTTTCCATCACTATGCATTTGAAACCTTGGTCTACTTTTGAAATACATGTATCTGCTCGTTTTGTGGGCACACAGTTATCTAAGATTGCTTTTTGTTTAAAACAGCTCACATGATATATAATATTATTCAAATTCTAGAATGTATCTGTTATTGACAATGATAGACAAATAAAGGATTAACATTTCTTCTGTTGGTTCCCAAACAATATTCACAGTCTAAATTAAAAGACAAAATAGTGATAAAATACACACCATTCCAACTCTTTTGCTTTTGAGTGTTTATATTTATTTTGAGTAACATAACAATTTCAAATGCATCCAGCAAAAACAGCAATGAACATTGAGGAAAGCCAGATTTACATACATTGTACATGTGTACTATAATTTAGAATAGGGGTATACAAGTACCAAAAATAGAATGAAAATCCACATCACTCTGCTGTATCTTCTGTACACTTTACATAGCCATATATTATGTACATGGACGGTTATCTACAAGATGTTTTGTACAAAAACATTAAATCTATGAAATAGAGATGAATACGCTTGAGGAATGTGCATGTTGTAGGCGTGACAAAACTTTCAAGGAATGTGTGAATACTAATCATGGCAAACATTAGGCAGACTGACAATTAGACAATCAAAGATTATTTTCAAATGGTCAACATTACAGAGGATATCTGAAAAGCCATTCTCTCTGAATGTCTTTTTTCTATTAGGCAGTTTCATGTTCAATATTGCAAGGTACAGCATACTTTCACAGTAATTTACAAATGATTGCCTTAAACTGCATATGAAGCAAGGGCACAGTTGAACAATTCCTAGAGTAAACCTGAAAGTATTGTTTGATGTGACCATCACTTACATCTTATGTCTTCAGGGGGTTTATGCTACTTTCACACCTTTTTTTATACTCTCCACAATACTCCAAACCAAAATGTTCCATAAATGCAAAGAAAGTGCTGTTGATGTTGATATTTTACAAGAAATAAAGACTTATTTCAGAAAACATCAGGATGGATGAGAGAAATGTCTTTACAGCAACATTCCTAATGCTCATTGTATGAAGTATTTCTGTATGTTTTCCTTATACGGTTGTGTGCATGGAAAGTTGGTTCTACATGTCCAGAGTTCATTACTTCCATGCTTGTTACACAACTCTTTAATTGCCTCTATTTTGGTACACAACATATTTAAATACTGTATCCACCACATATTTAGCAAGTCTAATTTTTTTTTTGTGAATTGAGACTTCCAGACAATTTTGCAAGTGGCTTACTGCAGTAATTCGCTATCCTAGAGTACAACAATGAATGGAAAAATGTATGGATTATGTGCATGTTAAATTCATGTCGTATTTTCATGTTTGCCAATTAAGTACTCTTCGTTTAATTGCATACTCCGCTTAATCGACTCACAAACGGAAAATCAGTTCCTGATGCATGTTATATTTACAGGATAGTTGGGTAGGCATTCTGGATAAACCAGTGGGAAATTTCCAGATTAACCTAAATCTATTTTCATAGTTTCCCACAGAAAGCCTTTAGAATTTGTGTAAATACATGTATAAATTTTGAAGAAATTGCGAGGTGCTCAAAGTTGACAGAAAGCTTGGTTGACTTTATAACGTATTAAATGTGCAGTGTATGATCAATTCGCCATGTCACTGGTACAAATGGACACATTATGTCATGTATGAAGCACATCAGTACCACACACACACAGTGACACACTAATTACTATAATAGGGCCTAACAGCTATGGCTTGCTCTCAAGAAAAACTAAGAATTTAAAACTCCATTGAGACTCTAACCTTTCTTCAGACCTTTAATTGAAAGCAAATTTGCAGTCGCCATGAAACACACACGGATGGAGCAGAATTGGTCGCAGCATTCGGCTGCATATGCATATATGAATCTCGTTTCAGACGACAAATAATTAGAAGTATGCATGTTGCTTGATGAGGACTCGGGGCTGTATGCACATTGTTTGCAAAATTACGTTGCAGACACTAAGACTGTTGTGTGACTTTAGATGAACAGTGGTCGTAAGTGACATACCGTGCTGTGTGTCTGATGCAGAGAGGTGTATGATTAGTATATGGTATCTGTGTTGTGAATGAATAAAACATGCTTTCAGGTTAACCCAGTACTGAATGTTCTGCCAGACACTACCCGATTAAGCAGAGACTTCTGTAGCACCCGACTCCAAAAATTCATGAAAAGAAAAACCCCGATAAAAATATGGTGTTTACAGTAGATTACTCACATGTTCTCTCAGAATTATCATATCATATTATCTGGTTTGATCAAATATGTGAGCAAGCAATGACCCTATAAAGAAAAAGAATTGAACAAACTGGCAACTCAATATAAACTGTATAAACTTCTTGAACTAATCACATCATCATCATCCCCCAGTTGGAGTGTACTGTAAAAGTGGTTTCTTTCGTGTACAGATACTTTTGCAGTTTCCATCTTTTTCGCCAACTTTTTCGCGTGTGTTTAAATTCGTGGTCGGCAAAACTGTTTTATTTTGCACATGAAAACCCAATCTATAATCAAATAATTGTTTTTATTTATTAAATAAAAATCAAAATTAAATGCAGGCTTACCTAAAATCTCGTCTCTCGAGTACTTTATAACATGCTTGTACCTACATTGTGCAGTATCACTGTGTGTGTGTTGATCATCAATACACTCAATGTGCGGAATCTTTGTGTGTGCATGTGCGCAATAGCACTGTAACAAGCGGCGAGCTCAAAACATTTTCGCGTGATGTTAAATTCCCGGTACAACCTCAATGCGCGAAAATAAAACCACCGCGAAAGAGACCACTTTTACAGTATGGTGTACATTAACTATACACAAACCAAGTCAACATTTGATGTGTTTTTATTGCTCGGGGAATTTTTTTTTTCTAAGTATCTATACACATGTACACATGTACATATATACATATATACATACATACATACATACACACATACATACATACATACATACATAAATACACGCATGCATACATAGGGTATCAATATGTGACAGTGCATACATACACACATACAGACCCAACACACCATGGGCTGCCCTTACTGCATACAGTATTACTTGAACTTTGAGGTATACTGGTAGATGATGGACATGGAGGGCAAAATGAATACCATAAAGACATATGCATAAAACTTACTTACACAAAAAATTTGCATGAATTAATGGTCGAAATGCAAGTGTAAATCTATATTCCACTTTTTAAACTAATGATAACCTTTTTTTAACAGCACTCTACATCAAACTCTATAAACCCTGTGAAGTAAAAACTTTGTCAAAGATATTGATGATACATTGTGATCATATCTGAAAAAAAGAAATGCAAAAATGATCAGCCATCAAATGGCGTGAAAAACCCTGACAAAATTGGAATACATGCACGTTGTACACAGAATTTTCACATATTCATAAGTTCCTTGAGGTTATGGTATAGCCAGTCCCTTTTGTTTGTGCATATAAGACTTCTTGCATTGAAAGTGATCAATTCAAAATTCAAAGGAAGAAAAAAAAAAGGAATAAAAGTTGGTAACAGTGACTAGTATTCATATTTCAGGGAAAATGTTCAGAAGAAAGTTAACAACTGATTTAAAATTATATTCTATTCACAAGAATCAAACAGAGATATAGGCCATGGGGTGAAGCTGAAAAAGAGGCTTAGAAAATGGGTTTCGTTCCAGCAACACTGGCACTACTTTCTGAATGCGGAAATGTGATGTTTTGTACATCCTAAATATACTGTAAAAAGTTCTCCTCGAAATATCCTGCAGTTTTTGCGAAAATCCATATTTTATAAACTGCGACCAGCAGCCCAATACACATATCGTAATGGGGCTGCGGATTGTAGCATTTAGGATCATGACAGGAAGTATCGCGGACAAATGTCAACCTTAAATCGAACAAAAATTCTTCAATTTGAAGACTTACAAGTAAGGTTGAAGTATTGACAACAGGGTTCGTGCAAGGTTTGGTTCTACATATAGTCATTTTCTGTTCGATTTGATGACTTAATATGACTAGGTCGAGAGGAATCTGGGAGAGCTACGCTGAATTGACGGTCAGCGCAGGCGCACACATCACTGCGCACAAATTTCGTATCCATTGACTGGATATTAGATGTCTGTGTGTGCATGCGCTGGCCGTCAATTCAGTGTAGCTCTCCCAGTTTCCTCTCGACCGAGTCACATTTAGTCATCAATTTGAACAGAAAGGAACTATTTGCAGAAGCAAACCTTGCACGAACTCTGTTATCAATACTTCAAATTTATTAATAAGTCTTCAAATTGAAGATTTTTTCCCGATTTGAAGTTGATATTTGTCCGCCATAAAATATCCGTCATGATCCTGTATGCTACAGTTCACAGCCCCATGACGCTATGCGTATGGGGCTGCTGGCCGCAGTTATGCGTATGGGGCTGCTAGCCGCAGTATAGTTCCCATATTGTTTCTAAGCTGAAATGCATATACACATTTGTAAAGCACTGCTTTTAGCCATATACCTAGAAAAAAAAGTGAAGTTTTGGTTTAATAGTTGCATTATATCTCATGTTTCAGCTTTTCCTGATGCTGGCTATGCAAAGGAGGACAAGAGCAAAGTGGTTCAAGACCATATGAGAGAGAGCACTGACTGACCGTCAGAGGTCAAGGCAAATGCCTTATATTCTGTTCAAAGACATGTTATTAATCAAATGACTAATCATTCAAGGCAAAAAAAAAGAAAAAAAATCAGTGTGTTTGTGTGTGTGTCCGCGTGCATGTGGGAGAATCTTATTGTACACACACACACACACACACACACACCCTCACATGCACACACACATACGCACACACATAGTTATGAAGATTCAATATACCCAAGTGTATTAAAATATTATTCTTCATGCCTTGGCCATTTATCACATCAGCATCATAAAAAAGATTATCATAAACATGAACACACACAATGATATAATACATGTACTGATCAGTGCATTACACATAAACAGGTGCATAAAAACGCTGACAAATTATATACACTCACACGCACACATACAAACTCATTTACTCACATGAGACATTACTATTAAACAGATCATATTGTTTATCAGTAAACATGTTTTTCTTTTCTTCTTCTTCTTCTTAAGAAGCTTTAATATACTTAGATCACATAGCAATCACGTTGTTCATGAAATATCATACATTACTTTAGCACTAGAAAATTTAATCTTCATAAAATTTCCTGAAGTTTTCATTGCTATCATTAGGTTACAACATGGTGGGACACTACCTCCTTTCATGTAAGATAGCTCAAAATGATAATCAGTCAAATTTTCTAGTTTTAATAAATTTCCTGGAACATTCCATGGTCCAAATATCCTTGAAAGGGTGTAAAAGTTTTGAAAAATGCCAATATATAAAATAAAGGCAAAATTATAGTTTACCCATTCATGAGTGAAAACTGTTGGATTCTGCATTGGAGGCAATGTGTACCTGAAAATCTTGGAGAGAATAAAACAGGTTTGGCATTAAAAATTATGATAACATTGCAATTAACATCCAATATCAGAGGATCTGTGCAAACCTGACTCAACTTATGCACAATTTTCATTTGGCTGGTGTGTATTAGTTTTAGCAAACTGATTTTGTACTCACACCTACATTGTACTGACCTTTCTACACGAACATTCTGTTTCAGTATTAATAATAGTTACATATTTTTTTTCCCCAGAGTGGGAGAAACAAATTGTAATCATAGTCATTCAGTTTTATGAAGAAAAAAAACACACTTAGGAAAACATCTTTGTTCTTAGAATAATTCAACCCTAATCAAATCATAATAGTGGGCAGAAATGTTTGCTAAAGGGCGAACAATCACATACTGAGGCAAGGAGTCAAAACATGTTGCATAAACATTGGCATTCAAAATACAGGAAGCAATCTGTATTACAAAGACATTTTATCATGCACAACTTTGGTAAGATGTCAATTCTTGAATATCAATCACATTGACCAAAGCATTGGTGCATATACAGTACATTCTGTTGTTTCTGAACTTTGCACTGAAGTTCTTTGTGTATGTGTGTGAATGTTTCAGTGTTGTATAGGCCTATATATTGCTCCATTTTATCAAGGACAACTTATAGTAACATGACAATGTTTTCATGCTTCAATATCAATCATATTAACCTATTTCCCTTGGCAAGTAATGAGCAGGTTGACTCTGTTGCAAATGATGCATTTCACAGGCAACACAGCAGAACCTGAAGAGCTTCCAGAAGAAAATCTTGATCTTGATGTGAGCGTCTTAGGGGAGGAAACAGATGCTCCTGCTGACGGACCAGGCTCCTCCTTCAGCTTTCGTTTCCTAGCGAGATTCAGGCGTTTGCTATCTATAAACCTCTTGTAGCACGTTTCATGGAATCCTATTTAATGCAATGGAGAAATGAACAGCAATGATTAGCCGTTGGATTTTGTTAGGGGGAAAAAAGGCTAAATGCTAGAGGGAGGGGTTGAACATTACACTCAATATATCATTAAATGTACGGTAGACTATCGACTGCCAATATTTGAATCTTGTAATTACCAATACACAGGCCCTAGTACTATGCCAGGTAATCATTAACACCTCATGATCATTGTCATCATCAACTACTTCAACTTGTACTTGCAGTGCAATTACTGATTTTAAATTACATCTACAGCTTTCAGCACCTGATCACATGCAATATCAATTATCATAATTATGAATACAACTGCCTTATCATCATTAATACTAATCCTTGGCCTTTCACTATCACCACCACCCACTGCTTTATAGTTTGGCACAACATAATGGTAATCATATGTTTTAGGGAGTTTAATTGTTGCAATTATGTTATTGTCATTGTTGGTCTTTTAGATCTATTTATATCAAATATTAATAAGTTAATTTAATGAGATGCTAAATGTGTGTTTTGAGGGAGGATTCGCCAATTTCGGGGTGAGAGAAACAGGATGGATTTTTAATATTAATACTCCATGGCCATGATTATGAAAATATAAATTTACATGCAGTTTAGACCTTTTTCAATCCAGTCCTGTGTGTCAAGACTTTTACAAAACAATATCACCGATCATCTACATCAACCTAACCTGGGCTGTACATAGAACAACATGTAAAATTACATCTAGAGTGTAGGCGACATTATAACGGCGCTCTGCCATGCCAAGGTGAAATTCAAGATAATTTATCTAAGTAACAGACACGCTAACGGCTAAGCTACTGCATTAGCGCCCATTATAACATACACAAGCAACGTTCATAACATAGCTATTAAACGTTGTACAATTGTACTTGTAGTCATCATGGTCATTAACATTATGAGTGAGACTGCACTGCAGTGTCGACTGCTACGACTCGACTGTACGCACGTAAACTAACCTGTAAATTAACCTACTACGTAGGTTGCAGTCAGTCCCCCTGAGCAGCTGAATCACTTCGTTCTGGTCTGCGATTTCACGGTCTCCCCCACTCAATTTGATCCACTCTTTGGCACACAAAATAGGTTTCGTCTATCTTAGGTTTGTCATAGCCGTGAAATTTTCAAACTTCATCGATGTTACATGCATAATAACGCATAATAAGTTTCGGCTGAGCAGACGACGTAGACGCGTCGACAGGCTCACAGGGGGCGGCCATTTTGACTCGTAAACAATAATTCTCGATTCGGATTGGATAACATACATCACATGATCGTTCGCGAATGAATATCGTACACGGCAAAGTGTACATATTCAGCTCCTCAGTGACAAAAAAGTTCACTGTTTCCCCCTAAATTACCAAAATACTGCAGGAGGGTTTGTGTCGAACTTTTTCCTGTAGCCTTTTTGGTTATTTGTTTACACGTAGCTGTGGAGAAATTTTAGTGCCGCAGTTGTCGGAACGAAACAAGCGAAAAAACCAGCTCACCCCATGGCCTAATATACACTGGCAGCTTATCACAGCCTGGCTAAGTCCTTGGCATGTAAAAGAAGTGTGTAAGGAAAACTGAGAAGATAATCCATGTCAGCATGTTGGACATACAATAGGTTCAATGTTTATTGTAAGGAAGCCAAGTATGTGTCCTGATAATTCCATTGTAGTATTAAAGAAGAAAGAAAGAAAAAAACAGAACAAGAAATTGTGTGTTCAGATGTAGTAAACAGACAGTAAATGCCGATGGGGAAACTTCAATATACTTGTTACATGACCAGATGATGCATGGAACCATCAGGTGACCAATCACCTGACCTCTCTAATCCTGATCTGATTATCGGCATCTAGTTCCAGCCTGGTCTGGGAAGGCTTCTGGCGATCTGATGGGAAGTTAGCATGAACTCCAGAAGAGAGATTGGCTGAGCGGGAAGACTGGCTCTTACTGTCACTGGTCAGACTCAGGGAGGGAGCTGTGGAGCATGGACATTGGTCAATGTAATGGTCAGTCATGTGTCATGGGCAACAAACTTTAGCAAGTTCCATGCTCGTGGCATTACGCAATGTGATGCCATGTCCACAACATGTGGGGGAGTCCCATTACAGCGAGGTCAGATGCAACAAAAAAATGCTTTAACAAGATAAATCACAGGATCATTACCAACATTTTTGTTTCTATTGCATTATAATTCCAGGGAACGAACAAAGGACAAAGATTTCTTTTTTTTTTAAAATAAGAATTTATATGGCTACGAGAAGGAAGAAGTTTGTCCTGAACAACACAGTGGGCAAAAAAATGTGTCATGTTAAAACCCTCAAACTACTGTTAAATAACCACTGTTACTTGTCTGTGATATGGTTTTACTTTCCTGTTGGATTCCTTGTTTACAAGGGAATCCAATTATGATATCTATAATTGTGATCCATATTATAATATCTATTCCTCTATGATAATGCTGGATATGGTATGAGCCACCTTCAATGAGGTAAGCCCTTAGGCACAAAATTCCTTCACATGTTAATCTTACAGCAATTGTTATTATCACAAGGTAATTTCAGATCCTCCTTTTTAATTGACTATTACAAGTCCAGTACTACAAGTTCACGACAGGAGTAGTGAACTTGGACCATCATGGGCTAATTTTGGGTTGGCTTTAAAATTGCAATAGATGGCTTGCTCCCAGGCATGCTACCTTTTAGACTTGAAGGATCCATGACACTGGTGGGGTCCTGGTCTGCTCCATTGATCAAGCCTGTCATTCGATGTCTCTTCAGCCAGTCATTCAGCTCCATCAGCTTGCTCTGGGTGGAGGAACCTTGGTTGGTTGCCATGGGAACACCACCTAGGCTAGATGAACCAGAATCTCTGAATGCTTGCAGCTGGTCTCTGGCAGAGGGTGGCAAAGGTCATGAACCAACACAGAATGGAGCATTAATCACTTGTCAACATCATGACATATGCATCAATTTAGAAAAAAAAAAAAAAAAAAAATGAAGTTTTCATGCAGTCTTATTTCTACCTAAAAATGTACATGATATCTTATCATAAATTCAAAGTCACCAGAGAACTAGTTGTTCAGGGATTTTATTTGGGTCTTCTTTTTTTTTTCTTTTTCTTTTTTGGTGGGTCCTACATGGAATCATACAGAACTGGGGTTGTGTTTGAAGATGAGTTCTTATGAATCAACACAGAAGATGCTGGAGATTCTCATTGTTGAGCCAACCATTTCATCCTACACTACATCATCACACCTGCACATTTTAAAGTGACAAGAATGAGCATTCCAAATAAACCACAAATTGAAAAGAATTGTATTAATTGAAATTTGTAAAGAATTCAAAAAGAATTGTAAGAAATGAATTTGTAATCCTACCTTGCAGAGACGTAACCACCAAAACTGGGCTGCTCCTGTCCCCCAGTAACTGGGAAGCCAGGGTTGACACTGGACCCCCTTGATCGCTGGTCTACACGGTAAAAAACAAACAAACAAGCAAACAAATGATAACAATGTTTTGAACACTGATCCATCTCTATAACTGGTATTCAGAACACTTGTATTTCAAGAAAACCATGAATGATTTAAAAAGGAAAACAAAATGTTCTCTTTTGACATGGTGAACACAGATATATTCAGACATGACTGGTATTCAACAGAACAGCTAAATATGATTTACTGTTTTCACTATTTCAAGTGTAAGTCTATCAAGGTTTCTGTTCTTACCTCCAAAGTATCTCCTCCATTTCCGACTCATGGCCTGCTCTGCAGACTCCGCCCCGTAGCCTGGATTGACCAGATCAAATGCACCTCCTCCTCCTGTCCACGGCCTAGAGGGTGTGTTGCCCTGCCTAGAGACTGCTGCATATTCATAAGGTGCTGGGTGGGGCCTGACATCTCCATAGTGAGCACTCCTCACATTGGGCACTGAGTATGTCTGAGGGGGAGGAGCTTGTGGGTAGGGGTGATTTGAATATTTGTGAGGAGGAGCTGAGTAAGGGATGTGAGATCTGTGTGTTGTCTCTTGTGGTGGCGCTTGATACGCGTGGCCATTTTGGATGTGTGATGGTGCTGGGGGTGACTGTGAATAGGGGCCTTGGAGGGGGGCTGTCAAACCAAAACAAGATAGATGGAGACACTGTTGGAGCATCTTTACACAAAATTCCATTTCTGTGCACAAATTTATCTCACTACATAAGAGTAGAGTGAATGTACCAAAAGATCACAAAATCAATGTCCACAATTGAAAATGTATAGGTTGTCCTCTTGCCATAAAAGAGGGTAAAATCTCCTAGATGAAATGATTCCCTGCGAGTTCTGGGGCCCGTTTCATAAAACTTATCATCAGTGACAAGTCGTCATAGATGTGACAAGCTACTGAAATCCTTGCATCTGATTGGCTGAGAGCAAATTTGTCATAGAAATGTGGCAGTTGTCACTGATGACAAGTTTTATGAAACGGGCCCGAGGTGTTCAAATGAGGAAAGAAGCTAGCTGAAAAGTTTTTTTAACCTTAGAAAATCATATCAATAGTCTCTGTAGAGTCTCCTCTATTCCATCACAATCATGAACACAAAAGAGTGAACTAAAGAACTTGTCACAACATCCTACACAAGGCTAACAGGCTCTCATGAACAGGCTCATGAACAGGCTCCTGTCGTTTGTAGCTGGGTACTTAATGACTCTGGGGGGTGTTTCATAAAGCTGTTCGTAAAGTTACCATTGACTTATGAGCAACTGGTGATCAGTTCTTGCGTGCTGAATTATGGAAATTATGATAAGTATAGCACATCAGAACTGATCACCAGTCACTCGTAAGTTGTTCGTAACTCTACGAACAGCTTTATGAAACAGGGCCCTGGTCACAGAAATAAATGACCAATCAAAAGTTTAAACTGTGGAAACTAGCTGAAAAAAAGATACTGTTTCAAATGATTTCATAAAAAGGGGGGGATGTTTTGAAGCATGGTTTGTAAAATACTGCTAGAAAAAAGAATACATCAATCATAGTAAGACCATGTACAGGATACCTGTGGCTGTAGGTAATACATCCCTCTGCTGCAAGACACCCAGGACGTTCTGAAGTTGAGCATTGATGTTATTCAGGGACTTGACCACATGGGCGGGGTCATCACTCTGCCCACGCCCAGGTCGTTCCCTTCTCTTGGAAAGCAACTTGTGTGCTTTTGGATCTGGATTGTGTTAGGCAAGAAGCACTGGCTTGAAGACCATGACTGCAAATAAACTGCACTGCATACTGCACATCACCATTTCCCAAATCAATAAAATACAAGTCAATATCTTGAATAGTACTCTACACAATATAATACAATAGAAAACTTCTATAACATTTGCATAAAGAGTAATTGTTCCTTTACAGCCTATGATTTTTTAGATATATCAAATTGAATTACAAGTCACACATATTTTTCTTTCCACCTCAGTTTCTATTGCCTGCACATGAAGTACTTTTTAACTAATGACACAATAGTCTTATCTTCTCCGATCAACTTGTGAATACTCTAACAGGTGGCTAATTTAGTCTCTTGACGATAATGTATATCCATAGCTTCAGATCTACATCAATCTCTAAAACATTTGATATACAAAAAAAGAAGAAAAACACGCCTTTGGTTCAATCAGCACAGGATGAGACAAAGGGAGACTGAAACCACTATCTCAGGATTCTACTATTGTGGTATTACATGTATCATGTGAAAAATGTCACAAGAGAAGTCATAAAGTATGAACTGTTGTAATGAAGACAGACAGAGGAATTGAATCAGACAAGCCACCTGGTTTGATGAGGTCCTCCCCACTGGCACTGCTACTCCTTCCATCACTGCTTCCAGATGATTCATCGAGGAAAATCCCTGCAGTGTGAGTAGACTCTGGGTGGGGGTCTATCTCACTGTCCCCAAACGTGCTCTATTCCACAGACAAAGGCAAACACAGAAAGAGATGGACCTCTAAACAGCCATGCTGACGTTTCCCCACTTGACATTCCTCAGATGTAATCATATCAAATCTCATAAAAAGTTACAGTCTTTTACAATGCAGGATATTTAAATTTGAATAGGGTGGGGGTAGGGAAAGTGACTGTCTTAAGAACTGAAGTCTGGAGAGTTTTCAAATGTCCATTCATTTTACATTTCTTTTACAACATCAACCATGATCATTCAATTTGTTCTTACTACCTAAGAGTTGCCCCCCCCCCCCCCCCTGCCTTCTTCACTATCATGCTTTGACTCAGAGAATGAGAGGCCTTTTCTCCTCTCTAAATTAGAGATTGGCTTGTTTTGATTCCTTATACAATACAGGTGACTCTTGTAGTAACGAAGTCTTTGAGACCAGGAGTGTTCTGTCGCTATGTCGAAAATCTGTTACAGCCGAACATATTAGTTTTAAAAGATATATAGATGATAATTTTGAGACCTGAATTTCATTTCGTTGTCACAAGAATATTGTTTTAACCATATTCCTTATAATGGAGGCGCACGGTACAATTGCATGTTGTTATGATTAACACCATTGATATGAAATTGACAAGGAATTAATAGGGGAAAACTTCAATACAGGTGGAAACACTAAGAAATTATTAATGTATATGCACAATCACCTGTCCACACAACATGACATTGATGCTGGAATTATGTTAATATTGCAACGTGGCTACATTAATTATACTATAAGAGAATACATCAATGACTGGACATGCTGTCAATTCGACAGCCAATATGAAGTGAACGATGACCCTCACTGACCACATCTCCTACCTTGTCATTAAGTGACTCCTCTAAGCGTTTGAGTTTATACTCCTTCTCCCTCACCAGGCGACGCCCTGTGGTAAAGTTCACCATTGCTTTATCCAGCTCCAGAGCCTCCTGTGTGATACAAACATACAAACAGTGGTCACATTATCCATTATCTCTCACAATCTAAAAACAGCTGATCATTTGACAAGTGAACCTCAAAGAAAAGAAAATACATAATCCACTCATTTCATTGATGTACTAATGATAGGGTCCATGAAGCAATATTTTTTTCTGCAGACATTGCATGACTTGGCTCACTCTCCACTGCTATCACACGGCCTCCTGGAGATATGAATTCATTGAAACAAATAACATTTGCTGGTATATACTATTTGAACAGGACACTCCGAAATCATGAGCCAGTATAGACAAACAGCTAGGCTAGCATACCTGAGTGGTAAAGGATAATACCCTCCCATCTCTGCATAATACTCACTGACTGCACTGTCATTCCTTACCCGTTCTAACCCAAGTCTGACATCCTCATAAAGCATTGATGTTCCCCCACTGACTGGGTCTGGTTCCTCATCATAAGACTGCCTCAGGTCCCGCCTCCATTCTACCTTGGCATCTTCCAGAGCCACTTGCTGCTGGTGGAGCTGCCTCTTTTGTCTCTTGAGGAACTCCTTGGCCCGTCGGATGGCACCATTCTCCTCTGCTAGGCGCAGACGCAGATCACTGGTTTAGATTGAGGGAAGACAGGGGTCAGTCTGCTGCCAAATCTACTGTGCTGTATCAGCCTCAGGGGCCATATTCCACTTCTTGTAGGTTTCATTTTTGTAAAGCCCTTTGAAATTGAGACCCTAAGTTTCTACACAGTTTGATTTCAGGACAGAGGATGTTTTACTCACTTTGAAGGTAAACTTAGATACACTCCAATAGCTCTGATACTGTAGCAACCTTCTGTTGTAACTTAACCCTAAAAAGACTGGGCTATTTTGGTAGCTCGAAAGACTTGGGGGGGGGGGGCCTAAAGGGCCCCCCCCCTTAAGATCTCGGCCGTGGATCGCGCGATCGCCGCGGAAATTTGCACAATGGTAGTGTGCGATGTAATCTACAAGATCGTATATTCAAATTTTCCAAAATAGTCTTCTTTTATTTTATATTGATTAATTATGCTAATTTATGCGAGAAATCAGACTTTTTTATCTAAATCAGTAAATAAAGCTCCAAAAGTGCTCATTTTTGGTCTAGATATTCTATGTAGCATTCTTAGCAAATGTACTTGAAAAAAAATTCGGTATCAAAATCAATTTCTTATTTATTTTATTGTTTTATGAATTTCTTATATATTTCTTTGTTTTTTTCGACCTTTTGTTTCTGTTGTTTTTTTCAGCAAAATTTGTGGCAGACCCTTTTTGAAGCATAATACTACTAAAACAAATTGATTTTAGCCATTGAGAGTAAAATAAGCATATTTATATGAACCATGTGATAAAACTCAATTTGTATTGACTTTGTACACAAAATCACATTTTTGAGCCATTTTCGGTCTCACGTGCATGTACAAAAAGTTATGTAACTTCAGAACCGTACCCCCGGGCGTCACAAATTTGGTGTCAAAATGTGCGGGAAACTCGAAAGAAGAAAGTCATAGAGCATCGCGGCGAGAGCATTGCGTGTTGCTGAGTAATTGCGCGAAATGTCGAGGGGGGGGGCCCAGTCTTTTTAGGGGTCATCAACAAGAAAACAGCATCCTATCCTGTGTTGAATATTTTAAATAGTTCCCCCACCCCCATCCCCTACTTTTCCTTTTCTAACAGCACTCTGGTTTTCACAACATTGTTAACTTTGCATTCAAACATGGGCACTTAATTGTGTTGAAATAAACCAGTCATTCAGCATACCATTCATTCATTATATTCTCAACAGGTTTTGAGGGATAACAGGTTTTTGAAAACTTTCAGTAAAAAGAAAGTCCATCCACTAACACTATTCAGGCATGAATCATATATTGCTCAATAATGGCCTGGCAATAACGGAGGATTTATTCATCTTGACTCTATTTACATGTCAAAGAGAAGCAACCAACAATGCACAAAGACACAAGCAGGCACAATGACACGCAAGAGCAATATGTATGTATGAATACAAAACAAAACTATAGAGAGAGATAGGTATCACAACTTACTTGTGATAAGTCTGCTGGCGTGCAGCTGTCTCATCAAATTCTGATGTGTCAGATTCTGGAAAGGCATCAGGCCATGCACGCCTCCCTGTGTGCCTTGATGGAGGACGTTCATAAATCAGCTACAGATAGGAGAAGACATATTAGAAGGACTTGGTATAAGTGTCATGTGTTTGCTGCAGCTGACCACATTCAAAGATACTATAGTGGTGACAGCACATTGCTTGTACAGTGCACTCCTGTTATAACAAACATGGTTATAACAAAGTTCCAGTTACAAAGAAATAAAAATCAAGGTTGCAAAATCATTGCTTCTACTTTTTTTATTGTTCATTTGTTAAGTTATAGCAAAATATTGGCATAACAAAAGAAAACTGCCTGTCCCGAGGACTTTGATATAACAGGAGTCCACTGTATGCTCCTGTCATTGATATGAACATCAGTTTTCTCTTTATTAACTTCTTAGTTGTGTGTCGTCGTAAATAGATAATGAAATCTATGAGTGAAAAGATCAAAAGTACAGTGACAATTTCTGGTAGAGTACGTGAAAGGAGTGCGGAAATGTCTCGGAGACAGGGATATATAGAAACTCCTGCAATACTAAAACTTAAGGATATTTCAGTCTAAAATAAATTTTTCAAAAATTGTAAACTATTTCCTTTTTATACGGCAGCAGTAGAGTGCAATAGACAAGAGTAAGCAACACGAGGTGCATAAAAAAAAAACAGCAAGCTGCTTGTCGAGGGAACAGATTACAATGTGGCATTCACATGGCAATTTCCATTTTTCACATTTACCTTTATTTGTGACCAAAGTTGAAACTGGTGAGTGTGTGTAAACATACAAAAACTTAAACTCTGTGGTTTGACACAAGGTCACCAAGGTTTGTTGTTTCATAGCATAGCTTCTAGCACCACTGCTATAGAATTAGAAACATGTGGCAAGATTTCATGTGGTCAGACGATAGCATGCATACACACCTTGTCCCTGTCAATGTCGTACGAGGCTCGGTTGTACCCTGCATGCCTCTGAGCTCCACTCTTACTCCTTCCTCTCCTAACCTTGTTACTACCAAGGTCATGGTAATCTTCCTCATCTTCATCAGTTTCTGACAGGTCAAGAAGTGATGGACATAGAACATTTCAGGTGTTAGTCTTTATCTGCAGAGTTTGTGGAAGGGAAGGATGGACTTTAAAGGATTTTGGAAAAAAAAAGCTTGGTTGCCTTGAAAAAGACTACCTATCAACACAGCTGGCAACATCCTGTTCCAGGACACAATACTCAGCAGAAGAGAAAAATAATTTAAAGAGGTGATATTCTGTACAATAAAGAGATACCTTTTTATCTGGCAAAGCAAGCAGGTCTTCGATCAGACGTTTGACACAATGCTCTTTTGCAATAATTTGCAGACAAGAGTGGAAGTTTGCAAAACTTCAGAGGGCTGGCCTTTATGGAGAGGAAGTCATAGTAATTTTGTCAGATATATAGTTTGTCATTTCAAGACATTCTTCTTTCTCAGTAAAATAATGAGTAATCTTTGTGGGGGTTTTTTTCTTTGCCGAACAATATGTGTACAATGTATTGTCGCACACACGCACTGCTAAAATGTATCATAAATATATTGGAAAATTGAGCAAAGAAAATGGGATTCGGGTTTATGTCAGGTTTAACCCTAATCCCACCGGGTTTTTTTTAGTTCCGATTGGAATCCCAGTTTCTTTGCTCAATTTTCCAATAATAAATTATATTCATTTCTGGTCAGTTTTCTTCTATTTACATTTGTTATAAATACATTGTATATTGGTATACATGTACAGCATAAATGAATTCTCTGTTTTCCTGATCAAGGCAACATCTGCTGAAGTCACATCAATCTGCCATCAGCTTAGTGGCCTTTGCTTGCAGATATAAGAAGTTGATGGAGATCACTAGCACTACATGTACATGTATATCTACATAATATAGTATCAATATCAGAGTAACAATAATTCAAGCTTCAAAATAAACTTGAGTCTGGTAACATGAACAAATATCATCACTGCTGATGATAGAAACACTTATGCATGCATTCATTCTCTTTCTTTGGTTCTCATTTTTGTTTGCACTTTTCAATACTTCAAAAAATTATGAAAATGGAACTAGTGTACAGTAGGACCTGATTTCATGATAATTCAGTTTTAAGTAGCCTAATATGACTGGAAAAAAGCAAGATTACAGCAATGTGAATTGACTGAATCAGATTCCAGCTTCATAGTGCTCAGTTATAAACTCTTTGTGTGCCATATTCACACGCCCAACTCAGTCAATGGCTTACCAACTTTTCATATTTTGTTCAAATGCACATCCATCCACAAACTGAGTAATAAATTGCAATATACCATTGCCACACTACATTGTAAGCATCATAGCCCTGAAATTCACATCATAGTGTAGCTTCCAGTTTTCTCTGCAACTTGCCATACTGCATTTCCAGCATAAACACTTCTATATACGACTTTGAAAGACAGATTGTTTCCAAAAGCACTGTGTTGCAGTCTCAGAATAATGTGGCACATAGTGGGTTTACATTGTGGCACATAGAGAATAATAATGTGAGGCAGTAAATCTAAAGACAAAGCACATTCCCATCAGCCAGCTCATAATTGTCTGATGAAATTAAACATATTTTCAATGCTCAAATTTTTCAATATTTTATTTGAACAGTTGCAACAGCAGACTCAGACTTTATGAAAAGCTGTAGACCTATCCTCAACAAAGCAGTTCATTATTGCCATATTTGCCTGGAGGCAGAGGCCATTAGACAGAATGTATTTGTTATCACATTGCTATGGCAATACCACACAGCAGCTATTACTTTAGTATGTCAGGTTTATAAATCATAAAAGAGTACTGTATGTGTCAGTCACAAGCACTTTTTTCACCTCCTTTTGAAGTGGAGGAGCATATACAGAGTATGAGATTTGTTACATCAGTTGGTAATACTTGACCTTACCTCTTGGAAGTGGAGCATCCCACTGCCCTGGTGTTCTTGGCAAGTCTCTGGGATGTACCATTGGTCTGACATTCTTTGTAGGGGAGGGTGTCATTGGATCAAGTTCGTTGAGTTCCATCACATCCACACCTGGTGTGTCCAAGACATCTCGTTGCCGCCTCCGCCTCGAGTCGCGAGGAGTCACATGGTTGTCAGGGTAACCATTTGGAAGGTTAGTTTCCTCACTGGTAGGAATTTGTCTGTGCATTTTAGAATAGAGAGAAGAGAAACCACAATATGTGGCAATAAGTGACATGAGATTGCGATACAGTTGTTACTGTAAGACACAATATTTTTGCGGCATGAAATTTTCCCGAATTGAAGCCAACGGCCTTTTTCGAGGCATGAAATTTTTGCGAGTTGCCTCTAACATTCAAAGCGTTTAGTCTGGACAAGAACTCATATGTGCATTTTAATTTCGCGAATCTTGGCTTTCACGAATTTCGCAAAATTAAAATGCAAGCGAACATTCCTCGTTTTACAGTAATCTTTTATCTTTGACATAGTTGACCTTTCATCTTTTGCTCCAGTAATATCTGGGGTGTTCGCAATGCCAGTACTGAATGTACCAGTAATCCGAGCCTCAAAACTAAAGTTCACCTTCAAAATCTACCACTGATGATACAAACTTACGTATCTACTATAATGAATTAGTCCAACTGACCTGACGTCAATTTCTAGAAACAACTCACAAAGCATTATCAAATCACATTTATTCTGGTGTCTGATGGTGAAATCAATCAGGGATGGCCTTGTTTCTGCACTTTGTATTTCAGCTGATAATTGCCAAACTGTAATGGTGCTTCTTCTTCTACTTCCATATGAGTACAAGATCTCGTTCGTAATCTTAAGATACATCCAGAAGCTGGGTGAGGCAGTTGACAAGGGCACACTTTGGATCAGAGAGGTCAGTCATGCCATTAGGGCATGAAGTGTTGGGCAGGTAAAGATGACAAAATGGCGCTATAGAACCACATCTCACAATGTAAAGACTCCTGATTGCTCCCTTATACCCCTTTCCTACAATGTACCTGGAAAGCTCATGTAAGCTCCTCACTCTGCCCTCCATCTCATCCTTCTCCTTCTCTAGATCCTGGAGTCTCCGACGTTCTCTTTTGATGGCTTCCACCAGCTCCTGCCTCTCCTTCTCCATTCCCTCCATCAGGGAGACATCTCCACTCTTAGCCTTCAGCTCCAGCACCTCCTATCAGGTCACCATTAACCAGAAATTCCAATAAGATATCATGCTTTTTACAGATTTTTGTCAGTTGTCTCTCTTTGTAGCACATCTTCATCTCTCTGCTTTAATATTGAAAATCTCTTGCTTTCAAGATATTTTGTTGCTTTGAATAAAAACAGAAAAATTAGAGATGTGATTTACTGTAAAAGTGGTTTCTTTTGCGTACAGAAACTTTCGTGGTTTCCATCGGTGCGGACTTTTTCGCGTGTGTTTAAATTCGCGGTCGGTAATGATAGCGTTGTACAAGCGACAAGTTCAAAACATTTTTGCGTGATGTTAAATTTGCGGTTCAAACTCTAAGCGCGAAAAGTGTGAAAATAAAACCACCGCGGAAGAAACCACTTTTACAGTAGAACAAATTCAAGGAAACACACACACAATGAATGATAGAAGTTTAGAGAGAAAAATAAATTGGCGACTCTGTGTGATGTAGGAGTTGAGCAGCTCTCCATTTGTTTTTTTAAACAAAATTTGACTACCCTTAATTTTTTTTTTTCAAATATATGGGCACAGACAGAACTTATCTGCTGAGGAGGACATGCAAAGAATGTGACATTCTTTTACATACCAAGAACAGGAAAATTTCTCTTGGGTGAAAAATGATAATTGGTGGATTCTTTTTTTTTTTTTTTTTTTTGTCCAAACTACATTGAGAGCTGCTCAACATGTATGTCACAGAGAGTTGCCAACTTGACTTATTCTACACATTTACAGTTCATAGCTTTATTGTGTCTGATATTTTGTCAAAATTCTTACTGGCCTACTTCTCAGATTTTCTGTTTTTATTCAAAGCAACATTATGTCAGAGTGGAATTTCCCTTTAAAGCAGACTAATAACGGTACGATCAGAGTTGTTTGATATTCGATATTGACCACATTTTCCTGTAGATGCAGAAAGGCAAAATTCCCATATACAGTCAAACTCGGATACCTCGAAGTCGTCGGGACTGAAGAAATTGGTTCGAGGTACGCGTATGTCGAATTTTCTTCGACTTATCCGATTTTTGTCGATGTTCAACATGGTATCTGTTACAGTGCCTACCGATTGTTTGTATGCTTGTCAATTGGATTTGAATCGACTTTAATATGAATGAATTGAATGAAAATCGATGTTCTTCTTTCATCAGTGTTTTCTGGTGAACAATTAAATGACTTATCACCATAAAAACAAAAAGAAAATACCGGTACGTAATCGAGTGCAAGACAGGGTTGCAGAACATGCGTGCTGAATGTACATTGTCGCGTTGGCGTAGGTACCCCCTCAATCACTATTCGTTTTTCCTCCTTTTCTCTCTCTAAGTCATCATCTCTTACACAATATCCAACACAAGAATCAGTCTTAGCTTTGCAAACTATTAAAATTTCGCACAACTATGGGTGTACATGTAGCTCATCAAGACTGTTTAGAGCTACAGGGAGCGACGGCAATGTCGCACCGCTACGCACCGGTCTTCCATGTGTCTACCAGCAGCACTCACAGTCAGCAGACGATACCGTTAATCATTTCCAAATGTAAAAGCAACAACCAGTTTAATATTTATTTTATTATCATACGGAGCAGAATATTACTGTTATTCATTTCTAAATTTCCAAGCAAACATCCGACATTCGTTTTACTACCATACGGAGCCCAATATTACTGCTGTCCACTTCCAAAAGTGAAATGAATTATCTGACAATAATTTTATCATCGAATGGAGCTGAATGTTACTGTTATTAATTTCGAAATGTATAATAGCAAATATCCGACATTTATTTTAGCATCGTATGGAGCAGAATGTTACTGCTATTCACTTCCAAATGTAAAAGTAATCATGACTGTGATATTTATTTTGGAATCTTCCGGAGCCGAATGTTCTTGCTATTTACTTTCGAAAGTAAAAGCAAACGTCCGACATTTATTTGATCATCGTACGGAGTTGAATGTTATTGTTATTCATTTCCGAACATAAAAGGGATCATTCGACATTCATTTTAGCCTATTCCGGAGCTCAATGTTATCGCAATGTACTTTCGAACGTAAAAGCAAACATCCGGCATTCATATTATCACCGTACGGAGTTGAATATTATTATTTATTTCCGAACGTCAAAGCAAACATTCGACTTGAAATTTATTTTAGCATCTTCCGGAGCCGAATGTTATTGCTATTTACTTTCGAATATAAAAGCAAACATCATACGGAGTTGAATACTATTGTTATTCATTTCCGAACGTCTAAGGGATCGTTCGACATTTATTTTAGTATCTTTCGGAGCCGAATGTTATCCTTGTTTATTTCCAAACGCAAAATCAAATATCTGACATTAATTTAAGCACCGTACAGAGCTGAATCTTACCGTTATTCATTTCCAAAAGTATAAGCAAACATCCGACATTTATTTTAGTATCGTATGGAGTCAAATATTACTGTTATTCATTTCCAAAATCAAAAGCAATCATCCGACATTCATTGTAGCAACTTTCGGGGCCGATTGTTACTGCTGTTCATCTCCAAAAGTAAAGGCAAACATCCGACTTTTTTTGGTGGCCCGACGTGCGTTTTGGTGGCCTCGGGCCACTGTAAGTGTCGAGCCCTGAATAAGTGCAGCACAGTACATTAAGGATGGGCTACTTGAGTAGTGAGTAATATCGCAAGATCAGATTCCGGCTATGGCTTCTGAGGACAGTGCTATTGCTGTAATCATAAACATTTACCGAAGAGGATTGTTCGCATTAAAAAAAAAAGCGAAACAATCTTAGGGGGCCTTGACGATTGTGCTAGAAAAGAAAAGAAAAAAAAAGTACCGAAAACTCAAAAAAGATTCAAGTCAAAACAGGGGTAAAATACATGATGATTTCTTTCTTTTTCTTTTTTTGTCTGAAAATCGTATTATTCCGTTACTTCGAAATTTATCAGAATAAACTGTTGTTAAATCATATCTATACTATTCTCTATTATACTAGGCCTATACTTCTAGATCATATACACACTATGCTTCATAATCGCATTGCTGGAAAAAAAAAATATTCAGAGCTTGCGTTCTCGGGGAGAATTAATGAAACAAACTTTGTGAAAGGAAAAAAGTAAAAAAAAAAACACTAGCGGGAGATTGATGTTTGGACAGTGGACCTTGATTAATGACAAAGATATAACTGTCAACATCTAAGCAGGTGCGCCACGACGGTTAAGAAATGTACGCGCACGGCATGACTACCACGATCGCAAATCAAAACAGAGTGGTCAAAGAAAGATGATGGGCAGAGCGTAGTGCTATTGTAAGCACTCCATTTGCACGGCTGCTATATGCATACCGTGTACGTGTGTAGGTACAGTAGGTGTTGGGGATTTTCCTTGTCAGCTGTGTACCGGGTATTTCTTTGAGCGCACGATCGTTCTGGGGCTCAGAATATTTACAATCGAGTGTGAAAAGATTTGTGACATGTCTTCGCTGTCCACGCGCGCTTCATCGGAAATGCTGAGTGATGTTTGCAATTTCAATTCGAGCAACATGCTGGGAAAAACAATAAGTTAATCAAGATCGGGACATGAGATTTCCCTTCGAGGTAACCGAACTTCGAGTTAGTTTTTTTCGAGCTACGCGAATTTTAACACACGAAAACTCCATAGGAACAATCGGGACTTTCATTTTGCCTTCGAGATAAGCGATATTCGGCTTATCCGAGTTCGAGGTATCCGAGGTTGACTGTATTCTTGATCAACCTGAAATTGAAATTAATTCTCTACTTTTCCCATGTACACAGCAACAAGTTGTATTTGTATCTGTAATAACAGGGGAATCCTTTTGGGATGGTAATGTGCAAAGAGTTGAACTTCTAATATCTGAATTATCATGAAATCAGGTCCTACCATTAAAGAGTTCTTTCTCCTAATAACCACTATAGACTACTTCGCATCATGCAGCAAAATTAGTCAATACAAAACAGAAATGGACATCACACACACTCAAAAAGATAGGGTGTATAAAATGCTACCAATGCTCATGATTTATATGTCATTCCATTTGATCTAACTCTGATTTTCAAAACAATATTTTACATAAGCTGCTGACATCATTCCACGCAATAGATTCAAGCAGATCTTCTCTCAAATTCTATATAGATTCTAGACTCAATGAAAATCTGTGAAACTCAATGAAGCCCCTAAAAATCCTAAACATCATAGGTTCATTTATTGCTGCTGTTTAAAGGCCAAACTGATTCCTTTCAGTTTCTAGATAACTTCCATATCCTACATCCCCACTCCCAAACAGCAACAAAAATAAATAACAAATAACTGAACAAAACTCTTCTAACATCACATGCTAACGGTATATTTTGCATGGCAAAAGAAAAATAGTATATCAAAACTGGAGATTAGATCTTGCCTCCTGGTCCTGGCGAAGCTTTTCTTTCTCCTCCTCCACTTTCTTCCTCCTCCTTGCCAGCTTCTCCTCCTCCTTCTCCATCTCTTTGGCCTGCTTCTCCAAGGTCTTCCTCCTCTCCTTCAAGGCATCACTCACCTGGTGGTTTGAGGGGATGATATCATTGGGGTGGTTATCAGTAGGGAGCTGCCAATAGGTGTGTTTTATGATGGTATCCTTGCATCAAAAATAACTACTGACTATATGGGAAACTATTCCAGTATTAGTAAACCAAAAGCTCATGTACACATTGCTTATCATCAATGATACAACTTGTAGTCCTAATTAGAGGTCATCCCTTTAGTGTGTAGCTTGTGTGATAAACATTCATTTCTCCTTTATTCACATGAATGTAACTATGTGCTGACTGGGACAATAATCATCCCAATTTCATCACTGATGTTTAATAGCTACAGTTTGTTGCCATACTTATTCTCAGGTAGAACAAGAAAATATCTTAAAATACATTGTTCTATTTTCTTGAGAGTATGAGGTTCATAACAAATCATTCAGAAAGATTAAAACATGGAGACACATCAGAATCTAGTCAGAAAATTCAGAATCAACACAAAAGAAACTAAATTCTGTGAAGATGATGAATAAAGTTTGCAGGCTGTATCAAGAGGTAACCCTGGCTGGACCATCATCACCACTTTGAGTCACAGTCATGAGATATACTCACATCTTTTAGTGCTTGTTCCTCTTCCTCATGGCTGGAATAAAACTCCTCCTTCTTCTGCTCAAACTCATCCTTTAAAACTTTCAAAGCTGACTTGTGAATTTTAACCAGTCTCTCCTTCTCTTCCTCCAGCTTCTTCTCCAAGGATTTTCTCTCATCTTGCTCCTGTACAACATAAAAAGGGATAATGTAAATGTAACAGAAAAAATACCTTAAAGGTCCTGTTTACCTTTGGGAGCAGTGAGTTTAAAAATGTTCAAGATATCACATTTGCTGCATATGTGTAGGTCAGTTGTATCATACAACATCCTAACTATACAAAATGTTTGCAATAAAGCCTAGAATATAAGGAGATATCACTATTTTTCTCAGTAATCCATAACTGTAGACGGTTTAGTGTGGAAATATTTTTATCATAACTATTGTTCACATTTTGTATATTTAACAACACTTAACATTCATTAAACTGATTCAGGCTTTTACATTGGTTGTTTATGTCTCTAACTCACATTTTAGAATTCTTTTGAAGCACTAATGGTGGGTTTTTGTTTCATCTGCAAATGGTAAATTATGCCTTTACCCAAGGGATTCACACATTCAGCTTGCTGGAAGAAGTATGTGCCTCAAGTCAGCATGGTTGTGACATTGTCATACCAATCTTGACGAAAATTGATCAGCTACTTCTAGAATTGATATTCTCCATATGTCCCAAAGTGATTTCAACAATATCACTAGTTCAATTGTTCGAAAAAGCAGGTAATATAAATATAAAATCAAAGAAATTTGAACCTATGACACACATATTACTACATCTAAAAATTTATATGAATTGATCAGAATCCCTGTTCATACAGCAGCTCACATCCACTTGCACTCCACAATAACTGAAGATTTCCCAGTAGCAGCTGGGCAACAACAATCAGCTGCTAGTATTTAATGTTTTGCTAAGTGCAATCTTAGCAAATTTGCCAAACAACATTCTCTATGAAACATGATCTAGATGAAATGGAAAACCTTTACATTACCGTACACGTGCAGACTAATGATTAACCAAATATACAGAAATGGACTTACAGCCTCTTTGGATTCTCTGGTCATATCTCTGACTTTCTTTTCATGCTCCTTCTTCATCTTCTCAAGCTCCTTCTGTTGCTCCTCCTTCACAGCCTGCTTTCGTTCCTGGAGAATGTTCTCCATCTGGGTGAAAACAACATGATCTCTCATTGTCTCAAATTCATCATCACATGACCGACACTTTCATCCAACTTTTACAGAGAACCCACAAGTCATATCCAGTAGAACTATGTCTCCACATGATGTATATGAACTTTATTAGAGACACAATCTGTGTCAGGTCATGCTGACATGGGGAACTTTAGAAACCATAGGCACACTTATACTCATTCGTATAAAAAAATAATAAATATATAAATGATGAATAAAGTAAAAAAAAAAATCTCAGGCTGTTACTTTTGTCATGAAAATACTATATATCAACTGGAAAGAATACTGAGCCAGTACACAGCCCTTTCAAATTCACCTGTATCCTCATGTCAAAACAGGTGAAATACATTGCTGGACATAAGAGTAATATCTAGCAAACACATAAAGAATTATGACACTTAAAAGAAAGCAATAAACTAAGAGAATTACTTCCTATTTTGCAATAAGAAGATAACTATAAAATGTACATAGAATTTACACTAGGATGTCTGCAGGATAGCAATGGTGGCATTCAAATGACCATTCCTTTCTGAAAATTTTGCCTAACTTTACTCCAGGCTTAACAGACTTGTTTCTGTGACTTTTTCTCTGCCACTACCCCCACCCCTTCCTTTCCAAGGTTAGATGAAGACACAAAGAGAGATGTAACGTGAGTGATCTTTGCTCACCCCTGACTCCATGTCCCTGATGGCTGCCTGGTTCTCTCGGCTCAGTCGAAGCTTTTCTTCCTCCCGCCTTCTCTCCTCATCCTGTGCATCCCTCAGGTCTGACAAGATGTCATCCATGTCCTGTTAGGGGTGAAGGGTTAAGGGTCATACTATCAGGACACATAGTTTCTGAATCACATGTTGTCTATTCACTGGGAAAACAAAAATACAAAAACATGCATAACGTTCAAAGGAACTGAATGCAGGCCCTAAGAATTGTATGCATCTCTCTCTTTTTTTTTTTTTCTGGTTTGTTCAGCTTCTTCCTTTTTGTTTTTCTTTCTCTTTTGGGGGTACATTGGTGTATGGTTAGAGCTGCTTGTTCTTTTTCATCATATTTAATTCTTGATCGTTCAGTGTTAGCAAAACCATGCAATCAATTTGTCATCTCATAATGCTGTGTACTTTAGCAACATCCCCAACTGATTTACCCGTTTGTGTTTCTGTATTGCTTCAGCTTTCTTCTTTTCAAGCTCCTCCTCATGAGTTCTCTTCAGTTCATCCAGAGCACCCTGCTGCTCAGACTTAAGACTTGCTCTCAGAGATTCAATATCCTGAGGAGAACAAAATAAATTTAACAAACAAATGTTTGTCACATTGATGTGCGCCTCAAGCTTGAAAGTTCAAATTCACAAAGGCAAAACAGATGAAGCAATGACTAAAAACCTCAAGTTCAGCGCATATCATAGACAAAAATGTTCAAATTTATAAGGCAGTTCAAATTTACTCCATGGAACCCTTAGTCCACAGTTTGCATTCTTAGAGTCTCAGACAGACGTAAACTATGGCTTGATCATTCTGGGACTGAATTCAGTAAATCTCTGTGAATTCTAGCAAAGGTAAGTAAGGGAGGGCAACATGCTTTGTCTCCTTCTGTGGCATATACATTGTATCTCATCTAGGCTAACACCTTCTGCTGCAGGTGCTATCTTGGTTGTATTTCTCCAAATGCTACAACATCAAAGCCAACAGTACTCTTCTGATATAAGTCATGTCATGCCTTGTCTAGTCCTGTATCCATGTTGCATTGTAAAGAACTGTATAGACTAATACCAGGGAGGTAAGACCTCCTTGCTTATACTAAGCATGGTAATGTGCACTGTCCTGCATCATAAATTAGCTACAGACAAGACATTTACACAGCAAAGTCTCCACCTTTTCTTGTTCCTTTTTCAGGTCTGCCATCTTTTCTTCTTGGAAGGCTGTCACTTCTTTCTTGATCTTCTCTAAGGCCTTCTTCTTCTCTTCCTCAAGTTTCTCCTCCTCCTTTTCCCTCAGGTCTTTGACCTCATTGCGTAAAGCCTTCAGGGCCGTCTCCATGTCATTCCTTTTCATAGAGAGTAATAAGTACAGTTCATTGAAAATCTGGAGTAAGATTTATCAAAAAATTCACAAGGGGTATGGAAATGTAATAAGATTAATACATATACCAGGTACAAAAACCAAGTTAATAGCTAAATAGATAGAATTGTGAAGTCCCTGATTTCCCCTTCCCTTTGTTGAAAATTCATGAAATAACTGAATTCCACGAGAGACCTGACAGCATGGTAGGCCAATCACTTTCTGTATCAACCTCCGTGAACTATCATGCATCTCTACCTGACTCTCATCACTGCATCCTAAATTGATGACAGAAATATGTACTGCAAACTACATGTACAAATCATCACACCATTCCAGTGCCTACTGTAGTCCGCATATTTTGTCACTGGTACATGTGAGCTTTTTGTACAATAAAATGATATCATCTCACATTTCTCAATAGTTCCCTGAAACAGGCTCACTTAAACAAAAATGATAATCTACATACAAGTTCTGACGTTACGAGTACCTGATTTTCTCCTCCTCACTCTGCTGCTCCTTCTTGATCTTCTCCTTCAGTTTCCTGATGGCATCAGACCTTCCCTCCATCAAGAGTGCCTCTTCCTCCTCTGTCTCCTCTTTCACTCTCTTCCTCATCTCACTGATTGAAAAGTCAGGAGACAAGGAATATCAGAACAGTACAACAGAAAACAAATCTAGAATTATATTGCAACTGATTGACAAATTGCCCTATATCGACGTAATTTGTCAATCAGTTGCAATGAAAAACATCTCGACGGAAGAATTTAATGAATTTGAATTGAATTACATTGTCCTATAGAAAAACTAAAGCTGTACAACAAGTAATACAATAGATAGCTGCGATTGAACCTATTTTCTAAATACATGCATCATTAATGCATCATCAATGATTACATAATTTATGGATTATTTGTACTGGTAGTAGATCTCTACCCTATGTTTGTTTCCTTTGTAAACTGTCAATGTTCAGTCATGTTACATTCTGTAAAGCGCTTGGAAACTTTTTGTAGTCTACATGTGATATATAAATTCTTCACGTTATGATTATTATTATGCAATACATATACGTAAAGTATTACTATTATGCAACACATGTGTAAAGTAGTTTTTTGAAATTGACAGAAATTCTGGAAAGATTTTGAACCAAAAACTTTAAAATTTGTAATGATATAACAGAACAAATCCTTGATTTCTGACTTTGCATATGTCAAGGAATAACAAGAAGAAAGAACTCACATCACACAACTTATGAATGCAAACAGACACACTTTTGAGAAGGTAGTTGTTCAAAGAATATACACATACAAACAGTTCAAATGCTGCAATATGATCACATAACAATGGTACGTTTTGCCAGCCCGGAATTCAAATATATGCACAGCACACACCACAAACCACTTCCGAAGAACTCCAAACGTTGGTGACTATTTCAATATGAGTTAAAGGGCTTACAGAGTACTCCTGAACCTACCCTTGACAGAGGCAATACTTTAGAGCACTTCAGGAGTACTTGTTGAGCACTGTAAACACCCTGTATAAATGGGACATTAACCCATTGAGGACGGTTTGATTTTGCTACAACACGCAATTCCCATAGACACCTGCCCGAGTATACTCGGGACTCATCCTCAACGGGTTAAACAACAATGACTGCACCATAAACTTATTGAAGTAGAAGTCTTGAACAGCAATCCCTCACCTAAGACTCTTCTCCTTCTCCTTGTCGAGTTTCTCCTCCTCCTTCTCCTCCTCCTTCTTCACCTGCTCCTTCAGCTGCCTCAGGTTGTCCTCTTTGTCCTCCAGGAGCTCCAGCTTGGCATCTTCCAGCTCCTTCTCCAGCCGTTCCCTCATCACCTTCACTGCTTGCTCCTGGTCCTTGTGCAGCTCAGCCTCCTGGTCCTTCAATTCTTTGTGTAGCTCCTCCCTCCTGGGGAAATCAGCCAATCAGAATAGATTTAAAGACAGCCACCTTCCATCACTAACCACATGGCATGGCAGTCTCAAGACACAGTCAGCTGACACGATTCTAAACAAACTTCCTTTGGCTGCTGTAGTCTGAAATGTGACAACTGATAGCTACTACTAATTTCACAACACTTGCATCTCTTAAGAATGTCTCTTCTTCGAAGAGCTTACTGTAAACATGGAAATTTTTGCAGTGTTGAAATTCTGCGCATTTTGCGCAACCAGAAACTAGTGTGAAAATAAAGGCACAAATGAAAAATATTTTCGCTCGCTATATATTCCAGTAGTTCATGTCCTGATTCTGCGGAATTAAAGACATGCCAAACTCATATTATCTGGCCGAGCGCGAAAAATAACTAACACATAAATATCCACTTTTACAGTATACTGAAATGGAGACAGGATCACACAGTCATTTGTAAAAACAAAAAACAAAAACAAAAAACATTAGTACACATACAGTATATGCCTTTCTTATGTTTAAGCATGAAATGACACACTTTTTTTCCCCCTTGATATTTATTGATTTCATTCAAATCATTTATGAATTAACACACACACACAAATCAATACAAGATTATTTTGGTTCATCTACTGTATACGCTATATATTTCGCGGGGGTTTTATTTTCGCGAATTTCGCGAGTCGCGAGCTATTCGCGAAATTAACAACACGCGAAAATATTACCTTCCAAAATGAATCCCTTGCCTTGATGATACGAACATTTCAGTACTACACTATAGTATACCATGTCACGGCTTACCGAACAGACCATACTGGCTAAGCTTATTTACGCACGTCCACGTCTACTTACGAACACTGTAGAGAGCCAATCCATTATCGCAAGGGGACCACTCGTCAGAAATCTAGTGCGATGGACTTAACCACTTCAAAAATGTTGAATTCTAACTTACTAGTTAGCAGAGTTTGGCAAGTCTTTTTCATGCAGTGTATAACTAGTATCATTCTTATTTGCTAGTAAGTTGAAAATTCACGCTTTCTTTGCCACTTCATATTTTCTCTGGTCCCACAATCGCGAATTTAACCACTCGCGAAAATGTGTGACAGCGGCAATTCGCGAAAATTTATGTACGCGAAAATTATAGCGTATACAGTATGCAATCCACTAGGGTGCGTTCGAACGCTCTAAAGCGAACCAAAGCGTACTGAACTAAAGCGTACCGTACCGAACTGTGCCAAATTTGAAGCGTTTGAGCGCTCTGTCGAGAAAGCGTACCTCACGAGTTTGTTTACAGCAAGAATGTCATTG
Source organism: Diadema antillarum (assembly GCF_040938485.1). NCBI lineage: Eukaryota > Metazoa > Echinodermata > Echinoidea > Diadematoida > Diadematidae > Diadema > Diadema antillarum. The sequence goes on from NW_027271335.1 coordinate 199,047, forward strand.
ACCTTGCGCTTGACCTACTTACAGTTGTCCCGAACAAAGAGAATGATGTCTTTGCATTGTGACGTATGCGTATGATACACGCATGCTTTATAACGAACTTTTGGTACGCTTTAGTACGCTTTTGGAGCACATCGGGAAGTGGTCCACTTTTGGCTCGGTACAGTACGGTACAGTACACTTTAGGAGCGTTCGAGCGCTCCTCTGGCGCGGGTACGGTACGGTACGCTTCGCTTTAGGAGAGCGCTCGAACGCACCCCTAGAGGAAAGGCTGTACATTGAGAAAGGTACACTGGCTGAGTGAGTGAAGTGAAGATGAGTCTGATACCTTGCACTAAGCTTTGCTTCCATCTCAGCAGACATCTTTGCCTCCTCTTCCTCCATCTCTCGTTGAAGCTTTGCTGTGTCAATCTTAGGTACAGCAGCTGGTGCTGATGACAATCCTATGACAGGGACAGTACTGCTTAGCTGTGAGTAGGACATCAGGAAACAAACACTGAGTTTACCTGTGTACACTTAGAATGATGGGGCTAATGTACATAGTCGCTGCAAGTTACAGTGATCACTCCTTTTTATTAGTTTGACCATTTCTATGAATTTAGATTTGCAAAGTGATTCCACAAGTATTAAATCATTACTAAACTGGTATACTTTGGATAACTTTCATACTTGTAATTTCAGAGTTACCTACAAAGAAAGCGACATTCATTTTGCAAAATATACTGCCTCTACACCTCCCAGTGCACTGGAATGGTTCAAGACGCAAACACTGAATGACTTTATGCCATACAACTGTATGTGACCATGCATCAAAAAACAACAAAAAGGCACGCAAACTAATTTCATGGGCTGATTCAAAATAGATGAAATGGGTCTACCTAGTCATTCTTGCATTTATACACATTTTCTGATAGAGAAAATTTTCTTCCATGCAATTTTAATATTGCATGCACCCTAAACTTCAGAGTCTCTTTTCTCAGTAAACACCTTTCCAGAGTGGGTACCTTCTTTCCATTATTTAGATGGTTAATAATAAAGTCCATGTGTATTGAGCTCAACATCATTTTACAGCTTAAAAGTCAGCCTTTTTTAAAAATCTGCCTTTACCTAAAAAGTCATGACTGGTAACTTTTTGTTGGTTTTGCGATGTTGAAGGGTCACATATGAGTCCGATACATAAGTTACGTCTTTTGATATGGTAAAACCAGCCCATTGAATTTGGCAAGGACACTCAACACCAGTGCCATTATGCATGATGTCATATTCTAGAAGGCTAGATCATACCTTCCCTGCACTGGGACCAAGGTTGGAGTCTAATAATTCCAGAGGGCGCCCTTGCATACTGTCTATAGATGAATCCAGGGTTACAGCTGGCTTGGAGGTGGGACCTTTATCTTCTTTCTTGGAGCTCTTCAGAAACTGCACAGAAGACACAGAGCAGAGCATAATACCAGAGAAACAAACAGAAATACATCATGAAACAAAATTTTTACAAGCAAGCAAAAGTCTTTCACAAGGAACTCTTAGCTGCAGGATAGATTAACATAACTGTGATACACATTGGTAAAATTCTACACTAGTATCTAGATAGTGTGGCAAAATAACTGCCAGCTGTAAGCACTGAGTGTGGTCATTCATCATTCACAAAGAAAATAACACTAATCAAAATTTAGGGGAAAAAATGATAAGAATTAGGCTGAATGTTGTACGTCATCATCCTGCTCTATGACACTGTCTATCTACACATTTCTCTGTTCACAACAAATGTGACCCTGCATCACAAACCCGCCAAAAAATCACCAGACATGTATTCTTAGTTGAAGGCGGACCCTATGCTTAAGAGTAGTTTATAACTCGAATTCAAATGGACTCTCCTAACCTCTCTAAATAATGAAAAGATATGTACACGCTCTAGAAAAATGCTTACTGAGAAAAGAGCCTCCGAAGTTCAGGGGATATTCAAGGGCTTTTAACCTCACCAAGCTCTGCTCTGTCCAATGAATGGGACAAAAGACAGGAAGTAAAACTGCCTCACAATAACAATGAAGGGATGATCAGATTAAGCTGTAATTGACCATACTCTATGAACACATTCAATTCTTAACTAATACAGACTTTCAAAGCAGTAGCATTAACCTTTCAAAAGTTATTAGGGTGGAAAGTGAGGAGTGTGTAAAGGTTTTTTTATAAAGGGCCTCTATTAACATACCAAATTACACTGTTCTACAAAAAGTGTTCTAGAAAAAGTGCAAAAAAACCCCACAATTTCCCATATGTTTTATGATTCCATATTTTTAATACTGTAGAAGAATTGCTCTTTCAGAAAATATACAAATCTAAAGATTAATTAGGTTGACCCATTCCACCTATTTTGAGTCCTCACGCAAAATCTTGGCATGTGATTTTTGTTGGTTTTATGATGCACAGTCACAAATAGGGCAGTGAGTTGGCTCAGTCGGTAGCGCATCTGCCTTCGATCCAAGTGACTCGGGTTCGATACCCAAGTCTCACTGAGCAATGTTGACTGTGATCATACCGTCCCCTCTAGCAAAAGGCAAAACACTCTGTCTCTCTGATAGGACATACAATGGAGGTCCCACGTGTGAGAGAGTCACAACTCATGCTAGTTAAAGATCCCGCTTCATTCATTCATCGCAAAGAGCATGGTGTTTAACCGGTGAAGTGGTCCCACCTCACATCCAACTGGACCCCATGGAAGACCAGCTTAGTGTAGCTGAATATGGGCTATACAGCCATCATCTCAGATGGAAAATGAACAAACAAACAAATAGTCTGCTACCAGTCCTATCAAAACATCTTTTCAGCTCAAGTACAGTCACACAACCACACTGACCAACTCTGAAGTGCAAAGGACCAGCCTGCAAAGGCTTGTATGAATAGACAAACAATGTGTAGATAGGTAGGTCTGCAGTACATACCCTGGACTTTGGGAGCTCTGGACTGGTAGCAGGCAAGAGGCTGTCTGCATCCATCAGACCGAGCCGTTTAGACAGGCTTGCATCTATGCCAAAGTCCTGTCAGGTCAGGGAGAAGAGTGGTAAAGGGGAAAGGGGGAATAGAACAGCACGAAAATGAGAAGGAAGGAAAAATAAGTGCAAACATCAAGAAAGGAAGACAGAGAAATTGAGAGAATTGAAAGGAACAAACAAATGTAGAGAAAAGAGAAAGTAAAAGTGATCAGGGCAGAGATGAGAGGTCAGACAAGAAAAAGAGATCTATTGAGCATCACAGTCTCACAATAATGTAACAACCACAAATACTGTAAGAAATACTTATTACTTGGAGAACGTTACACATAATAGCAAAATATTTCTACCATTCGAGTGTCTTGTTTAGTTCAAATATTAATTCTGGTACATGTATTTTGTCAAAAACTTTCTACCACACACAAGACAAAAAAGAAAGAAAAAAATTATGAATGTTCCACTTATTCCAACATAAAAGGATCAGCTTCATATATTAACCTGAAAATCAGTGAGGCTCAAACCCTTATTGCCATGAGGTATAGATATCCACACTTACATGTTTGTTATTGCAATTAATTGGAGGGAACAAAATCCCAGGATGGGTCAATGTGTACACTGTCTTTCAATGTGTGCATTTTACTGAACATTGGACCGATGGTCTTAAACCAAACCACATTCTCACCACGTTGACATCATCATCGTCACTATCATCATCGGAGGCATGGAGATGTTTGAGGGCAGGCTCACTAGCTTCAGATTCCTGACAATACACACAAAATAAAACAGGTCTGTACTGTAGTAATTATCCATGTATGTACATGACTTTGTCATGTAATACGAGTACCAGGGGAACCTAATGCAATACAACACGCAGTGTGGAGCGCAAAGTGCAGGTTGTGAAAAAGATTTCCCTGAAAACAATGTGGATCTGACGTGTGTGATTATAACATCATTTCATGGGTAGGATTATGCTGGTGGAATCTCTTCATAAATGTTTTGTAGTTGAATTCAGCATGTGTGCATCTGAAAGTATAATGGTTGTAAGACATAAATACAAGATACCACAACCGCATTTCAATCTGCATACAGAATTACAGCTGTTATGTTTAAATGTCTGCATAAATAATTAGGGAAAAATATTGAGTGATGCCACGTTGATATACATGTGACCTTCTTTCAGAAGAAGGGTTAGGACTGCTGCTCACAGCTATTGAGATATATTGGTATGGGTTTGGGTCTTTTACATCTGAAACGGTTAGGCCCTACAAGCTTGCAGTGTGCAAATTATCTGCAGTTTGTCACAAACATGTGCAGAATCAACACTAAAATGTCACACCAACCTCGTATCCAAGAGTGCCGATATCCTGCAGGTCCAGGTCCAAGTTGAGCCTTGGGGTTGGCTCCTGGGTAGAATCCAAATTAGAGATAGGTGAATTACATAGACATTTATACAATCACATTATACTGCCATGTATTTCAGGGCCACCTCTTATCAAATGACCCAAACATCTGAACAACATATCAAGACTGTGTAAGATAACAATCAAAGCATGATCTTTCAAGGGAAGCAAGTGGCAACTGACTCAAATGAGTACTTTTACCTATGTATCGTAGATCCATTTCTTTCCTACAATTTAATTTGATATTACAACTATTTTCACAAACATAAAAGTACTAAATTACCAACTGTGCATATTACATCAATAAGGACAAAACATTCATGACACGGGAAAGCAAATAACACTGTTCAGGTATTGTTTGTTAGGTCCTACACTGCATGATCACAGAACAAGTGACTTTTGATTTTCTCTACGGTCACACCTTCCCTCCATCAAACTCACATCTTCTGAGAAGTCTGGCATCATCTGAATATTTTCCTCCCGGGTACCTGTCATAGACAGAGGCTTAGCATCAAGAGTTCCTTTCTTCAGAAAGCTTGTCTCTTTCTTCTGTAGGAAAAAAAGAAGAGAAAATCCAAATTATAGCTCTCACAGATGATCTTGGTGAAATCAAAAGAGAAGCTACAAATATTCCATATCCAATTATTTTTTCTTATATGTCTGCAAATGGCTAATGTATTTATCATAAAAAAGGGACTGATACATCTGTAGTAAGTGTTACACTTTGATTAAAATTACATGGTATTAAAAATATGAATAATTATATTGTCAACAAAAGAGGTTATTGGTGGGGTTTTTTTCTCGAGCACAGAATTCTGATTAAAACTCACACTCACATAAACAAGGAAGGTATGATTTACATTATATTATATCTCTGTCTTAGAAGATTCCATAGTTAATTTTTGTTCACACTTGTAAGGCATGTAATATGGAAAACAGTTTACATAAAGGGGACTGTCTTTGACTCACATTCCCTAGTCAATATTAGCTTATTGCAAATGGAGCATAATCAGCATATACATTGTACATGTGGCCACAGTCAAGGCTAACATTCTAAATGTGTCTTTAACTTTCACTTTTACAATCTATGACATGAGAGACCAATCAGAAATCTAGTTTGAAAGATAGTAATACATGCTCATGGTTATGGCATGTCGTGTCACATAAAATCAGGACAAATTGAAATAGTTGTTATATCAATGTCTTAATGGAATCTTACAATCCTTCTCAGATTAGATGCAGGAATTTCGGTTAAAGCAAGGATATCTACTTCATGCTGTAACGTTTGCCAAAATGTTATGTATCCTACATGCACTGCATTGTTACTGCACTTACTAAGTCCTCACTAAACTTATTACATGTACCAATATGGTGAGGGGGTTTCGTGAAATAAACATAGTTAGACCTACACATAGCCAGACAGTACATTTATGAGGTTTTCAGCAAAGTGTAGCACAATTAAAGTATTACAATCACTCCTCCAGACTCACCCCAGTGGTAGACCCAAGGGTACTACCTGGCCCTGGGTCTTGAAGAGAGCCCAGAGTACTCAAGTGACCTGTCCCTTTAAGGCTGCCAAGGGATGAGCCTAGGTTGCTCTCTCCTTTCAGTGGTCCAAGAGACTGTCAGGGTAAAACATGGGAGACTTGAAAAATGAAACACAGGTAACAGTAACAGATACATGCACACTAAGCTGTATCCACACACACACACATATATATATAAATGGATACATAAACAAATAAACTAACATGCCACAATCTTCTGAAGGCATTGAATGTAATACTTGGTACATTACTGCTTCCATTTTATGGCTGTCCAGCAATGTTGACAAGCAATGTAGCGTAGTTATAGGTTTTCTTCATGTATACGTGAAAATATTGCCAAAGACAGAAAGATAATGTCCAACTAGTCCAACTACCATAACATATCCTGACTAACCATGCAATTATTTACTCAAATAATTCAGCTTTCTCTGAAGTACTGAGACCACAACAGGCAAGAAGGTGAAGTCATGAAAAATGATATAACAAAAAAGAATCCATTTAAAGTGCATTTTATCAAAAACTCCATCCAAATGTCCACATACTGAAGCTAGACCCTGGTTCTTCTTTCCCCCGTCTTGCTTCTCCTTGGATTTCTTGTCTTTCTTCTTCTTTCCCTCCTTCTTTCCACCTCCTCCTCCTCCTCCTCCTCCCAAAGCCTTGTTCTTCTCCCTCTGCTCCTGTACCATCTTCCGGTAGAACTCATCACACGGGTGGTCCCAAGTACTCTCCCCACTGGTGAAGTTGAAGTAGTAGATATCACCCCCTGAAGTGTCCTGACTGTAATGTCGACAGAAACAAAGAGATACACATGGACAGCATGCAGACAAATAAGAATAAATCTATAAAACAATTATCAGAATCATGACTCAGTGAAGTTTTGAAATGCAGAATCAAATTCATTATGTTTGCAAGCACTTCAAAGTTTCTTGGTGTATCATTTGATTCATCAGTGAGGAAAAGGAGCACATAACAAAACCAGAAATATTCACTGCATGAAATTTTTGTGAATTGGAGCAAATGGTCTTTATGCAGAATGTAATTTTTGCAAATTGCTATTGGCATTCAGTGCATAGTGTAGACAAGAAATTTCCATGCATTTTAATTTCACATATCTTGGCTCCCTGCAAAATTTGCTAAAATTTCACGCTAGCAAAAATTTCTGGTTTTACAGTATGCATCACTTTGATGTAAGCCTATCTATTCACATCCCCCTTGCATATCTACATTAATCTTTCACACTGCACGGCAGTCCAGAGAATCTCTTTTCAATTTGGGTCTGTTCGTTTGATGAACACTGGCACTGGTCTTCACCATCCTATAGAGTACATGGTAACAGCTAACAAAAAGGTTACAAACAGTTAGCCTTTTTTTTCAGGCCCTCTCACTGTAATACACACAGTGCAACTACAAGTAAAGCACACATCTAGATTATTGGATCCAGCCAGAGCCAAGCTCCAAGCTACAGACAAGCCTAAGCCAGATGTCTCACACTCACATGCTGAAGCACCAGCACACTTTGCTCACATCATCCAGTGCTGACAAAAGTGAGGGCCATGCACAAGAGTAGAGGAAGTATGTCATTGTCTGCCATATTAGGGGAATGCACAAGCACAATGCTTATCATACAATGCCTACTAGCACATAATTCTTTGTCCCCGAGCCTAAATAGATTTGTGGAATCAGGAAGACTATCTATTTGAGTATCAGCACTGTAAAGTTTGGATGGGAAACCCTCATCACCTTGAGGCTTTCTCAAAGTATCAGAGACAGTAATATATTTGATGTGACTGCATAGAGCATGAAAATAAGGTTCCTATTCTGCACTTGATATAGTCGGGTAGTTTAACATCAAATTTTTTAGATTACTGTTTCACATTTTCTATTTAGGCCTATATAAACCACTAATTGATTCAACCACCTCCATGTTTTAAATGCTTTGTTGATCACGGAATTAAAGATTGGGCTCAAGTTTTCTAGTTCAATGAAAAACATTACAAGAAATCTGCAACCTCTTTTTTGTTACTATGCTTCCTTAGATACATAAATGCAGTTTTATTTTTGCCAAATGAAACTTTTGCAAATTGCCACTGGCATTCAATCCATTTCTTACAATCTGTGCATTTTGCTTTAGCAAATGTTGACTCCTTGCAAAATTTAAGAAAGTTTCATGCCTTCAAAATTTTCTACAAAATAAAATTCAGCATTTATACCATGAAAATAAACAATTCGAGAGGGCTCCTACTCTAATATCAATAAGTAGGTGCTGAGGGATCATCTCTCCACATTTGGTGCTTTTATCTGCCGGGTAACAGTAATTTCACTAAGCGACCTGACTAATAATCTTGGAACATGTATGAAGCAATATGGTTACCATGGTTTCCAGTCAGCTGGGAGTGGTGCACTGATCCCTTCTCTGGCAATCCACATCAACTCAGGCTCAGTCTCTGGGTCAATGCCAATCACTGCTGTAGCATACTCATGTATTTCTGTCAAGAAATAATTTTCTCCATTAAGTAACTGTATTTATTTCTGCATTCTGCATTCTGATTTTCTTCAAATGTGCACACTTAGCTATTCATTTTTCACCCGCATAGAGTCAGCAGATATTCCGAAAACAGACAAATTTGCTCCTGAAATCAACTCTTTCTCATCTCATATACATCATAGCTCTTTATTCTTCTTTTCCCCTATTTTTCAAGGGTGTAATAAATTCGTTGTACAACAAGTAGATGATTAAATTATCTACTCATAAATTTTATGCACATTAATTCTCTCTTTCACATTGTCATAGAAAGTAAATGCACATGCTGAACCTTTGTTGACTTTGGGGCTTTTAAGCCCAATGTTTATTGGTAATTCTATACTTCAAATTGGGCAAATTATTTCTAAATAGGGCATCATTTTCTTTTCATAAATAACAACAACAATACTTCAACATATTAAAACATTCAATGTCATAATCAATAGTAATAATAATCTGCACCTATATGGAATAATAATTTCTTTTTATTATTGAAAGTGTATTTTCCATAGTCCAATTTGTCATAAACTATTTTGTGGTAACAATTCATTATAGCTGTATCAAGTTTATTATTTTTGGTCACCAGTGTCATAGTAATTGATAGGGCCTACATCTTACCTGCTTCAGTAGGCTGATAATTTTCATCATAATCCTCTTCGAGGATTAGCTGATCTCCCATCATCATGCTTACACTCTATGGACCTTATTCATCTGATCTGAATTCACAACAAGAAGAAATAGAGGAAACCATGAATTTCATCACAGCAGTGTACAAATCTGATCTGTGACAAGTGCAAAGCAACAGGGTACATGTCCACAGGTAAGGAAAGCTGCCACTACCATTAGTACTTCAAATATCAAATTTGTTAAAGTTTGACTTATTTACTGGCACATCAACATAGAACAATCATGCCATCTGATGAATTTTAATCTCAATGTGCCCACATAATGTAGGTGTGTTGACCTGGTTTTCCTGAACTCTTTTCAGTCCATCATTGCCTGACTCAGAAAAAGAAAGGTCAGTTTTGTCTTGTCTTCATGCAATAGGAAGATAGCTTTATCAGTTACACAGTCTGGCACTAAAAATAACACCTATAAAGGGTGTGTACAGTTCTGGTCAAACGCGAGGATTTAGCTTTTAACGTGCGAGATATTCAGAAACCACTCTATGAGATGTCAAAGAGCATGCAATTCTAAAGGGTATCAATAGTTTATTTGATGAAAATCGGTTTTGAAATGGCTGAGATATCCAAAAACAAGGTGAGACAAAGAGATTCTAATAAAAGGCGTGGCATGTATTCTTTTATTATCATCACTTTTTTTGATATCTCAGCCATTCGAAAACCAATTTTCATCAAATGAACATTGAATCCTTCTTAATTTACATGCTCTTTCATATTTCATAAGAGGTTTCTCATTATCTCACAAAACATGAATCCTCACCTCAACCAGTACCGTACAGTCCCTTTAATACATGAAATACAAATGGACCACTGCAATGTATCTGGTGCAATATATTCCATTTGGCCTTCATGGTCTGGCGCCATATTCTACGAGGTTGAAGGCCAAATGGAACATGGCACAACACCTTGAACATTTCTTGTACTTGTACCAGAATTATGAGATATCATGTAACGGGTATGGTCATGTACAATGTACTACATACAGTATGTCCAAAAAAAAAAGAAAAAAAATTACAATCGGATTTTTGCATTGATAACTTCCAATGATTAACTGTCCAACTGCTATTTCAGAGTCTAAAAATATAAAATCTTACTTGTATTTTGCAGAAAACCCCATTGAATTTGGTTAAGTGGTCACACAGAAATGTGAATCATTGTAAAGCATGTTGTGGATGCGATTCTTCCAAGTTTAGCACTTGGATGCTCTTGGACTGCATATCAATGTGTGAACACAATGGACAGAACTTGGAGGGAAGAGACTCCAGACATGCTCTAGCTACAAAAATCCTCATTTCTCTTTGACCACTGAAGCAAATCGGAATGGGGTTTCTGCAAGACATGGGTATTAAGTTATAGTTTCATACTCTGATATTGTATTAGGATTGATTCACTATCTTTAAAGTTATCATTGCGGAGGGGTCTGGTGTAATTCTTCTTCTTTTTTTTTTTTTTGGGGGGGGGGGGGGGGGGGGGGGCATACGGTACAGTATGATACATGACTGACAATGAGTTGTACCAGTTCTAATGCTACAGTTAACTACTCTACAGTCTACATGGATATCTACAGAAAAGTTAACTAGACAGCATTCTATACACAGCCATGTCGCTATACAGACATTGCCGCATGAATTGCTGATGTGACAGTGTGACATTTGTACTGATTATTTTGACCAAAGGTGTCGGCCTACAGTAAATCAGTGAAAATGGAATCAACCCTGAATTTAGTGTTTCATACTGGGGGGAGGGGGGGGGGGGAATCAGCTGCTTGGTTCCTCAATGTATTAGATCTCCATGCCTACATGTAAATTCTTGTGTACGCACACACAAACACACACACACACACACACACACACACACACAAAAGCTTAGACCTATGGTTGGGTGTCCTATACATCGACACCCTAAGGTTTTTCTATGAATAGAATCTTAAAATATCTCATTATTTGCCAGAAATTTTACTCACATGACGGATGTTTATAAAGAAAATACTCTGAATTCAAGAGCGTGTATTTTGTGTGTTTGAGATACGCGCTCGCTCTATAGAGGTAAGATATTAACTGCTTTGAACGCGTGGGATGTTATTTTCCTGCACTCAGTTGTGCTGTACTTTGAAACCGACACCCCTCTATTGCCAATACGTGTGAAGTGCATGATGCTTTTCCAAAATCCATGGTATCATTGTCTTTACTGTTGCTATTGTTTATTATCAGGTTTTTTAGTAATATCTGGATATTTTCAAATCCCCAGTGAAGAATAGAAAAAGCACTGCACATACCGTAGTCTCATGCTTGCATGTTCGTTCTTTATGAATAATGCTATGGAAAGAGGGGTGTCGATTTCAATGAACAGTACCTGGTATTCATGTGGACACCTACCGAGTGTTATTCCTGCTAATTTGTCTCACATTTAGGTAGGGGGCCCAATTCTCCTTGCTTGGCTTAGTGAAACAAACAACGTGATGACAAATGACTGATGTCAATGATACAATGTATTTTTGTTATGGCCAATTGGCAATCAACCAATGACTGTTATCAAATTTTACCACGATTAGAACTAACATTAGAGGTGATAAGCACAATCAGGGTGTGCAATTATGGTTTTCTCACTTTAAACTGTTGTAACTGATTTTCTCTCATTTACTGTTAATTACTAGAGGTTAATTACCAAAAAGTCTCCCAAAACCCATGTAACGCATCAAAGAAACTGTTTTACGACTTACATAAAATCAAGATTTGAGGTCTGAATTTTAAGAGTACCCCTATGTGTTTGGTATCAAATTAATGGGTTAATTTTTTTCCTAGCATTCCTTGAATGCAATCAAAAATAGTAAGTCTTTTTGCTGGAGAAAGTTATGGGGTCTAAAGTATTTTCATGGTACCCAGGAGTATAATGCTGGCTACATATGTAATTTACATGACCTTCTGGCCTTTTAACCCATACTGTGCAGCTACACATGGAGAAACAACTTATATTTCTACTTTTTCTGAAAGTACTGAAGACACACTACAATTTGGTGTGCTGTTTGCAAATAAAAGTTCAGCCAGTTTTGAGTTTGGAGCCATCTTCAAATGCTGAGGAAAATAAGTGCGGCCATTTTTTAGTATTTTCAGTGAGGCACCGTACATCCTTATTTGACAACATGAAAAAATCTGTTCCTTTTATCTAATATCCTTTGCATTTCAGCCATGGATTGTACATACAGTAAGTAGGAGTCTATTGTGTGAAAATTTTAGCAAGTTTGAACAATGAGAACTTATATTTTTATACACACAAATTGCTGAGGAAAAATAAGACTGATCAGTGCCCACTTTCTCCTGCATCAAGGTCATATGATGAGTGTGTAGTGTTCTTATTTCAATGCTTATTCACTCTTTAAATATGTCATAAGCAAAAACACATCATTTGGGCTTAATATCCAATTTTTCTATTGTCACAGCTTGGATATCAACTCAAGTCAACATAAATCTCATATAATTACTCGATCTGTGTTTACACACGAGAATGGATCCAAACATTATGCGCATACAGTGTATATAAATACTTAAGGTCAACCTTTCAATAAGAATTTTTGATGAAAAATATCACATCTTCCCACATACCAGCTCTAATTTTACGAAGCTTTTAAATGGCTAACATACATGTATGTCTGTTATCTATTCCTGAAAGTTTCACCTCTGAACTCTTTGCCAAAAGTGAAATATTATCAAATATATGAAAGTGGTTTTAAATGAATTAAAAGTTATGCCTTCAAAATCGAGCATCCATTTTGATTACTGGTACTTAAAATATGGCATTAATTCATATTTAATGATATGTCATGTTCTGTACTAGTGGTGAATAAAAGAGGTAGATTTCTAGTTATCAGGAGTATGTGAAAGGAATTTCAGAAGAAAAATACAGTTTTCCTTTTTTTAATGAAATTTTGCAATATAGTCATTTTAATGTAATTTGACACCCCTAATTAAAATGCTAATTTATGCACTATAAATTAAAAATTTTCACACTTTTTGTACATGAAATGAATATTTGTATACATGATATGAAGTTAGAAAATAGAACTGAAATGAAAATTTGTATACTCAGCTATAAAAAAGCAGTTAAAAAAAAAACATTTTCACCAAGTTTTTTTCATTTTTCCCATGTTACGCGTTTGCATACCCTGATTGTGCTATTGACCTAGACCCTACGTCAAAAATCTAAATTTATGAATAGAATCTTTTTAAAATCTATTTATACTGCTTTATTGTCCTACAGTATAGTTAGGCCAGGGCATAGGCAGTGCAGTGCATGCGGTGATACCTGCATGGCCATGGGTAGGTTGAAAATAACCGCCCAAGCGCCTTAAAGGGATAGAGTAAAATATCCCGTTTGCGGCAGTTTAAGCATTTTTAAGGGTTTTTCCAACTTGTAAACAAATCAGGCAAATTATTTTCAACCATTTCATATATCATAGACAAGATTATTCATTAACGTAATTGTTTTCATAAAAGAAATTTACCATTGACCAACGCTGTTTTCATGATTTACCAGGGCAAAACCCGGCACAATTTTCGCCGATAAGGGCGATATGTGACGTAGTATTTCTGCTTGCGGCACGATGTACAATCCCTATGCAATACGCGCGTGCTCCGCGATCTTTAGCTGAATGCCTTCACATGTCTCGCAAACATTGCGTAAGCCCCAATTCCCATTGCAAAAGCACGTGAAAATAGCAGGCGCACATGCATTGGCAGCAAACAAGATTACAATTCTGGCGGTATTGTTGATGTCTTTCTCGTGTTTTTCTGAGTTTTTTCGATGGTAACATCCACTTTCCGAACAAAAATGGCGGCCCACATCGGCTCGCGAAAGTTCTATTTTATGTGAGGATATGTTTTCAAAATCCATGAGCATCGGGAAAACAACAAAAAATCAAGTTTCTTGGACCATTATTTCTTAATTGTTATGTTAAGAAGTACCGAAAATTTTATTTTGGATGCGATATGTTGTCATTTAGGTGAGAAAATTTCACTTTCGTCAGAGATCGTGCCCAGTTTATCGGTTGGTTTTTGTTGATTGCTAGTGTGTTAGTATATGTTAGTGTGCATGTAATAACAGTGCAATGCTGTGTTGATAGCGGTATATTACCGTGTATGTTGTACCTGCCGCGAACGGCTGCTCGGCCGCTTACTGCCGCAGTTATTCTAGTACAGTATTGGTGGGGATGAGAATTGGGCTTTTAACTTTTTGCGAGATACCAAGAAAACACTTATGATATAGTACAGGGCATACCATTTTAAGAGGAATTTAAAGTTTATTTGATGAAAATCGGTTTGGAATGATTGAAACATCCAAAAACAAAGTAAAACAAAGCGATCGTAATAAAGTGTGGGTCCCACACTTGACTAGAATCGCTCTGTTTTGGATATCTCAGCCATTTAAAAACCAATTTTCATCAAATAAACTTTGAATTCCTCATGGAATTACATGCTCTTTCATAATTCATAAGAGGTTTCTCATTATTTCACCAAAAAATGTTAGAAACCTGAAATTAGGTCTCAACCAAAACTATACGATCCCTTCTTTAACACTCTTAAAGCTTTATGTTTATTTTTTAGCTGTTGCCGAAACGCCATTGAAAGGTTGTTGTTGTTTTAAAGAAAGAAAGAAGAGAAAAAGAAGGCACAAGCTACCTCTAATATTTTTCAAACCCAAGCTAGCTCACTGCCATGAATGTTACAGCTAGCAATAGTAGCATGATATAGAGTCTAACATTAGTAACAATAGCATTTAGCACCGGGTAGCAGCTAGCAGTGAGCTCGAACGCAGTGTAGCATCGTTCTACTGTTATGTTCCATAAATTAAATCTAGTCCCACACACGCTAATGCGCGTCATTACAAATCGGATCGATAGATGACACTCGAACGAACGCAATTACAACTTCACTTTAAAAACAGCTTAACAGAAAAATGATACTCTTAGCATCTCCTGATAACTTACCCAATCAAACCTTAATAAAAAGGAGCAAATTTTCCGCGAGAATTTCCACGGCGAGCTGTCTTGCTACGTTCATGGACATGGATCGCTGAATACGCTTGTTTACTTCTCCATCTTATTTGAAATGCCAACCTCTGCTCCGCGGTTACAGTGTAAGGCGCGATCGAGGCTAGTTTGTAGGTCAGTGGTAGCACCGGCTAGGCTGTCATAAAACAGAGGGCCAGCATAATACTGCGTTCACAGCTAAAAACAGAGGTCGAGTTCCACTCTCTCTACAAACTAAGTAGACCATGCTTATTTTCGTCGAAAGCGGGAGAGTTGGAGTCTCTGTTGACCCGTGCAACCAACCACAAACACTGACGCCCCCCCCCCCCTTCCCCGAAGGCCATACCAGGGAATTTAAAAGTTCTGTTTGAATTTCCACATTCTTCTTCATATGTTTTGTCTATCCTTCACAGGCTGATAGGTAGGCTACTGTCTAAAAGAGGAGACGATACTTTTACTTCTTTCTATATTGGTCGTAATGTGCTGCAAACAAAATTTACATGTCATTTTTAATTTCCTTGATAGCAGTTCTTTGTTCTTGTGCGTAGTATGGATTCTGTAATGGAAATGACTGGTAAAAAATCCTCATGTGGGGCCTACGATAAAAATTTCAAGTATCAGATATTTAAAGTACATGCACATATACACAGGTACACACCCACACACATATACACATACAATCACACGCACACATCAAGAGATTTAAACACATGGTGATATATGCGATCATGCTGCAAAAGTAAGAAAGAAAAAAAAGAAAGATTGAATCCTATAATAAAGGAAGCATTGGTAACATTGTCCAGTGACTCGATCCCAGCTCTCATTCGATGAAAAAGGATTGTATTTGCAATGAAAGAATGCATAACTGTCTTCTTCTCTGTCATTTTATTTGTGAACACACATTTCATCTTTTGTCAAGTATATACCTGTATGTCATATATTATGTATCAGATAATCATAGGCCTACTTGAAGGACAGTTTTCCACATAATTATGTAATTGATGCTATTTAATACAGGGAACTATAGCTGCTATCCCTAGAATTCAGGATCACTAAATTTCCTCTTCCCAAGTATCTAGGAGGCATTATTCTCTTTCTTCTATTTCATCCTATTTTCTCTTTCTCTCTCTCCCTTCCTCGATCGTCATTTTCTTTCTGTGTCCATATATATCTGAGATCTTTATTACATACAGTCGGCCACTAGAAACAGTTCATCCGAGTGATAAACCATTTTAATGAACCTATGTATAGTGTCCACCTGTCAACAGCCACTTTTTTTTTTTTTTTTCATCTTCCAGCAGTGGCCCCTCCGCACAGGTTTGACTGTATATTATTATATTATATACTGTATATAAAGGCCTACATGTGTGTGTATATGTATATATATATATATACATACATACATGTATATTTGCCCTTATGAATGCCCTTATCTTCTCGCACTCCCCCACTCCTTTCTTTCTCTCTCTCTCTCTCTCTCTCTCTCTCTCTCTCTCTCTATATATATATATATATATGTTGATAAGGTAGTCCACGTGTTGGCAAGATAAAAAGATAAGTAACAAAGCTGCAACAAAGTTCATGCTGTATTCATGAACTGTGAAGAAATAAACCGTTGGTGAATACAGCATGAACTTTGTTGCAGCTTTGTTACTTATCTTTATATATATATATATATATATATATATATATATATATACACAATACAAATGGGTCTAGGCCAATTACCCCCTGGGGAATTACCCAGCCCGGCCTTCCCCGGACCCTAACAAAAATCCCAATCCTGAACCTAATCCTAATTAACCTTGACCTAAACTCTAACCTTAACCTTATAATCTTTCCTCTAACCTACTACAGTATAACCAGTATTCGGCCGGGGGGGGGGGGGGGGGGGGGGGGGGGTGGGGGTGGGTAATTGCCCTGATACGATTGTATATATATATATATATATATATATGAAGAGTTTGTTCGCAAAAACCGATAAGTCCATATTTGCCAAATGGAGATATTTGCGATTAAAGGTCAAGAAAAATAAAGTAAATAATAACATAATTTTTGCTTCTTTTGACCATAACTTTAAAAAATGTAGTAACCAATACATCATTTAAAAGGTATTATTTTGTACTTTACGACAGAGATGGTACTTCAAAATTTTCAAAAAATGGACTTATCGGTTTTTGCGAACAAACTCTTCATAAATATATATGAACCATTGCAACCTGATGTATCACTGACAACCAAAGACAGCACAGTCTCAAATAAACTATACATCCATCATCCATGTACAATGGCTTACAACTCTTTGATTCTGAGCATTTCATTACTTTTACAAATTGCAATACATTTCAAATTTTTTCTTCTTACTAAAACAAAGAAATATATATATATATATATATATATATATATATATATATATATATACTTGGTGATTCTATCCTTCTATGAAGAGTGCTCGATATCCTCAAAGGAAGAGCTTTAGACAGAAGTATTGGAACAAGTTCACTCAGTTGACAGCAGGTTCATCCGTATTTTATTGCTACTCGGAGTTTCATGCCATCTTCATTTAGGGGCAATATGCCCCTGAATGATGATATTGCCTGATGATTGCCCCTAAATGAAGGTGGCATGAAACTCCGAGTAGCAATAAAATACGGATGAACCTGCTGTCAACCGAGTGAACTTGTTCCAATACTTATAATATATATATATATTCACAATAGAAAGCATACAAAATGCAAAACTCACCGTAATATTTTCCTTTAAAAATAATGCCAATTAGCAGATTCAAAAAAAAAAGGTTGGATAGACAAATATAAATGCCATTATTGGGTACCCAAGAAAGAGGCAATTATGGCAGTATAATACTCATTTAACTTTACTGTATTTCCAATATCTAAAATCTACTAGGATAGAGTCACTGATAAGAGTCCATGTCTCTGAAATTTAAATCATCGAGATAGGGTCAGTCTCACTACAGCTGCATCGCATCAGAAATAGAGACTTTTACTGGCATCACATGACTTGCATTTGCTAATTCAAATAATGTGACCAAACAGAAGCTGACGTGTGAGAGAAAAGTATGAATAATTGCTTCACACATCATACAATATGTAACACAATTAACGTACTGTGCTACATCAATCATAAGATACACTGATTACGCCCTATGCATTGCTCTTAAAGAAATATAAAGCCATCTTATACAAACTGGTAACTAGTCTCTTGTGGTTCTGTAGCTTTATACAAAATGGTACTATTGGGGTGCAAATTATGTCATAAAATTAACTATATCAACATCGTTGTGGCCTCCTCAATTACCACTCTAATACACAAAGGTGTATGCCCAATGATACATACTATGCTACACTAATTCTAAATCAAAGTAATTTGTTGAGTTGAAGGATTGAGGTGATGTGAATGCAAAATAGCAATATAGTAATCAAAATACTGAGAGCCATAAGACACACAAAGCTCTTACATGCTGTTGAACAGACAAACAATACATGTACCGGTATTACTAAAGAGGATTGGATGACCAGACAACAGAGTTTTACAGAGGAGTCAAAAAAGGCCTGAGCTTTCCATCCCAGCAGAATCTTTGTCAGAGGCAAAATGACTAATTCGAAAGCTCAAGCCCCTTTTGACTCCATTTTAGTCCATTGGCTCACCACTACTGGATAAGCAGTTTTCATCAGCTTCTTTTGCTGCATTAGAGTCTTAGATAGTAATATTGCAGTATACATTTAATATCTCTTCATTCAAGGTATACATGCATTTATATAATGCAAAGGGATAGTTAGATGTACTAGCAGGCTCACTTGGGATTCATTAATAAGGCAATATTGAATACAAACAATGGCATTGTACCATAGACTTCTGAAAATACTAATGGAAAGAAAAAAGCAGTGAGACTAAATACAATATCCTGGAAAGATCAACATACATGTATAATCTTTAGTTACACATGATGTGTTGTAAAATCTCCTGAATGAATTACTAGACGTCAATATTTTTCAACAATGACAGGAAGACTTAATACTAAATGCAAACAGTCAATACAAATGTTTGAAACTATATTCAGGTGTATTAATCAGTCACTCGAAGCATCCATGTGACAGGTGTAGGGAACAGTGATTATAACAGACACACTGTTCTAGTTCACAAAATGTACATCACTGGGGTAAAATGTTTTCTGGAAATTGCAGATAATGAAAGACATACGAGATATACTTGCATTAGAATTTTTTTTTAATGCAGTCTCATAAGACAGATTTTCTTTAACAGTGCTTTGAATTTACACATTAAATAAGTGCATGAATGCACAAATTCATTGTTGTCTTTTCACACCAAGTACACACTCCTCTGACTTTTCAATGACTAATCTTAAAGTCACAAAAAGTGAAAATGTGTGGAATTCTCTTCATATTTTTTTAATGAATTTGTATCATTGAGAGATCAATAACTTTTGCAGCCTTCACATCCATCAATGGTAGCATATGGATTTACCAAGAACTTCATAAATTGTGAAAAGACTGTATAATTTTCCTCAAACTTCACTGATATGTTTTTTTAATATTCCTGCATTAATTGACTCCACATATACACCTGGGGCAGAGTCCCCATAGGCATTAAGATGCAGGTTTACTGCATTGTGTCCATTCCAGTATAGAAAGGGAGAGTCAGCCACCATTCATTCCAGTTGATGCATTATGGATCAAAAACTTTTGACAGGAAGACATTAGAGAAGACATCAGGTCACTTTGGTGGCAGCTATGAGTGAAGTATGATTTTCATAAATCCCCCTTACAATGAACCAACTGGCTGATTTGAGTGTCTGTCTAGAGGCAATAGACATATCTGCACAATTTCAATGGATTATGTTATGTATGGCACATACAAGTGTTCAATTATGGAATGTTAAATGGTATCCTGCAGACAGCCTTCAGATACTCTACATGCCACATATATTAACAAGACTAATTTCTTGCAAATCAGGATTTCCTGACAATATCACGAGTGGTTAAATTCACAATCATAGAGTACAGCAATGGACGGACAAACTTTACTTGTACCCCTAGCATTCATGTCAGGACCAGAATAAACATTTTTGCATGTTGTTAAATACATGAATAGCACCCAACTGGCAATATTTGCAAAAATAGAAATCCTGCATAATATATGGGTATACAGTACATGGCTGCAGCCCTAGACATTTCCTATGATACACAAGTGGTCATAGGTAGTGACAGACTAGTAGGTCTACTGCTACTGATGAAGCAAGCTCAGCTTGAGACTACTAGTGTCAATCCCCTGGTGACTTGAGGCAGGTGCGTCTGAGAGAAAGAATAAAAATACAAACCAGACAACTTGGATGAAAAGAAAAGATGTGACTCTCTTAAGCACATTCTTGAGCTTCAGATAAAGTTTTAAAACTGCACTTGTTAAAAAAAAAAAAAAAAATGCTGAGCATTAATCTGAAGTGTTCAAATTTTGAAGCCCTGTGGAAATCAGACAACCATTTATATACCAGGTATGTGAATTAAAGAGAAAATTAACTAGCATGATGAAATAATTTATTAATATAATTTCAATAACATGTATCATGATATTATCTCCCTTCCTACAATTTGATACATTCAGCCTGAGATGTTCTTTACATTTGTCACCTCACATCCTTTAAACATCTTACAATGATTCAAACTGAAATTAAATAACAACTGTCATTTGCATAAAATTTGCGTAAGAAATATTCCTGAGAGCATTCTGAACTCTTGCTAACCTAATTAACTGGGACCATGCAGTGATTGTTTCAATGCTCTTAATCTCTGAACCAGTTATCATGTGACAAGAGCAGCTTGAAGCTTTGGTTGCAAGTTGTTTCAATACTTCTATTTAATCAGAATGGACAACCCTGATTCTAACAGTTAAAAACAACACAAGGAATGATTCACTACATCTAGGAGTAATATGCTGTATGAGTACCAGAAGTGGCAGGACTGTTATTCAGAACAATAACTCAACAATAGAACCCCAAATAAAAGTAGTACTTACAGATAGTCATTTGCTCTCTGCAGCTCCTCAATTTTCTTTTCAGTTGCCTCCATCCACTCTCGATACTTTTCTCCCCACTGTAGCTTCAGCTACACACACAAATATATAGATGTACATTTTAGAACAACACGCAGATTTGTTTGTCATTCCTACACACACAGCTTCTGCTTTATCTCAGTAATGACTCTGTATACTTTTACAAGGCTTACGGTAAACAGCGATTTAGCTCTAAACAGGCCGGCTTTTTGGGCTTTGCTAAATTTGGGGGAGTAGGGGCTGATTCTGCCCTCCTCCCCCCGATCTCTGCCATCAGAGGCGCGAACTTGATGAAATTTCACACACGCCACACCCACGTCATAATCTGCAAGATTACTGTAAAACGAGGAATGTTCGCGTGCATTTTAATTTCGTGAGCACCAAGATTCGCGAAATACAAAATGCACGCGAAATTTCTTGTCAACACTATATGCATTGAACACCAGTGCCACTTTGCGAAAATTTCATGCCACGAAAAAGGCCGACCTCTCTAATTCGCGAAAATTTTGTGCCCCGAATATATCATGTTTTACAGTATATCTTTAAAAATTTTTTTAATAATTCAATTATCAATTTCTGATTTTAATTAATTCATAATGCAAATTAAGCCCAAGATCTTACTTTAGCCTGTCAAACACTAATCAAAAGCAATGAAAGTTTACTTTTCAGTTTGTGTATATATCTATTTTTAACATATTCAACAATTGTATATCATAAAAACTTCAAAAAGATTATCTCACCTTTAGGTTCAGCTGCTCCTCTTTCTCACACCACTGGGCTTCCTTTAGACTCAGCTCATTGAAGAGCTCTTCAAACTTCTCGTGCAGCGCTACATTCTCTGCCTGGTAGTCACTGTTCACCCTAGCCAGATTGGCATTCTCATCCCGCAAGATGGAAACGTCCTCTCTGAGTTGCTTGATCTCCTCCTCGTGGTTGCACTTCTCACGGGGAGTGCCTGGCTTCTGGGTCTTCCGCAGGAAAGACAAGATCACAAGGTGAAACAAATAACAAAATATTAGCATAAATGGGCACTTTGACGTAAATATCAAGTTACTTATGTCTAAGTCCAAGTCATTGTTCATAGTTAAAACTGCACTTCTTAAAAAGGGTGCTGAATTCTTTAGTCTTCATCTGAAGGATTTAATGAAATGTGATATCATAATTGTAATTCAGGCAAGAGATATAGATTTAGAAGAAAATGAAAATTACAACAACAAAAATATCGTCTGCAATATTTACCAAGAAACTATCTCTCATATTCATTAAACATTCAAGCAATAAAAAAGGCAATTTGAGAAAGAAACAAAGCACATACAAGTTTATTGGGAATTCATATCCCTTCATGGAGATTAAAATCATCCTCTAATCTTAACATTCCCTAGAAAGACACATGAAGGTCTTCACAGCTACTACAATACAATCTGTGAAAATCTCATGGCAACAGCTAGCTCTTAGTTACTGGTAATAGTAGAGGCTACTATGTAATCCCGTGAGATTTTCGTGCCAAAATTGATTTTTTTCGCTAACTTCGTCAATTTGGGGGTGCTGAATCAAAAAAACTTTGGTTCCATTTTTTCTGACCACGTCTTCAGCCGCCATTTTGAATTTCAAAATGGCCGCCCTTGCAGATTCTATTTTGACCCGTATTTCATAGAGTGAGCATTGTAGAAGCTTAAAATTTGGTGCAAAATGCATGGGTGTGATGTCAGACACTCTGATAAATCTCTGTCTGATATTGTGGATTGTTTTGATACAATTTGTAGGCTGCCATTTTGAATTTCAAAATGGCTGCCATAGCAAGCTGTATTTTTACCCATATCTCATAAAGTGAGCATTGTAGAAACCTCAAACTTGGTGCAAAATACATCGTTATAATGTCAAACACTCTGATATATCATTTTCTGATATTGTGGATTGCTTTGTAGAGTTTGTAGGCCGCCATCTTGAAATTCAAAATGGCCGCCATAGCGTTTTTACCCATATCTCAGTTTGCAATTATTGTAGAAGCATCACATTTTTAAGAATGCACATGCTTGTGGTGTCCAATGGTCCAGCACAGCTGTTTCCTAATTGTGGATCATTAGATAGACCACCATGTTGAAATTCAAGATGGCTGCCATAGAAAACATCATTATAATACTGTGGTAAGCGCCTTAGATGAATGTGCCAAAATTGTCCTAGTTAGACTGAATTTATTTCCAGTTCACGCAGAATGACAGCCATCTCTCTATTCAAAATGGCCACCATAAATTCAAAATGTAAGGATGAGGTTCTAATTACGTCATCAAGAGATGCTGAGGGGCAAGAACTGCGTAAGGGGGGAGGGGGCATACCACTGTCCGATAGTGTGGGCAAGCGTGTAAGCGTTACATCCCATATAGCCAGGCGGGTATGCGGTTTGCAAACTGCGCGCTAAAACGGTTCGTTTTTGCCTCTCGGGCAACACGTTATTTTGCGTTGTGGAACCTCGTTAATGATTATATTTAATCCCAATCAATGAATATTTGTATAAGCAAGCATTGATGCAATTGAAGGTGATCTTACAAAACTTGATGCTGCCTCAAGAGAATGAAGACAAACGAGGAAAAGTCTCGCAATGGCAAGAAATGCTATATGGTCACCCTACCAGGCATCCCATTCACAAGCTTGTTTGTTGGCCATAAACTGAAACACTTAAGGTTTGATAGATATAATTATTTCTGGAATAACACAGAATGAAGAAGGAATAAGTAAGCTTTTCCTGATTGCCCTTGAGTGGGTCATCTTCAATTATCAAGACTTCCAAGATGTTTATTGCTGTACAGCCAATTATTCTAAAACTACAAAGGAGTAATTATAGCTCAGTTCTGTGGCGCTTGCATCCATCAGAATTCCTCCACAACTTAGAAGATCATCACACGAGGGTAATGTAAGAAATTGACACTGCCTTGAAGCTAATAAATGTGGTGTTTGGCAGTCAGGTATCAGAAACATTCAAGGGAGATACTCTGGAAAGAGATGAAAAGGGCAATTTTAATGTTTTGTACTAAGAATTTGTATCTGCGAGAATTAGAATATATTAATCTCTGGAATATTGTGAGAAAGGCCAGACATTCAGCTCGTGCGAAAAAAAAAAATACACCATGTAAGATTGGATCCAAAGTCATTAAGCTTAAGGGATCGCAAATTCTTCATAACATTTCTACTGGTTCTACAGCCTGATACATGTAGACCTGTCATTATCCGGTCATTGCTGAACGATACAATTATTGAAAGGTATAAGTTCTAAGCAATTCCACAATCACTCTTCATCTCATTGTTTTATGGCCTTCTCCTCATTCTCCCTATTAAAGGTTCATTTTTCCTACCCATGAATGCCTTAGAAATTCACAGAACTGAGCCAAATAATAGGCCTGAAAGTTGAAATACTGAGCAGTCAATTCCATCTGACACAGAGACCATGGAAAGAAAAAAAAAGAGTTCATCAAAGATGCCATGGGAGTTACTGTCACCCGTCACTCACCAGAGATAGCCTCATTCCATTGTATGTATCAGAGCAACGAGAAAATCAGAGATATCGATGATTATTACGTAGACTCTAATATTTCAATTATCCTGATGGATCTTGTAGGTTTGCTTCACTTACTGCATTGCATGTTGTCTGCTCCATCACTGGAAAAGGAAATGATAAAGGTACAATTGACAATTTTGAGAGATTATGCTCTGCAGTTTGTTGCGAAAAAACAGGAACAGCTAAAGGTCTGCTCTTTAATGCCTTTCATGGTGCTGGCTGAGGTTGAAAATTTTAGGATGTCTCCAAGAGCAGATGGACCAAGAAGTATTTAAACCTTGAATCATGCAGAATGTGCTATGACACAGTCCGTGCCTTCCAGAAGTTTGGCGTGGATGACTTCAACCAGGACAATTTCCCGCTTTACCCTCGTAGAGACTTGACGATATAACCAGAGAACGAACCTCGTAAACTCTCACAACCTAATGTGTGCCTCTAATACATATAAATATGATATATTAGATTGTAGATATTTCGAAAGGGTATGCATAAATTGTTCAATTATTATAAAACGCTTCGAACTTCCTACATCAACGGTAGCCACAGAATTCATTATCATGCTCAAAAGCAAGAAATGCAAAAGTCATTATTTCTGGAAGAATTTAGAACTAATTCTCCCCTGTGTACAGCTTTAGAGTGCTGTTTCTAAACATGTGCAGGGAATGAGCCCAGAAAACATTTAGTTATCTAAGTGACTATCCCATGAATTGTTAGAGTATATAGAGCTAATATTGTAAGTTCTTACAACCAAATCGTCTAAATGGGGCATTATTTAGTCAGTCAGACACAGTTATTGAGAGGGTTTTTTTTGAAAGTCATTTGTTTTTAACATCAAAATCACATGATTTCCCATTCACAAATTTTACCCAAATGCTATGCTTTTAAAGGAATGTTTCACATGGCAGCATTTTTGCATTTCAACACAACAGTGTACCTACAGGACAGGAAACACTTGAAGTGATTGACTTATACATGAGTGTTTCACCATGCTTGGGTTTGCAGTTTAAAGATCTTACAGCACCAAATATGGTCGAAATACATCTTGAATTTCAAGAGTGGCGACCAATACAAATAATCCATTATTACAGAATGTATAGGCCCTATGTGTGTGTGTGTTTAAAGAATGTACACTGTAAGCCACCATAAACATTGATATGTCTAAAGTTGCTTGTAACCAGAGATATTAGCTGAAAAGCAGCCATTTTGAATTCTAAGAAAGCAGCCTTGAAAGTTAGGCCTATCTGCAATTTTAGGGAGGGGAAAAGTGCATCTGAATGTTCAACATATTATGAGCCCGGTTTATGCCCGAAATGTGAACTGTCTGTATTGCGTACAACATGAGATATGGGTCAAAATATACATTCTGGTATGGCGGCCATTTTGAATTTCAAGATGGCCAACTTTAATATCAAAATGAACCATCGTTCACTCAGAAAAAGATTTTCAGAATGTCTGACAACATACGTATGCTCCGAGCATAGGCTCTGCCCCAAATTAGAACCTTACACAATGCATACGATATGAGGTACCGGTCCAATTACATTTGTTATGGTAGCCATTTTGAATTTCAAGATGGCTGCTAAGGAAAATGATCCATCATTAAATAAATAAATGTACATATTAGCATGACTGACATCATAAGCATGCTTTTTGCCCCAAATTTATACTCTACATAGTGCTTACAACCTGAGATATGGGTAAAAATATATTTAGCTATATGGCGGCCATTTTGAATTTCAAGATGGCTGCCTAAAAAATGTATCAAAGCTATCTACAATATTAGAAAATGGTGTATCAGAATGTCTGACATCACAAACATGCTTTTTGCATCAAATCTGAACCTTCTATGATGCTCACATTATGCAAATTGGGTCAAAATACAGTTTGCTATGGCGGCCATTTTGAAATTCAAAATGGCGACTGAAGACGTGGTCGGAAAAAATGGAACCAAACTTTTTTGGATTCAGCACCCCCAAATTGACCAAGTTAGCTAAAAAAAATCAATTTTGGCACGAAAATCTCACGGGACCCAATATTTCGACATAGTAGACTGTACTATAATCATATACTGAGTTATTTCAATGTAAATGTCATAGATGTAGTTTAGATGTAAACAAACACTTTTCGTGACTCTTGTGCTAAATGACTGATATTTCTGGCTTCTAAATCAATACCGGTACTGCTACAGGAACTAAAAAAGAAACATAAAAGAAATAGGCTGTTTGCACAGACTGGCATCTTTGCAATGTCTTTTGATAGAATGCAATTTTTTTTTTCTTTCTGAAAGACAGTAATCACATGCTTTAGAAAGTTGTATTGTACGCATGATAATTTTATACCTTGGCCTTCATAAGATCAGAATCATGCTTCTTTTTCAAAGCCTCAATCTCCCCAGCGTGCTGTAGACTTAAGTCTTTGAGTTTTTTCTGCAGATCAGTGCTCTTCTCTTCTGGGATAGGTTGCCTGAAAAAAAAAAGAGTACACAGCATGGAGATGTGTTTGATACCCCAATATCTCTATGGTACACAGAGATGAAGTTTCATTCCAGGTAAACTCCAATACAGGTTCCACTTATTAAACCTTAATCTATTTTCAAAGGGGAAAATGTCTCAATAAAGAAAGTGAAGATGTCTCAATTAAGAAAGTGAAAGTAAAAACTAAATTACATTTCTTTAGCATAGAATGTTCTTCTAACAATAAGAAGCAATGACTACTTAGCCATTGAAATAATCATCCATTTTCATCCTATATGCATCTTAGAAACACACACATACTGCACCGCTGTATTTTTACCTCTTTGATCTACTTGCGTCTGATGCACCAACTGAAACATACTCCTTCTCCTTCTTCAACACAGTGGTGTTCTTTGCTTTCCTCAAGTCATCCAGCCTCTTTTTGAGTGATATGACCTCTGCTTCAAGCTGCAATGCATACAACAAACCATAGGCTTCATTCAACTCACTCGGAACCATTTGAAGTACTACATATAGCCAGTACATGTAAAACTAAGAACAGATAATGAGAACATTAAAGTACATAGAACAGGTACAGTTGAACCTCTCTTATCCGGCCTCCCTTTATCTGAATCTCTCTATTATACGGACGCAATCTCGCCGTGACTTTTTTTTAAAATAATTACGAGAGGAAAGGGGGATTCCCAACTCCTTGAGAACTCCTACACAAACACACATGAATAACATATTACTTCCAACATGATTAACATACATTACATCAAACTTCCATCCAAGTTGTTTACCTTCAGACATTTTAACATCCCCAAACATCCCCAAATCATCGCAAGAACATGGACAGATTATGCGCTCGAGTCCTCTCATATCGCATTGCCACATATAGGTCCATACACAGCCGTCGATATGACTAGATAGACATGCATTGTTTCCAGTCATTGGCTGAGCAACGAGTGATATTGAACACTCAAAAATTGTTCACACACAGTACACACACAACGAAAGAGAGGGAGACCATCTAACAATGGCGACCTACAGTCGACTTTGCCGAGCCGTGATGATCGAGTTTTGAAGCGTAGTTTCGTCGACTCGTACTGTTTATTTTCAAGATCTACTTGATACATTTCTTAATAATTATTTAGGTAAATCATCCCAAGAATTTATAAAAGAAAATGATTTCATTCTTGCAAATACGAACCTGTATTTTGGGGTCTGTTACTGAGTGTAACAATGAAAAGGTTGCAGTATACACATTACTACATGTGGTACTACAATGGGCTACATCAGTACATGTGTATGTATATGTACATGTATAAAGCATTGAGTCTCCCGTATCCGGCCAAATCCCTTATCCCGATGAGCCTCAATCCCGACTTGTCCAGATACGAGAGGTTCAACTGTACATAGAATAGAGCTATTATGTGTACTTTGTCCTCAAACTAGCTGTAGATACATCAGTACAAACTGTTATAAATGTATGCAATGTTCATGGTCTATTTCACCCAATTTCCTGCAAACTGGGCAGATTGTTTGTCTGCTGTACGTGCAAAAGATATTTTCAACACACAGTAAATAGAATGCATGCATTGCTCACCATAATCAGGCATTCTTCTCAGGTGTGCAGGTGTGTGATTATGATTATTATAGTTCTCATCACCATACTGATGAAAACTGATGTCCAGCATTTTGCTCAAAACATTATTTTCATTTGCTCCATCTCCACTATCTTAATTTTAGAAGATCTATAATGTCAAAAATCTATAGTGATGACTACTAAGAATCCAGCATTTGTTGGCTCTGTGGCACTACCCCATTTAAAGCTTTAAAGGAAAGGGTCATCTCTATATTTCCTCTACTAATAAGTAAAAAAAAAAAATTGTAACAATTGAATTTCCTGTAAATTTTAACTGATGGCAATTTGGCATTACACTTAGGGCCTACAGCAGGAAGTGTAGATCTTGATTAAATGTAGCTCTAGACTTTGGTTAACTGCGACCAGCCCCAACACGCAGTGTTGGGGCTCCCACAGTGTGTAACTGTATACGGAGCGTCCCGGGGTTAGACTTTGGTATTCTTTTTTGTTCTTTTCTTAAGCAACAAAATCACTGAAAAAGTACAGGCGTTAGTCGTTACAGTAAAATAGGTCTAGATTAGAAGAATCTTACTCATACCTAGTCCTACTCTGGCAGTAAAACAACAACAACAACAACAACATCAACAATAAACAAAAACAAAAACCTGCACCAAGCAGCTAGCAGTAGCACTAGCAGCAAGCTTTCAACCTCCGCCTCCCATACTAAAATTCGACAGCACACAAAAGCATAGAATTTACACGTAGGTCTACATCCCTAGTGCCAGGATAATCAACTTATTGATTGTGGGCATCTTCAGCAAAACAAGACAAGACAAGACAAGACTAGATCTAGACAGAGGCTTTGATTTTCTTCTTGCGCAGAATAACATAACACGAATTACAATAGATGGGTCTATTATGTACAAACTGGCTTATACAACTAGATGGGATAGTTTTTGCGTAAATAATTTAATAAAAAACAAAAACAAACTTAGATACCTCTTGCACCCGCATCTTGAGAAAGGCTGCATTTTCTCTACTTTTGCTGACATCTGATGTGTTCCGATTTGAGGCGTATGACGTCGACTTTGCGGTTTTTGACATGTTTATCATGTAGTTCGCAACTTCTCGATCTCTTCGCTTCGGAGCAAGCTGTTTTCATTGGTTACGGTTACATGACTCCTTGGCCAGCCTCATCTACGTAAAAAAAAAAAAAAACCGAGCACGACACGATAACCGCGATACGATTGTGATACGTACGATCGCATTATCATCACCACATACACAGCGTAGACAGTAGATATCGATGTCATTGGAGATCATGGGGATCGACTCTCGCTCGATCGCTCAGCGAGCGAAGAGGGTGCTATTTCGACTAGAGGTTCAATCGCTGCACTGTCCTAGTTGAGTTTGAGTTTGAGTTGAGTTTGAGTTTATTTAACAACAACATATGTACAGGAAAGTTTGAATACATGTTTGTACATCAATATTAATACATAGCACATGTAATTGTCTAAATGATCTAAACAAAACATATTGAATATACTCTATAATATATAATTGATAAATGATTATGTAATCTAAAACTATTAATCTAAAAAAGAGCTACAATATGGCAATGTTGTACACAATGAGGTTGCTAAAAGAACCAAGAGGTAGCACAGGTGCTAGTAGGTGTTGATCCTTTATGATGCCGGTTCCTACACACCCATGCCACATAGGGCAAATACTCTGAAAAGACTGTAAAAAAAAGACAGATTTCTCAATGATCTTTTAGTAAATTGTCAATGATCTCCGAGATCTTTCATGATTCCCAAGTGATCTTTCTGTGAACTTTTGTGGTCTCCATGGTTTCCATTTTTTTTAATGGTTTAAAATAGTAGTCTTTCAGCAGCCTTCCAAGAAAAATTCTTTCACCGTTTACCAAAAAATATTTGAGTTATAATATTTGATGCATAATTATGTATAGTTCAGTTGTATCCTACCATACAAAAAGTCCGCAATAAAGTCGCAAATGTAAGGAAAGGAAATGTCTCTAATATTTTTAATAAACCAGAACTGTAGATGGTTTATTTTGTCTACAAAAGATTTTAATTTAAAACAAAAACACTATTCTTCACGTTTTTTATAATAGGCCTACTTAACATTGATTATGCTGATTTACAATTTAAGTTGGTTGTTTCTATCCCTAATTCACATTTTAAAACTATTTTGAAGCACTAACGATGTTTTTTCCATTCGCAAAAATAGTGGCTTTTCAGTCCTTCAGCTATCTCTCAATGAGCGCTCAAGGGTCTTGTAAACTATAGTTCGATATTATTATCTTTCGACAGTCCCTCAAGAATTGCCATATTGTTGGAAAAGGTCACTAAAAGATTATAGGAAATCACTGCAGAGGGATAATTAACCTAATCGATGAACAGGCCCCTGTCATACACCATCTTTCCGAAAAGTGAAAGCAAGTAAGTAAAAGACTATAGTCTTTCAGAAATCTTGATTTAATATTGATCTCTCGAATATCTCATGGATCATGCCAGATGATATCTTAGTAATCCCTCAATAATCTTATTATATAGTCTCTTTGTGAACCTTCGGCGGGTAATCTTGAATATCCTTCATAGATATCTCTTAGAGATACGCTGGGCTGTTTAATGAGGACATTGATCCTATCTAGCATCGTTATTAAAAATTTATGGAATGATCTCAGGCTTGTAATTAGGGGGGGGGGGGGGGGGGGTTTCAGGGGGTTCGAATGAACCCCCCACCTAGCGAGCAGGGTCCGCTTGAACAACAACAACAAAAAAGTGAAAACTTCTTCCCAAAGCTCCAAATACGACAGAAGAATGATTTTTAAAGATAAAACAACAACAACCAAAATAAAACAACCAAAATAAAACAACCAAAAAAAAAAAAATCCGTACAAATCCCCCCCCCCCCTCTCCTAGGCTATTCCGCTTGGTTGCTCAACTCCCTCAGAAAGGTCCACTATTTCCAATTTTGACCCCCCCCCCCCTAAAAATCCTAGTTACGGCAGCCTGGATCTGAGCCTTTAAAGTTCAGTATGACTTTTCATAATAGGTCTGCAATTCATTTGATTCTTTGAATTGCATGTTTAACTAGAGGAGCACTCCGAGAGAGCAGACCTCCGCCATAAGGAACCCATGATTAAAATCGCCATTTTGTATAATAGGCAGTATCTTCAACACAAACATAGAGGTATAGGTTCCTTGGGACATCTATACTTATACATTTGGTTAAAAGTCTGATCGTCCATTGTTAGTTATTGGGAGATTGAGATTTCTTTATGTCCTTTATGAGTCCTATGACCTTTGACCACATAGCCTCAAATCACATGGTCTCTTTCTTACTAAGTAATCACACCCTGCAAGTTTGGTGAAAATCTGATCTGGTGGACCAAGGCCTATAGGGATCTGAATACCCGTTTGGCCGTCCGTCCGTTGTCCGTCCCCGTCGTCTCTCCGGGCATCCGTTGTCCGTCAGTCCGTATTACAAAATTTGAATTTGCTTGGTCGTAGATCAGCCAAGTCTTATTGGGACCTCAATTATACTTTGGGGTCAGAGGTCACGTAAGTAGATCTGGGCCCCATTTCATAAAAGATGTTAGGGTGACAACTCTTGCTGGAATGACAACTTTGCACAGCAAACAGCCAATCAGGAAGCTGTATTCTTGTCGTTACCATGACAATAGTCATTCCAGCAAAGAGTTGTCATCAAATAAACTCTTTATGAAATGGGGCCCTGTCAAGTTATGGTACATAAAATGTTAGAATTTACCGTTGAAAGCAATCTGGGTAGTTAACTGTGCTAAAATAATCTTTATTTTTTTTTTTTTTTTTTGTAGAAGTCCTATAAGGACCTCAATGTTATTTGAAGTTCAAAGGTCGAATGAGGTCGACAGTTGAAATTTACCAGAAGTTCCTTTTTGGGTTCAAAACTTAGCAGCCTAGATTTCAATATTATACATGAGAGATGTTTTATATCGAACTCGATGCTATCTCGATGTTATCTCGATGTCAATGTTCACATCAATATAGGTCAAATGTCAAATGAAGCTGATGTTATTGGAAAAGTTTACACACGAAAAGGGAAAGGCACATTTTGGATATGCAATGAAACGTGTTACTTCAAAAAGAAATACGATTTGACACTTACGGTGTTTATGTATTGAAAGTCCCACTGTACATGCTTTTGTTGTTATCATAATTTAGTTCCACACACTCACAATTGTATTCTTCTTTCTATTGTTTGACAAATTGATATGTTAACGCTAAACATCTTTGACAAACAGATATGAGGAAAGTCGATTAGGTCAGAGAACAGTGAACAATGTTGTGTCAGAGAGGGATTACGTTTACACTATACGAAATATATTGGCACATGCAATATTGTCATTGCTTTGTAAGCCAAACATTCATACTTAAACGTGTCCATAGTTGTGTCGGCGTGCATCTGTCCGATCAGGCATGTTCTTTACCTTAATGAACACATACATCTATGGATGTATAGCCAGAGTTGGAACTTTGTGAAGTCAGTGATTTATGTTGTGCTTAGAAAGAGTTGGAACTGTATATGTGTTTAGTGATTTGTATTATGTTTTGACATAAAAATTCTCTTATTCAGAAATTTCTGCGAATTTGTTGCCATCGCAACCACCACATTTTAGAGGAAATGTGACTTTGGTTGACCAAGATATTGATGGCAACCGAAGTTTTAACTTGAATTAGACATTCTCAGACTCTTCTTTAAGCATTAACATTATTACATTATGATGATAATGATGTAAGAGCTTTAAACTGTTATTCTAATGAAAATTAATAAATTTAGTCTCTTTCATTACAGTTTAGCATCATTCTTTAAATGGAAACACATACATTTTTCAAAAATATTTGTTTACCATGGTAATGAGAAAAGACACACCAGAGAATGGATAACTGGAACTTTTATTGCAATTGAATAAGTTATTCTGAATCTATTGATTTAGCCACTTTCATTACATTTTAGTATCATTTAATTGGAAATATGATATACATTTTTAAAAATAATTCGTTACCATGACAACGTTAGAAGACATACCAGAATAACTGGGGCTTTCTTTTTCTTTTTCTTTTTCTTCTTCTTCTTCTTCTTCTTCTTCTCTTGGGCTTTCTTCTTCTTCTGTTTATTCCGCCTCTGTAGTTCTTCAATCCCGAAACTGGCCTTATTGAAATTGAATTAACGACAAGATTAACAAATAAGTCCAAATAAATATAGATTTAGTCACTTTTCTTACATTTCAGTTTAGTATATTGGAAATACTATCAAAAAAAATCGTTACCATAGCAACTTGCAGAGACGTAAAAAATTCTGAAGGCTCCACAACTGCTCAACTTGATGGCATCCAAACCTGCATAGAATATTGCAGTCTAGCATATGACTTGTGTGCCGAATTCGGTGCTTCTAGACAAATTTTCACAATTATTTCACTATTGATGTGGAGATAGAGCATTTACATCAGCAGCTCCTCTCTCATGGAACAGACTACCGGACTTAGTGAAGGGTTGAGACTACTGGGAGACTGTGAGTGACTTAAGGAGAAAACTAAAAATGCACATTTATTTTGGACTAAACATCTTGCAGCTGTAAAGACTGTCCGACTGTGTATTTCCCATGAACATTAAAGTGAGCACCTCGAGCGCCTATTAGTGAATGTGTTGCGCGTTACACAATGTCTTCTAGATATATCATTTAATGCCGGCTGATTAACTATAGCTTTGTATGTAATGCGAATATATCATTGATTGACTGATTTGATGTAATGCGCTGTGTATAGATTGAATGTATTCTGAAATGGAAGTTTATGTATATTACCAAGAGAAGATTGTGAGGATTTTTTTTTAATCAAACTGATTATCTTTGTTGTGTAAAATGTGTTGATTTGAGCAGTATGATTATCTGATTATCGTTGTTTATCTGATTATCTTTGATTATCTTTGATAAACTGATTATTTTTGTTGCGTAAAATGTGTTGATTTGAGCCGTATGATAATACAACATCTAATAATAATAATAATTGTTTTGGATATAAACTCCAAATTTTATTGTCCAAGAATGGAAATTCATTTTGCCCAATTGATCGTGGGCCCGGCAGCCATTGAGCAGCGCCAGATCGACGTTGCTCTAACCTTTTCAACTGTTGAACGGCAAACAAGGTAGCAGCAACTCCCATCTTTTAACGTCTTTTGGTATGACGCGGCCGGGATTATCTGTATTAATCAATAAGTATAAATGATCGGCATACATAATTAACATAAACTTTTTGTTTGATAATCATTGAGAACAGTAATATATCGTATTTGTAATATCTGTTTTTGTTTTGTATTATAGGTTAATCTAATTTTGCAATGGTTAAGATAAATAAGACTGACCCTTTGTTGTTTTATGTATTTTTTTTTTCATTGCTACACTGTATTTTGTGAGCATTTTTAATGTATACATGGCCATTTGTTAACAATGTCTGTAATTCAGCCTTCGGGCTGCGAAAGATATTGATCAATAAAACACCTTTTTCAATTCAATTCAATTCAATTCAATTCAATTATGTCCAGAAAAGTGATTTTTTCTCATGAAAAAGGATCGTTCACAGAGTATTTTATGCATAAAAGTGACAATCGATAAAAAAGCCAGATATACTGCCTTTTTACGGGGGGGGGGGGGAGATGGGGGAGTAGATCATCGCTGTGATGACCGCATATATACATGCGATTGGGTGCTATCCGTGATGAGCACGGATACACAAATGCCCCGGCAGGACTTTCGAGAATCCATAACATTTTCACTGAAAGTTGTCTTGTGGGATATGATCATTAGACCACGAACCACGTCGAAAAACTTCTGGGCGCTTCCAGGATCAAAAAACGAAATGCTTATCCAAAATAATGGAACATGCTTTGAATATCGACAATAGGATTATTAGTCACATTCCTTCCGAGCGTAGATCAACCTTATCTTTTACAATTTGTAGAACTTGCGTTTGTTTTGTTTTCGAATATTGTAATATGCCAACAGGGTGATTTATAAAATGTCGTCTTCTTAGTTGATTCAAGAACCGAATGACCGCTTGGTGACCACAACTCATCATACGCTAAACGGGGCTCACACGTCCTGTAGATAATTTTATAATAGAATGTCCCTGACCGCTTCACAAAATCGTACCAAAGATACTAAAATAAATAAAGAAAAAAATTAATTAAAAATCAGAAATGCAGTTTGGCAAAAACTGAATAGCTGCAGACATTGAGTATGCATGAATTCCTATATAGACTACATTTTGGTTGGAAGATGACAGTTTTTCTCATGGAATTTGAAGGGACTATAATACATTATTTGACTGAGTGCATGTACAGAAAATATAATAAGGTGATTTTTTTGAGTGAAATCGTAGTCTCGCTTTGCGAACCCTTGGACAGAGTTTGAGCTGAAGAACCCTCCTTGGAAATTTGATGGATGAAAGGGTATATCTCACTTTTTCAGGCTGGCGAAGATGAAAAACCTCATTTCTACCAGCGATTTTACAGAATTTTTTGAATTTTGAATTTTAACACACGTCTCTATGGGGAAATAATGCCCGTGTGAGCCCTATATAGAGTATGCATGCGTAATGCACACAAATGCATGGAAAGTATTCATCCCATACAAGCTCTAATGATCTGCTGGTCTATGTCGATCTATTCTAGGGATCTGTCAAATCGCTCGAGCTCCCTCCCCCCCCCCCCCCCTCTCAGCTCCGCCTCCCCCCCCCCCCCTCATCTCGCCTCTAACTCTGCACTTTGTTTTCTTATTATGTTCTTGTGGTACTAGCTGAGTACAAAGAAGTTGAATTCATGAATAATTAGTAGTCATATCACACAATTTTTTGAATGATTGTGGTATTTCAATGTATTTATTTGTTTTGGCTACCACTGAAGCAGTTCAAAATACATAAAGTTAATCTGTTTGATAAATCAATTTGATAAATCAAAGTCTTTCACAGTACTTTGTAGACAATAAGGTGATGATGATACCCCCTCATGCAAGGATAACTGCATGTATCTATTTATGTAGAACTATATCAACACTGCAAGATATATTTTTGAAAAAAAAAACCACAATGTCCATCATTTTTAAAAGTGTCCCTTTGAGAAGCTTTACAACCTTTCAATGTGCGATTTCTCATATGATGTAGGGGTAAATATCATTGAAAACACATTTATGATTTTTTAAAAATCAATTAAGAAATGTGACCTCTACCATGTCTACTACTAGTATGTACAGGGAGTCTCGAACAGTGCGCGCGCACACAAATCCCGATACGGGACTCTCGCGCGGGATAATGAACACGCAGTACAATATTGTAGTAAACGCTACTCATACTACTAGTGTACTGTATGTATCGTACGGAATTCAAGGCACAAAGTTTACGCTGCTAGTGCGTGCTAGTGCTGCGTTTAGTCCAGTTTCAAGTAAAAATATACACGTTTGTCGTTAGCCATGGCGAAAAGGTCATCATCTTCTCACCCTACCGGCAGTATTCAAGATATTAAGAAAGTGAAAAATCCGAGTATGACAGCGTCAGAGAGCAAAGAAACTGAACTCTATTCTCTTCACGAAATGTTTGGCGTTATTTCCAGCCAATTAACTCAGCAAGATTTCAGTGCTCTAAAAAGTTTGTTCGTCGGAAGTCTCGTGAACGAAGATCGAGGAAGAATCAAACGCCCATCAGATCTCTTCTTTGCGATGGAAAGAGCTCGATTGTGCGATTCTTCGAACTTCTATGAGATTCTTAACGTCTTAAGGATGATTACAAGACACGATCTTATGCCATTTGTATCCCGACGAAAAAGAAGGAGAGGTAAGTTATTGGCTATGTAATGAAGAATGTAGAAAAAAGCACAGATCAACTTTGGTAGTCCGATATATTCAGATCTGTGTGGTCACAGGATAAGGCGCACTGCGCCTGGAGTTGGAAGGGTGCCCATCAACGCCCTCCCTGGCCATGACATGGCCTGGGTAAACAGTGCTGTGTGGGCAGAACCCGACATGCGTGTTGTGTACAAAAGACAGTGTGGGGTGTGAAATGCAACATCCAGCTGGAGTGCGTGTTACTGTTTTGTTTTATTTTTTTTTTTAATAATAGCATGAGTGGGTTTGCTGTCTGTTTTTGCTGCAATAACTTTTCTTTTTCTTCGGACTTCCGACCCGTGAGACTGAGTGAGAGTGACCACAATCAACTTGCTTGTGGATGCCTTGAGTTGAGTTGCTGATTTATTCTGTCACTTTCGGGGAGGTCTAGAGTAGTGGACCCAGTTTGCGGTAGGTTAAGGCCTTTTCAAGGGTATTTAGTAGTATTCTGGTAAAACGGGCAACAGAAATTAAATAATTTTTTTATTTTTATTTTATTTTATTGGAAGAGGTACCAAAAGGCCTCTTGACACTGCATCACAATTTTGTATGGTGGACAATTACCCTAGTCATAATAATCAATTTTATGCAGAAAATTTGCAACCACCAAGAGGACCCGGTTTGCAGCAGGGGGGTCCAGTTTGCAGCACCCCACACAAAAATGTCCCCTGATTTCTTCAAA
The DNA here is from genome assembly GCF_040938485.1 of Diadema antillarum. Taxonomy (NCBI): domain Eukaryota; kingdom Metazoa; phylum Echinodermata; class Echinoidea; order Diadematoida; family Diadematidae; genus Diadema; species Diadema antillarum. The sequence goes on from NW_027271335.1 coordinate 237,501, forward strand.
CACTAAACTTTTGCAAAAAAAAAAATTTTTTTTTGATGGTTCAACTAGTTTTCAGCATGTTAGAACACTTTATTTGGATTCATTATCTCGATCCTTCACGATTTCATAGTTTTTCAAGATCGCATGTATTTCATCAATTTCCACCCATTTTGACATGTAAAATAGCGCTATGTGTGAATCAAAATCCCTTAGGGGTGTCGCAAACCGGACCCATCCCCGACATTTTGGTCACCGTTGCAATCCTCAAAACTGACAGAGGAAATGAATTTTAGAATATTTAACACAGTTACACGAGGAATCCTTACCATGCCAGGCCTCTTTTGATAGTAAGATTTTGTATAAAGATACAAACAAGGGATGATGGTGGTTGCCTAGCAACAGGGCTAATCTTAACGTTTTGTTAAGAAAGACATACTTTTTTAAAAACTGCGTGACACAGACGGTTTAAATTAGAATTACATTTGTATGAAGACCATCATCCGAGTTATTTCATAATTCTGGTATCAAAAGAAAGCTCTTCAGTTGCTTTTCAGATAGAACAATTTAGAAAAAAAAAATACCCTTCTACTTTCGAAGATATGGTTAGATATTCCTTGGGGTGCCGCAAACTGGACCCCTGCAGCAAACTGGTGCCCCGACTCTAGACTCTAACAAGTTATGCGAGTCTTCAAAGGGTTCAAGTAGTTGCAGAAATAATCATCCAAATAAATACATGTACATAAATAAATGATCAATAAACTGACAAGTCCATAAATACATTAATGACAATAATAATGAAAAGTGAGTGCTAAGCAACTACTCCTGGACCGAGGCTTGTGTGGCTGTGATTTCTCTGCAATCCACAAATGAATTTAACGGATACCACCGGTATTGTGATCGGCACCTGCACCAAGGTTCAACCTCCCATGCATGCCAAGGTTTGATTGTGCGCAAAAGCACATAGGTTTCTACGTGTAGCAGGCAGTCAAATTTCGGATGGCATTGCAATTGTGGTCGAATGATGGGCAGCTTGCATTACTGTACATGTTTCTTTTTTTTTTTTATTGTACTAGAATGTAATTTATGTAAGACAAAGTAAAAAAGAAAAAAGTAAAATTCAGTTTGTCCTCCAGATCTCCAGAGCTTGGAGAGAGATGATACACAAGGTCCTTACTAAAAGTTACAATTATTTTTTATTAGAAGCTGCTGCATCTGCCTACAGTACAATGGGCAACTGCAAACTAGCATGAGGCGCTAATAGCGTAGTTTTGCACCACTATAAAATTAGGCTACCATAGCGCCTTCCAAAATTCAACCGCCGACTTCATGTGGAAACCTACATGTAGATGCTTTTGCATGCGGTCAAATTTGGGCACGGGAGGTCGAACCTTGGTGCGGGTTTTTTTTAATGATTTTTAAGCGTGCAGAAATTAACCCTAAGGCTAAGCATTTCACAACCTGAAATACTTGCATCTGAGTCTCTGAATTCAGGTAAAAGTTGAATACTTGCTGCTAATTGTCCCCGCCGAACGAGTTCGAGCAGGGGACTATGAAACGGGCTCCGTACGTGTGTGTGTCCGTGTGTCCGTCCGTGTGTGCGTCCGTGTGTGATCAAAATCTTCAATTTGCTACTTCTCTGTCATTTATGAGCCAATTTTGATTCTGTTTGCTTTATATGATAGCACTACATGGGAGCTTTGAAACTTCTACACAGAATTTCAGTCGTGACCTTTGACCTTGACCTTTGACCTATATTGTACATTTTGCTACAAAATGCTACTCCTTCGCCATTTCTAACCCGATTTCGATTCCGTTTGCTTTATGTGATGGCACTAGGTGAGGGCTTCAAAACTTCTACACAGAATTTTGACCTTTGACTTCTTTGACCTTTGACCTTGATTTTTTGACCTATATTGTACATTTTGCTACAAAATGCTACTCCTTCGCCATTTCTAACCTGATTTCGATTCCGTTTGCTTTATGTGATGGCACTAGGTGAGGGCTTCAACACTTCTACACAGAATTTTGACCTTTGACTTCTTTGACCTTTGACCTTGATTTTTTGACCTGTATTGTACATTTTGCTACAAAATGCTACTCCTTCGCCATTTCTAACCCGATTTCGATTCTGTTTGCTTTATGTGATGGCACTAGGTGAGGGCTTCAACACTTGTACACAGAATTTTGACCTTTGACTTCTTTGACCTTTGACCTTGATTTTTTGACCTGTATTGTACATTTTGTTACAAAATGCTACTTCCGGCGGGGACATATATTACGCACCGCGTAATTTCTACTTTTCCTTGTTTTGACACTTTCTGCACATTTTGGTATGACTTCACAGCGCTGTTGTGTGCGTGTACAATTGAATGTATCATACCAACGGCTGGATTACCGTGTACGTGTACAGTATGTATCAAACTGGACTGACTGACTGCCTGCTTGAGTATAGCGCGCAGCTTCAATTCAAGAGGTCAAGTTGTTCCGTAATATGTAAAAGTGTCGTAAAGTGTTTTCTGTTGGACTTTTGAAACTAACTGTGCATACATCATGTTTAGGTTGTGAAATATTAATGGTTAGTTTGTACATGTTTGAAAGCATGCATGGTGCGAAATGGCCCTTGCATCCTAGCCCAATAGCAGCTTTGGAAACTTTGTAGTGGATACATGTTTACATACTTTAGGTTGTGAAATATTAATGGTTGGTTTGTACATGTTTGAAAGCATGTACTTTTGTACATGGTGCGAAATGGCACTTGCATCCTAGCCCAATAGCAACACGTAAGTACATTGTACATGGTCTTTGAAACCAAGCCAGGTTCATTATATGCATGTACGCTGGTGCGAGTGTGTGTGGAGACTTGTCCATTCACAACATACATGTACATCACACTGTGTACAATGTACGTTCTGATGTTCTCAACAGCACACACAGTATTACATAGTGGCTGCGTTGCAGGATTCTTGGCTTGTGGAATGACAGTGAATATGCACTATCAGAGATTCTAATACAATGTGTACATGACATCAGGATTGGTAGGTTAATTTCCAATGTTTTGTTTTTTGTTCGGCTGCTCAAAAGAGTAGTAAATATTTTTTTTAAAAGTCAATGTGGTTAATGAAAGAATAAAGATGCAAACGGGGACATGAAACCCAAATTTTCATTGGCATTTAAAAAAAAAAAAATGTAAGCAGCTTAAAAGAATTGACACAGAGTAAAAACTTGGGTGAGCATAAGGACGAGAAACTACTTTTTACTTTCCGTACGTCCGTCCGCATTCGTTTACGCGATTACTTGAGTAATATTGACTGGAATTTTACCAAACTTGGTCCAAGTATAAAGTATGATAAGGCAATTACTTCATTAGATTTTGGATGAAATTGGCCAAAGGTCAAAGGTCAAAGGTCAAGGTCAAATCATATTGTGTTCGTTTACGCGATAACTCAAGACTGGATCAAGCAAATTTCACCAAACTTTGTCCGAGGATGATGTATGATGGGACAATTACTTGATTAGTTTTTTAGTGAAATTGGACAAAGGTCAAAGGTCAAAGATCAAGGTCAAATCCTAAAATTTATCTGTTTACGTGATAACTCCAAACTGGATGAAGCAGCTTTCACCAAACTTGGTCCAAGCATGATGTATGATGGGGCAATTAGTTGAGTAGATTGTAGTGACATTGGCAAGAGGTCAAAGGTCAAAAGGGCAAGGTCAAATGTCAAAAATGTTGCTATATCCCCCATATCTATGCAATGCCTGAAGGTATTTTCTTGAAACTTAGTGTAGACATGTACTACTGCATAAAGAGTCTCCAGAGAGAGTTTCATGTCACAAGGTCAAAGGTCAAAAGGTCAAAGGTTAGGTGAAAATGCTACTGTTTCACTTTTCTCGCAAATGGTTTAATGTATCTTCATGGAAATTGGTACATACGCATGTACTGACTGGCAGGGAGTATCTAGGGAATGTAGGGGTCATGGGTCAATAGTCAGGGGATCAAAGGTCAAGGTCAACTCCTCAAATTTATACTATTTCCGTCATATAGTAGCAGGCCTCGAATTAACCGACAGCCACCGACGGCCATGGCCATGGCCGTCGGTGCCCCTCTCGTTGGTCGCAATGCCTTTTTTTCCTTGATCAAAGTTACGGCCAAAAAAAAATGTGCCCTTTTTCTTGTGGCTGTGGTGCCCTTTTAGAATGAAAGTTATTATTTATGACGTATAATATGCCCTTTCTCAAAGTCTACACTTTAATAAGCTTGAACAACTTTCCTGATCTCAAATACCATACCTTCAGTTCACTCGCGTCCCAATATATCTGATTCAAACTCAAAGTATCTTTCCGAGATACAAGACGACTTGTAGAAGTCTACGTACATGTACAGGTACATGTACGCCCGACCGGCTTTTACCGTCCCGACTGCCTCCGCAGCGCAGCGGCCATAGAGTTACTAGCTACTGTAGGCAGCGGCGGGCCGGAGCAAGTGGTCGCAAGCCATGCTAAAAAATGCCAGGCCTGTCGGACGGCTGCGAGCATTGCCATCTCTCTTGCTCTGCATTCATGCCCGCATGCTCAAAGCAAAATGGCGCCGGAAGTGCTCCAAAGTGAGCGCGGCGTACGCGTTGAGAACGTACTGTATTACAGAACCTACATCGTAATGCGTATGGCCTACTGCCTAACGTCGTCTGCTGCGGAGAGATCTTATGCGTGTGTGCGCTGCTGGAGTGTAGCAGCACGGTCGATAGCATACAGCTCTATGGGGCATTCACATCACGTATAAACACCCAACATGCCCTTTCCAATGTGGCCTTGGTGCCCCTCTGACTGACCTAAGTGCCCTGGCCTCTTGGAAAAAGTGCCCTTTTCTAAATGGCCTTGCCCCTCCAAAATCCTATATCGAGGCCTGTAGTAGTATACGCAGTGCTTGCATTATTATTTTTAAAACTTGACATTGTACATGTATTACCTAATGGAGATTCTCTGGGAAATTTCCAGCCAGAAGGTCAAAGGTCAAAGGTTAAGAGTCAATGGCCAGGTTTAAATGCAAAAAAAAAAAAATCTATTTTATACTGTAATTCACTGTTTCTTCATACCTTGAAAATTACTCAATGCATAAAAGGGTTGTTCAGAAGTCAAGTAAAAATCCTCAGTTCCCCAATACATGTACCTGCACTCTTACAGTTATAGCAAACCTAGTTCAAGGAAAGTGAACATTCAAGATATTTCTGACAAACCTGTCATTTCAATATTTTGCCAGTTATGTGAAACTGTCATCACACATTGTGAAGACATTGTACCATACACCTATTGGGAGAATCATGCATTATGGCGGAGGCATCAGTCGCCATAGCGACATTTCTAGTTTTTTTTTTATTTGCCTGATATATTGATTGTACAATTGTGAGGTCGAGACTCTCTGTTTTCTAGATTATTGTAAATAATTTTTTCTTTTTTGCTCCACAGCATGTAAAATCAGCACGATACTGCAATAATGCTAAAAGTGTGTGCAATGGGAGATCTAGGAGAAAGAAATTAGATTAGAAAGTAAGCATACAAATGTGTGGCATATAGTGTAAAAGTGGAACTTGTACAATATTGTACATATACCACAAGGTAGATACTCTCATTTGCTAATTTGTTTTTGGAAAAAAAGAGTGCTTTCCCAGTACCGGTAAGTAATCGTACAGTTCATAATACTTCAAAGGGATTTTACCTGTCGGATAAGCAGACCTCCTCCAACTTATCATATTTAAATATTTGCATTTTTTAATGTTATTTGACAGCTGTTTCAGACCAAGTGGATCAATACCTTGACCAGTGTACTTCAGGGTCTGGCTTCAACTCACCATCAACCTCCACACCTGTGCCCTCCTCCTCAGCAGCAACAGAAGCTGGTCCAACTTCCAAGTCAACGCCATCTCACCCCACAAGAACTCTTTCAAAAGTTAAACCTCGATTTTGTTCTAGCTCATCTGCACCCTCTTCTTCCTCTGACTCGTCAACCCTCCCCTCATCATCGTCATCATCGGCACCAGCATCGAGTCGGAGACATCGAGGAATGGGGGCAGAGGAGCAGGGCCAACCAGATGGACAGCATTACCACCTTGAGACCAGAAACCCAAGTGGGCCTGGGCAAGAAGCTGCTGAGAGGAACTGTAGAGAGAGTACATCCCAAGCTACTGGAATGCCACCAAGATCCCAAAGAACTGTTGGCATCTCACCAGAAGCAAGAGGCTTGCCTAGAGAAAGGCCCAAGCACACATGTGGTAATCTTATGAATTAATATTCATGAAATGATTGTCATGATGCCAGGGTACAGTTTTGAAATGGTTTGAAGAAATATGCAATTTTTGGCAGGGAGTTAAAGATCGACTTCCCTGAAAGACAATATTATTTTGATAAAAACTGTGTCATACTGTACATGTGAAAATGAGATGCACCACAATAATTTTGAGAGGCCTTACATGAGTACAGTTAATATACTGAATTACAACGTACTGGTACACGTATGCAGAATGCTACAATGTACATATATTTTCAAATCGTTGCAGAACGCTTGACTGCAAAGAGAGTCCAGAAATAATAATAATAATAATAATAATAATGATAATAATAATAATAATAATAATAATAATAATAATAATAATAATAATAATAACAATAATAATAATAATAATAATGATAATGATGATAATAATTATAATAATAATAATGACAATAATAATAATAATAATAATTATTATTATTATTATTATTATTTTATTATTATTATTATTATTATTATTATTATTATTATTATTATTATTATTATTAACACATGCTAAATTGCACAAATTGTGGGGTCAATTCCAGTTAGGGTTGCGTTTGTCTGAAAATCAGTATTAGCAGTTCGTGTGAGAATTATCTGTATTGATCTTTACATTTGTACAGTGTTTTCTAGTGGGTTGGATGGTCAAAACACTTGACATCAGTCAAGACAAACTTTGATCTCTGTCTCATCATGAATTTTAGGCTGTCTTTCTAACAGTATCCATTTGCATAGATCATACATGTACTTGCCCTAGTGTGTGCATAACTACAGACATCTGGTTATGTAGCTTTTAATACTCCATTCTGAATGCTCAGGCTGGGAATGTACCTATTAAAGTCCCATGATGTCAAAGTGTCATATATGGGAATATCTACAGTTGCAGTGAATGTTAACTATCAGTCATTACTTCATCTTGCCAGATATCAGATTACGTGTGCGAGCAGAGTACTGCTGTCATGATGGCGCCCTCATTGGCCAGATCCACTCCAATGAACGAGATCCTCTGCGACGGCAACTAGAACTTTTTTCTCAAGCAAGTGCCATCTTGAAGTCCCGCGACCTTGGCTCCATTGTTTGTGATATCAAATTCTCAGAATTGACCTACTTGGATGCCTTCTGGCGAGACTACATAAACGGATCTCTCTTAGCTGCACTGAAAGATGTCTTCATTACTGATTCACTGCGTGCTGCCGTGGGGGATGAAGCTATCAAATTGTTAGTAAATGTTGATGAAGATGACTACAGGGCTGGCAGGAGCAAGCTGCTGCTTAACTTGGTCAGTTGATGCAGATTTATTCACACTGACTGACTGACTGGCTTAAAGTCTGAGATTTTACTTGATGTGTTCATGGAATATGATGGATTGGAGAGACTTGAGATTTTTTAATTATTATTTACAAAATTGATTGCTTTGTTACAGGTAGGATATTGCTTACGTTAGGGCAGAAATGATCCAAGATATGCAATACTTACTCAAGAAACTGTCTAGTAATGGAAATTTCCATGTGTCTCCCTTGAATAGAATGAAGAATAATTTTATGAATGAAATGTATCATAGGCAGAAACATTTTGATGTGTTTTTTAATGCCTCCGCCAACGAAGTGGCCGGAGGCATTATGTTTTCGGGTCGTCCGTCCGTCCGTACGTCCGTCTGTACGTCCGTCCCATTTTGTTTTTGTCGATATCTCAAGAACTGTGTGGTGGTTTTACATCAAACTTGGTATGAGGGTATATCCTGGGGGGATAATACTTTGTTTGGATTTTAGGGTCACGGGGTCAAAGGTCAAAGGTCACAGGTTATTTTGTGAAAAGAAAAGGTTGAAATTTCATGTTTTTCTCCATATCTCACAAATGGTTCAAGGTATCTTCATGGAACTTAGTACATATGCATGTACCGATGGGCAGTGATTATCTAGGGAAGTTGGGGGTCATGGGTCAAAGGTCAGGTGGGTCAAAGGTCAAGGTCAATTCCTCAAAATATCACTACTTTCCTTATATTTGTGCAATGCCTTAAGGATTTTTTTTTAACTTGATGTATGCATGTATTACCCAATATATATTCTGTGGGAAGTTTCTTGCCAAAAGGTCAAAGGTCAAAAGGTCAAAGGTCAAGTGAAAGTGCTAGATTGCACTTTTTCCTCCATGTCTCGAAAGTAACTCAAGGTATCATCATGAAACTTACATATTTATGCATGTTCTACCTAACAGTGATTCTCTTTGGAACTGTGCGGTCAAAGATCAAAGGCCAGGTTTAGATAATACTATTTTACCATTTGATACTGAAAATACTTTTTTGCAATACCTTGAAAATTACTCAATGCATAAACTTATAAAAGGGTCAAAAGTCAAGTAAAAATCATCAGTTCCCCAAATGCCTGCACTCTGACGTTTTAATCATTCGTCCGATTGAACCTAGTTCTAGGAAAGTGAACATTCAGCACATTTGTGGCAAACCTGTCATTTTAATATTTTGCCACTTGTGTGAAACTGTCATCACACATTGTCAAGACATTGTACTATAGACCTATTAGGAGAACCATGCATTATGGCGGAGGCATACCAGTCGCCGTAGAGACATTTCTAGTTTTTCCTGCTACTTGCGATATGCCAAAAGCTTCCATGCTTTTCCAAGTATCTCTGCAAAGTGGCTCAAAATTGTCAAAGTGCAGAAATTACTCTAGTGCTCATGGCTAGATAAAAAGTATTCATTTCTTATACTACATTGTCAGGGTTCCATTGCTATTTATTGTCATAGAAAATATGTGATAGAATATGTTTGGTTCATTTTCCTTCCACACAAGTCTTAGACAGCAAACATCCATCAGAAAGAGCTGTAATTTGAAAAGGGAAACAATCCCACAGATGAGACAGTCCTCACTGTGAACATGCACATGCTATTAAGTGAGTTGAAAAAGCATGAAATTTTGTGATATCCAGGGCATATCCAATAAGCAGTGCTCACAGGCTCATGATTAACATTACAGCCACCAAGATCAACCTTATTGAACCATGGTGTACTCAAAACAAAATATGTACTCTGTGGACTTATTTGAAGAATTATGTGAGAATTAATCCAAGGTCCAATTCAACCCTGTCAAAGAGGACACATCCATTAGAAGCCAAAGTCCAAATGTGATATTTGGGACTGGTCTTGAGTATGTTGAAATTTATTTATGGCATATAATTGAGCTTGGCATGAGAATAGTTTAGTGATATCCATGGTGATTTGGCTAATGATACCAATAAAGCAATTTGCTGCATAGTTTGTCCATGTCTACATGGGTGCAATATAAGCAGATTCAAGAGCAGAGTGGGAGTAACTTTTTTTCCCTTTTTTTTTTTTCATTGCAAAAGATCAGACATTAGCATGCCAGTGTCCAGCTTTCACTCATTAAGCCTGTGTTACTTTTCTGTGTTGGTGATTTAGATTTTGATGCCATTGTAACTTGCTCTAAATATTTTGAATTTCAGTATGTTATTCACTATGGCTCCCTGCTACTCATATTGATTAGCAGAGCCTAAAAATTTGTATGTAACCAGGGGCGGATCCAGGGAGGACCGCAACCGGCGCAGGCCCCCCCCCCCCCCCCCTTTATTTTTTGTTGAAACAAAAGAAATAAAAATAAAAAAATGGGGAGAGGGGTGCGTGCGCCCCCCCCCCCCCCCCCCCCCTTTAATTTTGTAAACGCGCCCCTTCTTTACAAAATTCCTGGATCCGTCCCTGGTAAATGTTGATGCTAAGATATCTGCTTCAGAAAGATGTTTGCTGTTGTTTTGAGTTGTTGTAATTGCAGTAATCACATCTGGAAGTGAATGCTCAAGGTGGAATTATCATTTCCCTACTGCTGGCACAGTAAGTGCAATGATTTCTCCGTAAAACAAGTGTAAACTTCTGTATAGAATACATCCTTGATATCTCTTTGGATGATGGATCAATTATCACTAGAAATTAGAGCCATGGTGTCTGATCCTTATCAGTGCAATGGAGAGGTAGGAAAGAGTGTTTGTGAATTCATGCTGTGGTTTATTGATTTCCCATTGCACATTGACACAAGAAGTATTTTTAGAATATTGAATGTTACATCCTATTTGATTTTGTGTTTTTTCATCAATATTTGAATCCGGGAAACACTGAAATCGAATTCTAGGTTCAGATGACAACTAGAGATAAATACACAAATCTTTTGAGATACGGTCTATTGAATGTTTGTAAGAATTGAATGTTGTGATATTTAAGTGATTCAAATATAGCCCAAGGTAATTTAAAAGCAAGTTTACAGCTTGTTTCCACAACATAGTTCCACACCAGGCAAAATTGTTACTTTGATTTTTGTGTCATTTAATGATTTTTTTTTTCAATCCTAAACATAGGACGACCCGAAATTGGGGCAGTGGGTTTTGCTTTTTGTCATTGAATCTTAATTTTAAAGTCAATATACTTATTTGAATGTAGAATAACATTACGGAAGTCCTGTCAAATTCAAGCAGTTTCACATAATCAATTAGTGAAGTGTGTTTTTCACACAGGCTATCTGTAATGATATGTGGTGCAATGTTTTTAGTCCAGTACAGGTGTATTATACAGAAGTTCTATTGTATCCCTTTAGGTTTCACATAATGACTCCTGTAGATTGCTCCTGGAATAAACACACCCTATAGACATTACACTATAATTATATGTAAGTGACCCTTTGGTTAAGTGAAGAAGAAATCACAGTGCAGTATATCCGCTTAATTTTCTTTTAATGCTCAGAATTTTTCCCATGAGGAAAGTTGTTTTGATATTGAGCAAAAATGAAGGCAACTGCTTCTTTCATTTTTGTTGTTGACAAGTGGCAAGATATTGTGCCCATTTGAATGACAGTCAAGTGATATACTGTGATGTGGGCAATGTGACTTTCATTGTATTCATCATATCTGTGTCCTCAAATATTACCATGTGTGAAAAGGAGGGGGAAAAAAAAAGAGATGAAATTAGCAAGAGATTGTGTGGACTGCCCTGGTTTGGTCTTGCACGCCTCCAAATTTGGGACCTGATGCACTCATAGTGGCATGCTTCAGACTATGAGACTGAATGTCCCTGAGCAGATGCAATCCAGACCATGACTTGGTGTGGTCTGAATTGGTTTGTTTTGCTTTAGCATGGTACATTCTGGCATGGTTTGTCTTACTTGTAACTGAATGCAGTCAATGACTTTGTTTTCACAAACCTTCGTCCACTGTATGTGACCCGTCACAATGGCAGCGTAATAAATGATAATGATAATGAATAACATTAAATAGCGCTTAATATTGATTCTGAGCGCATCGATCCGGAAAAAAAAAAGTATGACATTGAAATAAAATACAGCATTATGTGCATGTACAACTTATAATATAACAACAACAGCAACAACAACAACAGAATTAAAGATGAGTAAACAGATAAGTTTTCAACAATGACTTGAACTTATCAACATTTTCAGCACTACAAATATAGAGAGGGAGTTTATTCCAAAGAGACAGGGAAATAACAGAAAAAGCCCTATCGCCATTGTGGGTACAGGTGTGGGGACCATGGGATAGTTGGAGAGTGGAGGAAGAATGAAGAGAACGGGTTGAAGTGGAGGAGCGTAAAGAAATTAAGTCTTTAAGATAAGATGGAGCAAGATTATTACATATCTTGTAAACAATAAGGAGGATTTTGAAGGTGATATGTTGATGTATGGGGAGCCAGTGGAGGGATTGTTACTGAACATTAATCTTTTGATGTTGAAAAATCAATAGCGATCAAGTATTCCAGTGATATATAAAGTTCACCACTTCCATAAACCATTATTTTTACAACATTCTGCTACCAGAGAAATCACAATTTCAGTTATGATGCAGTCAGTCATGCCGGAGATTTGACTTAAGAAAGCACACAAAGAAAGTTTTTATTTTTAAACCATTATAAAACTTTGAAATTTGCCAAAGATGTAATGAAGATATTGAATTGGTGATATGTAAACACTTCAAATTTCTCATCATTCAGCCCATCTACTGTATTTCAGTTTCCCTTGTTTGTCATTGTTTCCATACCTGTAACTTATCAGAGTAACATGGTGACTTGTCACACGTATAATTTTATTGCAAAGCGAAGGAAGAAAACACACTCCAGTGGCCATGGAGGCAAGTCTTACCAGCTAAAAGAATGCTGTCTTTAATGACATGCTACAACTCTATGGTCACAAAATTTATTTTCCCACCTTCCCATGACTTTCATTGCAGGCCTATTACATATTATGTCTTGAGTCTCATTTTAAACCGTCATTTAGGAGCTAATTTTCCTGAGCTGGATTATGTTTTAACTCTACTGACTACACTGTAATATTCAAACTGTTGGAGATGTGTTGTCAATCACCAAATATCGGTCTTTAAAAGAAGTTTACTTGGATAAGGGAAATTATTCTTGAGCTGATTACTGTGTGTATATGTCCAACAAATTTTGGGTAGTTTCTATAACAGTACAGTAGTTTAAACGGCACAAACTACATGTTCTCTTCAAAAAACGATGCACAAAAATAGGAAGGTAATGTCATTAACACCTAATCCCACATGTTTGGATATGAAATTTGCTGTTGTTTTGTATTGTGTAGCTGTTAATGATTTTCATATTTATTTCCCTCGATCCCCCAAAGTGACTCTTTTGCAGATGACTCATGTTTAGTCCAGAATAGACTAATGGCAAGGAACTCACACAACTTCTTGTTGGTGAAGCACAGGAAATAAATTCTCAGAGTTATGGTTAGTAAAAGTGAAGATCTGACAATGTTCAATAAATACCATATTGGGAGCCTGAGGGTTAATGAAACTTAGCCATGGGCAATACTGGCAGGGTATCGAGAGGTATCAACTGTACCACTCTGATGTGTGAAATTGTCTTGGAGATACTGTTATAATAATATAAGCTTTCTTTTTTAAGACTCACTCTAGCATTTTGACAATGCCTCATGGCTGATGAATGAGACGTACTTGCCACACTGAGTATTGCGTAAAACGGGTGAATGTGAGACTGAGTGGTGCAGCCACAAAGCCATTTAAAACATCTTTTTTTACTGCTCCTTCATGATGTACACGATACATGAATTATTGACATTTAGTAGTCAATCTGCAGTTGTTATGCCAATGAATCCTGTGTCAATGCAAGTAGCATTGGCAGCTACAGCAGGCAGCGTAGGCTGGAGGGATGAGCAAGCCACTGATACGCGCACTATTTATGCATATTAATTATATGCTGACATCACTTGAGCAATGCGGTAGCTGATTGGCCGCTACCTTTTTGGTAGCAAAACGAGAAGAAACCATGTTGAAAATAAGAAATTCATGTCAGGTTTCAAAAAAGCCTCGTGGCTGTGCCACTTGGTCTTGCATTTGCTCGTTCAAGCGCAGTTAGTCTCTTCTCCAAGCCTCAGCCGTGAGACCTTATCAAAAGGCTAGATTCACTAAGACAATACATTTCATGCAACTGAGAAGAAGATTTTGATTAGCATGCTCACAAGAAACCTGTTTATTTAACTGTTTATTTCAGCCTGTATTCTGTACACATTCTTGCGGAGCATGCTTGTCTCTGTTAGCCATTAGTTTATACATGGACGTCATGCCCCTCATATGACAGAATATAAAGTGAACATTTTATATTGTTCACTTCATCTGTGCGCATGATGGGTGCTTCAGTTTGCCTGTTGAGAGCCCTCTCACATGAGAAGACAGGAATGTGTTTGCTATCCTCAAAACCTTGAAGGAAATCCAAGAGACTTGGGACTTTTAGAATTTCCTAATCACTTTGTCTCATTTTGTTGTCCTTGTGTGATATAAAATTGAGCCAGAATTGTACATACAAACTGTAGATCTGACTTCATTCAAGAGTAATATGAATGGTTGTGTATTCACATGTGTCAGAAAATGTCTCAGTTGTTAATAGACAATATAAAACTTTAAAAAAGAAGAAGCTGTGTCCTTTTGTAAGTAATGGGTATGCTGTTACAAAAATGACATTCTGTCAAGATGACCTTTATAAAACATCAGTTTGACAGTCTTGTGATTATTATTTCATTGCATCATTAATGGGACAGATAGAGTTAATAAATTGTTCCTCATATTGTCACTTCCTTTCCCAAACTTTGGGTTTGCTTAGTGTTAAAGTTGAATCAGAGGAAAAGAAGAATTGTATGCAAGATAACTGATACCATGCAATAAATATGAAATGTGCATAGAATTATCATTATAGATGTATTTCACACAAGGCCTGTTACATTCCTGACTTGTTGAGTTTAGGTGTCTTGAAAACAAAATGTAAAAGGGAAAGAAACGAAATAATGCATTTGTTCTTGTCTAAAACAGAAATGAGAGAAGAGGGAGAGGGAGAAGGAGGGAGAGAGAGGGGGGAGAGAGAGACATACTGAGATGGGGAGAGATTTTAAAACTTTAGAGATGTGTGACTTGACAAAACATACAATTCGTACTTAGAGATGTGTACATCGTATTTTGTCTGTATGATGCAAGAAAAAGGTTATGTCATTCGCAATCATTGACACTTATAGATTAGATTGATAGTCACACTGCTTGACCATTGTATCACAATCATTGGAATGGTTCTATTTCTTTAAATTTAATTGAAAAAAGAATCATTCAGTACATAATTTCTCCTGTAGATCTGAGGTCAATTCCATGAATGCAGGTTGTGTGGGTATGTGTGTGTTGTACTAAAAAAAAAACCAAAAAACAAAAACAAAAACAAACAAAATGGAGGATACGGATCATAATTGTTTCTAAACAAGAGAATTAAAAATTACTATTTGAGATGACTGCTTAAAGGAGAGAGGAGCTTATATTTTTGTTTTAAAAAATGAGGATGAGCAAGAACACATTGCTATACAGAATTTAACAGGTGAATTTAGTGTAGTTGTCCATTCTTGTGAATTCTGTAGTCTCTCTATGTACTGCGTACTTGCTTGTATCAGCTGATGCCACGTACATGAGATTTTGTGCCTGGTGAAGGAAACTCGAAGGAAACAAATGGAGTCTCGAACAAAAGCTATACATTATATTTATAAATGTAAATAGATAAATAAGTATATATACAGTCAAACCTGTCTTAGTGACCACCTGTCTATAAGGACCACTTCTTGCCTCCCTTGGGTAGCCACTTTAGACAGGTTTGACTGATATATATATATATATATGCCTAAAAACACTACATGCCACACGCAGGATACCACAATTAATGCACAGTAACAAATTATCTATTTAATTATAGGTCTATATTATGTATGAATACATGTATGTCTGCATGCGTGTGTAAATCAAATGTGGTATGTGTTCATCATAACTATTAAAAAAAACACACACACAAAGGCAATACTACTCTATACTGCATAAACAATACTATTTAGATGAAACGATATATTTAGCACCACACATTTTGTCAAGAGGCCAGGGGGGATGAGGGAAAAAAATGTTTAAGAGTAAAGACTTATGTGTGTACATCAGTTGAACCCCACTTATTTCTCATATCATGTTTGTATAATACACACAGACAGTTATGCATGACCAGTTCTTACACTCATTTACACTGAATTTCAAGGGATATCAAAGGGTAGCAAGCCAATGACAGAAATATTAAGATTCCAACGAACTGTATTGAAGGCAAAGCAAAAATAAGCATCTCATATTTTGGTGACACGACATTTGCTCCTGTGACATTGCTCCTCGCATTTTCTCCGAGGACACAGGGTTATGGTTAGGGTTTTGTTTGTGGGTAGAATTTATGTTTTGTCTTATACCCTGCAGATATTTCATAGAAGCAATTGTCGAAGGTGTAAATGTCATGGAACCCGTTTTTTTTTTTTTTTTTTTTTTTTTGGTTTTTTTTAATGTCTGCATGCTGTCACCTCGGGTGTCAGCCTGACAATTTTACAAATAAAACGTCCATAGGCTTTCATCCACATTTACATAGACTTAAACCGTAATGTGAAGGTTTCTCTCATAAAGTGGAAAAAATGAAATAGATGAAATGGTGATTGAAAATCAAGGTAAAAGAGTAATCAATTTAAACGGAGCTGAACGTCAAAACAGAACCCTGGGCCACCACGGTGGCAAAGCTGCAGAACACGAAAAGGTCATCTAAGGTCGAGCGAGATAGAATATGCAAATGAGCTACATTGCGTCGACTTGCCTGGATGAGACGAATAGAAACATGTTCGTCGCAGTACCGATGTGGGATAGCAGTTTTGTTGAATGAGGTAAGAGATGATTTTTCGTGAAACGATTGGATTTTGATAGTTTGTGAGGAGTAGAGAGTGACATACCGTTTTATCCGGATATTTTGTGGTATTTTTTTGTGTTCGGGAACGGAAAACATGTTTTGACAGCGCACAGTCGCTTTGCGAAGCCAAGCGGTTGCGAACTTGTCTCGTAGGCCGTGTGCGCAGGGCTCGTTATACTTGCTGTTGGCTACAGATGGAGGGCATGGATGATACACACAGAGAAGCAACCAAATCGAGATACGTGCAAAGGGAAGAGAAATAAGTAGATGCGAGTCTAGTGCAACATTAGTAGGATGTCGATTCAGTATATGTTTTTTCTCTTTGGCGACAAAACCTTAATTTTGATATTTTTGTGGTATGAGTGCCAGTATAGTCAATCGGTGCTTCTAAGAGTTGTTAAACTCGGTTGTTAGAGAATATTTAGCGGATGTAGTTCACACATTTTACCATCCCCGTCATACCTTTCATCTTACTTACATTGAACACGCTGAACCTGCTGCTGCCTGAAATGGTGAGCGAGAGTTGCCCGAGTCGGAGCCTTCGTTGCTTCTGTGTGTGCATGCCATTGCGGCTCAGTTGTGGCCAGCGTGCGGGGCGCGAAGGCGATTTCCTCTAACATTTCAGAACAAGTTTCTAAAGCCGTTTTCGTTATTACTCATCTGGAACAATTTGATAGGTTTGGTTTAGACCAAAATATAAACTGTCCTTTATTCTCAGGTAAACTAAAAAATGGAACAAAAAAAGTTTGTAAGAGTAGGACCCCCAACCCAAGTCCATTTTTTAATAGGGTAAATGACTGGACTACTAAATTGCATGGGCATGAGATGGACAAGTATAACATGGCTGACTAATTTTGAAATGAAAATTAGCCTAAATTCATTTCCAAGTTCAGTCAGGTAAATTGATCATAAGGGAATATAAAATGCACACAAAAGGTGAGGGTTCATTAGAATTAGACGTACCAGTGGTAAGTAAGAAAGGTTAATTTCAATTCCTGAAAAAGTGAGATGCTCTCTTGAAACAGTGATGATCTTATATTCTTAGGACAGGAGCTGCCATCATGTGTGAATCAATGAGGTGATGAAATGTCCAGGTGACCTGCAAACAAATCTTCAGTTTAATTCCTTTCTATTATGAAATAAAATCATGCTTTTGTTCTTGGCATTGAATAATCATAAAGCTGTAATAACTAAGCAGTGATGACTTTTCAGTAGAAGAGTCATCAACCTGAAACATATTTTGATAATATTTTCACACTGCAAACAGTACATAAAAAAAGGTGATGTGATGACCTCATAAGCCTCATTATCTCATCAACACTGGAAATGTGATTGAAACTAATCTCTATTTTTAAAGTATACATTAACAACTGCATATGGGACTAAAAAATTATGAAAGTTTTAGATTGTGTAATATCCAACTTTGACAATTAGACTTCATCTACCATTCTACAATTTCAATCTATTTATTCAAGTCAAGCATGGACATAGAATGGCCTTTACTAATTGCCTAAAATTCTATTAAGAGGGATGCATTACTTGATGACTACTGATAAGGCTTTGATGTGAAACTCTTAATATGACTCATGTATCAAATATACATTTTTACAAATTTGTTATGTGGTATATCTATATGCTCTGAAAGATATTTAACAAATATTTTCTCCACATTGCTGGAGCTGATTTCAATTGGTAGTTTTTTTTTTGTTTGTTTTTTTTCATGGACCCTCTGCAAGGAGAAAATTATGTCCACTAAATATATATTGAGCATAGTGAAAAGAACCTTGGAAGCTAATTTCCTCCCCCACTAGAAAATAAGGTATTGCAAAGTAATACAGTAGAGCTTGAATGGGAGAGAATGTGTGTTGTGGCTTCTCTCTGATAAATTTTGTTGCTTTCCTTGCTTTCACTGTGCATATCAATAACATCCTTGAAAAAAAAAAGACCCCAAAAGTGTCTCTTGAAAAAAGAAAAAAAAAAATTACTGGGTATAACTCACAGCCTTTAGTAGACCATTTCTGTAAAATGTATATTACAATTCTAAGATCCACAAGACCAAAAAGACAAAGCAAAGAAATTTACTGGGTTTGAGGCAACTAACATAGTAGAAAGGCAGGTAAAAAATTGTAGTGTTTTTGTTGTTGAAAGTTTTTCATAGAGATCAGTGTAAGAATTCTCTTTTTATCATGACAGAGGTGGACTGAAACCATCTTCTAGATACCACAGCAAACCTCCCAAACAGTGACAAGCTTCAAGACTGCTGTTGAAGACCAGTTTTCTCTAGCACCAGTAGTTGTCATTAGCCCTCTTTCTTTCCAGTGAATTATACCACAACGGTCCCTGCTCTGTGCACATCCAGATTCATACCCACTATTCATTGATATTTCTTTTCCTACAAACTAGTAACAAAGCATTCCAGTCATCTGTTCCCTCCCATTGAGTTCATTAGGCAGGAATACACTTATGTTGCTAGGTAGGTCAAGACTCCTGCAAGCTTTGTGGTTGTTAAGGGCAACTTTTTTGAACAAAATTTGCACAGAATTTGAATACATTACGGTAATGGTCACCTGATATAAAAGGCCAAAACATCAAACTGACACAAAAAGCAAAGGTATATTGAACATGGCCTCAAACATATGTTCTTGAATTGGAGTGAATAAAAAATGAATTAGATTAATTATTTTATTGATTTTTTTATGTTTCTTTAGATTTTTTCAACTTCAAGGTATGAGAGTCCACTTCAAGCCATCATGCCAAAGTCAAAGGATTACGAGTTCAAAAGTCCACTGAAGAAAACTGAAGGTAAGGAACTGAATAGCAACTTGTATTATACATTGTATGTCAAGATGAATCCCTACACAGACTGATGATGCATTCTTAACAAAGATATTTCATTATCAGTTATGGTTAGATTTTATTGTAGAACAGTGATAATTTCATTGAATTTGTTGTTTGTGGTTTGAATGTTCATGAGTTTGCTCTGTGTAAATATCCTTTCTTGGTTGTAGAAGTATTTGTAGATGTAATGCTTGAAAACTTTATTACCCAAATTTGAAACAAAGACAAATAAACTTGTTTCGTTCAACTATGGTGTGCAAATGTGTCATCCTCACATGTACGGTACCAATTTACATTTCTTTTTTTTTCCCCCCAATTCAACAAATTTAATTTTTTGATCATCAAAATATGACATTATGCTTTTACAACTGATTAGTGAGTAATATAACAGGATGCGTTTTATGGCATTCATATCAAAATCTCAAAACATATGTAACAAAAGTTATTCGTCATATGATTTTAATTTCTTTCTTCATTTATCAAAAACACACCTTTTGACATTAGAAAATGCTATTAATGTTGTTGTTATAGAAAATAATGACTGTATAGATGGAACTGGTCTGCACTGGTTTACCCTGATTTCAGGATGATGTCTTGAGGATGAACAATAATACCAATAAAGAAAAACCACAACAACAATCAAAGTTTGTAAACAAATTAAATATCTGCAGTAATAACTTTTCCATTCATGTTGAATGCCAGGAGGATATTCTAGGGAAACCATCATCCTCTTCGTCTGTATCGTCGTCGAGTTCGATCACCAAATCACACTTTGAGAGTGATGCCCTGTTTGAGTCGCTTGCACACGATGACCACCAGCTTCGGCGACCCATGAATGCCTTTCTGCTTTTCTGCAAGCGGCATCGGCAGGTTGTGCGAACCAGGCATCCCTGGCTTGACAATCGGGCATGCACCAAGATGCTGGCTGACATGTGGGGTGCCCTCGATGGAGAAGAGAAGGAAAAGTACCTCCAGCTGGCTCGAGAGGTAAACCTCAGTCACATGTAAGGTACCGTAGTCATGAAGAAGGTACCTTCCTGAAAGTGTCCCTTAATTCAGCAGATGCCATCTGCAATATCTCATTTTCCTCACTACATACTTCTAAATGGATAAAAAGTTTAGATCACTTCAGCAGGTATCATTCTGAAGGTTACTGCACTGTGGTAACACTGATATCAGCTGGTAAGAGTCCATATGTATGGTAGACACCTAAGCCCTGTTTCACTAACATGGGGACTATATCAAGCCAAACAATGAACCCACACTCAGTTGGGACAGATTCAGATCAGATCTAGTTTGGAAGAATACAGACATTCAACATGTATTCTAGAAAGTGGCAAGGTGGGCAAAGATACTGTTCCCGAATGTTTAAGTGAATCAGTTTGTACAGGTAACTTCTGAGGACTGATTGACCCAAAAAATTTTCCCTGAGATCAGTTAAATTGAACTTGAGGATTGATTGTAGTGCTTAGTGAAACAACCCTCTGGTATTGTAACAATAATAAAAAAACACACACACAACAACAACTATTCATTCCTTCAGCTTGCAGTGCATATATGCACCCAGTTGTGATTTCACTGATTTTCAGAAGAAGAGGGCATTTTCTTTGTTACCCAGCCTGACAGCTCTTGTTTTGTGATTGCTGCCTTGTACTCCAATACTTCCCTTGTCTTCCATGCTGCACACAGTGCAAAGCAGCTTTCATGAAGGCCCACCCAGACTACCGGTGGAGTGGACCCAACAGGCACAGCGGGAAGGTGACCAATCCTGGCAGCATTACCACTCGTCCACACCTAACCATGAAAGGGGAGAAGGAAGCTGGTGGGAAGGCAGAGCAGGGGAACAGTAAGGCTGGTATCACAGTTGGCAAGCTAGCAGGTAACTCTTCGTGGTTATTTGCCAAGTTGTACGTCCCCCTTAGATCTTGTTAGTAGTTGGCTCTACATGCAGGGAAATTGGCTTGTGTATAAATTGGTATATGAGCTGTGATGCATGTTTACACCTTATTAAATTTTGTGGGGGGATGGGATTGTACATTTTTCAACATTCTTAAATTTGTCAAAAGTTTTAATCTTGAAGTAGAAGTGCACAGAGGCTTGGAGTTTAGCTTTCACTGTGCAAATATGTCACTTACCTACAGTTCTTGACAAAAAAGTAATGCTTGCAGATTTTTGTTAGCTGTGTACTTCAGATTATTTTCAAATTCCAATGTAAGAAGCCTACTGCTTTGTTCCTCACATGTATTTCTTTATTTTATGCAGTTATTGTTTTATTTTTGTGGGCAAAAAATAGTATCATGTCATACATACCAACAAAAAAAATGTTCACAAAACGCACATTGTATGCCTTATTATGAATTGTGTTGTGTTTGTAATTGGTGGAAAAATGAGCAAAGAAAATGGGATTCCATGGGGATTCGAACCCGAGACCTCCAGATTGCTAGCCGAGTGCTTTACCGACTGAGCTATAGAAAATCTAGTTCAGTATTAGTCCCAGAAACCCTAAATTCTCAATGCTCGGATGATCAGAAGCTATAGCAGTGTGTTTGTGTGTGACACACACCCATACACTTAAACCTGGCACAAACCCGAAGATAAATTCAACTTGGGGATAAATGCGAGGGATCACCAAAGTGATGCAGCTCTTTGAGTATGTAACAAACACAAACAGAAGAAAACTGACCAGAAATGAATATAATTTATTAATGGAAAAATGAGTGAAGAAAATGGGATTCCATTTGGATACGAACCCAAGACCTCCGGATTGCTAGCCCAGTGCTCTACCGACTGAGCTATAGAAAGTCCTAGTTCAGTGTTCTTCCCAGAAACCCTAAATTCTCAATGCTCGGATGATCAGAAGCTGTAGCAGTGTGTTTGTGTGTGACACGCACGCACACACTTAACCCTACAGGGGCCGCGCTGTTTTGGCTATGCTCGGACCAGGGGGGATGGATTAAGCTCAAGATGACATTTTAGCCTAATTAAGAGCATTGAGAGTCTAATTTTTGATCTGTAAATCTGTTTTAGCATATTCAACAATTGTACATCACAAAGACTTCCACAACTCATTTCAGGTCTTATGTATTTTATTGTTTTCAGAATTTCTTATGTATTTCCTTGTTTTTCAACTTTTTCTTTTTCTTTTTTTTCATTGGAAATTGTCACTGACTACATTTCTACCATAATTAGCACAAAATTAATCAATAAAAGTGATTAATTGTAAAAATAATCAGGTTTTTATGACTTTCATGACAGAGCACTGTTTTCCATAGGAAATGTACACAAAATCACAAAATTGTGCCCGTTTTGGGGTGACATTCCATGACAAAATTGGGCGTGGCTGCGCGAAAGTATGCGCGGACGTTGCAAATTTGGTCTCAAAAGTTGCGCGAGACTTGAATGAAGAAATTCAAGAAGCCTCGCGATGAGGCCTTCTCGCGTTACAGAATTATAGCGCGAAACGGTGGGGGGGGGGGGGGCGGATTCCTCCCCCCCCCCCCCCACCCCGGCCCTTTTAGGGTTAAACCTGGCATAAACCCGAAGGATAATTAAACTTGGGGTAATTGCATAGATATGCATGTAACTAGCATGTAGCTGTGGGTACTGGATAGAGGTTGTGAAACTGTTCGAAACATGCTTTTTAAGTATTGATATAGAATCCTTTGTAAAGTTGTATCGGTTTTAAATAGCTTTTGGGGGGTAAAATGTGAAAAAAAAAAATTTAAAAAAAATTGTGTCCCATTTATCAGAGGTCTGGCTCTGCATCCAATCATCCAGTGTAAATAGCATGCACTGGAAATGTTTCTGGGAGGCGTAAGTCATTTAACGAATGTTTATTATTATCAGATGCCTGATGATGCGTTGAATACTGTAATAAGATGCTTTGCGCTCAGATTATACAAGCAAATAGTTGCTAGGCAAATTTGATAGACATATGACTGGTTATTGTCATCTGACAACCGAACTGTGTGCCATGGCCCAAACTATTTAGTAACTGTGAAAGAAGTAGTCATGAAAGATGAATGCAAAAGCCCTAGCGATTGCGAGGCAGTGACAGAAACAGGCGTTATGGCTAAAAAACACTTTAACAAGAGAACAATTGCCTCATGCTTGATGACGGGCATAAATTCTTTGTTTAAACTTACGATTGGAAGACTCTTATCAATAATCTTTGATTTGCAATTGTATCTCAGATCCATCTCAGATGGGAGGCTTAAGTCTTCTGCTGCTGGCTGGTCAGCAAGAGGCAACTGCCAAGCAACAGTCATCTTCAAAGCCACTGTCATCATCACCACCGCAGCCATCGTCACAACAGCCTTCTGCCAAAGTCATTTCAACAGCAGAAGAGAATGGCCCACCCTCTCATGACCAACTCAAGAAAATGAAGCGTAGTGAACCGGAGAGCATTGCATTGCCTTCAAACAGGGAGGATACCCAGGAAGATTCTGATGTTCTGGCTTCACAGTCAAAACTCCTCCAATTTGCTGAAGTAAGAGACTATTCCACAGTTCACGTAATGCAGTTCAATTTAGCCATGCCAGTCCATCACTCTTGCAAACCTTTTTAGAAGGGGATTTTAACTGGCATTGTATAGTTAGTCCCAACAATGCCACTCCCTTTTCTCTCCCACATTTCTTTTCATCCATATAATCTCTGTCTTTACTCATTGATGTCACCAAAAAAGATGTCACCAAACTTCAATGGTTGCAAAATTCTGCTGCCCGATTGTTAACTTTTACTAGTAAGTTTGATTCCATATCACCAGTTCTCCGTTCCTTACATTGGTTACCTGTAGAAAAAAAGGATTATTTTAAAGATTCTGTTATTAGTACATCATTCAGTTCATTCTTTTTCCCCCGTATACCTGAGTAATTCTGTTCAAAAATACAAACCGACACTAAGTCAACGTTCATCATCAGATGCATTGTTACTCCAAACACCCAGAGTAAAACATGGATGGGGTGATCATGCTTTCTCCGTTATGGGACCAAAATTGTGGAATCAGTTACCTATTCAGTAAAGAGAACTGTCATCTACAGAGACATTGAAATCCAAACTTTAAACTTATCTGTTACTCTCACACTGAGGACTGTAATTGCTGTATGTCATTAATGTTCGGAACAATATTGTATTTTTAATTGGTATATGTTGTATTCTTTATTTGGTATATATTTGTTTTTTGTTTGCCTTTTTCTTCTTTTTTGACATGTTTGAATATGCATATGCATGTATATATATCTTTTCATTTTTGAAGCGCCATGAGCACTGAAAAGTGGACCTGTGCGCTATACAAGTAGCCACTATTATTATTATTATTATTATTATTATTATTATTATTATTATTGATATCTCTTGTGTATCTCTTATTCTTTATTTATATTAGGTGAAGATAGATCAAACATTGAAAATAAAAGTAAAGCTGATAAATGAAAACTCATTTTTATGCCTCCGCCACGAAGTGGTGCCGGAGGCATTATGTTTTCGGGTCGTCCATCCGTCCGTCCTTCCGTCCGTCCTTCCGTCTGTCCGTAATGAATTTTGTGGACAGGGTAACTATCAAAACCCTTTTAGGTATCCTAATGAAACTTGGCATGTATGTGTATTAGGGGGTGAAGTTGTGCCTATCAACTTTTGGGTGCACATTCTCAAGGTCAAAGGTCAAAAGGTCAAGGTCAAATACATAAAATTTCACTCTTACCACCATATGTATGCAATGAATGAAGATTTTTTTTGTTGAAACTTAGTGTATACATGTATTACCCAATTAAGATTCTCTGGTGAAAGTTTGGGTCGTGAGGTCAAAGGTCAAAGGTCAAAAGGTCAAGTAAAAATATCAAAACTTCATCTTTTTTCTCTGTACCATGGAAATTGTGCAAGGTATCTTCATGGAACATAGTATCTATACATGTACTGACTGGCAGTGATTGTCTAGAGAATTTAGGGTGCATGGGGTCAAAGGTTAGGGGTCAAAGGTCAAGGGCAGCACTTCAAAATTTTACTATTTCCCTCATGTTTATGCAATGCCAGCAGGATTATTTTTTTTACACTTTGTGTATGCATGTATAACCTAATAGAGTTTCTCTGGATAGTTTTTTTTTTCTTTTGTTTTTGCCTCAAAGGTCAAAAGGTCAAAGATCAAGTGAAAGTGCTCAACTAATTTTTTCCTCCATATCTCGGAAGTGGCTCAAATTATCTTGAAACATACTACATATTTATGCATGTTCTGCCTGACAGTGATTATCTTGTGAATTTTAGGGTCAAAGGCCAGATGAAAATGGTAACAATTTACTATTCAATACAGAACTTGCACTTTTTCTCCATACCTTGAAAATTACTCAGTGCATAAACGTATGAATGGGTCAATGTCAAGTTAAAATCCTTAAATCCCAAATACATGCTCTCCTATTCATCCAATTAAACCTACCAAGTGTAGGTCAAGGAAGGTGAACATTCAACACATTTGTGACAAACTTGTCATTTTAATATTTTGCCAATTTTGTGAAAATGTAATCACACATTGTCCACATGTACTATCTAGACCTATTTGGAGAATCATGCATTATGGCGTAGGCATACCAGTCGCCATAGCGACATTTCTAGTTCAATCTTGCAAGATTCCTGTAATATGGAAAGTGAACCATGATTTCTCCCAGATTGATTAAGGTTACCAGTGGAAACCATTGAAAGTAATTAGTAATCTAAATACTTTCCCACAGAAGGATTAAATGACATTGTAAACCCATAGCTTGATTTACCTGGTACTGAGAGTTGTAATAGGCTTTCAAATTCAGATTTAAAGTAATCAGCAATGAGACTTAATGCCTTGCCAGAATTAATATACACTATGTACGCTCTAACAGTACTTAATGTAGCCAAGAAGCAGGACTTGGTGAGCAAATCTGGCTAAATTCAGTTTTGTCTGTAGTGACTGTAATGTAGTGTTAATTGAGATAATCGCAACACTATTTGTAATTTGATAGACCCTGTCTATGAAGGTCATGGGCAGTAAAGGCAAACAGTCTGCCATTCTAATCATTCTTCAATAAACTTGTGTGTTTTTGAATGTGATTGTAGGTTTACACTGTATGTGTGTATCATGATTTTTACTACTTCCTTCAGATTATTGTTGGCACATCCATATGTTGTCTGTGGTATTGAAATAATGAGATGAGTAGTTTATTGAATAATACTACTAGTGATATAGTATAGCTGGACAAACAAAACAGTGAAAACTCCATCAAAGGCAGATAATAAAGAGAAAGAAATAAAATTTTCAAATTTATCATGCTTTCATGAACAGTGATTATATGTTACAGTTAAGCAACATAATACAAATCACACTTAGCCATGATATAACCTCATTGTTATTGTGCACAAGGTTAGGCATAGACCCTATGTTGTTGTGGATCAATGATGTTTATAGTTAGTGATTACCATAACATTTATACACATGGCTGATTGTTGCTGCAAATTTTTATTTTCCAGATGTGCTCAGATCAACTTGCCATTAAACAAGAAGGCACATTGGGAGAGGATTCAAAAAAGGATTCCAAAACCTTGAACAACAATACCATCCCCTTGAATAGCTCCAAGCATGTCAAACTGACTCTCTCCACTAAGTCAAGTAAGGCTTGCAAAAAAGCTTCCAAGAAATCACAGAGCAAGAAGGGACTCCTCTCCATGGAAAAACTTTGTGAGGTGGAATGCAGCAAGCCAAATAGAGTGCGAACTGAGCAAGAAGCTGAATTGAAAGCTAGAAAGGATGACAAGCGTATTGCAGAAGAGGGAACAAAAATGGTCTCCAAGTGCAGGAAAGTGGAGAAGGGAGGCAAGAAGAAGAAAAAGAAGAAGAAAAAGGTGGCTGTAAAGACAGAAACCACAGCTGCGAAAAAGGAAACCACCAGTGATATTTTGTCAGCAAGTTGGCCAGGTGCTCTCAAACAGCTAGCAAAGCCAAAAGATGGTGATATCAGTGACAATGCAGGTAAACTGTGAACATGGTTGTCACAGTCCAAATTGAAAATTATGCATGTTAAAAATACTGTTTATCCTTTCTCTTTGACTCACTCTTTCCCCAGTATTTGTCTCATATTAAGCATTCTTTTCAAAAAAAGGTATCAATTCAATAACGGCATCTTCAATTTTGTTTGTTTGTTTGTTTGTTTGTTTGTTTGTTTGTTTGTTTGTAAGGGAGTTCATCGTTGGATTTACTTGGGGGAATGCATTTCATAGACACTTCCACACTTATTACAATTTGACTGCTTGCTGACTGAAAGTGTAAGTGCCATAGATATGGTTGCTACATGAGCTGAAATTTTCATGATGGTTTTATTTTGGTGTATTTCATGAGTCGCCTTTGCACTTCAAAAATAACAATGCACAAAAACAATAACATGCAAAAACAACATAAGAAATAAGAGAAAACAAGTCATGCCCAGGCTGAATTGCATACAACTAGTAACTGCCGATCCATGCTGTGTGGGCCATTATGTAGCGATATCTTGGGCATAAGATTATTGTTTGATTTGTAGTGGCAAAATTTAGTGCCGGAGTAAATTTTTGTGAAAAGATCCTTCTAAAGTAATCCATTTGTATATTTTTTGTCAGCCTCTTTAAAAAGCCACCTCAGAAATTAATGTTTTTGTCAGTTTCCTTGAGAGCCTTCTAGTTGAAAATGGAAATAATTTGAAAAGTTTTAGCAGGTATCTATCAAACAAAATACAGTGATCCTGACCATTCACTTGCAATGAGTGCAATAAACCACTTATATTACAGGGGAAAGAGAAGACGATGATGAGAAAGAAGCTGTGCTGGATGCTGGGGAAAAAAGTGATGGGGAGGAATGTAAGAACACAGTGAGGAGAAAATCAAGGCGGTCATGCAAGGGACAGTTATACCGCAAGTTGGTTGACCAGGTCAGTTGGTAACAGTGTAAAGATGATATGATATTATTGATATAGAAATGTATCCCTCTATTTCTTGCCTCTTAATTGTTATTATACGTAAGTATGAAAATGCATACATCTTGTATATGTTGAACTATGTGTTGTTTGAAGGTTTGTTGAACTATGGTGTATTAATATGCCTTATTCTGAACTTGTAAACAGAGACTTTTAGCCTGTGCTGCTATTCAATTTTTGTATTTAACCAATGAATAGATATCGTTGTGAAGGCAATAATGCAAGTTCATTGAGGTAAAGGTGTATTTACTACTCCTTGCCAGTGAGCTCATTTTAAAAAGTAATGTCTCTTTAGGAATAATGAACTGAACATTAGTATCTGTGAATGTCACTATTCAACTTGATATTATATTCACATGATGCCCTCTGTATGAAGATCTGCCTTGATGGTGTGTCTTCCTCTCAAGTATTTTACAGTGTGAATAGTTCAGACAAGTAGCAAGCATTTTGAGTGTCACGCAATCCATGCAAATGTTCATATGTGAGCTGACATGGATGAAGCAAATGTGTATGATCCAATCCAGAGTTCATTGAGAGGGCGCTCTTTCCATTTCTGTGTGTGATTCTATGATTCAGGGAATGCTAGAATCACTGCAGCGACCCGAGCGACCATTCAACTGCAAGAAGGTGTGGCGGCACAGCAACGAAGGGATGAGTGGCTTTAGTGATGCTGAGGATGAAGTCTTTGAGCCTGACGATGACCGGCCAAAAAAGAGCAGCAAGAAGTGGCGGTCCCGTAAGCGGACTAGCAGCGGCTCCAGTGTCACTGCCTCTGATTTGTGAGTGATGTCATCCTTGGTTTCACTCCATTGGTAGTGTTACTTTATCACCTTTAGTACCTGACTGAGGCCCATTTTAATAAAGATGTGTATGATAAGTACAATTAGCAACTATTCAGAAACATCTAGCTAGTTGATGGCTAGTATAAGTTGTTGCTACCGCAGTCTCTGCAGCCGTGGTCAGTTGCTCAGTGGTGAATGGCGAAGGACCCTGTAGGGTGTTTCATAAAGCTGTTCTTAAAGTTACGAACAACTTAAGAACGACTGGTGATCGGCTCTTGTGCTGAATTACTGAAATTCTGATAAGTACAGCACATCAGAACTGATCACCAGTCGTTCTTAAGTCGCTCGTAACTTTATGAACAGCTTTATGAAACATCCCCTGGTCTATCACAACTAACATTATATGCCTCTTCCATTTGCAACTTTGAAAGTTGTTGCTGTTTTGACCATACTTGTGTGAAACTCCGTACACATCAGTGGGGTCAGTGGATGTTTCAGATATGATCCAGAATTTCTTGCAATCTTGTGATACATGACATTATGAAAAGCCAGAAGCTGAGAAACTGTAGAAGAAAGCAATTTCAGGTATTTAAGGCATGGTAATGACTATTGTTTCTCTTTCCCTGTCTGACAGTGATTACGGTGAGATTAACGTTGAAGCAAGGCTTGCCAATCTTCCCCAGTATGCACCAGAACAATTCAGGCCCAAGAGGAAAATGGTGCTAAAGTCAAAGAAAAGGAGCGACATGTACAAGAATGCCAAGTTTGTAAAGGAAAATGGCCAGGGTATGTTTGAGCTTCTCTACCGTAATTTCGTTATCAGTGCTTGCATTTCTGTGGGATTGAGGACAAAGAGTTGTAGTAATAGTAATGATGATGATGATGAAGTTCACACCACTGTAGTTATCTCACAGAGCTCTTATTTTAAATGTCCCCGTCAACTTTATTGTGTAGAATCCGACCTCTCCAATCCGGCCTCCCTTTATCCGTCTCTCAATCTTATCCAAATGCGATCTCGGCCTGATTTTTTTTTTATGCCTCCGCCACGAAGTGGTGCCGGAGGCATTATGTTTTCGGGTTGTCTGTCCGTCCGTCCGTCCGTCCGTCCTTCCGTCCGTCCGTCCGTCCTTCCGTCCGTCCGTCCGTCCGTCCGTAATGAATTTTGTGGACAAGGTAACTATCAAAACCTGTTGAGGTATCCTAATGAAACTTGGCATGTATGTGTATTAGGGGGTGAAGTTGTGCCTATCAACTTTTGGGTGCACGTGCTCAAGGTCAAAGGTCAAAAGGTCAAGGTCAAATACATAAAATTTCACTATTTCCACCATATCTATGCAATGCCTCGAGATATTTTCTTGAAACTTAGTGTATACATGTATTACCCAATTTAGATTCTCTGGTGATAGTTTGGGTCATGAGGTCAAAGGTCAAAGGTCAAAAGGTCGAGTAAAAGTATTAAAACTTCTTTTTTCTCTGTAAATTGGAAAATTGTTCAAGGTATCTTCATGGAACATAGTATATACATGTACTGACTGGCAGTTATTATCTAGAGAATGTAGGGTTCATGGGGTCAAAGGTCAGGGGTCAAAGGTCAAGTGCAACACTTCAAAATTTTACTATTTCCCTCATGTTCATGCAATGCCAGCAGGATTATTTTTTTTTTACACTTGGTGTATGCATGTGTAACCTAATAGAAATTCTCTGGAGAGTTTTTTTTTTTCTCTTTCTTTTTTTTTTTGCCTCAAAGGTCAAAATTTCAAAGATCAAGTGAAAGTGCTGAACTAACTTTTTCCTCCATATCTCGGAAGTGGCTCAATTTATCGTGAAACTTACTGCATATTTATGCATGTTCTACCTGAAAGTGATTATCTTATGAGTTTTAGGGTCAAAGGCCAGATGAACATGGTAACAATTTACTATTCAGTACAGAAATTGCACTTTTTCTCCATACCGGTACCATGAAAATTACTCAATGCATAAATGTATGAATGGGTCAAAGTCAAGTTAAAGTCCTTAAATCCCCAAATACATGCTCTCCTATTCATCCAATTAAACCAAGGTCAAGGAAGGTGAACATTCAACACATTTGTGACAAACTTGTCATTTCAATATTTTGTCAGTTTTGTGAAAATGTAATCACACATTGTCCACATGTACTATCTAGACCTATTAGGAGAATCATGCATTATGGCGGAGGCATACCAGTCGCCATAGCGACATTTCTAGTTAAAATTATAATAATTACAGTGAAAAGGGGGATTTTAAACTCAAACAAAATTCTTACACAAACTCACATGAATTACATATTATTCCCAACATAATTAACATACATTCACATCTAATTTTCATATGAATAACGTACATTCAGATATTCACCAACCCTAAATCACTGCAAGAACATGGACAGAAAACTTTTCATTAAATTAGGGTACGGTACAGGCGATCACTGTTTGAGCAAATTATCAGAGAATTCTGAACGTAGACCAGCTGACGAGGATGTGACATGTTCACCCAAAATTGATATGTGTACATGTAGCTACCATTTGGTAGGTAGCTGTGTTTATTAAACATTAAACATTTGTATTACTCTCATTGTCAATGTTTTGCACTTTGCAAGACTATCATGATATAACCATGGCATCTAAAGAATGCCATATATTTGCTTGTTTTTTTAGTTACAATCTGCATTCTATTCATCCACATGGTAAAGTGCAACTTGCCCACATACGATTCGTACTGCTCAATGATTTCTACCAAACTTACGTGCTCACCATGGGTCTGTAGTCTGCCTTCATAGGTATGGATTTAATTGCACCTGTGAGATTGTGAAATGATGTACCTGCAACCTGTGATAACCTCATACAAGTATGCTAGTATTCCCCTCTGAAAGTAATACAGGCAGGTGGAGGTGTTCATCAAGTTTCTCTCAAATGTGACCTCCTCCTTTTGATATTCCAGCAGCCAAGCACAAAGTTGTGAGATCAGTGTCTGCCAGTGATTACGCACAAAATGTGACAGGGAGTCAGAAGAGGAAAGCCCGCAAGTCTGCCATCATGCACCTACTCCCCAACAAAGGTGAGTCAGAAGACCCCTTCTCTTGTTCATGAGCAGAAACACTAAAACAACCACACTGCTGTGAACAGCCCTAATATTCTTGACTTTGTCTGGGAATTGACGAAGAAATGGATTGAGTACATTTTCATATGACAACCCTTTTGGGAGACACACAGCAGAGATATTGATTACACTTGTCTTCCAATGAGTGGTTGGAGAATATTAGCCAGGTGGTGTATGGTGTGGGTGATTCTCTGAAGGAGACAGTGGGTCAGAGGAGGAGCTGTATTAATCGCATGTGAATCCTAGGTGACCAGAAGATA
This sequence comes from Diadema antillarum, assembly GCF_040938485.1. Taxonomy (NCBI): domain Eukaryota; kingdom Metazoa; phylum Echinodermata; class Echinoidea; order Diadematoida; family Diadematidae; genus Diadema; species Diadema antillarum. Next base: position 270,029 of record NW_027271335.1, read on the forward strand.
TGGCCTGGTGCAGCTGAAAAGCAGACCTTGAGATTTGGTCGTTTGGATAGGATTTGCATGAGGAGAGCCGAGGTATTTCAGATGGATTCAGCTTTTTTCATTTCATTTAATTTCTTCTTTATACACTTCATGAAAAGGTACACTGTACATGCTATTACACACTCACGAGGGTTGTTCAAGAGCACAGGAATCATAAAACCCACATGCTCTCCAACTCACCATCCCACTGGATGCACAAAGCATCCGGTAGACATGTTTCTTTTCCTTTTTTTGTGTGTGTTGGATCTTGAGAAAGCTTGCAGTAGGTTCCCCCTTATTTTTGTTTGTTTGTTTGGGGAGGGAGGAGGGAATGGGAATTTGATGACATAGTCAGACTTGTCCATGATGAGAGTGCATTTCTCTTGTTAGCTTGAAGAATGTGGATTGGTACATCCTCTGTGATTCCATGTAACTGTTTTCAGTGATAATGCATGGGCGTCACCAGGGGGGGTGCGTTGGGTGCGAACGCACCCCCCTTCAGATCCTTAAAAAAAAAAAAAAAAAAAAAAAATCAGTCTGCGAGCGACCTCAACGCCGGTCGCTAAATAATTAATAATTAATAATTATTTGAATAAAATTTTAAATAATTCTTTTCTATTTTTTTAATATTTTGCACCAGGGACAAAAAAAAAAAAAAAAATCGTCGGCAAAAACAATTCGCATCCCTGGTTCTGGCAGCACTGATTTTATACATATCTGCTAGTATTCTACAGTGTTTACTATTTATCCACCGTACTGTACATCCATATGATACGGAGCACTTATACACGTTTGCAGCTATGTACGTGTGCTACTTACAAGTATGTAGGGTCTATGTACGTTACTTCTGACCAATCCATATTGCCAGCCCAAGAGCGAGCCTTAGCCTCATTAAAAAAAAAAAAGAAAAAAAAAATGGACGAGCAAGCATATCATTTTGCCCACCCCCCCCCCCCCCCCTCCCCTCCATAATTCCAGAGACGGGAAGATTTTCTTATCTTTTTTTTAGACAGAAAAACAAAAACTTACCCCCATAAAAATATTGGAGGGGCAAGCATATTTCAATTTTGCCCCCCCCCCCATAATTAATAATTCCCGAAATGAGAAGATTTTCTTGCTTTTGAAAGAAAACAATAATGTTGCCCCCATAAAAATATTGGAAGGCAAGCGCACCATTTGCCCCACCCCACATAATCATAATTCTCGCGATGAAAAGATTTTCTTGCTTTTTTTGTTAGAATTCAAGCGATCTGTCCAATTATATCACCCAAAAGCAGGGAGGGGCTAAAAGCCAAAGCCAAAAGCTACGGGAGGGGGGGGGGGGGGGGTGCGCCCCCTCCCAATCCGCTGGTTAAAAAAAGACCTACCGAAATGGTAATTCAAGTGTTAGTAAACTGCTTTTGAATGAAAGGGTGGTCAAGAAATAAGATATTTTTCTATGATTTCTTTTAACCATACTTAAATAGGTATATAGTGTGAAACATTGTTCAAAAAGCCCGGACCCGACAAAAGATTGTGATTCAGCCTGATTCCTGGTTGGCATTCTGCATATAAGCAGGATGTACAGTGCGCAGTGTATACTCAGTACATCCGAACGAAGAGTCGCTCGCTGTTGCGCAATGTGATGTAGAATGTACACCTTTGTACCTTACGCTTCGTTATATCAAAGCTAGATCATTGATTTTGCAGTGTTGCTTTGCATACTAGTCTATGATTATAAAAATGTCTTGCATTACCAATAAAAAGACTTGACCTGGGCTAATTCCTAACTTTTCCATGTATATAATACACACACACACAAACAAAAACGCACAATTAGTTTAGGGGACGCTCTAAAGTGCAGATTTTGGACATCATTCCCCCGCTTGGTCACTTCGACGCCACCTCGCTGGTCATACCTCCCCCAGTCGTGAACATAAACCCACACCCTTGACTACCAGTGGCGGATCCAGGGGGATGAGCGCACCGGGCGTCCCCCCCCCCCCTTTAATTTCCAAAGCGAAAAAAAAAATGATGTAGCTTCAAACGGCAGTTTCTGGACAGTAAAATCTCAAAATTTTCAAGCTCACTCGCTCCGCTCGCTCGCATTTTTTTAGTCGTAATGCCATTTTCCTGAAGTTGCTGCCAGTAATTGCCGGCAGTTGAACATGGTGCGCCCCCCCCCCCTTAATTTCCAAAGCGAAAAAATATAGCTACAATCGGCAGTTTTTGGACTGTGAGAATGCCAACATTTTCAAGCTCGCTTGCTCCGCTCGCTCGCATTTAAATTCTCCTGATATTGCTGCCAGTAATTGCCAGCAGTGTGTTGCGCCAGGTACGCCCCCTTAATTTCGAAAGCAAAAAAGCTATAGCTTCAAATGGCAGGTTTTGGACTGTAAAATGTCAAAATTTCCAAGCTCGCTCTCTTCGCTCGCTCGCATTTAATTACTAGTATTATGCCATTCACCTGATGTTGCTGCCAGTAATTGCCAGCAGTTGCGCCCGGTGCGCCCCCCCCCCCCGCATTTAATTGTTATGCAATTCTCCTGATGTTATTGCTGCCAGTAATTACCGGCAGTTGCGCCCGTTGCGCCCCCACCCCTCCTTTATTTCCAAAGCGAAAAATATGGCTCCAAATGGCAGTTTTTGGACTATAAAATGTCAAAATTTCCAAGCTCGCTCTCTTCGCTCGCTCGCATTTAATTATTGTGCCATTCACCTGATGTTATTGCTGCCAGTGATTACCGGCAGTTGCGCCCGTTGCGCCCCCCCCCCCCACCCCTCCTTTATTTCCAAAGTGGAAAAATATGGCTACAAACGGACGTTTTTGGACTGTAAAATGTCAAAATTTTCAAGCTCGCTCGCGTTTAATTATTATGCCATTCACCTGATGTTGCTGCCAGTAATTGCCAGCAGTTGCACCCGGTGCGCCCCCCCCCTTAATTTACAAAGCAAAAAAAATATGGCTACAAACGGCAGTTTTTGGACTGTAAAATGTCAAAATTTTCAAGCTCGCTCACTCCGCTCGCTCGCATCATACAAGTCATTATGCCATTCTTCTGATATCGCTGCCAGTAATTTGTCGTATCAAACCGTCATTCCATAATCCATTTATAGGGGGTACAACCCCCTCCGGCACTTCCACACCATCCCCCCACCCTTGCTCGCTCCCTCGCATACTAACACCCCCCCCCCCCATGAAATCCTAGCTACGCCGGTGCCCTTTCCCCGCTTGGTTTCTCTCAAAAAAACAGTAAAAGTCTAGGGATTGAGAGCTTCCTATATTCCAAATGTCTGTCCAAAAAATCTCGTAAACATTTAGTGTCAAAACGCACCCCCCTTGAAAAAAAGCTGGTGACGCCCCTGTAATGTTTGGTTTAGCATGACCAAGATGGCCAGACTGACAAGAAGTCTTACGTCGTTAGCTCCTCCTGTGTCAAGGAAGGGAAGATTTCATTCAATCTGCTTTGCAAAATTGTCTCAGAAAAAGATTTTACTCAGGGCAACAGCAATGTTAGGGCTACACAAAGCCTGGGGTGGACATCAAACTGAAAGATGCAGCGACATCTCCAAGATATAAGCTAATATGCTTCACTTTGCCTGTTTCAGTTAAACCTCCATGAGCTGAATTTAATCACAAAGACTCGGGATGCAGTGAAAGCAATTACAGATACAATTGGTACTTGAGAATTATTCAAATATTCATAACATGACGCAGATATTAATTGGGTGTCAAGGTTGTATGATTGTGATGTAGATAGTATACCTCATTTAGTAGGAAATAAAATCCGTTCTACAAATTTAAAGTATGTTTGGCTGAGAAATTTCGAAATACAGTAATATTGCAGTAGTGATCTTTTAGTGCACAAGAGGAAATTTGGATTGCCGAAGAAACAACTAGAAAAGTACTCAGAGAGCACAGACCTCTGCCAAGCTGGCAACTCATTCCACCTGTACACGCATGCAGTTTCCCTCTAACTCCTTTTGTTTATGTCATCAGCTTTCAACTGCAATGTGCCTTGCCCAAGCAGAGCACTCATGTCAGTGTGCATAAAAAGCCTCCAGTATGTGCAGCTAGAACTTCCAAGTTCATTGACCTTATACGCCAAGAGATTTTAAAAAAAAAATCCTTTAAACATCCATAGAAATTCCCGGATCACTACCAAAATTTATTCATATGTTCCTTGTGTCATAATCGACTTTTCCTGCAAGTTTCATTCAAATCTGTTCACAACTTTTTGAGTTATTTTGCAAACAGACAAACCAACACCGATGATTACTTAACCTCCTCCTTCCTTGGCTGAGGTAATGATCAGAATTACATGACACACAGAGCTCATGCTAGATGAGGTGGCAATTTCACATCATGTTAAATTGGTAAATGACATATCAGCCGTTATCTTCTTATCATTTGATCAGCATAGAATTAATTCTGTCTTAAATCTTTATGCTCTGCAAGTGGCACTTTCTCTCTGTTAATTTGTGAAACTCACAGCAGAGTCTACTAGCATTATACTGAGCTCCAAGAATTCTCCCGTGTCAGCTGAAAACCTCAAGTCATCACCTTTCCAACTCATAAGCAGCAAGGCAGAGGTGATTGTAGGAGCTAAGGTCAAGAGGTCACAGAGTGACCCCCAGCCCTTCACATTGTCTGACTTGGCTGAAGCAGCATCAATGGAGCTGAAGCCCTGCAGGTATGTCTTTGAGCCATAGCTTGAAAAAGAACCATCAGATGTTCAGTATCCTGTAGTAATCAGTAATCAGTTCATTCACTGTGGGTGTATGTTTTCTTTCATTGTCTCACAAATCAGTGGAAGTTATCAGAAGGAGATACCATGTCAATCCTCATTCTATTTACTGCAAGAGACTGCAATATACAATCAATGATTTACTTTGGCCACAAAATCTGACTTAACCATGGACATGACATTTGTGAGCAGACTAATCAAGTTCAGTGGCTTTAACCATGGGCTATTTGAGACCAATTTTTTCCTGGGGGGGGGGGGGGGGGGGGGGGGGGGGGGGGGGGGGGAGTCAATTTGATTCCCCCCCCCCTTCATATCTCAGCCGCTGATGGCGCGATTGCCGCAAAATTTTACCTGAACATAGAGTCGGATGTCAACTTCAAATTTACACATTCATACAATACAAAAATGTTGATTTCTATTTTTAGTAAATTAATTATGCAAATTTATGCATGAAATCATATTTTCACCTGTAACTCCATTAAAAAGACTGAAGGATTGCTAAATTTTTGCATCAGAATTCCTCAAGACACATTAAACAATTTTCTTGTTAAAAAATAGCACAATCAAAATCAGTATCTTTTGTTTTTTATTGTTTTAAAAAAAATTTATGTATTTTATTGTTTTTTCAACCTTTCGTTTTCTGTTGTTTTTTTCCCAAAATTTGTTGCAGGCACTTTTTCAAGCTTATCTACATTGATTAAAGGGATTAAAGAATTGATTAAAGGGATGGTACGGTATTTGTGGAGATGAGAATTGGGCCTTTAACTAAGACCCCGTTTATAGTGCGAGGCTCGGCTGCGGCCGAGCCGCGGCCGAGCCCACCTTTATTTCAGTGTAAATGTGCAAAGGCCAAATGCGGGGCCAAAATATGCCGTGCATTTGGCCACGCTCTGGAGATAGTCTCGGCCACGGCCGAGCCACAGCCGAGCCCGGCCTTTTCTCAGTGTAAACGCAAACTGGGCCGAATGCGCGGCCAATTTTAGTCTGGCTTCCAAACCCTCTGCCTGTACTATTTCGCTATTCAGGATATTAACCACCTCAACATCGAAAACTAGTATAGTTTAAGGTGGTTTTGTCCTGCAAAGGATTTTTTCCTTCGGCAAAGGCCTTTGCCCGAAGAGACTATACCATATTGTGTTTGTTTACAAGCAGAGCGCCACTACGACAAAATATTGAAAGGTTTGAATTAAAAGCGCGGCCGATCCCGGCAGTGTAAACGGACAAAATTGCGGGGTCGGCCCTGCAATTGAGGCTGGGCTCGGCCACGGCTCGGCCGCAACTCGGCCCAGCCCCGCACTGTAAACGGGGTCTTATTGCGAGATACCAAGAAAACACTAAGGAAATAGTACAGAGCATACCCTTTTAAGAGAAATTCAAAGTTTACTTGATGAAAATCGGGTTTGGAATGACTGAAACCTCCAAAAACAAAGTAAAACAAAGCGATCGTAATGAAGTGTGGGTCCCACACTTTATTAGAATCGCTCTTTTTTGGATATCTGGGCCATTTCAAAACCAATTTTCATCAAATAAACGTTGAATTCCTCATGGAATTACATGCTCTTTCATATTTCATAAGAGATTTCTCATTATCTCACCAAAAAATGTTAGAAACCTGAAATTAGGTCTTAACCAAAACTGTACCATCCCTTTAATTTCAGTGATTTTAATGCAAAACATTATGTAACTTCAGAATGGTGTACCCGGACGTCACAAATTTGGTCTCAAAATATGCGGGAGACTTCAATGAAAAAAGTCTTGCAACAACGTGGCAGCATCTTTGCGCATTGCGGAACCGTGGCGCGAAATGTCGGGGGGGGGTTCAATTTGACACCCCCCCCCCCCCACAGTTAGAATAGGGTTAACCCTAAAAAGACTGGGCTATTTTGGTAGCTCGAAAGACTGGGCCTTAAGGGCCCCCCTTTAAGATCTCAGCCGTGGATCGCGCGATTGCCGCGGAAATTTGCACAATGGTAGTGTGCGATATAATCTACAAGATCGTATATTAGATTTTCCAAAATAGCCTTCTTTTATTTTATTTGATTAATTACGCTAATTTATGCGAGAAATCAGACTTTTTGATCTAAATCAGTAAATAAAGCTCCAAAAGTGCTCATTTTGGGTGTAAATATTCTTTGTGGCATTCTTAGCAAATGTACTTGAAAAAAAATTCAGTATCAAAATTAATTTATTTATTTTATTGTTCTATGAATTTCTTACGTATTTCCTTGTTTTTTCGACCTTTTGCTTTTGTTGTTTTTTTCATGAAAATTTGTGGCAGACCCTTTTTGAAGCATAATACTACTAAAACAAATTAATTTTAGCCATTGAGAGTAAAAATAAGCATATTTATATGAACCATGTGAAAAAAACTCAATTTGTATTGAATTTGTACACAAAATCACATTTTTGAGCCATTTCGGTCTCACGTGCATGTACAAAAAGTTATGTAACTTCAGAACCGTACCCCCGAGCGTCACAAATTTGGTGTCAAAATGTGCGGGTAACTCGAAAGAAAAATGTCATGAAGCATCGCAGAGAGAGCATTGCGTGTTGCAGAGTAATCGCGCGAAGTGTTGAGGGGGGGGGCCTTTTAGGCCCCCCCCCCCAGTCTTTTTAGGGTTAAGTTTGCATTATTAAGAAGTGTGATGTCATCCCAAGGAGAAGCTAGATGACTGCAGAGACAATCAACTTTCATTCCAAGATACTTTTAAGATCTTTAACTCATATATCCAGTAATTTTCAGAGATGTGCATCAGTGGTCTGATATATTTCTTGGTTGGTTAGTTGATGCCTGTGCTTTAATGTTTTCTTTTACCTTCCTTCCTTCATTCCTCCAAACAGCTCACCCTTCCCAAGCACCACCAGTGGCAGTGGAGTGGACCACTCCAGTCTATGTCTTTCTGCTGTCAAGGTTTCATAGTTAGCCTGCCATATTGGTTTTGACATATTGAAGGCATAGAGAACTGGTCTGCATTGGACACAATGGTAACAAGGCAACTCGGACAATCTTAAAGACTAGTGTGGCTTGATGGGATCTGAGAATGAGAGAATATGATATAGTAAGTCTTACCTTTGATGTACTTGCCAGTGATCATTATTCAATTTACCTAAATGAATGTAAAAGTTGAACAATGTTTGAGAATCATTTAATACCAGTATATAGCAATTGACATACACTTGATTTTGATCACAGTTAAAGTTGTTTGCTGTAGCTTTTAGATAATCAAACAGTGAGACTATTGGATGAGTTTGTCACATATCTTGTTTTAGCCATGAGGTGATCATGGGTGAATGGATTTATCTCCGAAAATCATAAACAGTATCATTGTACCTCTTCAATTCATGATGTACCTCGTATTTGTGTAAATGAAGTATTAGTCATGTTTATGTTGACAGGCCATACCCTAGACGTCAAAGAACGAGGTAGATGTGAGAGAGAATAAAAGCAGCAAGCTGGTAGAGGTGATATACTAGGTTTTACTCCCTGTCTACTCGTTCACATGATACCTGTATTGTCCATACAGGAGAGAAGTCTACATAATGTCATAGTAGGATTTGTAGCAAGTTTGCTTGTACATGGTAGGTGAATACACTGTCTTCAGAAGAAGAATGGCGATTTAGAAAATTTCTCATCAAAGCGGGGTGTACAAAACGATATTTTTTATATCCCACCGTAATTCCAAAGGAAACTACTACTTTTGCAAACTTCACTGGCGGCAATGACAATGTGAGAATTGAAATATAGCAAGGATAAAGAGTAGAATAGACTTTCATTCTGGACTGGCCCAGTCTTTTTAGCTCACCTGAGCTATTGCGATCGCTCTTCGTCCGGCGTCCGGCGTCCCTCGTGTGTAAACTTTTACATTTTCATCTCCTTCTTGCGAACCCCTTGACCGATTTTCACCAAACTTGGCAGGTAGCATCCCTAGGGGAATAGGATCTCAATTTGTTCAAGTGGGCACCATGTCCCACCCAGGGGGCCCCCAGAGGGGCCCAAACCCCCCTAAATTAAGGAATCTCAAAAAATCTTCTTCTTAGAACCAGAAATGATAGAGCTATGAAAAGTTAATACTATGAATTAATACATTGATGACTGTAGTTTCAAGTTTGTTCATGGCGGAATCAGGGGTGCCCCCCTTGGGACCCAGGGGAGTGGGGTGGGGGAGGGGTCCTAATGGGGCCCAAATTGTACATTTTCATCTTTTTCTTGAAAATGCCAATATGAATTTTTACCAAAGTTGGCAGGTAGCATCCCTTGGGGGAAAGAATCTTATTCCCATCAAATGGGCACCATGCCCCACCTGGGGACCCCAGGGGGCCTAAATTTGGACCGAAATTATAAAGTTTCGTATTTTTCTTGAAAACCCTAGCACTAATTTTCACCAAACTTGGCAGGTAGCATCCCTAGGGGAATAGAATATCAATTCCATCAAATGGGCACCATGCCCCAGGGGGAGTCAGTATATTGATGACTGCTGTTTCAAGTTTGTTCATGGGAGAGTCAGGGGTGCCCTGCCCCCTCCCCACCCTCTTGGGACCCAAGGAAGTGGGATGGTAGGGGGGGGGGCTCCAAATGCGGGCCTAAATTTTCATCTTCTTGCTGAAAACAACATAATGGATTTTCACCAAACTTGTCAATTAGCATTCCCATAAGATCTCAAAAGTGTTTGAATGGGCACCATGCTTTCCTTGGGGCCCCAGGGGGTCCAAACCTCCTGAATTAATGAATATTCAAAAAAAAAATTCTCTAGTTCTAATCAAAAGTGATAGAGCTTTAAAGTCTTTTTTCTCAAGCTGCATAATCCAACATTCTATAAAGTACAGAGTACTTGGCTGGTATTTTTACCAGTGCGATGGAATATGTAAATGGACACAATGCCCCCATTCTCAAAGCTACCCCCACCATAAGTTTCCAATGTTCTCAGGTAAGAGTCTGCAAGAATGCATGGAAGGTGAACTTGCGATACTCGGGTGAGGGTGTGACCCCCAGGTCTCTTGTTGATTGATGGGTTTAAAAACCATAGAAACTGATTTAATGCTTTAAAGACATGTTGAGAAATAGTGAGGTTATACAAATCAGTTTATTGAGAACTGAGATAACTGTATCCCACAGTGCTCTTCATAATTTGCATCTTGTGGTTTGTTGCTGACTTGAAAAACAAACATCAAGGTCAGTATTGACAGTAAACAATGGCTTGTCTTGAAAAGCTTTATATTTAACATTTAATTACATCTTAGAGAATGAAAGAGAATGCCAATTGAAGGTACAGCTTGTGTTACAAAATACAGAGAAGTAGAGATTGAAAATGAAGGTGACAACCACATATCTTATTTTTTATTGTCATGTATGCTAAAATAGATATATTTTGGGAACTTTCATACATAGTGTAAAGAAAGAATCATTCATGGTCATTCAAAGTCACCATAAGTCACTGCTTACCAGAAGGTAAATGTAATCGGTGAATCTTTATCAGTCCTTGTAAGTTAACTCATTGAAAGTGATATTAAGATTTAGAATGAATGCTCACAATCATGGAGTGTTAACTCCAATCTTATGGAGGATTCTACTGTGGTTTCTATGTAGTTGTTTGGGAAAATATCAGATTAATATTGGTTAGAACTCATGAATTCACTTCTAGTGATTGAAATATATTATAATAGAAGTTTATTGTAGTCATTCATATGTATTTCCGTGTGAAGTGTAAAGAAGTAGAGGGTTTTACAACAGTATGCCAATGTATGAAAAAACAAAACAAAACAAACAGTATGTCAAGCAGTGATCTCACTAATACTTTGAAGAGGACCAAAAACAGCAACAAACACTACTACTAGTGATGCCATGAATGATCCTAGAAATGTTTTATGAATGGCACTTCCAACAAATATAAGTCATATTTGGTAATTTAATGTGATATCTTGCCAGCTTTGGAAAAGTGTGCATTTCATCTCAGGCATAAGATATTCACACAAACCTCCTTACTGCTCAGAGAGAAACAATACACAAAAACAAAGATATCTTGACTGACAAAGCCTTTGAGGTCTCAGACATGACTGGGTGTATTTTGTAAACTTTACGTGCCTAATCCTCAAATTCATCAAGCGTGTGAAGACAGACAGACCTTTCAAACTGTAGTCATAACTTTAAAGTCACATCTATGTATTTCATGTAGGATGTTTGTGCTAGGAAATGCCCAAGCTCACAATCCTCCATCTGCATTGCAGTACAGCATAAATATTCCATGTACGAAATAGAAGATTGTCATCAGTTTTGTATTTCTGACACAATTATTTTGGCAGTTTCAAATACGCTTTGAAGTTTGGTCGTCAAAGCAAATGGGTAAAATGGGGTATGATGAGGTTATATTTCAATTTTTTTGTTGAGTTTTACAATATGGTGACTTGAAACTGATTCAAGATCGAATACAATATGTTGTTTCAAGAACTTTGCAATTTGAACTACGGATATATGGATGTAGTGTTGCTTGTTTTATATCCTCTGTATGTTTTAGAACATACACAGTATTGTAGAACAAGACAGCATTTCAATTAGTCTTTACCAGACTATGTAGAATGATACCCAAAATCCAGGAGGTTTTCCTTTTTTATTATTATTATTATTCCCACTTTTGACTGAATTCTTACAGACTTTCCATGGTTTGTTTTCTCAATTTCACATGTCTCATTCCAAGCAATCTTGTCATTGGGATGAATTCCCATAATGCAATTCAGCATTTCACAACGAACTGAAAACTAGGTTGTTTCAATGATAGTAGAGCTGATATTGACATGGTTTATATTATTAATTTGTCTGATGTCCAGGAATTCTAGCAGGATGTATTGATGATACTTGGTCTTGGACTGTGATTAGAAATCAGAGCCATTCAAAAAGAGAAATATACTGATGAGCAATATGATATTGTACCATTTGTAAATTTACAAAGTAAATGAAGAATATTAATGCACTGGAGGATATTTTTGAAAAAATGCTCTGAATACCTATTTCAATTGTATTCTATACTGCTTGCACAGTTTTCGAAGAATCATTTGTGCAAGAAATTTTAAAATGAGTATATTTTATCATGTACAGAGATATAGATCAAGAGTATTTTGCAATTATACATGATGCACGTGACTTCTGTGAAGTGTATGGAATGTCACTTGTAGCCAGTGGCCTGATTACACTTATGGCTAGTCAACTGTATCATCTTGTTTATCTTTGTATCAGAGTTTGATGTTTCTTTGCCCTGTATTTGAGTTCAAGTGTAAATCATGTGGCAGTTAATATGTCATACAGGTTGAGCAGTCAGTCACGACTTCCAAGAGTGCTACACATGAAACCCTCTGTGATAATTTCCTGTAATAGAACAAAAACAATGTTAATTCTCCATAAGACCAGTCTTGTAGAGGTGGTGTTGATGAATTATGTATTAGAGCATGTGAAAATGTAAGATTTTCTTATTGTTTTCTTTCAAAACAAGGAAATCAGTGCTGTTTATCAGACTCTAAATATACATTCCGTATTTCCATCTTTCTGTGTGTTTTTTTCTTTTCATGCCTGTAACAACAGCAGTGAACTCCTAACTTATGTTACAGAAGCTGATTTGTTGCAGTATTTGTAAAGCTGTAAAGTATCTGACATTCTTTTCATGGCTTTTATGGTAGGATATTATAATTGTTTTAAAAGTTGTCCATATGGTGGCTTAAAGCATGGTGGCTTAAAGCAAAACCAAAGTAGAGATATAAGCAGTTTTTCTTGACCATATTTTGGGGGTCAGGCGCTGCTTTCTCTAAGTATCATTGATACTTCTGCACAGCTTGCCAGAGTGACCCTAATCTTTCAATCCTCTTTTTACCCTTTTTGATTAATCTGCACCTCCAAACTCTCTCTTGTTTCAACCAATTTTTGAATGGGTTAGGATTGTCCAGTTTTAACAAGTTATCATTTTAAAACTTAGTGCTTACTTTTTAATGTAGAAAAGTGAAAATTTATTTTGGCCTACTGAGCGGTCACAAATGTTTCATTATGGAAATTACACGTAATGGCTTGCGATATATATATTTTTGTTGTTCCCCATTTTGAGAATGTAAATTGCCCAATTCCAAATCACCAGGCATCTCAAAGGATACATAGCTTTATTTCCAATTTGCATCTGCATTGTACGTCATGCAGTGTAGTGTAGTGCAGTTGTGAATTTAACAAGCTTTGCTTTAATAATTGCTGCAAGTATCTCGTGCCAAACTTTTAGATCAACAATAATTGTATAATTTGTAGGTAATGGGATTGTTTCACTGTTCAAAGAATAAGTAATTGCAATTTGTTAATGATTGTTATCAGTGCAACTGGTTTGATTAGTTAAATTCCCTTCATCCTAGTTTATAGAGCTATCATCTCTATGTGGTATAAACTAGGATACTTCCAATTTTTTGGTGGTAGTTCGGTTTTCTATCAGGCAGTTTGCAGCATCACTTCTGTAAGGAATATGCTCATGAGTGATGTAAGTAAAAAGTGTCTGAATTTCTCTAAACGATGCATAGGTGTGTATGATAGACTTCTACATTGTGTTTGTTTCATGAAGCTGGCAGGAACAAAGATGCGTTGACTCTACCATGACACATTCTGTGAAATATTCAGTTATATGAATATATGGGGTTTTTTACCTTAAATTAATGAAGATATGCCAAGTGCGCAGAGAAAACAAGAAATTTAAGCTGATGCATTTCTCTCTATACACTATATTTTGTGAGGTTTTTATTTTCCCAAATTTTGAGAGTGGGGTACTCTTCACAGATTTAAAAGCACATAAAAATGTTAACTCTGATCCTGCATGAATGTGATGTGCACATGTACAGTTTTCTTTTCAGTACTGTACCCCAGGCCTACAGTAAAACACTTTTTTTTTCAGGGTGGGGTGGCTGTGAGGATGGGAAATTCATGGGTGTTCCATCCCCCCCCCCCCCCCCCGACCAGAAAGTTTGTGTGTGGGGGAGGGGGGAGGGGAGATAGCCCCCTTCCGCAACCCCTGATATGTATTGTGGTGGACACAAGACGTTTGTCATTCTTATTATGCATTTGCCATACGCTTGCGCATATGGGACACTGCAGTAATGGACGGATTTTGCTGTCAGATGGGTGGATTGATCTATACAGCATACATTATGCCGAAACATCTTCATTAAGAACAAAACAAAATGAAAAGACTAGCTGAGTATCACTGAAGTCATAATGTATTTTGTCACAGTTGTATGGGGTCTTGTTAACATTGTCTATGATAGACATTGTACTACATGTGTTCTCCACGTGAGGAATCAACAGGAGTGAAGATACTTTGAATTTAATGCTGTATTTTTTGCAGAATTATTTGATGAATAACAATTTGTTTGCTAGTGCTCAATCTGCATACAGATCTTACCATAGCTGTGAAACTGCTATTGTTAGAGTTGTAAATGATATTTTGTTAGCTCTTGATAGGGGACATGAGGCAATCTTACTCCTTCTTGATTACACAGGTGCATTTGATACCATTAGCCAACAAATGTTAGTATCGCGCCTAGAAGAAAGATATGGATTTACTGGAAATGCACTGAAGCTAATCACATCTTACCTTGAAGGCAGAAGTCATTGTGTAGTTATTGGGGACTCAAAATCCCAGGTTTATTCATCTACCCATGGTGTCCCACAAGGGTCGGTAATTGGCCCTTTAGCATTTACATTGTACTCTGCTCCATTACAGGACATCATTTCACATCACAATTTGAACTGTATGATGTATGCTGACGATACTCAAGTTTATGTATTTATTGAAGGTGGTAGGCAAAATGATGCCATTCAGAAGCTACAGGCTTGCATTTCAGATATCAGGCATTGGTCTATTCACAATTGTCTCAAACTTAATGCAGATAAAACTGAGGTTCTTCATTTTACCAGTAGATTTAGACAACGTAATCAACTTGAATCTGTTACACTGGATGAAGGAGTTGTTAATACAATTGCCGACTCTGCTAGAAATCTAGGTGTCAGACTCGACAAACATCTTACGCTGAATTCTTACATAAATGATACTTGTAAAGCTGCATCCTTCGCACTCCATAAAATTGGGACAATACGACAGTACTTAAACCGGAAATCAGTAGAGAGACTTGTTCACGCTCATGTGATGTCACGTATTGATTTTTGTAATAGTATTCTGTATGGTCTTCCTGACATGCAAATAAACAAGCTTCAGAGAATACAAAACTCTGCTGCGAGATTGGTGACACATGCTCAAAAGCATGACCACATCACTCCTATTTTACGTGAATTGCACTGGCTACCAATAAAGGTCCGTGTGCAATACAAAATACTGTCGCTGACTTTCCTATGCTTACAGGGTCTGGGTCCCACATATCTCCAAGACCTCATCCAAAGGTATCATCCGACTAGAAATCTTCGCTCAAAATCCAAGTCTCTCTTAGTTTGTCCCCAGACTGTCACCAAATTTTATGGAGCACGAACATTTGCTGTAGCGTCAGCAGAATTATGGAATAGTCTACCTGATAAAATCAAAGATGCTGACACAATTGATTCATTTAGAAGAATGTTGAAAACATATTTATTTCTGCAATGATAAGGCTCATGGCCATCGGTGTTTCTCAGTGTCAGCTTAATCTTAATTTTCTATTGTTTACTTACCTGTCCCATTTTCACCTTACTTCCTTTACTTGTATTGTTTCATTCTTAAAGTGCATAGAGACTTCTCCCTGAATGTGATATGCGCTATACAAGCACAGTTTATTATTATTATTATTATTTTAATTCAATATTTTTCCACATTAATGCACTTAGAAACATCAGTATTCAGTGTTATTTAAGTGTTATTTATTATTACCATTATTACAATTATTATTATTATTATTATTATTATTATTATTATTATTATTATGTGATGCAAACTACACAGATATATTTTGGTAGATTTCAGTGTGAAGCAAATGGGAAGTGTCATATGGCAGATTTCAACAGCCTGTAGGATGACTTCTTATTTGCAAATTTGTATAGTTATGTAAGTAATCTTATGTACATCTATTTGATTCAGGTTTTAACTGGCATACTTCCTGCTTGTCTTTGGAGGTTTTAAATTTAAGATAAGAATGCAAAACCTTCTCCCTGAGGGCTAATTATCCCAGTAAGAAAAGCAAGACCCATAAATGTCCTTTCCTATATGTACAGACAATCAATGTACCTCAATGTGAACAGATAGGATTATATTTATGATTTCAGTGCTTCATTTTCAGGTATCACAATGTTTCACCACTAGGCATTACTATCTGAGTTTTCCCCCAAACCCAATGCTTTGATTGTGTTTGGTTCTACGCCTTGTCGTGATGTGTAGCCTTTCTACTGATGATGAACAGATATGTGAATTGTGTGTCAAGAGTGTTGAAGCCTCATGATCATACCCTAGCCATGTGAACAGCAAGCAAGCAATAAAGGATACTGTAATGTGCTGATGTATCCTTTCTCGCATGCATAATTTAGGTGCATGCGACCATATTTCCTTGGCATCCAATGATCATGTGTTCATCAAGTACCTCTAAAGTATTGCAAAGCTTAGAATATCATTTGCATTGTTGAAGAGATACATTCAAACGTTTTATTTAAGACTTAGTTAAAATCATTACCTCTTGCTCTGTGTTGGTTGGCTCTATAGTATTTTACTGCATGCTACAAATCCCATAGTAACATATTAATTCATCGTAGATATGAATACATTGTATATGAATATTTCCCTGATAATGTATTGCAGTCATGAATATTTAGTATGAACATTTTAAAATTGGTGAAAACTGCACACATTATCATGGATATGTTGACTACCACATGAACATGTCTTGTTGTGGTCATGCTTACTGTGTAAGCTTGCAAATTAATTAATGTCAGCAGAATTTTCAGTTTGCATTTGTCACTTGCCATTTATCAGAACAGTAGACAAGTTTAATGGTAGATGGCTAAATATGGCATTGGCATTAAATGCAGATAGTGTTGTTCACTGTGTTATGTTTTGGGGCTTCAAGTCCACTGTTCCAAACCCCCTTTGTTTGTACCACACAGATATGTACAACTATATGTATGTGTATATATATATATGTTGTATATATATGTATATATCTATAAACTATAAAGAGCAAATATTGTTAATAATACTGCAAGGTAGTTTCTGTGTGCTCTGTAAAACTTATTCCTGTAATTTTCTAGTAGAATGAATCACTAGATTAGATGAGGACTTATTTTTTCTGTTGTTATAACAAGCCTGTATCTTGTCAATGTTGTTTTTGATCATCTCAGTGCATGCTGAAGGCCTGCATGCAACATCAGCTCTAAACAAGGTTTCAGCAGTGAATTTGCTTCCATTTCTGCACTTGGCATTCTTGTTTTTGCAGAAATTGTATACACCTGCATTGTCTGCATACTGTGTTTTTGAGCAATGAGCTTGAAGAGGAACAGGTATGATGGTTATATTTGATAGCATGTGTTTCTGTGTGGTTGCTATGACATAGATATGCCTTAGAGAGATTTGGAGCTATTTGCCAAGCTCTTTGAATTTTACATATCATTTGCCAATATTTTAATCTCTCCCCCAATTTTATATTTTACTGTTTTGAAGTATCCTGTACGATAGATTGCAGAGAAGGAATCATATTGATCAAACCTGAATGCAAACAGGTTTTGTTCCTATGGGTTTGTCCCCCAAATCAGTTTGTTTTTGGGGATTATATTATTGTGATTGTCTTAATTTTATTGATACAGGAATACCAATAAATAGACTTGCTGATAATAGTCATTCTTTCATGCTTTTATGTCTGTGAAGAGTTTTTTATCGTGTGGTAATTTCAGCTATTGAAATGTTTCACATAAATCTTTGTACAAATTGTGTGTGATACAGAATTTCAAGGTCAAATGGTAAAATGAATTCCTATGTGTGGATGTTAAAACTATTGTTGACATGATAAACACCTATGTAGAGTTCTTTATATTGCAGGTTAAGCAACAAAAGAAATCAGTGAAATGAATATTGGAAAAAGAGAATGACCGCAGTGACTGGTCATCATGCTCCATAAAAACACGTGCACACACACACACACACACACACACACACCTACTTCTGAACTGTTCAAGGATATGTGTGATACAATTTCACTGTAACATAATAGGATGAAAATGTGCATCCTCCAAGCTAGAAAATGAAATTCATAAAATGCCGTGCATGTGAGATAAGTCATTGTAAACTATATAACTGATATTCTAAAGATATGTCATCTTTCATATGTTTCTAGTGAGATTACTCTCTGTTGAGTGGTTTCCTGATTGATGCCTGTACTTGTTATTGTAAGTAGCAATCTTGAGCCCTTATTACACTTGTGTTTCTTAACCCCGTACTTTGACTATCGTTAGTCCCGTACCAATTTTTTTTTCAGCTTTTTACACTCGCCAATAAGTCCCGTACTAAGCACTTGTCCTTGGATAAGGAGAAAACTGACCTTTTTACACTCGTATTTCTTAGCCCCATACTTTCCAAACCACATGAATACTCATGATTACGCTGTGCACTGTACAAGTACACGCACGCACCGGCAGCACTTGATTACCTCGTTTCTGATTGGTCAGTGGGGGGTCGGACTTTGTCTCCGTTCTGTGTACACTCGCTTGCTTGGCACCGCAATTGCGGTGCTAACCCTGCTATTTTGCAGGGCCAGATACTATAGTCCAGGCTAGGCTCCATAGAAAGTGCACCTAACCTTGTTTTTTGATATATACAATGTTTTTTGATGGTTTCTTGTCAATTCGAGGGTGCTGATTCCAAATCCGATTGATGCCACTCGCGTAACCTTGAGCATTTTCGGCAAAACGCAAAAATCCAAAATGGCCGCCAGATATGCTAATTTGGCCATGATAATCCCAGTTATGTCAATTTTATGACAAATTATTCCATCAAATTTTTTTAAATTTTTGTTCCTAGAGTAATTCTACTTGCACATGCAAGAAATTTTTCATTTGAAGAGGTACATTTAGTATTTTAAGCTTATTTCCAATTCAAAATGGCCGCCACTCCTATACTCATGTACTATATGAATGGCAAAAAATATGCATAGAAATAGAAGACGAATTTTCAGTCACATACCTACGCTTTTACCAAGTTTTGCATGTGCAATGCAAATCTGATGAGTGCCACTACCAAAACAAGCAAACAAACAAGCAAACAAACAGAAAGTTTATTGTTTTTAGGCTTATTATTATTCTTCTTAATACAAAACTTCAAAATAGATGCCACTCATATACCCCTGCACAATATGAACGGCAGAGCGTGTGAAATAAACACATTTTCTTTTTTTTTTCCTGTCACTCAGGTACACTGTTTACCAATTTGTGTGCTGATTATAAATCAGAAGGTTGTTACTAACAAAGGCTGCTTTATTTTTTGATGCAAATATCCAAATTTGCTACCTCAATCAGAATTTTTCTCTGGGTATTTGGAAAAATCCACCAAAACTTGAATTGACGCCAACATCAAGATCGTTTATCAGGAATTATTAGATATTAACATTTGATACACTGTAAAAACATCGGTGTTAGATTTAACACCACGGGTGTTAAATCTAACACCGATCAAACTTCAATAGAGGACCACACCCACAGGTGTTAAAAATGCACTGTGATGGTGTTGAAATGTGTTCAGCTGACACTTCGTGGTGTTAATTTGACACTGTACCTGGTGTTATTTTGACACTGTACTGGTGTTAATTCAAAAATGACACCACATGGTGTTGATTTGATATTTGTTGGTGTTAATATCAATGGTTTAACACCCGTCCAGCTTCAATAAGGGACCACACCAGCTGGTGTTACTTTGGTGTAAATTTATTTTCACATTTTTTCAAAAATCTAGTATTTTAATGTAAAATTCTTGATCGCCTTGTTTAAACTAAAAATCAACAAGAAGTGCAGTTACTATTACTATTACTATTATTTATAGTGCGCTTTTCCCACAAGGCCCAAAGCGCTTACAATCAATTCAAAACATGTACGACAGTATGTATAATTGGATAAATGTTATATATACAGCTACGAACTAGTTGCTACTGAAAAGATGTGTTTTCAAGGCTTTTTTGAACACACTGACTGATGGAGACTGTCTAACGGTAAGTGGTAAATTGTTCCAGTGCTTTGAAGCAGACACAGTAAATGTCCTATCACCGGCTAAGGTGCGAATTACTAAGAAACTCTTCAAAAAACAGTTTAAAATTTGGAAATGACACCCGGAGGTGTTAATTTAACACCATAAATGAGCACCGAAAATTTAACACCAGCCCGGTGTTCACTATTTAACACCGGACTTTTTGCAGTGTACTTACTTCCCTTGAGATGTTCAACATCAAAATATTCATTCTGATTTACTGAATTAAAAGACTGAATCCTAGATGATGACACAAATGAAATTTCCAATTAACTGTCCTGTTCTACATTATCTAAAAGCGATATTATACAAACTTTTCAGTCCCCTCATCCGAGAAAGAACATGAGGCAGGGGAAAGTGGAAAAAGGGACCACCTCACTTCCTGTTGTCAAATCTCTGAAATGAAAACAATGCCCCAAAGTTTTAATATTAACCCAGATGAATTATATATGGTAGATGAATTTTACCACCGTTTTTTCGGAGTGAATGTGTTTGAGTATAGGCCTATGATGTCGAGGGAGACTCTGAGATCTGTACAGTGCTGCCTCATTCTGAAAGCAGTGTTATAACAACTTCACACTGCTTGTCTTTAATCTTCAGCATTTGCAGATTCAGGATTGCTCTCGGTAACCAGACGAGCTGTGTTAGGACTCTGAATGATGGCCTCCTTAATGGTGGCTGTAAACTAACTCCACTAGAGGTCTTTTTAACAGATATGTGGTGACATTACATTCACTTCACGGAGGAAGTTTGCAGATGATCTTGCCTTTACGTCTCATAGAAAGTCCTTGGATGACATGAGCCGAGTACTGACCCATCTCAAGACAATAGTGGAGTACTTCATCTTCTGGAGACTTTGCCCCAACCTTTATTAGATTATCATCAGACCCATGCCTTCCATCTTAGTAACCATCTTGCCAACGCTATGTTTAAGGTAGCCCTCTGTGGTAAGCCTTCCAAGCATAGGCTAAGGAAGTCCACCCTCCTTCACTGGCATTCGATCACTCTCCCTCACACTGGAAGGAAAGGATGGCAAGTGTCACCAGTGCCGTCAACGCATACCCTGACCTTCCAAACACGATAGCATGGGGGGGGGGGGGGGGGGCATTTCATGAAGCGTTTTGTCTGACAAATTTGTCTGACAAATGTGCTCTCAGCCAATCAGATGCAAGGATTTAATAGCTTATAATAATTTGTCAAAAAGAAAAGATCTGACAAAACACTTCATGAAATGCCCCCTTGAACAACCTGCCATCAATGCGCCTGAAATCCCACAAGCCTAGATTTCCCTACTGTAACTTGAAAGCTTTGACCCCAAAACAGGTTGGTACAGATGCTGGTCTGATGTCATCTCTGATACCACCCAAGTTACCTACAACACTGTCTCTGGCCTGGCAACAAAGCCACAGGACTTCAACGGGTGGTGATCAAGCAAGTCTTCATGTCTTCACCCTGTTTCTATAGCAAATAATCACCCTCTGACCCCTGAGGAAGTGCTGAACATCACCAGATGTGGTTGCAATTAAAACAATTGCAGGACTAATATGCATCTTTAGCCTGAGAATTCTGCAAATTTAGGGCTGATGTCACCTGCTGCTAAACATACAATTAAAGGGTTCTTTAAAGATAATAAAAATGACAGTTTTAGTTTTAAGCCAAGACTGAATGAGATCATGATGTCAAAGTGTATATTATCAACACCTGGGAACTGTGATAGAACTGAAAGAGGTATCTTACATTGCTCCTTGGTTGATGTTTAATGAACAGTTTGTATGGTATTGCATTAGGACAGTTTCGTTTATGCCTTCAACAGATTTTGTTGTTGTTTTGATTCAAGAAGAAAATCAGGTTTGCTCGATAATATCAAGGCGGCATTTCTAAATTAAATCATATCAAAGTGATGGAGGTTATGATCCATTTCGAACTCGCCTCAGGACTGCTCCCTCCCCCCCCCCCCCGCCCCAACCCCTTGCTGGAAAAAAAAAATCTACAATATAAAGGGGTTTTAGTTGTGTCATTAATGTCCGATGTGTTTTTGTCTGCAACCATGTATCTTTGCACTTACTGTATAGGATTTTTCTGTACTTTGTTAATACGGTTTTAGGGGAATGCATAATACAAGCTTTGCTTTCTAGCTTCCCCTCAATTTTCAACATTATTTGATAAATACCATGTATCTAGGCTCCTTAATATATTGTGTTAGTATTACATTTGTATATTCAGCCGGCATGTAGAATATGATGGTATATTGATTCCTTGCGAGACGTTCAGTGAACTTATATTGTTGAGACTTTTGTTGAGACAAAATGAAATATATAAGAAATTGTATTCAAGATCGTAAGGTTTATGAATATTAAATGCTCATACATGTAGGCCCCCTATATATTGTAAGTGACACCCAACATATTGCACATGCAACACTTTATGATAGCGTAGGTACGGGACTGGAAATACAGTAAATTTGTTCTATATTTCCATGCATATGTTTTGCCATTCATATAGTACATAAGCATAGGAATGGCGGCCATTTTGAATAAAAAAATTAGCTTTAAATGCTAAATGAACCTATATGAAATGAAAATTCGCTTGCAAATGCAGATGGAGTAACTCTAGGAACAGAAATGTACAAAGTTTGGTGGAATAATTGGTCATATAATGCACATTATTGTGTTTATCATGGATGAATTAGCATATCTGGCGGCCATTTTGGATTTTTGCATTTTGCCGAAAATGCTCAAGGTTACGAGAGTGGCATCAATCGGATTTGGAATCAGCACCCTCGAATTGACAAGAAACCATCAAAAAACATTGTATATATCAAAAAAACAAGGTTGGGTGCCTTCTAGCCTGGACTACGGGATTATCGGTGGGGCTAGCCCACTTTCGCAAAAACAAATGTAAACAGAAAGTGGGCTAAGGAAAGTCCGGTACCAACGGTGGGGCTAAGGCCCCCAGCCCCCCCCCCCCCCCCCCCCCTTAGCCCCTCCGTTGGTACGGGACTAAGCAAACATTTGCAAGTGTAAAAAGCCCTGTGGTTTCTCCTGAGTTGACAAGCAATGATAACGGTGTCAGCAGCTGGAGGCATATGTCTGCATTCCAGTGGTCTTCCCACAACTGTACCATGGCCGGCGCCACATTTTCAAAAGTGGGAAGTGGGGGGCTTTTCCGATTTCTGGTGCCACTTCCAGGTTTCATCAGCTAACAAGGAAAAAACCAAAAACAACAAAAAAGTTCTTCAATTCAACTTCTGTAGTTCTGTAGGGTTCCACTTCCGGGTTCACACTTCAAGGTTTTATCTATTTCTTACTAGTGCCACTTACGCACTTCCGGGGTAAAAAAAAGAAGGAAAAAGTGGGGGGCCCAAAGTGCTTATGAAAAGGTAAGTGGGAGCCATGTTTGCTGTTACTTGACTACTGTGGACATGGATATTTACATCTTAATGGTAGGTCGTGACACGGTAATTTGATGGCGTGCTAAGATCGCGATACAACACTCACTGGACGCAGCAATTGTGGAAACACGAAATGTATGAAATTGTTTGTGTCTCTTTCTCTCAATTTCAGTTGTTTCATTTGGTAGCTTTACCTGCATCACTTGATATGTTTTTCAAATTATCACACAAGTGCGACTGAAACTTTTACCTTCTCATATGGGTATTTTTTTAAAAGAAATTCAAAATGAACCGTGATTCAAAGACAGAAAAAAGTACACAACCTGCCAGCCTACATTGTACAAAAGATGATGCAATGATAAAGTGCTCGACCACACACACACACACACACACACACACACACATACCGTGATGCACACAGCACAGCATCAGACAAAATAAAACAATAAAGTTGATGGCAGATAGTGTAATCCAAAGGGTATTATAAATATGTACGAAGGAATATGACCTATTGATGTCTTTTTTGTATTAATCGCAATTGTCACTCTGGGACCTCTGAGCAAAGTAGTCACGCTCTTTGCCTGTCCAGAGAGCTATAAAGGGTCCGATGTGCCTATAAACCTCGTTTTTGACTGCCATTTTCCAATTAACCAAAGACGGCTTAATGTGGTACAAAATGTAATCGTATAATATGACATAAAATAGATTTGACAAATATATCTTCAACCCATCTTGCTCATTCGGTTAACATTATTACTTGTTATAGTCTGTAATTGGGTATTTAGGTATCTGCTTTGGTATTTCTTCCCCTCAGCTTTTTAACCTCCCTGATATTCTGTTTCTGTTTTATCTGCTACTTCATCAGCCTCGACAAGTCTTCAGTGTAGCAAGAACTTCTTCATCCTCCTAGCCGATATTTGTACCTCTCTTGAACCGGTTGTTGGCAGATCATGAATCTTTGGTCGACAGCGAAACAATCGGCGAAGGTGATCGAGTTTATATTGAGCGGCGAGTGCGGGATTGGAACGCAAAGTGTAAGCGCAGGAACAGCGCAGTTGTAACAGTCAAACAGCGTAACTGACAACGAAACAACGTAGGTATGTGATAGAGCGAGAATGCAACGTGCAGAGAGCGTTTTTAGAGCGCATATAGGAAGGACGGTGTTACAGCAGAAAAGTTGTTCTTTCATTTACTTTTCTTTCCAGCGGCTTAAGTTACTTTAGTTTAAAAGACCTTGCTATGATACGTTCATCCCGATGTACCGTAGTATTTATTTTGCCATTACGATCTTCCCGCTTGCCTTTGGATACAAATTTGGAAAATTCTCAAAATTTCTTGCCAATCTTGCAAAAGAAAAAAAAAAGGGTTTTTTTTTTCTCCGTCGTCACAACCATGCTGCCCTACGAAGGATACTTCCTATCAAATCATCCATGTCGGCCTACGCTTAATTGTCACTCTTTCCCGATCTGATGAATCGGGACAGTACTAGACCCCTATGGTTCCATATCGTTACACAAAGACAACATTTTTCACTAATCAAGAACAAAAAGTGTTTCATTCTCATTTTTCTATTCTACAAGCAACGACATTCCTGATCTTTTACTCATTGAATAAGAATGTTAGTATTTCTTCTCTAAAAGTGCTCAAAATGCGACTTGTCCATTAAAACACTTCAGTTTCACTAAAAGTCCTTACCCTTAGAGGGGAGAGCCCCCATCCCACACCCTCCCACGCTCAGTCGCTTACTAGTAGGCCTACTTCGCTCTCTCGCCGCTATGGGGTAGCCGGGAGGACAACTTAGAAGCGCACCATTCAAAGTCTTGTCATTAAAAAGCAGGGGGTGTTCCATTTTCCTTTTTCTTTTCAGGCAACCAATCCCGATCTTTTATTTGTAAATAACGATGTTTAAGTTAATGTTTGTACTGTAAAAGTGCTCTCAAAATGCAGCTTTGGAACATGATCTTTACAAATAGGCCTGTAGGCCTAACGCCTTACAGTGCTCCCGCGGTAAGGATGGTTCTTTTGTAAAAATCATGTTCCAAAGTCACCTCCCCCCCCCCTTTCTTTCTTTTTATTGGGGGGGGGGGGGGGGGGGAGAGGGGGGCGCCCGGGCGGGGAGGGAGGGGGTGGAAAACTCACTTGTTACTAGTACTCCGGCGCCGCCGAGGGGGGATGTTTCACAAAAGTCAATTTATTACATTTTGTTAGATTAACTGTAATTATGGTTTTGTGTGTGTGAATTCAATAATGTCGTTACTCTCATAGACCTATAAGAATAAAAATGTTGAAGACTTTGCCAAACAGGCATTAATCAAATTAAAATGAGGTACGATTTTTTTTCTGTAAATTTTGATAGCAAAGTGAGGTGGATTATGAAAACACTTGATAAAATTGAAAAGAGAAACCAATGGCATATCATAATTTTTCAACCGTTGATGCGCATGCGCTCTCTGTCGAGTCATGCATGCTAGTATATGCTGCGCTTTATGCATGCACCAGCGGCGCCGCTGCGCAAGGCGTGTCTGTGTCTGCCGCCGGCGCAACAAACGGCATGCGTTGGCACTGATAAGTCGATGTGTCACGTCTACAGTCTAAAGAAAAATCACGCCTAACCAACCATCTATCTCGTTATGGATGTCCAGCAGATTGTGAGTTTTTATACACCCTACCACGTCCACGACGTTTGTGTGTGTTAGATATTGATTTTATGATATCATCGCACCTTTTAACGTGTTAATACTGTTATCTTTCTATTTCCTTTTCCTTTTCTGGTTCTGCAAACACTAAACAGGTTACATGGAATATAGACTCTAGTATGTAAATCAATTGTGGTTGTGCTATTTACGCGTGGAAGTTGCACAATTTGGAACCCGGTAACGTTACAAGTACCGGTATGCCTACCTAACCCCAGGGCGATGTAACATAACAGCTTGTTGCCGGTGCGGTTACCCGGGTCTCATATGCAATTAAAGTTTAGATACATTTTTTTAAGGGTCTCATATATTAATATAATTTTAGATCTTCAATATTCTAACGTAAAGATCTGTGGACTAGGTGTGCCTATAATGGTAGATCCCACTACACTGCTGGGCCCTAGGGCTAACAAATATTGTTAGGCCTACGTCGTGATAGTAGCTAACGGTAGGGTAGAGGCTAATCCCGGCCGGCGCGGGGCGCTGTAACCAGTACAAGTAGGAAGTAGGGGTTGGGGTCGCTGGTGCGGTTAGGACAGGGCCTAACATAGGGCTATCCATTCAATTAGTAAAGTTAATTGTCAATGAATGACAATGGATCCAATTTGGTTGTACTTTTTTATGTTTTTCATTCATTTTGGGGCGATTCCTCCTGTTAAAGTGTAACGTTACCGTACATTGTCTGTACTGACTGCAGCACAGCCTTCTGAATCTTGTGAAGAAAAGCTTCTCACATGTTGCAGAGGAATGGACATCACTGAAGCATGAAATTGAATCTGAGACACAAGGTCGTGGTCAAGGACACCACGTGGTAAGAAACATGGCTTGATTAACTTAAGAAATACATGAGACATGGCTTGATAAGAATTAAACTGCCACTTCCACTCGATCTAGGCGGCAGGCCTACTGGAGAACTTATTTATTGCAATCCTGGACTTTAGAAATGTTTTCTGCCCTCTTGTGTTATTGCTAAGTAGCATATGAAATATCTTGAATGTAAGTGATTTTGTGGGAGAAAATAAGAAAATGCATGACTTGAGAAACTGAAAGTGAAACCTTTCCAGAGTTTCTTTCAGGCCTCGGCTTTGACTCCTTTCCTTGCATGCATCTCAACAGCACAAAATTCCCGAGCCTGAGATCTGTCAACACTCACATTGGCATAAGCTACGACTGGTAACGAGCCAGAAAGGGTCAGCATGTTTTTAATCTGTCAAGACTGTAGTACTACTACTAGTAGAAAACAAGACTTTGTAAACCCCTGGATTCCTAAAATGATATAGGGCCTATGATTTATATCCTACCCTCATGGGTTTAATTGGTAGGACAGTATGCAACATCAGGCTTTCTTGTTATCAGTATTTCAACATCTTTTTTATCATCAGTTTGTTCATATCAGGGGAAGATGTAAAAATGGAGTATGGCCAAAGTTTAATATTGTGGAAACATATGGTGCTCTTTGGTTCTTGAGGCCAAAGCCATGATTTTTTTTTTTAAATCAAAGCATTTCAGTGTTGCCATATTTTAATTATTTCTTTTATATACAACTGTAGACCCAATGCGTGATGAAGTTTTAAGGCCCCCTTCTTTTGCATAGTTACGATGTCATACATTTGATGCAATCCGTTCTCTTCAAAGGAATGCAGCCCCCAAGAAGCACTGTTAATTTGATTTGATATTTTCCAACGTGTTGTAAACAACTATGAAGAACCTGTTCAAAATTCTGTGAATTGCTTTATTCTGTCATGAGAACTGCTCATTTTTTTATTGTTATTTAAGTTGTAAACTTTATTATTCCTCTCCATCTGCAGTCAGATGACAATTCATTTGTAATGGTCAAAAGAACAGCAATGGCCAGCCTTCAGGGACAACTACAAAAGCTGAAGGAAAATCTTCCAAGGGTTACCAATGAAGACATTTACATGGCTTTTGCAACTAACCATGCTCTAGAGCAGGGTAAGAAAAGACATGAAATGTTACTTATAACTGCTGAGTGATTTTTGTGATGACATCACAAAATTATCAATTTATTAGAAATCATTGATTATCTTGTCAAATTTCCTACTCTTATAATAATTGCAGAAGTGATACATTAATGATATGAAGCTGGTTTTTCCCCCACAGATGGATTTATTTTCAGCATTACTGCCTATTTCACTGTTTCTGGTAGTTTTAACAGAAATACAGTACAATGATGATTAATTTCAGGTCTGCATTGCTAGCAGTAAATTTGTTGTGAACACTATGTGATGGAAACCAATGATAATGATGGTGAAGTAAGAGACTGCATTTATTTTCTGTCTGTTTTTGCATTTTTACCCAAAATACACAGAATTAAATTGTGAAAGAAAGAGAGCAGCTGAAGCGCAGAAGGAGAGTCTGCACTGGAAATCCAGACATGATGCAGCGAGAGCTGAATATGAACAGGAGAGAAAGGTGAGGGCAGTGATTTCTGAAGGAATCAAGGCACTGTGCAGAAATAGAAAGATGTTTGTGTGGTTTGAAGTTTAAGTGTCATTTTATGTACTGGTTTAACAAGAGATTTTAACAAAATTATGGCTGTGTCAAATACTGAAAAG
The DNA here is from genome assembly GCF_040938485.1 of Diadema antillarum. NCBI lineage: Eukaryota > Metazoa > Echinodermata > Echinoidea > Diadematoida > Diadematidae > Diadema > Diadema antillarum. The sequence goes on from NW_027271335.1 coordinate 298,643, forward strand.
CTCTGTTTCTCCACGGTAATTATGTTAGACGGACTTCTTATTAAGTCAGATTCAGAATATATTGCCTTGTTCATGTTGAATTTAGTTGTCTTTAGGAATTTGAACAAAACCTCATAAAAGATATAGAATACGAGACCAGCTATGTGCTGTTGATTGGTAAAGACAAATGACATGCTTGAATCGAAGGGGAAAAATATCTATTTTTCAATCACTGAAACAATATCATAGAAAGTATGAAAGAGATTATATTTACAAATTAACATTAAATGTACCAGACAGAATCACTGAGACAGTTTCCAGCTTGATGCAGCAAAGTTCAGGGGGTCAGGATCAAGGTCAAATCTGGAATAATTAGCAATAAGTATTCAGCCGATTGTAGAAAAGTATGGACAGCATGTACAATGTTGTTTTCTTCTCTTGAATGTAATGTACTTTACACATGTAAATGCTAAGCATTTTTTAAACAAAATTGACTACTTGTAAGAATGACTAAAGTTCAAAGGACAGAGTATTTAGTTGTTTTAGGTGTTTTTTTTTGTTTAATATGTGAAGGTGGAGCACAGTATGATACGTGTAGATGTAGGCCTACTGCTTTGCACTGCTTTGGAATGTTGTTTGTAGTGGGTTTTTGGGGGGGTGTTTTTTTTAGAGAAAAATGTAAAATCTTTCCTACTGAATGACTGTAGTGGAACAGTGCAAAGCAGTAGGCCTGCATCTACACGTATCGTGCTGTGCTCCACCTTCACATATAAAAAACAACAACAACAACACCCAAAACAACAACAAAAAAAGTCATTCAGTAGGAAAGATTTTACATTTTTCTCTGAAAAAAGCATCCCCCCAAAAAACCAACATAACCCCCCCCCAATAAAAAAAAAAAACCACTACATACAACATTTGAACTATCAAACTCCAGTATTATATTGGTTCTCTCAATTTCTCTTTCTTTCTTTTTTGATCCTTACAAGGCCATCAGCTCAGTCAGGCCATGCTATGATGACAGTGTCCTGCTTGGTGAATCAAATATGCTGCCTTTTATGATTTGTGGAAACCTAGATATTTCATGATGATATTGCAGTAGTATTATATGAGATTGCATTTTTTTGTTAATTTGTAATTTAGTTTTGTTTTGTTCCCTTGTAATTAAGTTTTTTGTTTAATTCTTTAAAGCAGTGTAATTCAGTTTTGCTTTTACTCAAGAAGCAGAATAAATGAAAACAAAGTGTTTTTTGGCCATCATTGTCAGGAGAAGCTAGCGCTGAAGGGAGAGTTGTCTCAGTGTAACCAGCGGATGTTCATGCAGTCAGATTACTGTGCTGGGATGGGTGCTGTCTGTTGCACACTGCTCTGGAAGGCTTCTCAGCTGGAAGGAACCATCTCTGCCTTACTTGTAGGGGTGAGCAGCTTCACACTACTTTGTAACAAGTGAATCATGTGAGGATATGGTTAATGATAACATAAAGGGCAGGCTGTTCATATACTGCATGCTAGAATACTAGTGTGTGATTATCTTGACCCAAGCAATAATTTTATATTGGCTCTGTTCCATGCATTGTTGTTTTAACATATCCCATGTATTGTTCTTTTTATATAGAAGGAGGAAAACTGGTACAGAGTAATTTCAAGTAATTACAAGTGTCAATAGAGAAATCCGGGATTACTTCTGTCATATATCTTCCCTAGTCCCAGATGCAGAATTTCATGACAGTTGTTTGCCACACACTGGACAGCTTTGTTGCAACATACCAAGTAGAGGATATTCCTTCTGAGCAGAGTGAAGAACTTCAGTTTGTGCTGGCTTTGGTCGGAACAATAACAAGTAAGACATTTGTTGAAGAGAATGCAATACAGTCACCATTGTCATTATGCAAGTTTTTATTTTGGACAAATGTAACTTTACTTGTTGTGTCAAGTTATTGATCATGGAATATGAATTCAAAGTAAAGACTTAATGTTCACTATATCACTAACTAGATTACAAATAAGTTTTGCAAGGTCAGCATATTATTTCAGGTGGTTCAGTCGATTTTCCTGTCATGAAAAGCTTAAAATTGCTCAGAATTTTTAAGCAGAGAAATGAAGAAGTTTGATAAACACCAGAGTGGTGGTAAGAAGGTCTGGGAATTTATCCACATTGATCAATAAAAATCAACATCAAAATGATGTAGCTTTGTAGGAAACATATATATATGTATATATATATATATGTGTGTGTGTGTGTGTGTGTGTGTGTGTACACACAAGCCTACATATATCATTGTCTAAAAAGGGAGTGCAAAACCATTTTGCTCAGAAAGCCAGAGCCGAATGTTTCCAGTCCAAAAACAAGACACAAAAGTGTGATTATCTCCCCTCATTGGTTTGCTTGTTTGTTTGTTCACAATCAGATGTAGCAGCATCAGCTGAAGGCAGGGAGTACCTAGCTACAAACAGGATATGTGGTCAGATGGTGCAGACTTTTACAAGCCTTCTCTCAACTCCATCTTCAAAGTCTCTGGAAAAGTTGAAGGAGTAAGTGTGCTCTTATGTATGGAAGTACAGTATGTATACATTTTACAGATTATATATGACAGCTGTTCCTTTTCTGGTAACAGCAACATCTATAACCACACATATACATACACACATACTGTCTCTCTCTCTTTCTCTTTCAAAAACCACAAAAACATCTTAATTTTGTACTTTACATACCCAAAGGCTACAAAATATGAATAAAGCCAGGAGAGATGTAAATAGATAAAAAGAAAGAAATATTCCTTGGATATTTGCTCCAACTTCATCGTGTCACTGTCATGAACTGGCTTCAGTTCAGATAGCATTCCTCTGCCCTGAAGGCAGTAAGTGACATGTTTAAGTCCCAGCTGGTTCCTCTTTTCTCAGTTGGTGTTTGTCATAATTCACTCATTTCATTTTATTTCATTTCTGACAAAAGTATACAATATAAGAATTGCATATAAACAAAGTAAAGTACAATGTAACTATGTAATGATATGTACAGATGAAACATTGGTTCTTTCTTATGGAGATCAGCAGCAAAGGAACATCTGTAATATCAGTAAAAGAATTATAGTAATAAACAAATATAGTCTTCATTAAAGATCAAGTATTGCCAAAGCGGATATTCAAGTATGGTACTCGCACAAAGATGAACTGAAAAAAAAAAGCAAAGGAAAAAAGATATGATGTACTGTCATCTACAACAAAGTTTGTAATTATTATAAGAATTTTTGATTGTGTCTCGTGTTTCATACCATCAAATCATGCTTCTTTTTAAATCATTCCATGTTTGCAAATCTTGTGATATATTTGTCTTCTGAAGTCTTCTAAAGACTTATACTTATGTTTATGGTCAGCACAAAGTCATATTCAATTCATAACCAAGACATGCAGATATTCTGACCTTGCAGGTTCATTTCTATTGTTTGATCGTTAGCAGAGCTCATTGTATTGCTTTAAAATTAATGAAATAGCTATAAGTAATATAATGTCAGGAGTGCTAACGACTCTTGTGCTGTCTCTTGATAACCTGCCCATTCACAAAGGTCTAGTGTGACACAATGGCAGCAGATGAAACACATCTAGTACCATTTAACACACGTTTATCAATCCTGACCAATTCTACCCATAGATGTATTTAACCTTAATAAAGGCTTGTCCCAGGGTAACTAACTTTCTGCCACTCTAATACGAGGGGTTGAACAAAAGACATCAATGTCTATATGCTCCGTCTATAGTCTCAGCCTGATGGCCCTGTACAACCTGAGCATCAACCGGAAAGGACTTGGCATCCTCATCTCAACAAAAAGACTCATCCCTCTTCTTGCATGGCTCCTACAAGGTGATAGTGAATATCTACTCTTGCCATTCCTATTTAAAAGTTTCTCCTCAATTCTTTTGCAAAGCTGGCTTTGGATCAAATTTTAGTCTTCTAACATATAGGATCATATGGTAAACCAACGTACATGAGCTGTGCATTGTAGACTTTTGTAGCAACAGAGATTATAATGATGCTGTCAAAAGACCATGATATGTTGAAGCACATTTTGATTTTATTTTCATAAGTGCAGGGATTTAATTTTTCAGCCAGCATTTTGCTGTTTAGGTGAAAACTTTTCTTCAGAAAATCATTTTATAGAGCATGGTTGAGACAGTGAAAGGCATGAGAGAAAGAGTTAGTGCGAGATGGAGAGTTAGTGAGCACCTTGCCCTACTCACTGTGTGTCTAGATACTTGTGTAAAATTGATGTTCTGCATGTTTGTCCTAGTTTAGACTACTATGATTGGATGTTGCCCATACATATATGTTTGTGCACAGCTTTCCCTTTTAATGCCTCTGCCACAAAGAGCCACTGGAAGCAATATATTTTGGAGTTGTCCTTCCAGTTATGAGTTTTGTGGACAGCGTAGCTTAAAAAAGGTCAAATGTCAGGTTAAGATCCTAAAATTCACTATTCAATGTTATATTTGTGTGTGTTTTTTTCCCCATACCTTGAAGATTACTTAATGCATAGACTTGATAAAACGAGGTATAAACATACATTGCTGCACAATGATTCTGTAAGGACGATTTTGGCTATTGGGACAAAGGTCAAGTGAAAATGCTAAAATGTCACAATTTTTCCCATGTTTTTCCCAGTTATGCACCTCCCATTGTCAGCACCCATATACTCTATAGACCTATTGTGAGAACCATGCAATATGGTGGAGCCATACCAGTCGCCACTGCGACATTTCTAGTTTTATGGTGATACTTACATCAACCCATGTTTCACATTTCGTGCATTCATACCATCTTCTCAGTAATTCTATATGTGCATTTTTTTTTTTTTTTTTTTTTTTTACCCTGAGTCTGGAAAAATATTTGTGTTACCAAATGCGACACCCTGACTGGTACGATGACTGTATAGACAATTTTGTTTTTATTACACCAGCCATGAAATGCATCATTTTCTTACAACAAGATTGCGGTCAGCTACCAGCATTTCTTAAGTTGCAGTTTTTATGTAGACTGCAATACTAACTTTGGGATTTCATAGTTTAGTTCAAGTTTCTGTCTTCTCTTGCTCTCTCATCATTTTATTCAGGGTAATTCAGAAATTTGTTCTCAAGAGGACGCTTAATTGCATTCGACAAAATTATTGATGGCGTTTTGTGTGTTGGTGTGTGTGTGTGTATATATAGCGCATAGGAAGGCAGGTTAATTTGCCTCAAAATCATGTGAATAGACCTTGTTATATTGTACAGAAAGAACAGTCTAGATGATTGTATTCATATTCTATGAATTATAATGGAACAAATACCACTGGGGGAAAAGTTTGTGTGTGTGTGTGTGTGTGTGTGTGCATGGGCGTACTTATTGTAAGTAGTCAATGAGAGACTGTAATACTAATCTAGTTGTGCTTTCCTGTCTCTTAATTACTAGCTGAGACGAGCCAAGAAATCAGACTGCATTCATTGCTACTCATTCAGTCACTCACTCTGGATGGCAGCAGCCTATCTCTCCTGCATGAAGTCAGAGATCAGGCAAGTACAACAGGGTGATATTAACAGTCGCATTGTATACTCAATGATGAATATTAAGTGTATGTACGCCTTCTTGGAACAGGGCGAAGAAGGATCAGTAGCAGCTAGTCTGATAAAAGTTTGTTACATGCATTGCTACCAACACCAATATGTACGTAGTGAATTGAGGCTCAGTAGGCCTCTATACTGGAAGAATTATTGGACTAATACATTTCATAGAATGAACACATCTCCTCTGAACTCAAACTAATTTTAGAAGAATGCACCATTTCACAAGAGTTCTGAAAAAAGGTCTAAAACACCCCCTGAATTATTTGACAATAACATTACTTTTTTTTTTTTCGAATCCCCATGCTTTCCACAGCTTTCACTGGACTTGCTGGAGTCTCTGGCAGTGGAGGCATCATCTGAGATGAAGGAGGTCATCGGAGAGGTCATGCAAATCATTAGCACCTTGAGCAAACATGAGCCATGAGTCCTCAGATTAGAGTTTCTGTAATGGAAAGAAATATTTTCAAAGTAAAGGATTCCTTTTAAATGCATGCCACCAGCTGGGTCTTGACTCAAGTGCCAGTACAGGAAAATTCCATTGTGGCAAACACAGGTGTGACAGGTGTTTAGTATAGCAGTATGGTCCTGTATACTCACAGGGAGAATGACTACCATTGGTATGCAATTGTATTATAACTTACACCAAAAAGTGGTTCCAGTTATATCAGCATACATGTAGTACTTAATTCCATCCATATCCAGCTACTGTACTTATGCAAAAGTGGTGATTGTGTTTAGCTTTGAAGACTATATAGTGATGTTTTATATCTATGCAAACTGGTCCAATGGCTATAAGAATGGTGAATGATGTAATGAAATAAATCAGCTAAATAATAGTTTGCATGTGAGACGAAGAGGAGATATCTAGTGATAGCTGTAGATCTCGTTATCCAAACAGTTCATCCCATACATTGAACATCACCTAACACACAGAGGGTTAAAGATTACATGTATGTGTGCACTATCATATTATCATTTAGATCTGTGTTGAGCATATGTCCTGACGCCTTACACTTATATCTCATGGATATTCAGTTTTCTTAGAATCTGTCTTGTGTGTTTCGACAAAGTTATAAAAAGCAGTTTTGTTTTATCCATGATCAGTGTGCTGTGTGAATGGAAACATGGTCGCCCTGAGGATTGTTTACACTAACAAATATCTGTACTCACACTGTTTGATTGTAAATTAGAAATGCCTACACTACATGCATTCCAAGAAGATATGGCTTCATTATTACCATGTCCCTTTCATTCTTCGCTGTCGTGAGACATAATGACAGCATTGATTTGCTTGTGTTTTAAGAAGTCATTGGCAATTAACCTGATTAGGATGAGTAACAGTCTGTTAACCTCACAGTATAGCATCTCTGCCCATCCTATACAAGTGACTAGATTGCACATCACTTTATTGGGTTCACTATTTTCTACCCCCAAGTTTGTGTGTTCATGAGTGTTTGTATGTGTGTATGTGTGTGTTTGGGTGTGTCCTTTTCATTTCAACACTGATGTGACTTTTTCCTTCATAATAATACAAAGGCTTCTAATTATGTAAAAATGACGGCCTGTTGTACACACACAATCCTAGTAAATTTGTGACAGACATTGTTAGAAGCTGAAAATATAAAAAGGCAAACACAAAATTCGTAATTGTAACCATGTAACTGTTAAGCATTGTTTGATTGGGAGGTTTTTTTTTCAATATGTTCCATTTGTTTGTATGGAACATAGATCACATAATCTATGTTGATATTCTTTTGGATGGTGTGGTATGAAATGAAGTCATACTTGGAGCTGGCTGTGACTATGTTCTGTCAACCTACCCAACATGGCAAAGCAATATCTTTCCCATGGACATAGGCGGAAAATTGAGTCAGCAGTATGGTCACTAGCGTCCACATCGTGAATATCAATCAGTAATAAAGATACTTTGAGTTGAAGAGAGTTTATACTGTATATTACCATTTAATTACCACCTTCTTGACTTTGCAATGCAGTGTTATTAAATAAAAGGCCCCAAAATAAAAGAAAAAAAAGTAATCCTATTTCGGCTGTATTCTACAGTCTAGTCGGCAAAATCAAAATAGTTACCAGTGTTTCATGGTCTTCTGCAAAATCAATTGAATCTCATACTTAATGTCCGAACATAAACTCCAGGAAGACTGCAGCTTGAGTGTTATTAATATTGATGTGAAAAGTGATTGTGAAAAGAATCCACGATGTCTGAAATAAAATACCCCAAACTGCATAAATACATGATATAGAGAGAGAAATAATGAGAAGTAAAGAAATTAAAATGTAGGAAAAGAGTAGAGATGATGATGCGAGAACAGTACATTCTTAAAGGAGTTGTAAAACGGATATTCACCACCTCGTTTCTGGATAACAGTTGTAATCCAGCACTAAATGTTGAAGAATCCTGCATGGATAGTATACATGTACATTACCAAGCACTAGACATGGTACAAATAAAGTATCACGATGTTGACATAGAAGCCCTTGTGTGTCACATTGTTTTTATCACAAGTTACGCTTATTGAGCGTACATGTAATAGTCTTTGTTGCAATCGTGCTCCAACAGAAATTGCCTTGACTCTGACCTGATCTTTACAATAGTTTACACCACAAACCTCAATCCGCTGTGTTGCGCAATATCACCTTTCAATGAAATACATCCACTTGCCTAGATAAACACTTTGTGAACTTAAATTTTGATTAATTTGATTTGAATTTAAAGTCTTGCTAATTTTAACAAAACAGTTCGTGATCAGTCAATATGAATACGCGAACAACGGCAAATGTGTGAGTTGATGGTATCATTGCCTCAAAACTTTCCATGTATGTATCCTATGTACATTTAATTGTCAAGTTTTCATGGTTTTGTCGTTCAAGCGCAGTTATGACCGTCACAATTCCTGGTACTGTATATGTGGCTAACTATTTGAAGTTATTCAGCTGTGAAGAACTGATGTTTAACACTTCTATAGGAAAAGAATTCAGTCAGTGCGTTGAATTCAATAAGAATTTAATCAGTGCGTTGAACACCAGGAGGGTTGAATCAGGAGCGAGAGTGGGATATACAGTAGGTATATACAGATGTCTTTTTTTTCATCCTACAAATCAATAATTTTTTTGATAATATTCATAACTATTTCCTACAAACAGCAGATCTGTCCAATTTCGGAGCTATCTCTATGTCCGTTTACATGCTTTGTACTGGCCCAGTCAAAGTTTTTTTTTTTTTCTTTTAACAGACTTTGACCAATTGTGTGTCCGCTTTCTACCTGTGTTGTTTATGTACATGTATTCTATGAACTTTTCCTATGCTGTTTATGTATTCTATGTTTTTGATTATGTTGCCAGAAATCTATCTCTATGTGAATTTGCCTACTCGCTGTACTATCCGTGAACCCGGGGTTGTTAGTGCTTCCCTTGTGCCATCATATTTCATTCCTTTACAAACTCGTCAGTTGACATGCCTTCATATACTCAGTATTTATGACTCTCCTTGTGGCTAATCGACTCAATGCAGCATTTGATTCCCTTGATGATGAACTCTTTGATTTGTTCAGACGCTTCCCTTCGGAATTTAGTCGAAATAAGACACATTCGTCTGCTTTTTTGATAATCATATTGCCAACAGTGTTAACTCATCTTCAAAAGATTTGTATAATGATTTTGATTTTGAATATGACTTAACTCAAACTCCTAAGTATGTCACTGTTAATCAATTCAAAGATTTTACAAAGGGGTTTTCACAATGCACATTTTCCATGTTACATTTAAATATAAAGAGTACTAATAAACATTTTTAATCACAGATATTATTAGATAATCAAAATAAACATCAAATTTCAGTAATGGGCTTAACTGAAACATGGTTATCATCTGATGATAATTTGCCGTATGCATTAAATGGTTATGAGTCTATTGTTAATAACAGAGTGAACAGGACGGGTGGGGGTTGCGTTTTATTTATCTCAAAAATTTGAATTTAGTGTTCGTGATGAATCTAATATTATGAATGATATTTTAGAGTCCCTGTTTGTGGAAATTTTTATTCCGCCAAGTAAAGATATCATAATTGGCATTGTTTATAGACCCCCACGTTCAAGTCCTAAAGATTTTTTGGATTGTATAACAAACTTATTAAAAAGCCCCTTTTTAATGAATTAAAGTTTTTCATAATGGGTGATTTTAACATTGATTTGATTAAGAATGATGATAATACATCTCAAGAATTTCTTGAAATGTTTTTGTCAGCTTCTTTTTTGCCATTAATTTCGAAGCCAACTCGTGTTACAAATCATTCCGCCACCCTCCTTGATAACATTTTCGCTAATTCTGTGCAGGTTTTTAATTCTTTTATAATTCTATATTATATTACTGATCATTTCCCCATTATAGCATGTTTTGACCTTAAACACGGTGTTGATAAGTTTCATTCTTCATCCAGACGTAGAGCTACACCAGAAAATGTGGCTAGCCTTGGTGCTAACTTAGATAGGGCTAATTGGTCTAGTGTTTATGATAATGATGATATAAATGTATCGTTTGAGAATTTTTCAGGGATAATCAAAAGATATTTGGATGAATATATTCCTAGATTAGAAGAAAAGTCATTTAATTATAAAACTTCCCCCAAATTACCATGGATTTCAAAATCTCTTCTTCGTTCAATAAATAGGAAAAATAGGTTATAACATAAATTCAAAATGAAAAAAAAAAACCTGAGAAGTCAAAAAATAAATACACTTCGAATAAAGATATTCTAACAAAGATTATACGGTTGGAAAAGAGAAAATATTATATGATTCAGTTAGAAAAATATAAACATGATATAAAAAGATACATATAAGGTGTTGAATCAGGCTATGAATATATCAAAAAAAGAAATCAGAAATTACAAAAATAATGCTTGATAAAGATTTTGAAGATCCCAATGATATAGTCAACATTTTTCACTCTTATTTCTCAAAGATTGGAGAGAATTTGGCAGAAAAAATACCGCAGTCAAATATACATTTATCTAAATTCTTAGGTCAATCCAATTCCAGTTCTATTTTTTTTTTTTGTTCCAACAACAAAATATGAAAGAATAGATATTGTTACCGCAAATAATAACAAGCAAAGTGCCGGTTATGACGATATCCGTCATTTTAATTTAAAGGGAATTACTAGTATATCTTCAGTTGCTGACCCACTTTCATATATTTTCAATAAATCCATATCAAATGGTGTTTTTCCTGATTTTATGAAAATAGCTAAGGTTTTCCCTTTATTAAAAAACGGAGATGGTTCTGATATATGTAATTATAGACCTATTTCTTTACTTTCATCTTTATCTAAAATATTGGAAAAATTGATATTTACAAGAACAATTAATTTTCGGAATTTGCATAATGTTTTTACAAATTCTCAGTTTGGGTTTCGTCAAAAACATAGCACCATTCATGCCCTTTTAAAGTTTATTGACCACGCTGCGCATACTATTGATAATCATTCTCATCTCATTGGTATCTTCCTGGACTTCTCCAAGGCCTTCGATACAATTAATCATGAAATATTACTTTATAAACTGTCTCATTATGGAATTCGGGGGAAGGCCTTGGAGTGGTTCAGGAGTTACCTACAAAACCGAAAACAATATATCTTTGAACGAAAACAGCTCGAGTTTTGAATTCATTAAATGTGGCGTCCTACAGGGTAGTTTATTAGGACCATTACTTTTTTATCATTTATATTAATGACTTTTGCAGATCATCTGACATACTCTCATTTATACTTTTTGCTGATGATTCAAATATTTTCTTTTCTCACCAAAATCCAGATACTCTTGTATGCATCATTAATTCCGATTTGAAAAAAGTAACTCAGTGGATAAGAGCTAATAAATTATCACTTAATCTCCAGAAAACTAAGTATATGCTTTTTAGTAATTCTATAGAAGATTTAGGCACAGGTATTGCTTTTGATGACACTTTGTTAGAACGAGTTTCTCATATAAAATTCCTTGGTTTCACAGTGGACGATAAACTTTCGTGGAGGCCGCATATTACAAACATTAGTACAATAATTTCACGCAATATTGGTATTATTAATAGACTTAAGTTTCATATTCCATTGTCCTCTTTGTTGACGTTGTATTTTTCTCTAATTTTACCTTATCTTGATTACGGACTCCTAGCGTGGGGTAGTGCCCATCAAAATTTACTTGATAAACTACTGTTATTAAAAAAAAAAAAAGGTTGTTCGTATTATTTGTGGCGTCCCGCCACGTTCCCGTACAGAGCCATTATTTACTAAGTTATAAGATTTTGAAAATTAAAGATTTGTATTTTTATTTTCAACTTGGTCAGTTTATGTTTAATTACAATGTAAATGCACTTCCCAGTATTTTCAATTCAATGTTCCCACGGAACCAGTCTTTTCATGATTATCCCACTAGACAATCTAATGAGTTTCATTTACCCCTCATGAGAACTTTATTGGCTCAGAATACATTTATATACACCGGTCCTAGATTTTTGAACTCACTGAGCTGTGAAATAAAAAATTCCTCATCTTTGCATTCTTTTAAGCGCAAGTTGAAATCTTTTCTATTAAATTATCTCTGATATGTTTTTTTTCTTTCATTAGCTATAGGTTTCGTCAACCTCAGGGTTCATCATCCACCCACCAATCATTCAATCACTGAATTCGTTATTACGTAATGAAGTAGCCATCACAATCCTTTCACGGCTGCATGCAGCGCCAACTCTATGAAGCACATTCTCTACCATCCCCTGTTCCATTTCCCTTGTTTAGCGTATAGGCATTCTCTCATTCTCTCTTTTCTTTCTTTCCTTCCGTACTTTTCATCTATTCTAGCAAGTTGTGTCATGTTGTTGTGTTTATTCTGTTTTGTCCCGTCCTGTCGTATAATCATATTTGTCACAAGTGTTTTTAAATAAGTAATTCATAAGTTTTAGGAGTGGTTCACAATATACGAGCTCTGCTTTTTAGTGGACCTCTCTATTCTTTCTTCTTCTTTTTTCAACTGAAGCATGACTTTGTATGTGTGTGTGGGGGGGGGGGGGGGGTTGCCAGTATGCGCTCTTATGTTTATCGATATCATTTATTTGCAAAGGCAAATGTTTTTGTTTATGATGTAATACCTGCATGGGATGGTGAGTTGACGGTGCTGGTGATGGTGTACTGGGTGCCCGAATAGCGAATAGCGAATACTTCTATGTGAACGCAGCCTTAGGCTGTACCGAGTACACCATCACCCGCCGAACCCGCACCGTCAACTCACCATCCCATGCAGTGAGGATTTCTTCTTCCTACATCCCAGCAAATCTTAGTAACAATTTCTAAACTGCATCAGAATGTCAGTCTACATGCTTATTTTTGCTAAAGGGCAAATCCAGACCAAAATTGTCATTATTTCATAAACGAGAGACGGTATACGCTGCAAGAAAATCGAACAAGCTCGATTCCCACTTTGCTATGCTATTCGCAGCTATTCGGTACTTTCGAATAGTGGTCTCTTATGTGAACCGGTGTGAGGAAATCCTATCGTTCGATTCAAGCTATTCGCGTGCCCTCGAAAACGAGCCCCAAATACCCAAATAGTATACTTCTATGTGAACGCAGCCTAACGGACGCTTCACTCGTTTTCAGAGCGACATAATACATAAGCTTTACGTAACGATTTATGGTATTCATCAAACCTTCTCAAACAAAGTTTGAAGTTGCACAGGCCAGATGACCAGAATGTTCCCAATTAATGCTTGGGAAGGCGTCCATTTCATTTTCTTGCATTGAATATATTAACAATCTCTTTCTATTGATACTTTGCCAAATACCACTCTCGCTGTCAGGTGGATGTGGTGGCAAGCAGCATTTATAAGGATTACATGAATAATCAGTACATATAACAATATAGCCAGTGAATTTTAAAACCAACATGCCTGTTGGTCCAAAATAATGACCTTTTTAATTTTTTTTTTACTGGCTTATTACAAGTACAGTACAAACGATTGCTACTCCTACAATGAACTATTATAGTAGAGCAATTCAACAGTTTAGAGATAAAGTTCTCTGCAATCGTTTGTAGTTACACCGAGGAGGTTCAAGAGATGGAGTAACAACAGTGTTATTCCCTTTGATCTCATGTTTGAAGTATGTCCTAAACTGGAGCTGCCTCACAGATCGGAAGACAATTGATTCATGTGGAATTGCATCATGACTCGTCACTCTCAATGGAAGATATGTCTTCTTGATGTTAATTACTTTTCGCTGTCCGTTCTTATGAAACATGAGAGGTGCATAAAGGTACAGACACAAGGATGTGCAAATAAAAATTCCACAAAAATGATGAAATAGGAATTAAGATTACCCGACTTTACATGTTTTTACACTAACATATCAATGAGTAAAGAACTACACTTGAAGATTATACATTATGCAGTTTCATTTGTCAGAAGTGATCGGAAAGATGATACAATTGACTTTCCAGAAAGGGTGCAGTTCAGGTATTTTCACAAGGTACAGCTTGGATTTACACTTTCTTGACATAATCTGGTCAGTGGTTACTTTCTTTTTCATATGCCTTATCATAAACTGAAATTTATTTTCCTTAATATAATACAAAAACAAACAAAGTACTGTATAGCCTACATTATGTTAGCGTTCCAATGAATCATCTCTTTGCTCGGAAAGACGGCGGCATCGAACCCTGATCATCAAGGTCACAAAAGCACCTGTGAAATTCTTTTGTACGTCAAAAGAAAACTGACAGCTGTTTAAATGTTTACAGCCAGTTGGAACTCCATTTCTCAAACCTCCTCAGTTTTACTGAGCGTGAAACCACAGGCTTTAGCTTTGAGATCGTCAACATGTGGCTCCAGCATGCATGAATATAGATGACGTTGAAATTGTTGTCACCGTTTAACCATACGAGATTTCTTTGTATGTTTTTTTGGGATATTTGCTTCATTATTACGTCTGCCAAAGATTGAGGTTATGTTTTAATCGGCGTTTGTTTTGTTTTTCGTTTGTTTGTTTGTTTGTTTGTCTGTCTGTCTGTCTGTGTGGAGAATAACTCAAAAAGTTGTGAACAGATTGGAATAAAACTAACGCATGTGTTGAAATATCTTGCGAAAAGAAGGCCAGCTGGAGCCTGACATGCTTTGCAGCAAAACGAGCACTACCTGACTCCTGTTTCAGATGTTAGGCCGTTAGCGTATCACCTATTAACGTCGTGGTTGACGTTATACATCTTAAAAGGAAACAAAGATATTGACGACAACGTTACAAGTCGCAGAGACAAAAAGCCACATTCAAAGTCAGTGTGCAATGTGCAGCGTCATAAAGGTGCAACTATTTCCTCTTTAATATCACAGTTAAAACTACAATCCAGAAATTAGGGATACACAAAATGTCAATTGCCACTGAATATAAGCAGGGTTTTTTTTTTTTAAATGTAAAAACATCTACTGCAAAAATTCCTTCATGACTTAGGTAGCCTTATATTTTCATTCATTTTCTTATATCTAATTTTTCTGATTTCCACGAGGCTATAACACGGAATTTTACACCACTTAGAATTCGAGAGCCTTGTCGATCGTTTGCCGAGCAATTTCCAACGAAAGCACGCAATGTGTGCAAAACCCGAGGTATTACTGGTATATCTCGATGTTCCTTCTGGCCTATATTGTGCAGTTTGTTAACTCGTCAACCAGACTGGTGACCTCAACTCTTCCTGTTACTCTCATCCTCAGCAAGTGGTCCATGGCCGTGTTGCTAACCTTCCGTAGGGTTGGTAGGCGCAGCAGGAGCTTGCCGTAGCGCTTGGGTTCCTTGGGATAGGTGTCTCGAGCATGATTTTGCAAGCATTCAAGGAAACGCCTCTGCAGCGCCCTTACGTTGTCTAATTCCGTCAGTCCGGGAGCATCTGTGTTGCAGTGATCGGACAAAGGCATGTGGCATGAAATTGACCAATTGATGTACTCTGCCAGCTTGTGGAAGAACTCGGAAAAAGATGTTATTACGAGGTACAGAAATTTAATTACATGAAACCTTCAAGGAGATATCTAACCATTTTATCTTCCGTCATCAAACTGTATAAGTAAAATGTATTTGTGTATCAAGGAATTAAAAAATAAATGAGTAGCCTCCCTATCATTATGGCACGGTACATGTATAACAAAGGAACTACACCTAACAGAACACGTAGTTTTAGAGAGAAACATAGTAACTAGAAAATGACGAATGTCTTCGCGCCACACGATGGTACGTTTTTTCGACTATCCGCATTGTATAAGCAGCCAGGGCAGTTTTTGTTTTGTTTTGTTTTGTTTTGTTTTGTTTTGCTTTGCTTTGTTTTGTTTTGTTTTGTTTTGTTTTTAGGAAGTGAAGGTGCTGAGAAGGTTAATGGGACTTTCTGAAGATTTGTACCGGCTTAAAACGGCAAACCTGAACGTGTATAGAGATTCATTGATAACTTGTTGATTTACAAAATGATAAAGTATAACTGAAGTATCAACTCATACAATGTCCAATGCATTTATAGCCCCTCTAAATTCCTAGCGGTAGTCTAGGTTAATGTAATAAAAAAATCGACAACATTGCAAACCCTTTACACGATGTTTAACCGTGGAATACCCAAAGAGGTACTATATCCTACTACCTCCTTGGTATACCCTTGAAAGATGTGACGATTCGGAAAATTTGATGAATTATCGTCAAGTAATAAGTGAGTGATAACGATCACTTACTTATATTTTCAATATGATATCAATCTAAAGCTTTTCGTGAATAATTATATAATGTTGCACATTAATATTTTGTTTTCACATAATATGTCAGGAAGTACGATTTTCAAGATAACTCTGATAACGGATTCTCATTCCAAACAAGATTTATATCATATGAAAATCGAATATATAGAATGAAATAGAACATCAGATAATTATCAGATAAATATTGGAGGCGCTTCTCCCTGAATTATACATTTTCACAATTTTTTTTTTCATGTGTGTAGGCCTGCAATAATCATCTTGACATTAAGATTCGATTATCAAACATTTTAAGAGAACAATAGTATTACTGTGTACACATAGCTTCAGGAACATTCTCGAGAAGAACTAGTGACTGGCGAGAAAGTATGTGCCTTTTAAAGAGTGTTAAGAGATAAGTATGATGACGCCAATATCGCGACAAAGCCCTTTAGGGCATGCTTTTTCTATGCCTCTGCAACGAGATTTATTACATTTTCGGGATGTACGTCCGCCGGTCCTTCTATCCGTCCGTAATTGACTTTGTAGACAGCGTAAGGGCTCGGTCACACTGCCCAAAAGTCGCGTAACGCGCATGAGTGACGTAAGAAATCTGGTTTTGCGTGCTTGTCCGTCGAGAATTTTACCATTTTCGCTGATTTACGCGATGAAAATCACCGATGAATTGCGCAAGAACTACGGAAAGATCACTCAAAACACGGGTCATAATGTCTGCTAATCGTCAGTGGAAAGTCGTCGGTAAACGCGATTGCGGCAACATTTTCGCGACCGATCACTGACATTCCACCCATATTTCGCTCATTGTTCGCGTAAGAACTACGCAAACTACGCAAAAATTACGTAAAACTTGTCCGTCGAGAATTTCCGCTGATTTACGCGAAGAAAATCACCGATGAATTGCGCAAGAACTACGGAAATATCACGCAAAAATCACTAACAAACCACGCATTTTCAGCGCATACGCACGCAAAGGCCCCAACTAGGGCGAATACGTGGTTGTGCGCGACGACTGAGGTCCCCGGTAAATCACGCATAATCTGCGCATTACTAGTATCACTAATGAATTGCGTATGAATCGCGCATTATTTGCGCATGAACGCGATAGCGGCAACATTGTCGGGAACGATCACTGATATTTCACGCATTGTCCGCGCAAGAACGACGCAAACTATGCAAAAATTACGTTAAACAGCGCAATACTGCGTAAACTTTTACGCGAAGCCGAGTTTTGAGCTGCTCAAAACTCGTAATCACGTAAAGCGCCGATCCGGCGCACATCGGCTGACAACTACGAAGGTTCCACGTCAGACAAACTCATTAAATGCGCAAACCGCGCATGTATCGCGTAAGGCTCAAATTTTTTACATGGTTCATTTGTTTACGCGACTTTTGGGTAGTGTAACCGGGCCTTGGCCAGGTTTTGAGCAAGTCAAAACTCGGCTTCATGTAAAAGCTCAAATTCTTAAAGTTTCACTGTTCCCTCTATGTTTCTGCGATGCGTAACGTCATTCTCACTCACAACGGCGTAGCCAGGATTTCATCTTAGGGGGCGGTTAGTGTGCGAGGGAGCGAAGCGACCGAGCCCGAGCGAGCGGAGCGAGCGAGGGGGGGAGGGTGTGGGAGGGGGGTGTCCCCCTCCCACGGTGAGAACTTTTTGCATTTTGATGTTGTAAATGGTGCAATTTGATGCATGTTTTTGCGCGTTTTATCGACGTGAAACAGTTCCACTTGTTTAAGGTAGCAGTTTATTTTGATGTAGATTATCATTGAACAATTTGCCTATAAAATGGTATAATTTAAATACACTTCTTGTATTAATTCTTTTCACTGAATATCATGAACGCGACTGAACCCGAGCGAGCGGAGCGAGCTAGGGGGAGGGGAGGGTGTGGGAGGGGGGTGTCCCCCCCTCCCACGGTAAGAACTTTTTGCATTTTGATGTTGCAAATGGTGCAATTTGATGCATTTTTTACGCGTTTTATCGACGTGAAAGTCCCACTCGTTTAAGGTAGCAGTTTATTTTGATGTAGATTATCATTGAACAATTTGCCTATAAAATGGTATAATTTAAATAAACTTCTTGTATTAATTCTCTTCACTGAATATCATGAACGCGACTGAACCCGAGCGAGCGGAGCGAGCGAGGGGGGAGGGGAGGGTGTGGGAGGGGGGTGTCCCCCCTCCCACGGTAAGAACTTTTTGCATTTTGATGTTGTAAATGATGCAATTTGATGCATGTTTTTGCGCGTTTTATCGACGTGAAAGTCCCACTCGTTTAAGGTAGCAGTTTATTTTGATGTAGATTATTATTGAACAATTTGCCTATAAAATGGTATAATTAAAATAAACTTCTTGTATTAATTCTCTTCACTGAATATCATGAACGCGACTGAACCCGAGTGAGCGGAGCGAGAGAGGGGGGAGGGGAGGGTGTGGGAGGGGGGTGTCCCCCCTCCCACGGTTAGAACTTTTTGCATTTTGATGTTGCAAATGGTGCAATTTGATGCATGTTTTTGCGTGTTTTAACGAGTTGAAACAGTCCCACTTGTTTAAGGTTGCAGTATATTTTGATGTAGGTTATCATTGAACAATTTGCCTATAATATGGTATGATTTAAATACACTTCAGGGCTTTTTACACTTGTGTTTCTTAACCCCGGACTTTCTCTGACCCAGGACTATCGTTAGTCCCGTACCAATTTTTCAGCTTTTTACACTCGCCAATTAGTCCCGTACTATCTCTTGTCCGGGGCTAAGGAGAAAACTGACCTTTTTACACTCGTATTTCTTAGCCCCGGACTTTCCAAACCACATAAATATTCATAATTACGCTGTGTACTGTACACGTACACGCACGCACCGGCAGCACTTGATTGCCTCGTTTCTGATTGGTCAGTGAGGGTCGGACTTCGTCTCCGTCGCTTAGCCCAGGATTATTTTTTGTTCTGTTTACACTCACTTGCTTGGCACCGCAATTGCGGTGCTAACCCCTGCTATTTTTCAGGGCCAGATAGTACCGTACTATCGGTGGGGCTAGCCCACTTTGGCAAAAACGAGTGTAAACAGAAAGTGGGCTAAGGATAGTCCCGTACCAACGGTGGGGCTAAGGCCCCCCCCCCCCCCCCCCCCCCTTAGCCCCACTGTTGGTCCGGGGCTAAGCAAAATTTTACAAGTGTAAAAAGCCCTTTCTTGTATTAATTCTTTTCACTGAATATCATGAACGCGACTGAACCCGAGCGAGCAGAGCGAGCGAGGGGGGGGGGGGGGGGAGGGCGTGGGAGGGGGTGACCCCCCTCCCACGGTGAGAACTTTTTGCATTTTGACGTTGCAAATGGTGCAATTTGATGCATGTTTTTGCGCGTTTTATCGACGTGAAACAGTAACACTTGTTTAAGGTAGCAGTATATTTTGATGTAGGTTATCATTGAACAATTTGCCTATAAAATGGTATTATTTAAATAATCTTCTTGTATTAATTCTTTTCACTGAATATCATGAACGCGACTGAACCCGAGCGAGCGGAGCGAGCGAAGGGGGAGGGGAGGGTGTGGGAGGGGGGTTTCCCCCCTCCCATGGTGAGAACTTTTTGCATTTTGATGTTGCAAATGGTGCAATTTGATGCATGTTTTTGCGCGTTTTATCGACGTGAAACAGTCCCACTTGTTTAAGGTTGCAGTATATTTTAGTGTAGATTATTATTGAACAATTTGCCTATAAAATGGTATCATTTAAATAATCTTCTTGTATTAAACAATTCTTACACTGAATATCATGAACGCTGTCTGTTCAGCAATCAAACAGAAAAAGCACAGGGTGTAGATAGGGGCATATCCCCTCCCACACGAAGGTGATTTTGCGTTTTCAGACCTGAAATTCAGCGATCATGTGTAAATTTTTGGTGCAATACTTTTTCATCGAAGTGAAATCACGGAATTTAGCTCTTATTCCGAATGTACACCATCTGTATGTATAAAGTGTGAGGTAGAGCTTGGGGGAAGGGGGATTCCCCCTCCCGCTCGCGGAGTTTTTGCGTTTTTAGAATTGAAATAAAGCGATCTGGGTATAGCCACAGTCTTTTTCTATGCATGGCGGAAGGGGGGGGGGAGGGGCGGGCGAGCAGGGAGAAGGCGTGGGCGAGTGTTATCTCCACCCTTCTTTTCCGATGGAGCTTTTGCCTTTTTAAGGTTGAAATTGAGATATCTCGTATACGCATATTTGATGGAACCAACATTTGGGAAATCAAAAAAAAAAAAAAAAACTGATGGGGCGGGGGGAATGAGGGAGGAAAGGGTCGATTAAAAAGGGAAATTCCCCTTATACATGAGGGAACCTTGAGTTGTTCGGAATATAAGTGATAAGTCTTGTGCACTCAGAATTATTCATATTTTTTTTTAAATCTAAAAAGTGTACTAAGCTAGGGAAAGAGGCACAGAAGGGGAGGGTTTGGGAGGGGGATACCCCCTCCCAAGCACGAGAAATTTTGCATATTTTGAATTGAAATTCAACGATCTGGTGTACACTTTGAGTGAAATATTCAAAAAATATCTTATTTGATGAAAGGTTCAAAAGGAGACCCGCTTCATGTGCATGCATACAATATACACGCATTTTTTTTCCGCCTCCCAAATCCCCGGTCCAAATCTTAGGGGGGGGCGACCGCCCCCATCGCCCCCCCCCCCCCTGGCTACGCCAGTGCTCACTCATGAATCGTTGTAATTATATGTGTGATACTGGAATTAAATTTCTCTAGGGAAATTTGTGGGCCATAATATAGGGTCAAAGGTCAGAGGTTAAATGTCAAATGAAATGCTAAAATTGAACTTTCTTTTCGTAAGAAATTGCATATCTCCATAAAACTATATGCATGTACTGCCTGACAATGATTCTCTTGGGATTTTTTTTTTTCGTCATTGGGTCAAGGGTTAAAGGTCATGGTAAAATCCTAAGATTCTACTATAATTCCTGACACGAAACTATTTAATCAATAAAAAGTCTGCAAGGAAAGATTTGGGCCATTGGGTCAAAGTCAAATGAAAATTTTGTTATTTCACAATTTCCTATTCTAACAATAGCTAAATGCATTGTCAAAATTTGGATATTGTCAGTTGTGTTTATTTTGAAGAAAGTTTTGGGCCATAGGGGAAAGGGTCAAGTGAAAATTCTCGAATACTTGGAACGTGGTTTAAGGAATGTATACTTATAGACCTCCAAGGCACTCCACAAATTATTTTGTGGTTGTGCCGAACTTTCAAACACATCATATTATGAAATTGTCAAGAGGCAATGTAGACCTATGGGGAGAACCATGCGATATGGCGGAGGCATGCTGGTGACACATCCCCAGCGACATTTCTATAGTTCTCAGTGATATTAGTCTTACACGGAATTTCATTCTCCCTTGTGTGTTGGTGTGTGTGTGTGTGTGTGTGTGTGTGCGCGCGCGCGCGCGCGCGCGTGGATGAAGCAAACGAGACAATGTTCTATTCCCGGAAAAAAAAAAAAGACCAGATCGAACGACATTCCGACACGATATGATCGTAACAAACTATGATTTCTTCCGCTCTGTTATTCAGACGAAAACAACCCTGTAACCGTGACATTAGGAACACGTTGTTGTGCTGCCACCGGTTCAGGTTTGTGCTGCTAATGCTGTTATTGAAGATGCCAAATGTACCTCAACTCAAATAGTGATAATGGTGTTTCAGTCATGTCAAATTGTTAAGAGGTATGAAACTGAGTGAACGTTACCTGGGAAGCAGAGGACGAGGGCATTCATGATACAGAATTCGGGCAGGTCGAGTTTCATGGTTTGCAGGGTGCTGTAGAACGCTAATGTGCCATCACTCAGGTCCCCCCATCCTAACTTCTTGCACTCCGCCGAAGTGAGGGAATGTTTTCCAGTAACGCGTATGAGAGGGTACGAATCCATAGACCTGACACAATATTGAGACAACTTTTTACAACTGTTTCTATATATACGAATGATACATTTTCCGAGTTCACGTCCTTGACAAAAAAATATCCTTCACTCTTGAATTCATACAGAGAAATGAAAATGATAAATTTTACAATCTAGTATACAATAACGAAAAGAGAAAGTTTGATTTTCATAAAAGCAAACACAAAACGTGATTCTTGTCAAGTTATCCTCCACAAATAGTTCGAACAGAAAATTTGATTAAACACATAATTCAATTCTCATGTCATTTTAGAGATCCTCTTAGTCATTATCGAGACACTGTCTGAAACGTCATCAATCACTTGAACTTTAAACGAGTAAGTGGAAATGAATTTGTTGAAAGAAAGCGAAAATAAGAAAAAGCGAATAATAAGCACAGATCTCGGAAAAGAATAATAACTCACATAAAACAGATATGCCTACTCTAACAGAGCCGGCGGAGCGTTTTCAAAAGTGTGGGGCCCACTTCCGGGTTTCATGAGCTAACAAGCAATAATAAAAAAAGGGTCCTCAGCTCGTCTCTCCCTTTCCATTTCCAGCTTTCTTCAGCTTACAAGCAAAAAAAAAAAAAAGTCCTCCATTTCTCCCCTTCCA
Organism: Diadema antillarum; assembly: GCF_040938485.1. Lineage (NCBI taxonomy): Eukaryota > Metazoa > Echinodermata > Echinoidea > Diadematoida > Diadematidae > Diadema > Diadema antillarum. The sequence goes on from NW_027271335.1 coordinate 321,550, forward strand.
TTTCCGGGGTTTTTCAGCTGACAAGCAAAAAAAAAAAAAAAAAAAAAAAAAAGGTCTTCAGTGGAAATATTTAGTGCCACTTACGTACTTCCGGGTTAAAAAAAAGTGTGAGGGCCCAAAGTGATGACACCGTATGTATTCCGTTGTATGGTGCACAAAAAGTGTGGGGGCCTGAGCCCCACGGCGCCCACGGTTCCGCCGGCCATGTCTAAGTCAGTTTGACTATGTATGTTTGCGTTGAAGAATCCAAATCGAGAACCCACAATCATTATTATATACATTCTTCGTGTAACGCTATGAACTTGGCAGGCCTAGTGAAACAAGCTCCTCCTATAAAGCCTCAACACTCCTTAAAAGTCAGTTTTACCTGTAGGCAACCCGTAGGATCATAAGATCCATGAAAGTAGCCTTAAGGAGGCTCATCTGGTCCTCAAGGCATAGCTGGCGGAAGCCGGGAATGGCTTTGGCCCACTGGATGATCATGAGAAGCTCTTGGTTACCGCCCTTGGCAAGATCTTCGTTGGTGGCACTGCCGGCGGGCATGGCTGATGGAGGGGGTAGTATACCGTCCGATGTGGAGGGTATGTTAGACAAATTCTCAGGGTCTACCACAAGAGAGAGAGAGAGGGAGAAAGAGAGAGAGAGAGAAAGTCAAAAGAGGGCATCATGGGCATTACCACTCTCAATAGATTCAACTTCAATTTATCTCATCCTGTATATTCGAGGTAAGCCTACGCTTAAAAACTAGTGTTCTTGATAACGTTTCCAGGCCCAAGGGATGGAGGGGCACAATGTGCCCCCCTTGGGCATGGAAGGGGTCGAAAAAGCTTGGGCTTTATAGGGTTAAATGACGAGAGGAGCATAATTGGATTGTTTCCCATGTAAAGACAGATCTCTGCTTCAACAGTTTGCCCTGAAAACGTCTTTCCTTAATCGAAACTGGTTTATCTGTACGAATAGCAGGTTTACAGTAAGGCGTATGTCAGGGAGCATTATGAATATTGTCACAAATTTAAATCCATCAACTATTTTTTGACGTTATGGTGTAAAAGGGCTTATGTATGTCAAATTTTGCTAGTTAGCTTCATTACACTATTCAGCAGGTCTCAAACCTACTGCTGGCATCGTACGGGAAGGTCTGTGGGCTAGCAATGATAAGGGCCCTGACGGTGAGCTGCCACGGCTCTGCCTCGGCTTCATTCAGATTGAGATAGAATGACACATCAGTAGGATTGGGCCTAACTGCTCCCGCTGCTTCACTACCCTTCTGGCAGACATCAGGCGGCGACCTTGGCCGGGGCTGCTGGCTGGTTTGGCAGTCTGACAGTGACTGTTTGGTGCTGGAGTTCCCTTCCGACACACGACTGACTCTTACAGCTGAAAGAGAGCATCAAGCAATGTATAGCAATAGTTAAACACAGTATTGTAGTCATACATAATGGTATAGATAAGAATGTGTCGCCTTTGATAAACTTACCTTCAGATTGATGTAATGCCACTGATAGTGGCCAAAGTTTGGTCATCCGTCCTTTACCAATGAGTGTGACAAAGATAGCGATTCTCTTAAAGTGAAAACATCGACTGAATGACTGGAGGTCAGTGAGACCGCTGTTCCGAAAACTATAGTTTGCTTTGCGACGTGACCACATGTTAAAGCTCTAATCGCACGTTGGACCTGCTCAGTCAAGCACATGTAGATAGTAACGTCGTGCAGAAGTCGAACCACGTATATTTTAATCAAATCGCAGAAGTCTTATATTTTTTATCACGATGACCAGCTAGCATATGATGTTAGGGTTACACAAGGTTCTTGTTTACAAAATTGGCGTAATTTTCACTTGTGACTTTGCCCGGTTGCCATGATGTTAGATATCTGTCTTGAGAGTGTGAACTGCTTGTTGATCAATAGCTCCCGATTGAAAATTCCCGGTTGTACCTTATTGGTCGTATTGTACAGTGGCGTATCTAGGGGGGGGGGGGCAAGGGGGGCACGTGCCCCGGGCGCCACTCCTTGGGGGCGCCGAAAACGAAGAAACGAAAAAAAAAAAAAAACGAAGAAGAAAAAGAAAAAAAAGAAAAGAAAAGAAGAAGAAGAAGAAGAAGAAGAAGAAACCTCGCCCGGACCGGGGGGGGGGGGGGGGGAAGAAAACCAAATCAAACAAGATAAAAACAAAAAATGACAATGTTAATTGTGTTCACACAAGAATTCCATGTTTTGTAAGCTGAAATTTTGGCTCGCTCGCTGCGCTCGCTCGACAAAATGTATAGAAAAGAGGATAAGAACAAAACGTGATGACAACGCGGACAAAATGACAATGTATATTGTGTTCACACATGCCATTGTTAGAAGGCAAAATGTTACAGGGAGCAGCGGCTGCAATTTTCTGAAGCGATCGCCTACTGGATCAAACGAGGGCGTCAAAGGTGTCGAACATACGGGGAGGGGGGGCAAAAAAAATCAAACAAGATAAGAACAAAACGTAATGTTTACGCGGAAATATACAAATTTCGGCTCACTCGCACGTTCTAATTTAGAGTATTTTTTTTCAAGTCCTCAGTTTGTTTGTATAAATCATTATCTAAAAGGCCGTCACTATATCCTGATTAGAATTGTAAGATTTAATAAGCAAATAATGACAAGAATTCCATGTTTTGTAAGCTGAAATACAGAAATTTTCGGCTCGCTCGCTGCGCTCGCTCGCCAAAACTTATCAAAAAAAGAAGATAAGAACAAAACGTGATGATGGCGCGGAAATATACAAATTTTGGCTCACTCGTGCGTACTTATTTGGAGTATTTCTGTCCTCAGTTTGCTGATATAAATCGTTATCTATAAGGCCATCACTATATCTTGATTAGAATTGTAAGATTTAATAAGCAAAAAATGACAAGAATTCCATGTATTGTAAGCTGAAATACAAAATTTTCGGCTCGCTCGCTACGCTCGCTCGCCAAAATTTCTCTCTCTCTCTAAAAAAAGAAGAAGATAAGAACAAAACGTGATGATGGCGCGGAAATATACAAATTATTAATTTCGGCTCACTCGTGCGTACTATGCAGGAGTATATTTTCAAGTCCTCAGTTTGTTGGTATAAATCGTTATCCATAAGGCCGTCACTATATCTTGATTAGAATATATTGTAAGATTTAATGAGCAAAAAATGACAAGAATTCCATGTATTGTAAGCTGAAATACAAAAATTTTCGGCTCGCTCGCTGCGCTCACTCGCCAAACTTTATCAAAAAGAAAAAGAAAAAGAAGATAAGAACAAAACGTGATGATGGCGCGGAAATATACAAATTATTAATTTCGGCTCACTCGTGCGTACTTAGTTGGAGTATTTTTTCAAGTCCTCAGTTTGTTGGCATAAATCGTTATCTATAAGGCCGTCACTATATCTTGATTAGAATTGTAAATTTAATAAGCAAAAAATGACAAGAATTCCATGTATTGTAAGCTGATATACAAAAATTTTCGGCTCGCTCGCTGCGCTCGCTCGTCAAAATTTATCCAAAAAAAAGATAAGAACCGAACGTGATGATGACGCGAAATTACAAAAATTTTCGGCTCGCTCGCTGCGCTCGCTCGCCAATATTTATCTAAATCTATTACATTTAAATCACTCTCAAAAGACCCCTTTTAAGTGCTTGAAAAAGCATATCATGTGGACTTTTTTAAGTCCCTACCGGGATGGGGTTGGGGTTGAACACTTTTTCAGAAATTAGGGGCGCAATTTTCGCGCTTGCCCCGGGCGCCGTTTTCCCTAGATACGCCACTGGTATTGTAGTGGTATTTGTAAGGACCAGGAAGAAAATGAAAGCGTGTAATTCATCATGTACTGCCGCTAGATTTTTTTATTTTTTCACTAATAAAATCGAGTCTTATTTGAAGATGTTTGAAAGAACACGAATGGTTACCGTAAACATTTATGCAGGATTACATACGTACTGCTCCACACCCCAAATTCGAGTCATTATAATCATTATCATAATAAACAAATAATATTAAATTTGATATAAAATGATATGTTCGAAACTACTATCAACAGTTTACCGGTATCACGTCAGTAAAAGTTCTGCTTTTATTATAGGTAGAACAAAGCTATTCGATCTTTATTATTACTATTATTATTATTTATTCGGCGTGTGCAAGACAATACAAGTGATAACAGATAAAAAAACAAAACAAGCAAAATAAAAGAATACAAAATGTCAGGTTTTCTCTGGTGAGCTTCCCTAAAGTTGCTGGGTTGGAAAAAAAGCATTGAAAATCACTATGACCCTTGGGCCTCTCCAATCACTGAGTAGCTGAACACACACACACAGACACACAGACACACACACACATCTGATCTCTGAAAGGACAATGAATAATAGATCAAATCTGTACTTAATGACAATACTTTTTTTCTCAGCTTCCTTGGACACATCTTGATATAATATATACTATACTGTATTTATACTGTCTTCATCACACAAAAAGACAGAATTATTGATGGGAAGCATTTGAATAAACCGTTGACCAAGAAAATCTTACCGTCAGGTTTCATGCCCACGTCTAGACATTTCTGGAACCGGCAAAATTGACAGTTGTTTCTGGTTACTTTGTTGATTTCACATCGTCCTTGCAGATTTGATGGTCCTCGGCAAGAATAAGACATTTTCTTCTGAAGAGACCTTTTGAAAAAACTCTTACAACCATCACAGGAAAAAGCCGAATAGTGGCTACCTGTGCCACAATCTCCGCACACGAGACATGGCCGGCCATGCTCCGAACGATTTTTCCATCGATTTTGGGATAACCCAGCTGGAGAAATGTTGCAAGCCAGGGATGAATTTGCCTGATTACTTTTGGTGGCAATCATTACATCTGAGCTTGTTTCCTCATTTGGTGTTGGTGAGCTGGCTATGGGGCCTTCGTGACTACTGCCGTCTTGTGAAGCATCCATCTTACCTTCTCCACATGACTCGCAAAAGTGGAATGGAAGGAGCAAAAATGAAGCTAAAGTCAAACGCCTGGGATTTACTTATTAAGAGCGAAGTAGATACCAGTATATCTGTACCACTCTGTGTGCCTTGACTGTATTGTATGGCATTTCACGTAATGCGTTTTACAGTGCTTTCGTTTCCCCCGAAGCACCAAGGGTAACGCCTCCAATAAAATGGGAATAGATGTATATTGCTGAATCTACTGGTAGAGCAATAAGGTGCACGTACAGTTATGTCGCAGTTTCCTTAGAATTGGCAATTAATCATTGGATGAATGTGCAGGGGCAGATCCAGGAATTCCATAAAGTGGAGGCGCCTTTACCCCCCCCCCCCTTTTATTTCTTTTCATTTATTTTGCTTTAAAAAATAAAAAATAAAGGGGCGCGCCTGGATCAGCCACTGGAGTATCGATACATTATTTTGTTGAGTTATGCAAGACCATCCAGACATTGAGGCTTTTGTTATATTTATGACCATCATAATTCCATATCTTCAGACATTTGTTTGGTATGAATTTACATAATATATACAACATTGTGTGTGTGCGCGTGCGTTTTCGTGGCAGTGTTGTTGACGAGTATGTCCTGGTAATCTCGTAGGCTCATATTTCATAATATGACGGTAAAGACAAAATCGCGCGATGTGGAATCCAAAAATAAGCCACGAGGCATGACAAACGGGATAGATATCTCCACTCCTGTCAAAAAAGAAAGAAAGAAAGAAAATGTTTTTAATCATGAATAAGATTAAAAGCCGAATATAGAAATATCACTAAATGTATACTAGTAACTTTCACTCGCCTAATTGTGTATTACTTGCTGGCCTATACTTCCATGTTATGTTGTGGGCAATAGCCCAGCTCATCCTCCTTCGTTATTTCATCATGATGGACATATTTTGAGTTTGTCTCGCAGGGCAGACATATTTCTATGCCTACTGTGAAAACAGTCCATCATCCTGGACTAACCACTCGAACAAGTTTAATGCTAGCCAAACATATCTTGAACTATAGTTTTAATTTTCAGTGCTCAACTTTGTCTTGTGTGTGTTCATGCATGTAGCTTATGTCCGAAGGATTGGGAAAGAAACAATATTTTGTAGAGGGAGACAAAGTGAAGAAACCTACAGCTAAACATTCACCCCTCTGATTCATATCTTTCATTCAATATTTGTCCATGTAGGAGACATGATAGGTAACATAATCTGACCATAGTTTGACATAGTCTGACGCCGTGCAAAGGTATTATGGCGCATGCTAGCTCTCAAGTAAAGCAAGAATTCTCCTTGACTACCGTATACGAAAACACAGCTCCCTATAACCTACTTATTCAGGTAATTATTACATTGCTTTATAGGCTATTTCATTTGTAACCTTTGAAGTTTGACTCCTCCGAATATGCCTTCACTAACCGGTAATTATAGGTAACGTCATTTTGCGGAATAATTCATAATTTCATGCGGTGAAGTTATACTTCTAAGCAACGTTTCTTAGTGATAACTTCTCATTTAAAGTATAAAGGGTTGCGATCTCTCTCTCTCATACGCGTGAACGATGGATCTTGCCTTGACCTTTCGAGAATTCCCGTTACCTTCAGGGGCATGTCAGCAATAGAGAGCTCTTTACATAATAATCCAAAGATCGCGCAGAGCGACTTCATACAGATTTTGTACACATCTGGATTTGTATGGAATGACATCAACAGACAAAAATCCCGAATTTGGCCGAGTTGTAGACATTTTTCTTAAAGCTATTATTAATTATGATCATTTATAAAATAAAATTCATTGGCTGCCACATTATGTTTGTTTATTAAAAACTGCGTCTTTTGTATGACACTGGGTCATTGTAATGCGAGCTCTGATATTCGATGTATTAGTCCATGTACAAGTTATGGAAAAATGTTATAAATATCAAAAGCTGTATAGCTCGACCTCATCTAGGGAGCTTCAAAATAAGAAGTTTTGATTTAATTGGTTACGTCAGCACCCCGTTCAGCACATAAATCAACTCATACTTTAAGGCATACTCGAAACCCCCGTTTAAAGTTGAAATAGACATTAACTTGAAAAAGAGCACCAAAATCGAACAAGGCTATTTAATGGCAGACTGGGTATTTTAGATGTTGGAACCATTTTGGATTCCAGTGGGAGTAGATCGAACTCTGATAGGAAATGACGGTGGATACTACCTGAACGGTCATGGCGCAAACGTCCAACATACCAGCAGAACTGTAGTACGCCTGCCTTGGCGTCACAGAATCGGATGGTTATTCAATTTTGGTGTTGTAGACGAGCTTTATGGGTTTGTTTTTCTTCAACAATAAAAAATGCTGGTTTTGATATCAACCCTTTAGAAGATGAGAAATTCAATTTCTGTTTCTGTTGAACCATATAGAACCGTTCTCCGTTTCATCCGCCTACAATGACCTACTATTAACAGTACATTACTTCATAATTGTATATTAACGTGTATGCAAAACAGAAAACAGCACATTCTTCTCTCATCTTGCAATCCGACACAAGTATCCATGCACTATTAGAGCGAGAAATCATTATCAGAAGAACGATAGGATATAATACCAAAATTCACCTATGTTGAGTTGTCCTATATACATCAGTGAACCGTACAGAGTTGATATGCCTAAATTCGTGACTTACACAGTATTCATCTACTCTTAATTTTAGGGGGAGTCTATCCATCACGGCGGAAATAAGACAATTATTTACGCGTCGCTGCTGTTTTTCCTGTCGTTGGTGTCAACAATATTTTGAGCAAAGTCCCTATACTCTCTCTAACTTTCGACAGTTCAGAGCTATGGACACCAAACTCACACCAACGGTATATACGTAACCTAAAGGTGCCAGTCAAATTCGAATGTGGGTGGAGTCCGAAGAGGTCAAAGGTCATAGGGCTACTGAACTTGCTCTAATTAGCTCTGTATTCATCGTATTGTGGTGCACTCAATAACTATCCACAGATTTGAGCTGTGATCATCACCAGCTAAGTATAACACCACCTGCATAGGACCTACATCACCTATAAAGATGCCCCTTAAAGGAAAAGTCCACCTTCATATACATAAGGAATGAGAGAATGCAGCAATAGTAGAATACATCAGTAAAAGTTTGAGGAAAATCGGACAATCCATTCAAAAGTTATGAATTTTTAAGTATCTGTGCAGTCACTGCTGGATGAGAAGACTACTACTGTGTATGATGTCACATGCGTGCAACGATATAAGGAAAATAAAAAGAGAATTTCACAAAACTTTACTTTTTTATTAAAGTGCACACTTCTTCGACTTGTTACTGACGTATATTAAGGATAATATTATTCCCCCTGCCTTCTGAATGAGAGAAGGCGAGTGTTCTTTTGTTATGCGAGAAAAATGGAAAAATGTTGAATTTTCCTTATTCTTTCTTTATATCGTTGTACTCATGTGACATCACAAGCTAAAGTAGTCATTTCATCCAGCCGTGACTGAGCAGAAACTTCACAAATTCATAACTTTTGAACGGATTGTCCGATTTTCCTCAAACTCTCACTGATGTCTTCTACTATTGGATGCATTCACTCAACCCACATGTCTATGAAGGTGAACTTGTCCTTTAAGTTGAAATAATTGATGAATCCCGACAATGAACTTTTCCTTTGAGCGTCATATACTCTTAATAACTTTCCAGGGCTTTATAAGCTTTGACCACTGAAAACTCACATCACAGGTACATCACCAAACATGCCGGTCAAGTTCGAATATCGGTTAAGTCGAACAAGTTGAAAGATCAAAAGTTCAATGAGGTTTCATGAAAAAAATATGCGGGCGAGATATCGCTTGGCGTTTACCTCATTTGTTTGTTGTTCTTTTGGAGGGGAGGAATTATAAGGGTAGTTGTGTTTTTCCCAATAGGTCGTGAACTATTTTCCACTTCGGTGATTACAATTAATTAGCTGAAAATACTACGACTCTTGTCTTCACTTAATTCCCCATGCACCCCTAGTTTTAAATATCCTTTCCTGCACGATATCTCTAATACGTGCTTACATGAAATGTCCACATGGGTGCCTGCGTCCGCGTGTGTGTTGTGAATGGAAAAATAACCTGTTTAACATGGTGGATATATTACCCCCCCCCCTCCCCCCCCCCCCCTCCCCTCCCCTTAGAACGGGAACATGGTAGCGGAGTCCATATACTCTCTCGGTTACTTAACGCTTCCTTTGTTGGTGCTATCGTTTGTGGTTTATAGTTGTTGCGCTCTGTGATTATAGTCAAGATGTACATAGTCAATGCAAGTTGCTCCCCTTCTCCTTGTCAGTCTATCTTACTTTACTGGGTCGGCCGTGGAGTTTTCGGGATAGCCAAGATCAGTCATGGACTGATGTAATGCTTCACAGTTAATATTGCAGCTACACCATTGATGTGCTGAGCCCAATTAAAGCCTGTTTATTCTATAATAGCGTAACTGACGCCAGACCTTAGACCCTCATGTATACACAAACCAAAAAGGCTTTAAGAAAAACCGCATGAAGATGGCGTCCATATCGACACACGAACCCCCCCCCCCCTTTCTTAGATATTTTCTCAGTTCTGTTTGTTTGTTTGTTTTGTTTTGTTTTGTTTGTTTGTTTGTTTGTTTGTTTGTTTTGTTTTGTTTTGTTTTGTTTTTGTTTTTTTTTTTGGGGGGGGGGGGGTAAATGATACATTCGCAAAGCTATTATGATTGATATGGGAGGGAACTGAAAGAATGTACCCAGCCGAAAGATTTTAAATGCTATAAAATGGTGTTTAACCGTTCCGAAATAACATCAAAGACATGGTCCTAAAACATGTTCCTTGTATTATCATACAGACACAAATATTTTGTCTTTCTTTGGTAACGAGATAGTAAGAGTGCTTTGAGACCACCACATACCTCCAGTTCCCATAAAAGCCATCTAATAACAATCATAATAATTATAATAATGATGCTAATAACAATAACAATGATAATAACAATAATAATTATAATGATAATAATAATAATAATAATAATAATAATAATAATAATAATAATACTAATGATAATGATAATGATAATAATAATACCAGTTCATTGAAATAGCACATTTTCCATGCACATACATATTAAAATGGGCTTTACAAAGATATCATTAATGAAAATAGTGAGCTCTTAGATGTTTTTTAAGTTATAAGGGAATGTTGATTGCGGAGAGTTTGGGGTGGTTGATTCCACAGTTTGGGAGCAGCAGATGAAAATGCTTTATCACCAAGTGTGGCCAGCATCCTGGAAGGGGGATGGTTCAGTGTGATACCTTGTCTTCCACCTACCGCCTATATCTACCACCTAGCTGTACAATCATTATCTCCAACTTGGGGCAAGCGATGTGGCTCAGTTCGTAACAATCTGCCTTGGGTTGATCAGAAAATCAGCAACATGTTTTACAATTAACACGCAACTGTACGACACTGTTGAACCAGCAGAACTCGATGAGTGTGGACCTGTATAGGGAGAGTTCACAGGATTTATGTGATGCAGTGTTTAGTCCTCATGACGTGATCTGGCATCTTCAACTTCAACTTCATCTTTATTTTTCATTTCCATTAAATAAACAGGGAAAATCATATACAATGCATTAACAAAACAGATTTGTGATATTTGAAAAAAAAAATACATTGACAAAAAACACGTGATCATTCATTCATTCATTTCTTTATTGGTCTATGTCAGACATAGAAATTTGGCTTCCACTGGCATTACATTGCAACAAAAATATAATGATCATGACAATACAAATACATTTTACATCACAATTATATAATTACGTCTATGATAAGCACAATGAATACAAACAACACCCTATCATTCTACTACACAACAATTATACATACACAATTTATTATTATCAGTTCATTATAACGCTATATAAATCAAGCTACTTTAACCGTTCTCAGCCCCCAATTTTAAATTTACAAAATATATAAGTTATATCAGAAAATTCAAAATAACACACGCACGCACACACACACACATACACACACACACACATGGCTATAACATAAGTCTCAGTTAGCAATTGTCATAACAGCCAGTAATATCAAACATAACATAACTAAATAAACCCTCTGATATCCCCTATAGGGTTAAATAAGTATATCAAATCACTTCAAACATATATATAATACTATTTCAACATTTATACTTACAATATACTAGTACCCAAAACCCTTGCTCCATAACCCACACAAGAGAAGGAGAGAGAGAGAGAGGGGGGGGGGAAGAGAGAGAGAGGGAGAGACAGACAGACAGACAGAGGGGGAGAGAGGAAGAGAGAGGAATGTGTAATTTGTCCCTGGCCCATAATCCTGTTCCCTGGAGCACGCAAGTGCAGATAAAACAAAACAAAAAAGAAACTCCACCCCCCCCCCACACACACACACAATTCAAAAATATAAGCTACAAACAAAAACTACCAACATCATACCAGTAAACATTTTAGTCAGAACAATAATGTCAGACACTGCCAAATATACAAAATATGAACAGCAGCTATACGACTGTTTCAAATTGTGAGTTACAAACAAAAACTACCAACATATATAAGCACCTACCGATTAACATTTCAATCACAACAAAATTGTCAGACACTGCCAAATATACAAAAAAATGAACTCCAGCTATATAATAGACCTGTTTCAAAATGTGAGTTACAAACAAAACTACCAACATACCGGTGAACATTTCGATCAGGACAATAATGTCGGGCACTGCCAAATATACAAAAGTGAACAGCAGCTATAATAAAACTATCCACAGCCAGGTCTCATGACAATATATCTTTACACTTCGAGCCCTACTGCAAAACTCCTAAATAACAGAAAACTGACCCAAAATTACATACATCAAAATCAATTTGATCATTTAAAGATCCCTCCTATAATCGCTCCTATTGACAAACAATACTTTCAATCAACACAACCTCATCCACTCATAAAAACATAAAGCCATTCAGTGACCTCACATAATTTCTATATTGATATCAACTTCACACGCACAAGTTCTCCCCAAACCATCAAAATATAATCGTCTAACTGATGCATTGAACATATGTATTGAGTTTGGGATAAAAGATTGCCTAAAGCGTGCTCGACGAGTTTGAAGTGGACACAACCTTATTCCAGAACGGTTGAACACAAAACAGCCATTGAGTGGACGGGAGGCATCTGTCATTATTTTCTGCAGTTTGGATAGTACACGTTTGGCATACAACGATTGCCTAGATTCGAGCTCTGTGCCCATCACCCTCTGTGCAACTTTCCGTGTTCGAGTCAATTTTGCCCCTTTGTTCATTTGTCAGATTGCCAAAAATACAAATGATGCTAAAGGTGACCACACTTTCTATGACAGATTGATAGAACAGGGTTAAGATGGTTCGGTCAACTTGCAACTTACTTAAGTTTCCGGAGAAAAAAACATTTTCTAATTTGATCTCTTTTGAATAGACAAACAATTTTGTCTCCAGCAGAGTTTGTCGTCAACAACTGTTCCTAAGTACTTATACTCGTGAACTTGTTCAATGACATTCCCATGAATCCGTAAAGGTTCGTGTCGTGCACTGCCTTTCCTGAAATCGATGATCATTTCTTTGGTTTCCTTTGTATTTAGGGAGAGGTGATGATCATCACACCAACTGACAAAATCATTAACCTGGGCTACGTAGTCATTGGGTTCATTGAACAAGTATCCCGTTATCACGGTGTCGTCAGCATATTTTAAGATACTGCATGATGGTTTTGTGGTCATACATTTACCAGGGTACAGTGAGAACAGAACGGGTGATAGAACACAACCCTGGGGTGCTCCTATGTTGCTTACAATCGGTTGAGACTGATGGCTTCCACCTTTAACGGATTGAAACCTAAAGCTGAGAAAATTCTTGATACAAAGAATGAGTCCAGGATTTACGGCCATGTCTATCAGCGTGCGAACTAAACAATGCGGCGCAATCGTGTTGAATGCACTCGAGAAGTCTATGAAAAGAGACCTAACGTACGACTTGGCGCGATCAAGATGTTCATATATCTTATGGAGATAAACGAGGGTAGCATCTTCGACGCTTCTGTTTGAACGATATGCAAACTGTAAGGGGTCTATGCATTCATGTGTCTCCTTTAACAACTCAGCAAGAAGATACCTTTCCAGACATTTCACGATATTGGATGTTAGTGCAATAGGGCGGAAATCATGAGCTCTTGTGCTTTATTGCACTTAGGAATGGGTATAACAATGGATGTCTTCCATAGTTTTGGGATATTGCCAGTATCCAAACAGATCTGAAATACATTACTCAGTAATGGAGCAAGCTCTTAATTACAGACAGACCTTAAACACTCTGTTGCTTATTCCGTCTGGACCAGAAGCCTTGTTTACTTTCACCCTTCCCAAAATTTTACTAACATCTTCTTCACCTACACACATCCTATTACTCTCATCAAACTGCGTGATTAAGTGTTGTAGATAATGTTCCAAGTCATCATTCTCTTTCTGAAAATTATGCACTTCAAATCTACCATAGAAATTATTAAGTTCATCAACGAATTCCGCAGAAAAATCTAATGTTCTGTTCTTGCATTTGTATCCCGTAATCATTTCCATGGCCCGCCATGCTGCACGAGTTTTGTTTTGAGAAAAATGACATTCAAGTTTACGTTTGTAAGCCAATTTACACGACTTAATCTCCCGGTCAATCCGTTTTTGTACTTCTTTCACTAAAGTCGAGTCTTTCACTTTCACGAGTACCAACATGCATTCATGTTTTTAAAGGTTATCTATATATACAACTGTATACCAAGGTAAGACCTACCCCACGAGGGTCTTAACAGACACGTTATAGCTAGATGTTCTCCTGCGGCTATACCTCGTGTCTACCCTTGCCGATTGCAGGGTGAGATTTACTCGGAGGCTACCCAGAGGCTATCCGGATACTGACCACCTTGTTGCGGTTGATAGACACAATCTTACTCGGGTAACAATCTTAGCAGAGACTAACCGGAGGCAACCCTGCATTTTGTGGCGTGTTTGTTTGTGGCCCACCCGATGTTAAAGCTCTCAAGCCAGCAAGTGACCGCTTTGCAGTTAGTTACTACACAGACTGTTTAAAGGCCCTAATTGGTAAGTTTCACATAAGATACATTTTCTTTAACATTAGTTTATGATGAGAATTGAAATGTATCTTGTAGTGATTGTTGCAACTATGTCGCATTAGAGATTGTAATTTGTATCAATTTGCAAATTAAGGTAAGAGGAACAGTTAGAATTCAGTTCAGTTTATGTCTATTGCTAGCTAGGAGATGGGGAGTCATTTCGTGCTAATACGTGTATACAAACATGTTTATTGCTTTGTGTGTGAGATGATTTATAAAAAATCATTAAGTTTCAGGATTAATTACATGCAATATAGCTGTTGTGTATAGAATATAGGTCATTATGCGTAACGATTATGTAAATTGTAGGGTGGTTGACTTTAATTGTGTTATACAGTGTATAATGACGTACTTCTGCGTCCCTTGCATGCAGTTAGCTCAGAATAGATTAGATCACGATAACTAATAAATATTTGTATACAAGAAAGACGCATTACATAAACCATGTATAGTCCTATAATGTTATGTAGACATCTCATTAGCTACGTTAACTAATCATATGGGTTATTATTTATTAATCGATGTGGTTTAAAGACATAACTGACAATTAGCTTTTTGGATTGCAGTTGTGCATATGATAATGCGTTGTTCAGGATAATTTCACGAATATCATGGCTTGTTTATGATACAAAATAGTGATTTATGAAGTTTGTGAAGGTATATCAAAAGTGATGTGAAGTAGTAACATGCTATATATAAGTAACATGATTTAAGGCAAATTTAGAATTGGTGAATACACTTATTTAGATTTCATAAGTTTGGAATTTTAAAACGTTACATGAATATCAATTTTAATCATTCAATTATTTCATCATTTTACAGAATGTTATCTTAAAACCTCTATACTTAAATGCAACTTAGGTCCTGTCATGAACCCGCAGCTAAGTATATCATTCCAACTATAAACGTTCGAATAAAGCTACATTAATTTGAATTCAAGGAACAGCGATTTTTGAATAAACTTCTGTTGGAGTTTTACTTACAAAGTAACATGAGGCAGCCACACTCAAGATAACTGATTAACTTGCAATACTTTGCTTCAAACGGAAACCTACCCGGACAATGCCGGAGGTGGTTTTCGGTGTATAGACGTGTACGTGCCTGTTAAAACGGCATCCATCGCTCTCTATAGGCCTACACGTTAATAGCACGAAGTATTTCGTCATTTAAATCTATACTGAAATCGTTTCTGTTACGTTCCTATACCGCGTCTTCACAGAACCATTACCAGCCTTAATATTTTCAATCACACAAATCTTTCCACTTAATTACTTTGGTTAGTAAAGAATTCGTCCAACGTGATTCTGATACCATCCAGTATGAATACATGTATATTCTTCTCCCTCCGAAGCTATGCACGACATGTGACACAAATGGTATGAAGAGTGTAGCAACATGTCATGGGCTAGGGTTTACAACAGTCGTGAAAGTAATTATTTCACTGTTGCTCTTTGGTATGTGAGCGCGTATGAGAGCCATGCCAGTACACATTGTCATTTGTCACTTATTATCTGCAATTTCCTCTCCCAGACCATGGACCTAGGTCCATGCCCAGACCAATATGATTCGTTTCAAAGTCATCTGACTAGTCACCCCCCCCCCCCCCAATTTCTTCCAGCAAGAAGGCGACCTTGTGAAGGATTTTATATGGTCTTCAGTTTTGTCGTCAAAGTCCGATGTGTTGTCACATTATGGCGACATTTTTTTCTGTACCTAAGTGTAATGGTCTTTGGGGCCAATCTATTTTCAACTTTTTTCAACATAACTTAGGAAATATTACGCATCTGAGCTTCACAATTTTTTCTGTGTTTATGCTATATTTTGAGAATGCAGAATATGTAAATTGCTCTTATTTTGCATGATATGTTTTGCACACTTATATTCTTTGTTGAAAACTAATATCATATTAATGAAATGAGATGAAATCGTTTTTCTGGTGTTTTAAACAATGTTTATTTCTTTCCTCTAGCCATATATTTACAGTACATCATTACATTCGCATTAGGTAGGCCTACCAACACAAACTACAAAATAACAAGAAACATCATCGATACAGAATAAATCTAAAAGCACTTTATAGCTTTAAATCAATTATCGAGAAAAAAAATCATCAATTAACTCAATTCACTGTTTGAGGAAACCCCTCACAATATACCTTCATAAATCATATCATTCCATGATCATAACAAATAGATTTTTTACTCAATTAATTTACGTCAAATTCAAATAACGTGGTATACGATCAAAGTCAAGGAAGATGTATCAAACTCATATTTCCTCATCCCAATACCTAACTAATTAGTGAGGTATACGACTTAACGTTTTCCTGACATTACAGACTCAAAGCCCCCTATACCTTTTACACCCCGAAGGAAGAAAATTCGTTCATCCAGGTCTGGTTCATCTGTCTCCACATCAAGAAAGAAAGCAATTCTATTAAAGTGAAATATTAAAAAAAAAATCTTCAATTTGTTCCCATTTTTGTAAACGCACAAACCCAATTCTCCTTTTTGCTGGCTATTTCATATTCTTCATCTCATAAATATTGCCAATGCAATATACGGCAATTTGTCTTTTTCTAACATAGAAAATGATATGTTTTTATGCACAGTTTATTACAATTCTATTCATCTTTACCGAGTATCCCTATAAATATACAACTGAAATGAAATGCGTATCTGTGTTAACAGCGCCATCACTCGTCTTACAACAAAGCATCTCTTGAGATACAACACATAAATTTGATGTTAAGTTGACTAAAACTCCCGTGTCTCTTTATGTCCCATGTCGATACGTGAAGGGTACATAGTCACACCAAAGACGTCCTAGGCGAGCACCTCCTTGGTCACACGTCAGAAGTACCATCACATAATGAGATATAATATTACAGGTTGCAACTGATTGAATTTGAATACTACAGGTATTGATTGCTGAATTAAGCATCCTCAGTTCTGGTTTAAAGCATGATGGAGCTAGCCCCATTTGTATTATACACAGCTACTATAATAGTAGCTGCATGATTATAATGTTTCTGCCTTACTGCCGTGCTTATGTTTATGATTTTGGCCCAGTGTAGATGGAATGTAGGGTGTACCGTTCAAAAGGGTCAACAGAGGGACAGAATGAATAAGGGCATGGAGCGGGGGTGTTTAGAATCGAGGTGAAAAGAGGGGGCCACGTATATTCTCACGGACCAGTGACCAAACAAGATTTACCGGCTCCAGTCTATTGGCATTTAAATCTGGCTTTTCATTTTGTACTGTGGGCATACCAAACCTTTGAATGAGTACATATGTGTAGTCTTTGATTCTAGCAGATTTTACAAGAACGTTTCAATGTCAATGTCTTTTGAAAACGTACAGACAATTAATGTGGGGTGTATAGTGACACTTTTGCCAAACCACTCTCACAGAAAATATGTCAATTCGTATTTGGTAAAGCATTACTAAATGCTAAATGGGGTTTTCAACGAATGCTGTCATATGAACATTACACAGACTAATTTTTGACTAAACCTAAACTAAACTAAAAAAAAAAATGCACTTACAGTTTAATGTCCCAAATGGCATACGCCCAGTGCAAAAATGCAGTGTGTTCGTTTACACCATTATACTTTTATTGCAAAGGAACGTGTCATTGCAGTGCAAGCATATAATTTGTATGGGGTGTAAAATCTAACAAGTGACACTGAACTTCACTTGCACAAGTTCTGTACCTGTTTATCGTCATTCGGTAAGGTAAGTTCGGATATGACCGATTGTTTCGTTTGGATTCGAAGAGTAATTTGGCCTTGATTTGTGTAATTGATGCAATTACACAGCTACATTATTAATGTGCTTGATGTCGACCCATTGAATTGAAAGTCTTTGCTTTTCTTTTTGAGATTAACTCGGTTAGACGATCCGAGTTCCAGAAAAGGGTGAGACTGTATGCAGACTACACGCAATCATTCCAAAATGATCATTTATGTGTAAGAAATATAAATAACGTTGTGAGGGCAATCTTGCATCTTTCGCCAAATGACTGCAAGACTGGGATACTACAGTCAGATAGTAATAGAGAAATTTGAAAGCTGGCGATTTCTATAAGTGCATCACCAGTATGTGAAGTCAAAAACTGACATTTTTTCTTCGTCACGTTTGTGCATGATATATGCCCACAGTGTCAATCAGGAAATATTCGATTATGGATAGTTCTCGTAGCACCTGCATCATATCACTCATTGCAGCTAGAGAATCATATAACTCATTTATATAGCCTGTGTCAAACACACCAATACAATAAATCTACAGGAAAGGCGTCAGTATGCTATGTTACAAGTGTTTGGAGGAAATAAAGATTGAGACAATGGTCGATAATTTTTTTTTTATTCAATTTGAATATGAACAAGCTACACGGAAAGTTTTACATCTTAGATACATGGTTATTATCTTTGTTTCCTTCTGTGCTATTTCGTTGCTGATCTGACATGATACACTGTTTCCTCAACTCAAGATATCAGCTCTTTCCTACTCATGGCGTTTAAGATAAAACCTGATATTGCACCTTTTAAAGACAGTTATCAAGTCTCCAATATTCGTTTTATCTTACTCTTGTTGGCTGACCCGGCCGAATTATTCATGCTGACACTGTGACTGAAACCTTCTCCTTTTTCACCGTAACTCTGCACGGGCGGTGTCGTCGAGACGCCACTTTACTATCTACGAGCGAGCTGCTCAATAGTCTATTTCCTCTATTATTTTCTTTTCGGTTGATGTGTGATTTAGTTTTGATCCCTGTATTTGTTTTTCTATCCATTTCAAACGTGTCCGTTCATTTTCTTCCTTGACCCTCTTTCTTTTCTCTTATATATAGTTCATCTCTAAAAGTTTTCCAAGTCCACTAGATCAAGTGACAATTCCAATTGAATCTATTGTACTGTTTGAAATGGTTGGGTCCTGCATAGGAGTACAAACTAGCTGGTTGCCTTTTTTCCCTCAATTTTTTTGACTTCTTTTTCTTTCTTTGTTTTACCAGACTGTCATTCAGGAAGTTTCTTCTTTTTCTTCTTCGTCTGTTCACTCTCTTTCTTTCTCTCTCTTGATATAGCAATCTAGCGACGATTTGCAGTGCAGATCAAGCCGTCACATTCCTACTTTAGGTTAATGCATAATGATCATGGTTGAAAAGTACTCATAAAAATGGGTGTGTATGATGCGTTCGTCCTTTATAACAAATCCAAATACCTTCAGTGTTGCTACAAAGGCTGCTCGTATTATTCTATATCACATACGTCAATAAACATTAATGTAGGGTACCTAGACATAGATGTGTGTGTGTGTCTGGGTGTGTGTGCGTGTGTATGTGTGTGTGTGTAGATTGGGTGTGCGTGGTGAATGTGAGTTTATTGTTAGTGTCTGTTTTGTTAAGCACGGGAGACTAATGACTTGGCTGAGCAATCCCTTTCACCTTCAAGCTCCGTTGATAACAATAGCTAAGACCAACAAAGCTCGGCAAACAGTTCCACTTTACCGGCAGCGTTTCATTCATGTACTCCCCGTCGAGCTCTCATCGCCCCCATGTATTATGACCGTCAAGCGATTCCCACGAAGTTGAGTCAAATTTTAGTCTGGTGGCGTAGATGAGGTAGCTACCCAAACTTTCCTCGTCATTGAATGGTATGAGGACCTACACGTCAAACATATCTCAAGATTCCTTCCAAAAAGATTTGCTATCACCCAAAGCATGGTAAGTCATAATCTAGAGATGTTAAGCTGTCTTTCGGTCATCCTTCATCGAGGGCAGGCATCAAGTGTAAAAATTAGTGATTGCAATGCAAAGACACATTGCGATGTCAACTTTCGGCGTCATTGTGGAGTTATCCTACATAGCACAATTTAATGCGCTGGAAGGGGTGGGGTGAGCCATCGCCATAGGGCTGCTAATGCAGGAATGCTGACTTGCTCCTTTTGCGCTTCGATTGCATGGCTGTTGACAGTATACATTGTAGCTTATGTCGGAAATATCGTCTTTTTCCCCTTAATCTAGGGCAGTACTGCGACTGCTGCGTCATTAGCGACAAAATGCGTTAATTTTTTTCCGCAGTGTTCAGACACATCAATACATATCTATATAATCATATATCTCTGTTCCAAGTGTGTGTGTGTGTGTGTGTGTGTGTGTGTGTGGGTGTGTGGGTGTGTCTATGTCTGTGTCTCTGTGTGTGGGTATGTATGTGTGCTTAGATATGTCTAGTGCAAATTGAGCGGATGGAGTGCTGTAATATCTATTCGCCAGGTAGTTTTGTTTTGTTTGTTTGTTTTTTTTTAAGGAGGACGGTTACTATCTTTTATAAATACACTTTCTCTTCCTCACGTGTTATCATCGTCATCATCATCATTAAAATATCAGTGAATAAGAAATGGAATCCTTCTATGGCAGGGAAGTCAGGAAGACAGGTAGAAGAAGGAGGGAGAAGAAAAAAAGTTATTCATATTCATACTGCATAAGTGACACTGATTGCTTGTGCAGAACACTGACCGACTCCTTTCCTCGTTTACTGTTAGTTCTTCCGTCATTCAATCATTACGTATAGATTAGTGCGTTTTCAAATTGATGATATCATCTCAAGAATCATGGGCAATGTATCTTGTCTATAACTGAGCAATATAGACGTTCAGACCCTCTTTGAAGTATTAGCTCACTATATTTTGCATTCCATGCCTAATCAAATTACATAATGTAACAGAAAAATCGTACAAAACGGGCAGTTCGTACATGGTGGATCGTGTGTAATAAACACAGCATGATTTGCTCCTGTCTGAAACCAAACTGTAGAAATAATGCAGTACACACTTGAATTACTTACAAGAGAACTGCATTCTCAACTTTGCGTTAATGTTCTGCCCAGTCTTATTATAATTATATTGAAGGCGTCTCCTTTTCAAGTTTTGTTTCTCCACAGATAATGTAGCACAATCAGAAATTTCGAGAAACATACCGACGACACTCATTAAAATGTTTTCAGATAACCATTGTGATAGCTGCTTCGATTCTGACAAATAATACTGTTAACAACGCCGTAAATCCATACCGAGGAGTGGGAGGATGATTGGGGATAGTCATCACACACTACCATGAATAAAATCCAATATACACATCACGAACATGCACATGTTCAATGAAATGAAATATATTAAATGATAATTTGGATATCTATTTCTATATAAAGTGGATATTTCCTTATATCTACACTTTCTTGAATACAGTTAATTAAAACAACCATTTTCAGGGGCGTCGATCCGTTATCATGTTAGGGAAGAGGCAAAACTCGGATGATGTGCCAGGGAACAGAGTGACCGGGAAGGGGGGGGGGGGGTGGATGGGAGGGGGACTCCTCCTAACACACGAGCGAGATTTTGCATTTTCAGATCTGTAATTCAGACATCTAGTGCACACTTTTTGTGAAATATTCGCCTGTTGTTTCGATCAAAAGAGTAAGAAAAATATAAACTAGCTTTCAGGGAAATATGAAGGGAATATGGGTCTATAGGAGGAGGGATAACCCCCTCCCACACGAGGAAGATTTTTTTTTTTTTTTTGCATTTTCAAACTTGACATTTAGGTTTACACTTTTTGTGAAATTGTGTGTGTGTGTGTGTGTGTGTCAAAAAAAAAGCTGCGCGAAAAATAATTGTGTATCCACGGAAATATGCGGGGGACGAGTGTGGGAGCGGGACAGCTCCCTTCAACACGAAAGAGATTTTGCATTTGGAGACCTACAATTCAGAGATATGGTGCACACTTTTAGTGAAAGTTATGCTTATGCTTATGCTTATGCTATCAAAGAAGTGACACAAAATAATCACGAAAATGTGCGGGTAAGGGTGGGGAGAACTTCTTCCCACACGAGGGAGACTTTGCATTTTCAAGTCTAAAATTCAGACATATGATGCACACTTTTGATGAAATGTTCGATTTTTATTTCTGTCAAAAAAGTATGAAAAATATTGACTATGTACAATGTATTTGGGGAAATATGCGGGAGGGGTGTGGAAGAGGGATAGCCTCTCCCACATGGGGGCGATTATTCATTTTCAGAATTGAAATTCAGAGATCTAGTGTAATATTAGTGAAATATTTGATTGTTGTTTATATTTCCAAAAATGAAAAAAAAAATGATAATGGTGAGGGGAGGGTGTGGGATGGGGGGACATAAGAAGATTTTGCATTTTGAAGACTTGAAATTCAGAGAGATATGTGCACACTCCTTAAAATTGTCGATTGTGTGTGTGTGTGTGTTGTGTTGTGTCAAAAGAAAAATCAGCGCTAAATAGATATATATTCCAGGAAACAGTGGACGGGTGAGGGTGTGGGAGGGAGATTTTGCATTTTCAGACCTGAAATTCAGAGATTAGTTGCCAACATTTTGTGAAGTGTTCGTTTGTTTTTCCTATGAAAAGCAAGAAAAGTAGATATTTTGGGAAATGTTCAGGATTCCATATCCCTTTCGAAGCAGATTTTTCTTCATTTTGAGACTTGAAATTCAGTGATCTGGTGTACCCCTGTGGTCAAATATTAGATATTTGTTTCTATCAAAAAGTAAGAAACATATATTCAGGGAAATATGCAGGGGGGTGAGGGAGGGAAAATACCCCCTCCCACACGAGGGAGTTTTTGCAAAATTATGATTTTCATTCAAGGATCTGGTGAACTCTAACTTTTGGTGTTTTATTTAAAACATGGTCAATCAGCAAAGGTTAGACAATTCAGTCTCGCCAACACAATGTGTGGTAATTTGGTTTGTGAGACCGAAAATTTTATCAGGTTAGTATTGACAAATGCTTGAAAACGAGTTACAGTCGGTGTCTGCTGCAACAGAATAGGGATAATTATCAACCAAAAATGCACGAACGAGAACACTTGAACCCTAGGCCCGAATTCTACGAAGGTTGTACAAATGAAACCATGGTTTTAACCATGGACAAAAACCATGGAGCGCCAAGTGTCGCGCGGAATATTTCGTTACGAAATTGGTCATTTCGTCGACAAAATGACCGTTTCGTTAACGACGTTATCATTTCGTGGACGAAATGTTCATTTAGTTACAAAATGTTGTCATTTCGTTACAAAATAATCATTTCATCGACGAAAAGACTGACTTCGTAACGAAATATTCCATGCCACACTTGGCGCTCCATGGTTTTTGTCCGTGGTTTAAACCATGGTTTCATTTGTACCACCTTCGCGAATTCGGGCCTGGGTGTAACGAACTCCGTCATAATGAAAATTACAAAATCAAATACTGGCTGGTTAGTCACAGGGTTTTTTTTTTTTTTTTTTTTTTGACAAATTTCTTGGTTACCGTCAGACCCACTTTAAATGTAAAAATACGGAAAGAACGTCAGCTTCTTTGTTGTTTATTTTACTATTTCTGTTGTGACACACCCTTGTGAATGGTGACAAGTTTTCATGTTTCGCTATTAAATTCGCAGGCTGCACTAGAACAACCGAGCGAAACAGTGACGCCGCCCTCAGCGGACCCAGTGTTTTCTGGATTTGATGGCGATCCCGATGTTCACTCGTCTGCAAGTGACACTGTCCCTTCGCTGGAGCCACGGACTTCATTAGATGAGGAGCCAATAGCCAATGACTCTGACTTTCCACCTCCACCAGATACTGAGACCATTAGTGCCACCTTCAGCCATACGTCAGAGGAAGACTCCACACCGGCAAAACACACTGCTCCAAACTCTGAGCGCGAAAGCGGAGAGCAGACGGATGATTTCAAGTCGGACGACGCTCAGCCGGACGACGGAAATTCCGACGACAACAAGGACTTCATGTCTTCCCCCTCAGATTCTCAGGATCAAGATAACTCTCCTTTCCCCGAGTCTAATACAGTATCAGTAGATGACAGTAAAAACGATCTGGAGTTGCAGTCAAGAGAGGACCCAGCGCCACCTCCTGAAAATCCCCTTGATGAAACCGGCGTCCAGCAGTCGTCGCAATCGCTAGAAACAGGAGAGATAAACCCTCCGCAAGCTGACCCTGGCAGTATCAACGGGACAGTAGATGAAGCCGTATCTGAAGTAATAATCGACACGGAAAGCTACGGTGCTGAAGAGACTGGAGAGGGTAAAAATTCTGAAGACATTCCTGAAAAACTTGCAACTGACGCACAACCGCCATACAACGAAAACGACACTGCAGCTTTGGAAAGTGAGGTGATAGCACAACTGTCGTCCTTCGACACAATTACCGACGGAAGTAGTGCAACTCTACCGGTATCCACCCACGGATCCGAAGACGATACACCACCCTCTCCACAACCAACATACAACTCAGTCACAGTAAACATGGATGAAATCACCAAAGAGGATAGCGGCGCCATAAATGGCGGCAAAGACATTGATCAGCTACCAATTATAGAAATGCAACCTACAGATGGCGGGCCAGACAGACAAAAATGCTCTGCGGCACCCCTATGCATGACGATGTTTTTTATTTGTATTGCCATCATCGTTGTTACACTTGTCTTCTATTTTGTAGGTAAGTGTTGCTTAGCAACGAAACAGCTGATGACCAGTTATACATTAGAGATATATATACCAAGGCCTTTGTATTTTACCAGACACCATCGAAGCCCCGGTATCGTGGGGAAATAGGGGTGGTGCGATTGAATTGCTGCCCATCAAGGGCATTCGAAATCGGTAACGATCGACTCCAGTCGACATTGTTCGGCTGTGTGTTTGCTTGTAATACGTAGAGATTCGTGATAAAGCTGTACAAAATTCCTTAATATCCGAATCGTGCCAACCTTTAATCTACTCCATGATGTCTCCATGCTACCGGGTCTTTCATACACTGTGCATGGTGTAAACTGCCTTGCATAGAAAACATACTTTATATTAGGAGATCAAGAAAATGCCACCAGTAGAAAATTAATGTTAATTAACAAATTACGATGAGAATAATGAACTGTATAAGTAACATACCAGTGAGAATCAGAGAATGGCTTGTATGGAATGGGAAATGGAGGCATAATGTATTATCCAGAAGTTTTAGGTTTGCACTAATTATAATATAAGGCAAATAAGCACTGGCAAAAACATGGCTTAATTTGAAAACATAATTCTCTTCAAAGCAAAACCAACACGAAGTTAACAAAAATGTTATACGCTGAGAAGCGCTAGTAAGACTCTTTTTTTTTTCGGTTTGAAAAAAAAAAGAAGATAATTCTTCCGTGTCAACCACGATATTGACTTGAAGCTTCTGGGCATGACAACAATAATCATTACAATGTACTATGTTTTGGATCTAAAAAATAACCCTCTAGTGATTGGTTGAAAGAGTCTAAGGTGATTATATGTATTTTCTATGTCTGAATGTTGGCATCCATGAAGTACTTTGCATCACTTCTATGACGACATTTTGCAAATTGTATACTATTTGCAAATGATGTCACAAAGCAATACTGACATCGCGCACCGTCGCTGCGTGGCATGCAACAATATACGAATAATTTATGAGTTGTGAGTGCATAGGGCACGAATATCGCACGAGGCGCGAGATGAGCCACTGGTCTATTCAACAAGGCGCGTAGCGCCGCGTTGAATAGACCAGTGGCGAATCTCGCGCCGAGTGCGGTATTACGTGCCCCAATGCACGAACAAAATCATAAATTATTCGTTTTATACAACACCTTGTCCACAATCACAATACAAAATTAGCGACCGCCAACTCAGGAAGGCCCAAAAATAAATGTAACAATTAGGCAGAGAATTGTAAACCACCCTGTGTACTGCTTTCAAACACTCGTCATGATTCGACCACACAGTCACCAGGAATCACAAACTCCGCAGGGTCTATACCCATTCTACGCTAACGTTAGATCGAGTTAGGCCTGACTGTTAAGCCGATCTGAGATGTCGGTAGATCTAGTAGTAGGTCTAGACTTTGTCTATTTCCGAAAATGATTTTGTATAAAAACACAGAAAAATAATCAAATTACGGTTTCTCAACTTGAAATGAAGTCTTGATTTTGGGATCACTGTGGTCCACGTAGCAGATCAGAGTCAAAAGTAAAAACACAGCAGTAGGTGTAAAGGCCGCGATACATGCAACAAGCTAGGTAAAGTAACTGCGCGTACACGTTAACGTTGCAGTACTCCGCCGCGCCTGGTCTGTGAGACTTACCGGCAGCGCAGCGCAGCCGGCCAGCACGTACACTGTACAATGTAGTTTGCTGGCGCTTTGCTACGGGTGTGAGCCACAGAACTCTGTGAGCGGCCATGCATTAGTAGCCCCCCGCGAAGCCGTGCTATAGTACCTTCGAGCCGTGCAATAGGCCCATGCCAGGGGCCTATTGTATGGCTGTCACTCTCAATGAGTTTGATAGGTATTTTCTATTGAATGTCATGTGACATGTTCTTAGCCAATCAGAATTCGACATCATTCTGAGGTGTTGTATAATTTCTATTATAAAATGGGTTCAAGAATGTAGCCAATAGGAAGCGCTGAAATGAGACACACCTCCTTCCTTTACTTCAGTACAATTACACTGCCTGTAATCCTATGGTAGATTGCCGATCGTCTGTGCGCGCGGCGGGTCCTTTGATGAATTGCATGCATACGCGCTGTCAATCCTGTAAACAACTTCTAGTTCGGGCTGCCGGCCGGCCGGCCTGTCTTCCCTTGTGCATAACATGTGTACGTGTGGCGTACGTACGTATACTTATACGTATAGTCAGGTATCCTATTACCGAACGGTATCCTATTACCGAACGCGTACTTTGACCAGTCTTTGTCAATGGAGCGCGTACAACAACTCGAATACGCATTTATTGCACTACGCGCTGTTATATCTCACAGGGGAAGCCAGTGCCGAAAATTGCTAAACTGCAGCAAAAAACAAAACAAAACGTAATTTACCTCAAATTTACGTTATAATTGCTAAAATTTCGATGCTCGTTGTCCTGCGTTAATAAACATTGACCGAAAATACAATGTACAAATTTCCCCATACAGAGGGCGCACGTTCGGTAATACAATACGATTTGCGTCGGTAAAAAGAGACAACTTTTGTGGAAGGGTTATTTGAAATACGGATTTTTTCTAGAAGTTGGCTTATTTTTCAAGTATTTTCGTTACAGCTAAAGTCATCAGCATTTCAATTATCTATAAGGATATTCTTGGCTAAATTATTGCATAATGTTGCCCGTTTGGAGCAATAAAACAAAAATCGTTCGGTAATAGGATACACCTCCATACACTTTGTACAGTACAGTAGACCACGCGTTATGGGACCGGACGCGTACATGGAGTCACTTTGAAGAGCAAATCCAACGATTTAGCAGGTTAATTCTCACGCCGTTTTCAGAGTATGTTGTCTAGTAGGCCTATATGAGGAGTCTATATCAAGTCTTTAAGGTAAAGGGTGCATATTCTATGTAAAATAAGTAAGTTTTCATGCGGGAACTTAAGTGTCCGGAAACCCAACCCCCCATTATACTTATACTGTATGTGCGGAACTTCCGCGAGTGCGACGTGCGTAAATGTTTGGGACGAACATCTTCGGACGTCTTGACCCACAAAGGTACGTGAAAAACGCTGAAAAATGATGTTAGTTTTCGAATTTTCGACCCATTTTATAAAACAAATGATGCACAGGATTATTTCGTGGCGTTAGTGGAGGCGTGGTGCACTCGAGGGTATTTACAATTGTGAAACATGCACTACATTGTAAATACCCGAGAGTGCACCACGCCTCCACTAACGCCACGAAATAATCCTGTGCATCATTTGTATATCAACAGTTGTGACGCAAAAAAAAAACCAAAAAAACAATTTTGACGTAGCGCACTGCTTCGTTCCGTCACTCTGTGAAATAAACATTTTCGAACAATACAATGATAACATCAAAAAACAGTTCTGATATCGTGCGCTGCTGCAGGGTCAGTGTAGGGTCCCTTCACAGCATCGCATTCACCAAACGACTTATCGCCTCGCATATTTTCCCCCATTTTCCCCTTCCTTTGTCCTTTGCTTAAACTTTTCATCCAAAATATAAATATATATATATATTTGTAAAAATAGAATATAAAAATATTTATATATTTATATAAAAATAAAACTAGATAGGCCTCGGTGCCTCCAGGAGAACCATTCACTTTGGGGCTGCGCCCCTCAGTGAATAGTTCTCTGGAGTCACCCCTGCCCATAGTTTTAACTAGAAACTCTCAAGGCGAAGTATAGATTGTATACTATGATTTCCCATTGTATAGTATATTCTGTATTTCGTCATTCAGGAATGAACCGGTGAAAGACTTTTGTTTTCTAATAACAAGCTTTACCTTTGTTTTCTCATATCCCAGTGAGCACTGAAAGCGCTTCTGACCAAGCAACCACAGAGGTTCCATACGGATTTACAAATATTCCTTGTAAGTACCACAACTTCGTACGATACCTTGCTTTAACTTTCAGAACAGTGCGGAACTATTTTCTTAAGTTTTAGGGGGAACCTTTAAACCGAAAAAGGTTTTAGAGTTCGTAAAATAATTGATTCATTACTGATTCATGAATACAATTCTTATCTAGTGGCTATTTTTACGAGCTGTTCTCTTATAAAATTTGTTATATATAATGGAATTTACATCTATATTTTATTTAAGATACAGTGTGCTGAAAATGAAAATGAGAAAACCCACGACATTTCACACAAATTTCAATAGTAAAGCTGCATCAGAATGTCTTAATGTACCTATTTTCGTGATTATGCTGAGCATTTACATCATCTCCTTTTTGTTCTCCCCTTTTCCTGTTTCATCCTCAAGAAACGTCCCGTAAAATCACTTCTAAAGCATTGGACTTATTATCAGTGCCATGCGTCCGGACGGTAACGACACGGCGGGGAAATGAATACATACCTACTGAAAACATCCCCCTCATCGCCTCTTGTACTTAGCGACAGTAGCTGGGGAAACGGGGAACAACGTAATTGCTAGATAGGTGAAAGTTACGAAATGTTCCATCTCCTTCCATTTCATGCTTGCTTAAAAAAGTAGGGCTACCAGAAGGCAAACTCCGTTTAATCATGATACAATGTAGGCTAATTAACATTCATTGCGGTTCTCAGAATGAACTAGGCCTTCTCCTAAGATCATGAGATTAATGATTATCGTGTGATAATCATAGGAAAGACTTATTAAGCATGTCAGTGAACGGAAAGAGCATATTCCATAATTAAATGACCGTTTCATTTATTTGTTCCATGCCCCTTGGCAAAATATTTTATAGCCAGCAAGAAATCAGGTGATGTTTATTTAGATATACACTACCATCTTTAATTGATATACTCTGGACCATTTAAAAAATTGTCTGAAAAGAAAGAGTTATACTGCGGTTTAACGAGCACAACATTGAAAATTTTATAAAAATTTGATGAAAATTTGAAAAAAAAAATGCAATAGCGAAGTTCTGCTGATTCATGCAGAACAGTTATCGAAGTCTATTCAACATGCCAACGAGAGAGCCAGAATGTCATCACCTCACTAACAGGCTGCGGTACCACTGATCGTGTAGACAACAAAACTGACGAAAAAAAAAAATCAAATTCTCCGTTCCGATAGTGTCATTGTTATTCCTATCATGGCTGAAGAGGTGAAAAAATAATGATTACAGTCATGTAGTTATATCAAAATCTGAGACTAAGGGGATAATGGTATTTGAACAGCTAGAAATTTTCAAGATTTTGCATTATACATGTAGGGCCTACTAACTATATGGCATGTTGTGAGGCGATGACATTACTCACTCATTTGCGTTTTATGAACTGTGCAAGAAGTGTTTCGAGAATATTAGCAAAACTTTGTAATTTCATAACTGTGTTTCCATCCGATTTCGGGCAAATCGTCAATTTTGTGTCGATAGAATTTAATTCTTTCATGCATGTATCAGTGTAAGTGCCCTGAAATTCCTCTTTAAAAGCAAAACTTACTACTGCGTGTCGTAAAAGTGAGCGATCCTGTCTCTCTTTTGGATAGTAAAAAATAGTCACTTGGACCCCTCAATGGCAGTTTATAGCTCCATGATGAAGAGCGTTCCTCTTAGGCCGCTTTTGACTATAAAGTGGGTCGACTTCTTGGTGAGAGGCGCAAGCCTTTTTGGGGGCGGTAGCGGCAATTTCTCTGGTGAGATAGGTCCTTTACGAGGCGTTTACACAATAGTCATGTTCCCGGCAGCGTGTTTTTTTTAGACGGCACAGATTGGGGACCCTATCCCTAAACCTAACCCTAATCCTAATCCTAACCCTAACCATCAAACCCTAACCCTAACCCTAACCCTAACCCTGACCCCAACCCTAACCCTAACCATAAACCCTAACCCAACGTTTTTCCCATAGGTTTAACACGCGCCATGCCCCAATCTGTGCCGTCTTTAAAAAAACGCTTCCCGGCAGCCACGGCAGCCCCGTTTGCCGGAAACGTAGTTCGACGTGGGTAGATGGGATATCCTGTTTTTTCCCCTCCGTATTCTAGTCCTGTTTGTTCCAGTCCTCGCTGTTGTGAACATGTAGCTATCAGACGCTGATCTCACGGCGTCTGGTCAGGCTATAAGACTACACAAATATTTTCCGTCACGTCCAATTACGAACTTTCAGACCACCGTGGACAAAACGGAATGAACGTGAGACAACGCGGTGGAACGGGCTATAGGCAAACGTGACAGTCTCTGATTGCCATGGATGCCGTGTCAAATTTTTAAACTGTCATTTAAAAAAAAAAAATGCCACGGCAGTCCCGGTGCTAATGAGAAACCTTGTAGACCGTAATACAAAACGGGCGTACGCAACAAAGCGTGACATCACATAATATAGGCCGTAACGAAACTTGTAGGCGGTGACCGCCGTGGCCGAAGGGAACATGGCGTAAACGCAGCATCAGGATCTTTACTTCTACGATGAAGATAGCAACATGGGCGTTATAATCAGATATGTAATGGAAAAGAAAAGAAAAACTTTATGTACACATTTGTGTTTCTGTGTGGGTGCATGTGTGTGTGTAGTGTGTACCTCCTGTATATGTGAGGCAGTGTGTTAAATCCCCCTCCCATTCTTAGTTGTAAATTATTCCTGCTACTGATAATCAATTTACTGCATTTTGTCTCATAATGTTATGAACTACAAACGTATGGCACGATGCAAGGTGACGTTGTGTAGCCATCGAATGAGGCATGGCAGTCATGTATAGCCAAGCGTATTGACATGGATACTACATGTATATTGATTTTGTAGACTAGTATTGTATCAATGTTAATAAGATACACGACTTTCTTCCAAGTTTACAGTTACATATATTTATTGCTTCAATGTACACGTACATGTTTTTTTTTTTTTATTTATGGCAAGAAATGTAGATGTAATACATGTACTTCTTTTTAACCTTCATGCCATAAACGTTCTATTTGATGTTTAGCGTTCTGTTCTGGAATCGACATTTGAAAAAAAGAAGAAAAAAAAGAAGATACATTCTAATGCACTTTTCATAATGTTCCTGACATAAAGTAGAATTAAGATCTCATTTCAAAACAATAATCCATCCATCTTGTAAGCTGAACGCCTGAATTCAGTACACGGCACTGTAGGTACAAACTGTAGCTACAAAATTTTGTATTCTGATTTGTTGTGATCGAGCATTCCTGAATCTACAATACTCTCTTGATCCACAAAGCTACTTTAATCATTTTGCATGCTGGCCCTATGCAACCGAGAAAATGCAGGATCAGGTTTGACAACACATTAGATATTCCGACTGTGCGAGGTGTTTCCCTGGCAACTATTCAACTACAGTACCATTTTGTACTGAACATCACAACACGTACATGTACATTGTATGTGTCTTTCAGGTCTAATTGTTACTTCCACATTTCTTAACATGAGGCAACGAGTGAATCAATCACATCTGCCAAATGTGTAATGAATGAAATGAAAACTATTACTAAAATAGAAGTTACTGATGAGCAATTAGAAATGGGTAAACGCTCATTTTTTGACTTATGTGTATCCTAGATTATAATAATAAGAGTATATGTGTGTAGTAGTATTTGAAATTGTCAACATTAACTTCACAATTTTGGAATCAAGTTTCATTACCCTTTCCCATTACTAACACAAACAGACAGACATACATACACACATACATACATACACACACACTCCATTACAGTATATCATTCTCTGATGTTCCATATACCATGTGTGTACACATAGAGAAAGCAATACTGGAGAAGATACAACTTGATTTTAAATGTAATATGTCTGTGTATTCTAGTATATAGCAAGAACAATAACAAATCTGTACATTTTTGCATTTAAACAAATTCAGACAATGATATCATGTGCATGTTTACAAGACACTTATATGTTTATCAATGTTCATCTCTATCAGATGGTGCCTGACCAAGTATCAATCCACAATTTTGTTAATAATTAATATATATATATATATATATATATATATATATATATATATATATATATTATAGATATATATATATACATATATATTATAGATAAACAAGGAAAGGAAAACTGACCAGAAACAATAGTAATGATAAATAGTGAAAACTCGGGTTCAAATCCCGATGAAAACCCACTTTCTTTGCTCAAAGTTTTCGCTATATATATATATATATATATATATATATATATAAATATATATATATATATCTAGAGAGAGAGAGAGAGAGAGAGAGAGAGAAAGAAAGAAAAGGACAGAAATAATACATGGAGTAGGGACGACACTGGCATCGCCAAGCAGCAGCACTGCATAGGAGTGACTGTCCTTGTAAGCAGTATAGCAACATGTATAAAAAGGTTTATCTATATGTAACTGACATTGTCATAAAACAAAAAGATTGACTCTACACGTTCATGACATTAATAATAAACATGTAATTCTCTCCATACACAGGTACATCTCTCCTTGGCTAAGAAAGCAACATTTTTTAATGGTACGTACATGTATTCAATTTGTACAACATTGAGGACTTGTACACACTGTTTGTAAAGCACCAAATTACAATAGTGTTACACGCCCTCTCTAGAGAATATTAACAATTACAGACTTCCAATCGAAGTTTTGTGACCTTGTAAAATATGAGGAAGACACACATGCTATCAGTTCTATAGACAAAAAATTTGTTGCACATCTAGGTCCTACCCGACTATAAACCATTACCTCACTATAGATACTTAACATTTATACACTGTACCTTATTAAACAGCCTACTCCTTAAAATTTCCTCTCAAAAATGTCAAAATGATCAAGGTTGTCTTGAATCCATGTCGTTGACTTGTCATAATCAACCGGTCAACACAGATGTCTCCTCAGTAGGCTTAAAACAATTACATTTCAACTTTAACAGAATACATAATTAAATATTTGTGTGCTGGACCAATCACTAGACACACCTATACTATAGGTTGCAACTTTCAAGCAAACAGGTCAAGCATAATACATATATGTACAGGTTGTACTAAAAATGTTGGCCAGTACAATGAAAGTTATACAAAAAAAAAGAGTGGCGCAAACAGTTTTATTGAATACAGTACATGCATTATTACAACAGGACATGTCTTCCTGAAAACTGCAAGTTGACAAGTCCTTGTCCATATGATGTTAGACTTCACACTAACCTTACATACAAAACTGTAGGTCGTGTTAGTCCCACAAGGGGTGTGGCCTCTGGCGAATAATTAGCAATGCACTCACAAAATCTGACATGTGTGTAGATCAAAATATGAGCCTTAAGGGAAAGATTGTTTGAGTGTGGCATGGGATTTGACATTTTGTGTATACCACAGCTGTATGTGGTATGAATTCGTGAATGACAATGTTCTTCATCGCTGTAATTTCAAAAGATATACAAATCATAATCATTTTATATCTTACATGTTGCCAACACTTAACCAGATTCGTAATGCATAATTGCGGTGCTAGAAAATGAACGTAAGAAAGCTACATGTATTTTTATACATGTACACTGTACGTATTTAAGTATGTCGTCACTTGAGTGATAATATTCACAGCCTTCTGACAGAAAATCTTATGCAAATGATTCACTTATGCTGACTTACACCCAAATAAACCGATAAAAATTGATCCATAGTAGCCTGTTGCATGTGCTGAGACTAGCTTTACAATTTCTTTCTGACAGGTGCCTGTCACAAGATTGACACCTATGAGTCATACAGCCCACGAGTCATACAGCTCACAAGTCATACAGCCCATGAGTCATACAGCTCACGAGTCATACAGCCCATTAGTTCGACACTAAGCTAAAAAGGCCCACGAGACTGACACATTAAGTGCCGTGTTGTATCTCTCAAACTCGTGGGCTGTTTTTACCTAGTGTCGAACTCATGGGCTTTATTTGCCTAGTGTCGAACTCATGGGCTGTATGACTCCTGAGATGTATGACTCACGGACCTGTTTTCAATGTCAAACTCGTTGGCTGTATGACTCGTGGGTGTGTCGGTCTAGTGGGATGACCTCACTAACACTGCAAAGAGGAAGTATTACACACTGACTTATTGTAAGCAAAGTCAGTCACAACCACATGGAACACTGTTTATGTTCATCAACCTTTGATTGTGGCAAGAGAGTTGCAAAAAGCTTTTTAAAACAAAGCAGTATCACTTCTTAATATGAATTACAATACTGTATGCACAATTGGAATAATAAGTTGTACAACTATGAATTACTGAAGCATCAAGATTTTGAATAAATAGACTTAATCCCTATCGGCCATTGAAAATGCTCCCATAGAGACCATACATGACTTTTGTAACTCTACATTCTATAAGGGTAGTTCCTGCAAAATCTTTTCAGATATTTTTTTGTCTCATGAAATGATAAAAACACTTCTCCAGGGTCACAAGGGTCATCCTATAAACTACACCTGTAGAATAAAAATATTTCTCATACACGTTTGTACATACAGTATGTATCCAAAAACACCAGTGCAGTGTGCTACTTGATTAACATATTATATTCATTCTTTTTTTTTTTTTTGTCTTCTTCTGTTTTCAATCATACATGCTTTAACTCTGTATTCATTTGTGGATGCCCTGCTTCTGAACTCAATACTGGGATACAGCTGTACATTTAAAATAGTAATATGTTTGCACTTTCTTTATAATGAAAGTTATTTATTGTAAACATTAGATATAAACATGGGCAGTTTAATGGAGGCTGATTACCATTTGACGGTGTTCATACTAACTACAAATGTTATCTCCCTCATCGAGATACTCTTTATTGGGTCTGACATGATAGGACCTGAAACTCTCATGAAGTAAATACCAAAATTAAAAGATAAATGTTTAAGTTTGATAATACATGCATAGGATGCAAACAGACAAGTACAAGAGAAATCATTTACTTCCTCTCAAAAACTTCTGTAATGCTTTTATGTTAAATCATAATGCATAAAACTGCATGCCAACATGAAAATGTACAATTTTTCTGACAACAGAAAGGGTTTTAAGCTTTAAAATATGAATTACAAAAGTTGAATTCAGGTAATTCTGGCAAGAACAGTTGTCACTTTAAATTAATTTTACATTGATACTAACTATAACATCTTTGGATAATTGTTATGCCATCACTGCTGGGAAAGTATGAAAATTCTAGCATTCCGTCGCCTTGTTGTGCAACATCCACAAGCTGCTTTATGGAACAGTTATACAGCGCACTCCCGTTACAATGAACACGGTTATAACGACATTTCGTCATAGCCAAGTAAAACTTCTGGACCCAAAATTATTGCCACTGAAGTCTACAATACTAAATTCGCTTATAACGAACAGGGTTATAGCGAAACATTCTTTATAACGAAATCATTTCCAAGCGCCACTGACAAAGAAATGTGCTCCGTTATAAAGAAATGCAGATCACCATCAGCGGAACAAGCATTTAGCCTACACAGCGTCTCTGTGTGGAATGCTTCACATCACTCTGTGTTTGCTCCGTGTGTCACGCACAGTTTCTGAGGGGAATTTGGGTTATTGTAATATTGTAATACAATAATCTGAAATTTGATAAGATTTGCTAGCTGTTCTGAAGGTGCCTTATTACGAAATACACAGATTCTGATATACCTAAATGTCACTTAATTCGGAAATGAAATAGGGTTTGTTATTACAAACATTGTGGCATTATTGCAAAGGTTTGTAATTTGTAAGGTTCGTCAATCCGACAATGAATTGTTTCTTATAACGAAGGCTCGTTAGTCCGAAAATGACAGGAATCTTTGTCATTCCAAACAATCGTGAATCGGAATATGAAAAGAAATTTGTCAATCCAAACTGAAAAAAAAAAGGTGAGTCCAGAAACAAAACTTCTGGACTACAAACCTTGTAATCTTCTTAAGATAACCAAACCTTCGAAATGACGAACATTTGTTTTTTTTTTTTTCATTAAGAAACCTTATTAAGAAACCTTATTCGAAATAACGAACCTTATTTTATTTTTGGATTAACAAACCATACAAACCTTTGGAATAACGAACCTTTCTAATTTTAGATTAACAAACCTTTGGAATGATGAACCTTACTTCACTTTCCGATCAATGAACCTTCGAAAAATGAACAATATAATTATTTCTACCTAAATTATGAACTTTCAGAACAATGAATCTTCAAAAGAGCAAAGCTTCAGATGAACTAACGTTTGGAATCCCAGGAATGGTGTATACCTTCGGAAGAAGGAGCCTTCGGAATAAAAAACTTTAGTAATAACGAACCGTTGGAATACCGAACTGTACTAGTAACCGAACCCTCACCCATCACTTACTATACATGTATTTTCCAGCTAGGCATGAAAGTACAAACAACTTTATACTCTCTTTAAGATATAATTTTTTAACAAGATTAAATAGATAACATCCGAGTTGACATAGTTTGAAGTGCATGACAAGTATTCAACAAACAGCATAATAATAAACGTAGTTTGCTTGTTTTTCATTATGCATGTATACTGTATTTGTTTGATTATAACGAGATTTCGAAAGAAAATTGCTGGTCCCGAGCATTTCGTTATATCGGGAGTGTACTGTAGCAGTATTTAACATGAACGGTGGCCCAGGGCCACAACAAATTGGTGTAGGTCCACCAGTTTTATCTTATGTTGGCCGGCTGATTGGAATATTGAGATTGAAAATTAATGGAATTCAGAATGGTTACTTTTACTTTGATTTTGGGCTTTTACATACCTTTATTTCGAGCTATTACATAAATTCATTTTATCTCATTTTATTCATTTTTTTTTTGTCACCAACGTTTCCGATTAAAAGATTTTAGTGGCCAAACGTGCCAGCAGACAAAAATGTTAGTGGGGAGCCCTGGTTATAACACATCTATTCAATAATTTTGATGAGAATCAATTCATAAAATCTGTAACATGGACACTGTATACAGTGCATTTTACATACTGTTGCATCAACAGCTGTACAATGATCACAAACTATAGAATCATATCATGCAATACAGGGCTGGCAGAGACTTTTCAAAAGTGGAGAGGGGGGCACTTCCAAGTTTCACTAGCTATATAGGATGGTTGCTGCCATACTTGCCGCAAGTTTTCAAATCCTAGGATTTATTTTTTTTCTTCACATATAAGTGTTTTCTGCCTGTTTTCCTTCCATCTACCATACTTTTCAATGTACTTTATTCATTGCTAAATGCACATGATTTTTTGTAGAATTGTCCATTTGATGAAATACTGCTGGCCAGTGACACTTGTATACTTGAGTAAAGCCTATCTATAAGAACATACACTGTATTACAGTCATGAAACTTAACATTCGAGCCACTGTATGACTAAGTATGTGAATTGTCGTGTATTCAATGTTTGACTGTCACCTTTGCCTACTTAAGCTCCAAGGTACTTATTCCATCATCTTGATCATAGGATCACCATTTGTGAGCACAGCAAGTAAGAAAATGGAATGTAAGGTTTGTAATCCCACTTTTTATAGATTTAATACATTCAAAGCCTGAGCAGTACATCTCAGATAAATGTAAAACAAAAATATATGTAGCAGTTACTAACCTCCTCTAAATATAAAATCACTCAATTGGTCCTCTTATATCTAACATAGAGTTTACATTGAAACATTCACATTGCCCCCCCCCCCCCTTTTCTGTTACTGTTTTGTATGGGTACAGTGCACTCCCATTATAACAAACACAGTTATAGCGAAATTCCAAACTTACTACTAATTCAGGCTGCAAGATTATCCACTCTGTTTATCCCCTTTGTTTACTAGTATTTGATCAGTTATAAAGAAATGTTGATACAAATAAAAAAAAAAACTGCTGATCCCAAGACTATGTTATAAAGGCAGTCCACTGTACTGAAAAGCATTATGTAAGCAAAGATTTCCTATTGACCCGAGTGCATGGATAATCTATGCTCATCAAGGTGATGGTTAACAGTAAAGGACTTTCCACAGTCCTTGCATTTGAAGGGTCTCTCCCCTGTGTGCAGGCGATGATGGCACTGGAGGGAGTGCTTACTGGTAAACCCTTTCCCACAATACTCACAAACATGAGGGCGATAACCCATGTGACGTCGCTCATGCAAGGACAGAGAGTAAAGCGTTGCAAACCCTTTGCCACACAAGTTGCACTTGTGACTCAGCTCTGGTGGTCTGTGGATTCTGCCAATGTGATTCTGAAGCAGGCTCTTAAGGCGGAATCCCTTGTTACAAGGCTCACAACGAAAGGGTTTGGCATCAGTGTGTTCCGCTTGATGATTGTTAAGAGCACTCTCTGATGAAAAGGTTCGCGGACAGAGCTGACATTTATATGGCCGGTCATTGGAGTGCTTTCGCATGTGAATTGTGTATCTGTTTTTGGTTTCAAAGTTTTTATGGCAAACACTGCACTGGTATTTTGATTTGTTTGTGTGTCTAAGCTTGACATGTGTCAGTGCATATGCTCTTTTCAAAAATGTCTTTGGGCAGAACTGGCACTTGAATGGACGAGGTTTAGCAAAGTACTCTGTTGGGCAGCCTATCATATCTACAGGATCCTCAATGTCTTGTTCTGTTGAAGGTTGAACTTTAATCACTAATACTCCTTGTGTTACCTGCTCATACCTTTTCCCTCTGATTGCCCTTTCATCCTCATCACTCTGATCTTCAAGAGATTTTCCATTATCCTCATCACTGTCAGTTATTTCTAACCAACCATTCTCTTCCTTTTCTGATTCATATTGTTTCTCATCTCCCTGAGACATAGAGACATGTTCCCTGCCTGTTTTTCTTGAAGGATTTTTCTTATCTTCATTCTCTTTCATCAAACTATGAAGAGCAGGTGAATCCGTCACACCACATTCATTCAACGGATATCTCTTATTAAATCTACGTTTTTTCCGTTCTCTTTTCAGTGCCCCCTTCAGATCACCATCCACTTCCTTACAAATTGTATGATGAGCCACAACATCAAGCTCTTTCATGAAATGTTTGTTGCAAAACACACATATTCTGTACACTCCCCTCACCTGTATCCCATGAATAACACGGGAATGGCGAGTCCAGTTTGACAGGTGGGAGTACTGCTCTTTACACACCACACACTTGTAAGACAGCTCCACATGGGTCTTCTGATGACGAGTCAGGATTTGATTTGACTTGAAAACAAGGCCACACGTGTCACATGTGAATCCTTCCTGAACAGTAGCATGGAAGAGCCGGTGGGCATTCAACCTCCCCTGGGTGTGAAATACCTTACCACATGTGCGGCACACATAATTGGATTCAGGTCCCTCCTGACCTAACACCCTGTCACTGCTAGTTTTAGTTTTGCTTGCATTAAGAGTCCGTTGTATTGGAGACGAGGAAATTTGAATT
The DNA here is from genome assembly GCF_040938485.1 of Diadema antillarum. Classification (NCBI taxonomy): domain Eukaryota; kingdom Metazoa; phylum Echinodermata; class Echinoidea; order Diadematoida; family Diadematidae; genus Diadema; species Diadema antillarum. Next base: position 361,635 of record NW_027271335.1, read on the forward strand.
TTCTCACTGATTTGACTGCCTTGTGCAAGGGGCTTCCCTGGTACAGTGATGGCTCCATCATTCCTGTTTGGGTGTACCAGACCCAGTAAATTTGATGAAGAACTTGATATGCAGAGAATGTCATTCTCTTTGCTGAAAGCATTATCTTCCTGAACCGTGTCTGTCGGAGTTTGACACTCAGAAACTTGGTTGTGGGTAAACTTCATGTGTCTCAGCATACTCTTGGATGTTTTACATCTTGCAGGACATCTGATGCAATCAAACCTGTCTGCCTCTGTATAATGCAAAAGAAAAGCAGATGTACCAACATGCAAACATATTGATCTAAACTTTTTAAAAGTAGAGATGGCACATTGAATTTACATGTACGCCCCTTACATTTTTATAAAAACTAAACCACATAATGCAAACACCTACAACAAAAGGTAGAGTTTATGATTTAAATTAGAGGTGGGCTATACAGGGTGACATTTTTAGAACATGCTCATCACATTTTAGTTTGATAAAAAAGACATTTTTGGCCATAATTCAGCTATTCTTCGGTCAATTGTGGTGGTTTTGGTGTCAAACCCCATGTTTTAGGGGTCAAGGAAATAGAATATAAGGATAATTTTAGTGTAAAACCAGATCTTCTACATGATAGTAACCTTTTCCCCATATTTAGGGTTAAATTGTCCTTGTCCTTTACCCCTACCCCTCCCCCATTTTTTGCACTTTTTCTGTATTTTTTAAAAAGTCATGTTTTCTACCATGATCTTAATGACAAGTTCTAGCTATCAATCTGGTATTTTCTACCAACGATACAGCAAGAAATAGGCCTATAAACAAATAACTTACAGTTATACATATATTATATGTGTCATGCAGATACCGGTACGTGGCTGGTGCATTCAGGATGCCTGAGAACTGTGAAATCAATGCTAATATTGTCAATCTGCTTTATAGTGCCCATTGACATTTGGACATTAGACCTTTAACAATAGTCATTATTATGTACAATTCTACTGTAGGTGTAAAATTTTGTAAAATGACTTGAATTCATAAGCCTTCTGTATGTTGATTGTCCAGCACAAAGGTATACTTGGACTGGATGATGTACATTGTATCTGCTGTCTTGCCTAGGAAACACAATTTTACCATAACTCAGTCATTTTTCCATCTTTTAGCCTAGTTTTGGTGTTTCACCATCACCACTTGGTCCCTTATTTCTCTTGCCTGCTTTTCCCTACCATATTGCTGCACAGAGCCCGAGTCCTCACGTTTGATGGGAAATTTGATACCATTTGGGTGATTATACAACCAGTTCTATGACAAACACATGTTATGTGCAATGTACCCATAGCACCATAATGGTAAAGCCGTCGTCTCACTCTCTGTGACTGAAAGTGGCTAAAGCTGAGGTAATTTAGTATCTGTTGACTTTACCAGTTATTTCCAGTTCTCTTTGCCAATTCCAAAATGTTGCACAAGCACAACAATCAGAGTATGCGCAAAGGCTGTCTGTTACGGGAACGTAAAACATGGGGAGGCCCTTTAACAATGTTGACGAACTCAAGGAATGCCTGGATACGCGAGATCTCACCAAACTCAAGGCTATTTTACGTGGAGAGCTGTTATACTGCAGACTCGTATCCCATCAAGTTTATTGTGCATGCACACGTGTGTAAGGTCTTGATACCAATCTCTCTAAGGTGGAAATGAAGGTGAACTTGACTCTTCTAGTGACTGGAGGAGAGTCTGATAATCTCCCTGCCCCTGATCTGCCTACTGAAGATGACATGGTGAATGCATTCAATCTTATGGCATCACACAACCAACTGCCCATTCCAATCTTGAAGTTCGCTGTTGATAGTGAACTGGGCACCAATGATTCTGCATTGTGATATTGGATTACATGTACACTGTACATACAAAGGTGCATGAAGCTGGTACCCTAAGTTTGGTATGTGTTGAGACCAAGAGCATGAGGCATATGGAATCGAGCACTTAGAAAGAATGAAAGGGACAGATCAGCATCAGCAATAGTGATACCCAAAGCAAACTAATGTACAGACAGTACTGCTGATGCAGATTCTTCTATGTACAATTTATTGGCTCATGGGATCAGGGATGCCAAGTTCACAAAATTTTTATGAGCGAGATTTTCATGACTCGGCATCTCGGCGAGCGAATGTGCGCGTGAGCAAGGGTGTGGGAGGGGTTTTTCCCCCTGTAGCCTCCCACGGTAGGGAGCTTTTTCAATTTTTAGCTTTCAATGGTGCGATCAGGTGCATACTTTAGCGACTATTTTTAACTTATTTTGAAAGACAAAAGGAAAATATACCTTCAATGGCAACTATCACTTTAATCTTTTGAGCTGTGCTCATTATTATAGGCACAAGTTGCCAATTTCGCGCGGTGCATGAGATAAATGGGTGCCATGCGTGAGATCGTGAGACGGCCCCTAAATGCTTGAGTCTCACTCACAATGCGTGAGACTTGGTAGCTCTGTGGGATGCATCATTCAGTCGTAACATTACCGGTATCTTTGTACTGGACAACTTTGGCATATCATAGCAGGCTTATTCAAGTCATTTTAAAATTACAAAATTAAAATTACAGTGTATGACTACACATCTTGTGACCAAATGTTAATTAGCACTACAAAGCAGATAATATACAGTATAAGCACTGGCTTCACAGTTACCATGCATCCTGAATGCACCAGTCACATACCGGTACATGACACATACATGTATAACGTAAGTTAATTGTATATTTCTTGCTGTATTGTTCGTAGAAAACACCAGATTGATAGCTACAACTTGTAATCAAGAGTATTGCAGTCAACACGACTTGAAAAAAATACAGAAGAAAGTGCAAAAAAAAAATGGCGGTTGGGGTAGGGGTAAAGGATGAGGAAAATTTAACCCTAAATATGGGAAAATGGTTAGTATCATGTAGAAGATTGAGTTGTACACTAAAATTATCATTACAATCCACTTCCTTAACCCTTAAAACATGGGGGTAGACACCAAAACCATCACAATAGACCAAAAACTAGCCGAGTTACAAGCCAAAAATGTCATTTTAAAGCCGAAATGGCGGCCATCTTGGATTTTTTACGATTTCGGCCGGGGCACCCCGGATATTGCATTTTTTTCGTTCTTTTTTTTTCAAAATTGGCATCAGTAGGCACAAAGTCATCAAACTAAGGTGTGATGAGCATGTTCTGAAAATGTGACCTAAAATTTGACCCTCTATAGCCCACCTCTATTTAACTGTTCACGTGTATTTGGGTAAAGTAGAATAGGGAAATGTTCTGGAACTTTTTTCTTTTTTTTGAGAAGCATGTCATACATACCTTGCATACCATCGTTCATATCTCATTACTCTTGGTTCACAGGAAATCATTGAGCCTGCGATGACTGAATGCAAACTCACTATGGATAATTAACATGTTACTTCATCATGGACATGAAATGATAACTCTGAGCTCATCAGTCTAATCCATCGATCTCTCATGGTAAGAGCTCACAGAGCACAATGAGAAACTCAAGGGGGGGGGGGGGGAGTACCTGCTAGCAACATTCTGCATTAATGTAAGAATGGTGGTTTACTACATGGTATGTGTAGTTTGCATCATTTCAAGCTATTGAGTGTCCCTCTTTTTTCCAGTTCTCATTACGTAAGCCTATCACGCAACCATTAATTAGCAAAAGGAGCTTGTGCAGCATCCCTGTAGGTTATGTGGTGAAAATGGAAACACTAAATGTCTTATGATGTAATTGGTGACCACTCATAAGATCACTGCAGTTTGATTGTTGTGTAAGTTTTGGTATAGACCGATTTGATTTCGATTACCTATTCACCTACCGGTCGCCGCTAGCAGCGCTATATACATTGTAGGTCGCCATAGCTGGGGGCCAACCGCGGCTTCCAGCGAGCCAGTAGCTACGCGCATATTAAGCCGGGCGCGGCCGCTGCGCTAGAATAATATTGTGATTGTTTACTCACTGTGGAGAAGTCATTCAGCGGCATTTAATGCCTTTCTTTTGGACAAACTGAGTGATTCAGACATAGTGATCTACAATGAAAGCTTCAAAGGAAGGATCAGGAAAAACATATTGTGCAGTTGTTGGGTACAAAAATAACAGAAAACCGGAAATGGAAGCTGCACATCAGTGTGTGAAATTCATTCACTACTGACGCATAATGAATATATTATACACTTAGAGACAATTACTGAATACGCTGTTATTTTCGCGAATATCGCGAGCTTCAGGTTGATCGCGATATTAAAGACAAGCAAAGATATTACCCCGTCGTACCTTATGTACAAATTGATGACAAAATGCATCCAAAGCTGGCATACTACTAGTATCAATCGTGAATTTAACGACACGCGAAAATGCCACTGATACAGTGATTCGCGAAAATATTGGCGTATACAGTAAGTGAAATACAACGGTATAAAAAACAAGAGACCCGGGGGTCACGCGCTCACCTGAGTAGGCCCTATCGCAATTTCACCTTCCATGCATTCTTGCACACTCTTACCTGAGAACACTGGAAACTTAGGTCTGCATATGGATCCCCCCCCCCCACCCCCAAGGGGGGGGGGGGCAGGCAGCCCTGGATCTGCAATGAACGAACTTGGAACTAAAGTCATCAATGTACAAACTCATGGTATTAACTTTGCTTTATCATTTCTGGTTCTAGAGTAGAAGATTTTAAATATTCCTTAATGTGTGGGGGGGGGGGGGGGGTGGGCCCCCTAGGGGACCCCAAAGAGGGACATGGTGCCCATTTGAAGGAATTGAGATTCTATCCCCCTAGGGATGCTACCTGCGAAGTTTGGTCAGAATTCATCATGAGGTTTTCAAGAAGAAGATGAACATGTACAATTCAGGCTCCATTACAACTGTAGGACTTCTCCCCATCCCCTCTCCTGGGTCCCAAGGGGGGGGGGGGGGGGGGGGAGGGCACCCCTGATTCCGCCAACCCCATGAACAAACTTGAAACTACAGTCATCAATGTACTAACTCATAGTATTATCTAAGCCCTATCACTTCTGGTTCTAGAAAAGATTTGTATTTAGACTCCTTAATTTTAAGGGGGTTTGGGCCCCTTGGGGGCCCCCAGGTGGGCCATGGTGCCCATTTGAACAAATTGAGATCCTATCCCCCTAGGGATGTTATACCAAGTTTGTTGAAAATCAGTCATGGCAATCTCAAAGTGAAAATGAAAATGTACAATTTAGGCCCCATTAGGACCCCTCCCCACCCCCCTTCCCTGGGTCCCAAGGGGGCCACCCCTGATTCCCCCATGAACAAACTTGAAACTACAGTCATCAATGTACTTACTCATAGTATCAACTAAGTCCTATCACTTCTGGTTCTAGAGAAGAAGATTTTTAAAGATTCCATAATTTTAGGTGGGCCATGGTGCCCATATGAACAAATTGAGATCCTATCCTCCTAGGGATGCTACCTGCCAAGTTTGGTGAAAATCGATCATGGGGTTCTCAAGAAGAAGATGAAAATGTAAAAAGTTTAAGGACGATGGACGAGGGACGACGCACGATGGATGACGCACGACGCACGCCGGACGAAGAGCGATCGCAATAGCTCACTTGAGCCTTCGGCTCAGGTGAGCTAAAAATGCACAAATTTCAAAACAAACTTTGGCCTATGCCTACTAGATTCTCTATTTAATTGGGCTACAATTGTATCACTGCATATTCGTAAAATATGTTGTTCATTTCAGAAGACCAGTTCAGATCAAAGATTTTGATAATTCACAGATTTCTCTTTTATGCTTGGTGCAATACTTACCAAAGGTAGAATACACTTCCTGGCTATACTATATCATTACGACAAACATTTTACAGCCTTCACTACAGCGAAATACATGTTTCAAGATTCGTTAAATTCTTATATTGTTTTCACTTATTCACTAAGTGTTCAGCATTGAATTGACCATATTCAATTTTGGCCTGGAACTCTGAATTTGAATTATTTTTTGATAAAGTGATACTTATAAATATTAAACCATGAATGGTGGCAAACATCTGCTAAATAATCATATTAAGAAAGTTTGATTTAAAAATCACTTTTGTAGATTATAATATTAGGCATTAGCACGATGTTATGCAAGGTTAGTTAAACCTAAAACAGTAGAAGTTTTGGTTGTTGACATCAGGCGACGTAAATTACGTTTATACGGCTTAGAAACGCCTAGATTAGTCTTCTGTTTTGTTTACTTAGTTAAGCTCGCCTGAAGTTAGCAACAACCGAAAATGATATAGGATGTAGGGTTCTAGAAGTCAATAGGTCTAGATCTAGTCTGGACTCTTGCCTAGAATTCTAGACAAGATATAAAAAACGTTAGACAGATTCTTCCCCGCTGGCCCGAGTAAAGGCAAAAGCCTAAACAGGTTTAAGTGAACTGATAAAGTTGCTATTTATAGAGTCATATCTATACATGTAGCTCAAGATTCCATCTGATTCATAATTTGTATTTAATTATATCAGTTAAGTTCTCAACAGTCTAGGCTTACTAACAAGACGACTGCCTGCGCCTAGCCATAGTTCTCCCCATCCCAGTGGTTTTTATCATCTTACACAAATGTAAATATATGGAGCTTACGCGCGAGTACCCAAGTCATCGCCAAAGAAATAGAATCTACAAACACTCCCGGATCATACCGATATCTACCTTGAAATTCACTAGTTTTGGCTACAGCCGTACGTCATCTACCCATTCGCTCATAGTCGGAATAAGTTGTTTATTATTTTTTTTAATTAGCTAGCGAAAAAAAAGTATAGACTCTAGTTGTCACAAAGCCAGATGCATCGATCGCTATCCAGAGATAGCTAGCTGGCCGGCTGGCGCTGCGTGGTAAAAGCACTGGCTGCCGCTAGCACCCTTGCCACGCACGCACGGCGCTTGCCGACCCGGCCTGGATGGCCCCCAGTTATGGCGTTGCCTTAAGAGGCGCACTTCCATGAACAGTCGCTCGAATCGGTCAATAGGTATTTTGGCAAGGATCTCATGAGCTAGGAAACTGACCAAAAATTAGTCCACTCCCTTGACATTTTAGATGTAATGCCCAAAAAGTTCCTGTTAAACCAGCAACAGCACTGACATTGGCACACATTTGCAAAATATAAAAAAACTTTTGAATCTGTACAGGATATTTCAAGGTCAACAGATATGATGTATGGACTGAGATGGACAGATACACATGTCAGTCATGAGAAAAATATCATGAAGCTATTGGAAAATATCCAAACCACAACAGAACAAAGAAATATGGTCACTAACAATGACATATTGACAAGTCAATCATTGGTATAACATGCCTTGGTCATAGAAGAGATTTTCCAGGCCCTCCTGGCAGCCGATCCTCTCCAGATACTCATCAGAATAGAAGACTTTTAGCTCCTCCCCTGGCTGGATAAGGTTCAGCGTCCTGAAGTAGATATCACCATATGACTGGAAGGCTTCCATGTTCTGCTCTTCCCTGGTGCAAGCAAAGCCAATGTGGACCATCCAATTGTGAGGGTCTTGCTTGGCATCAATGTAATGCATTACTCTCCCTCTCACACATATCTGAAAAGAAGATTCAATGTGAAAGAGCCTTGAGGTCACTACATTCAGCAGCTTTGACAGTTAATGTGTACTGCATTGTATCAAAGAATGTTCACACTCAAACTTTCATTCTCAAACTGTTAACCTATTCCTTACTGTGGTATACCACGTTACCGTCACGTCAACTGATATACAGAAACCTGGTACACCAGGTTCCTCAAATGTAGACAAGAGTGTCTGCATTTGTGATCTCAATTCATGTTTTCGCATGTTATACTGCCCAGAAACATGACTTTCATTGAAAGATTAAAGTTTAGTAAATATCAATATCTGTTATCTCTGTTTCAAATCTGCAGGTATTTTTGTCCAAATCTTTTCAAACATAGTAGTGTGCTTGTTTGCTACAAAACTTGCATGCAGAAGTATGTAGCTATCAAGGCTGGGATCATTACATTTTGACATTTGACATTTTGACATTTTGACTTATTGTGCATAAAAAAACTGTTCACTAGCCCATCAGTGCATGCTCTATTCATACTTCATAGTCGATCGATAATTTATGTTATTTGATGGCTTATGAAGTTGACCATGGAAAGGGGATGCATGCAACACATGACTACTTTTGCACACATGGAAAACAAACCTGTCCATTCTCTGTCAACCTGCAAAACAGAATCTTGTTTGAGGGCATTGAAGACTCATAGAGAATTGCGGGAGGGTCCAGTTAATATTCCATAGATTATAATACATCATTAGTTAAAAAGGCAGTGTCTTTGTTTCCTTACCAATCTCATATTTCAAGGATAAATTTGTTACAATGTCTCTTGGAAGATGTCATCAATACATCCTCTACACACCAAAATGCTAGCAAAATCTACTTACATATTTACAATATTGGCTTTACAAAACAAACAAATGAATATAAGCAAAACATAACTTTGCTCATCCTGCCTTTGTAGGTAATGTAATTGGTTGGCAAAGTATACATGTCTATAGATCTCCAATCACTCTTTGGGTGGTGTATGGCTTTCCTATCTCTGATTTCATTCACAACATACAGTGTATTTCTCGTTTTGGAAGATGAACACACCCTCTGCAATATTTCACACACACATTTGCACACTATCGGCATTTCTGTACAGCCAGATACCATTACCATGGATATACAACACACACCTCCCATGATGAGTCAACCTTCCTGCCAACCACCTCATCAAGGAGTGCACCTGTGTAGGGACCATACACTTCTCCTGGAGCGACAACTCTCCGGGCAACCACTCCAGTCGTGGTCACACCTTCTGGATCCCCACAGACATAGCTGAAGTCGGGTGGAAGAGGACTATCGGGTTTTGAGACTGGATAACGATCCATCGCTTCGCTGATTTCCATGTTGTGTGTTGATGGCTGTCCATGAACCTTTTGAATAGCTGTAAAAAGGAAAAAAAGGATGAAAACACTACATAAATCTAACAGACTCAGTGTTGGAACATTCAATCCATCCAACATGTGAATAAATGTAGGGATACGGTACTCTGTTTGATGTACAATACCTGTACCCCAGTATATGATATCAATTGATACAATTCATAAGATATTCCATCCCTAGAGTATCGACGTGAACGTTCAGATATGATTCCAGTGTTCAAAATTTTGCATGGTATGGAAGACTTTGATCCAGCTGTTCTCTTTGTCATCAATGATCATGTTACACACGGTCACAAGTTGAAGTTGTATAAAGGAAGGTGTCGAACAAGTAAAAGGTTGAAGTGTTTCAGTCAGAGAGTAGTAAATACTTGGAATAGCCTTTGTGCAGATGCTGTCGAGGCAACATCTGTGAATAGCTTCAAGTCCAAGCTCAATTATCACTGGAAGCAGAAGCATAACAAATTTCATCCAGATTGCATTGACTGATATTTCCGTGGATACAGTACAACACATGGATCTCCTAATGCTCAGGATTAAATCATTTGAATGGCCCTCTACAAGCTTTCAACTTACTGGGCGTCATCGTAGGTACATGTAATTCAGGTAATTCAGGCAATTCAGGTAATATTGATATGATATTTGATGCCAATCTTGTACGTGCAACTCCTATTATAATAAAATCCTCAGACAGATAGTTTTCTTCTTTTTTTTTTTACATAAAAAAAAAATTGCTATAGCCACACTTTACATGAAGTCCAAAGATATGGTGATGACAATTTTTGGATCTGAATTCTTACTTTGTTGTAACAAGAATTTCACTATATGAATGACCTAACAGTATTCACTGTTTAGTGTGTTACATAATGTGCAAACCACTCAACAGGACTCTTCTTATCAAGCTAGTCTATGCCGTATCCTGCCTTTGAGCATGGGCAAACCTCCAAACAATACGTTAACTGCCTACATTGTACCACTGAAACACCAATAGCCCTAGTAGAGGACCCAATTTCTTGCCATTTTTTTTTTTTTTTTGACATGAAAGCAAAATTGATTAGTTCTTGTCACGAAATTCTCAACATTGATGACTTACATGACATTTGAAAACTTTGCAAAATAAACTGGTTTCTGTACTGATTTACTTGAACTTGTGATGAACACACAAGTAAAGTGGGTTTCGCATTTATACTTTTGTTAATAAATGTGGATATATTGCAAACTGAGGTTGTTCTCCATCCAAGTCATCCTATGTTTCAGCCGGTTAATGGAAGGAAGGCAGACTTTTAATGAATGTGATTACAATACCTAAAACATAATTAGGATGATTGAGGGAGAAAGATTGGTGCAAAGTACCATTTCTAATCAAAAAAGTGCTGAATCAAAACATCACATAAAAAGTTTAATAAATATTCACTTACAAACAACATTTAATTTATTTAGACCGGAGAGATAGCTTCAACTGAAATATAATCAAGGACAATAAAACAAACAAACAAAATGAAATCTGCCCTGAGCCAACAAACCTGCACCAGTCTCTGCTCTGTAGCAAATTTACTAGCGTTAGACGTGCTAGAGGGGCAAAGATTGAGATGACTTACGCTGCTGGACTGGATCTGATATCTGCAGCAATCCTGGGTGTAAGTGTTGCGCTGCGCTGCTTCTATAGGCTGACTGGTACGGTCCTAGCACTTCATGGAAACTATATGTTGCCCCATGTACTGGATATCGTGTATGTGTATTAAACGTTCAGACCACAAACATCACATCCACACACACGACATCGCGACAGAGCTTAGAGCAGAGGAATTAATCAGGTTTTGAATCGCGATGCCCAAATTGATTTTTTTTTTTACCAGTGTGCATCCACCACACAATTAGACAAAATTGATCACAATCTGTATTTCAAACTACGCAAGCCTAAGCGGTGTTCGTTCGGAGTGTGAACCTGACCGTTCGACTTACGAAAGAATTCCCTTTGTTCACACGTATTGTACGCTCGTGGTACAAGTAGTCTGGTAGGAATGGGGGGTCCTCATGCACCCCCCGAACACATTTTTTTAACTTACTTTTTTGTAACCCTTAGGGTGTCTAGTTAATGATTTTTTTTGTTCCCAAGAAAAAATCGTGTCCCATGGGGGTCATTGGCGGCCATCTTGGCAGCCATCTTGGATTTTCAGGGAAAATCATTATTTTCCATAACTTTTGAACTACACAGCATAAAACAATAAATAAATAAGCATTTCTTCAGGGTAAACGTGACACGAGGAATCGATTGCAATGGGTACATGATGAAAGCAAGTTTGAAACAAGAAAAGCCTAAAAAAGTGCAAATTTCGGTGTCATTTTCACCGAAAAATACCCAAATAGTTTAACTTTTAAATTACACAGCATACAGGGACACTGGCGTAGCCAGGGGGGGGGGGCGATGGGGGCGGTCGCCCCCCCCCCCCCCCCCTAAGATTTGGACCGGGGATTTGGGAGGCGGAAAAAAAATGCGTGCATACTGTATGCATGCACATGAAGCGGGTCTCCTTTGCAACCTTTCATCAAATAAGATATTTTTTTTTAATATTTCACTCAAAGTGTGCACCAGATCGTTGAATTTCAATTCAAAATATGCAAAATCTCTCGTGCTTGGGAGGGGGTATCCCCTCCCAAACCCTCCCCCTCTGTGCCTCTTTCCCTAGCCAAGTACACTTTTTAGATTTTTTAAAAATTCTGAATAATTCTGAGTGCACAAGACTTATCACTTATATTCCGAAAACTGAAGGTTCCCTCATGTATCTTAAGGGGAATTTCCCCTTTTAATCGACCCTTTCCTCCCTCAGCCCCCCCCCCAAAAAAAAATCAGTTTTTTTTTTTTTTGGTGATTTATCAAATGTTGATTCCATCAAATATGCGTATACAAGATATCTCAATTTCAACCTTAAAAAGATAAAAGCTCCATCGGAAGGGAAGGGTGGAGATAACACTCGCCCACGCCTTCTCCCTGCTCGCCCCCCCCCCCCCCCCCGCCATGCAAAGAAGTAGACTGTGGCTATACCCAGATCGCTTTATTTCAATTCTAAAAACGCAAAAGCTCCGCGAGCGGGAAGGGGAATCCCCCTTCCCCTAAGCTCTATACCTCACTAGACTTTATACATACGCACAGATGGTGCACATTCGGAATAAGAGCTAAATTCCGTGATTTTAACACTTCGATGAAAAAGTATTGCGCCAAAAATTTGCACCAGATCGCTGAATTTCAGGTCTGAAAACGCAAAATCACCTTCGTGTGGGAGGGGATATGCCCCTATATCTACACCCTCGTGTGCATGCTTTTTCTGTTTGATTGCTGAACAGACAGCGTTCATGATATTCAGTGTAAGAATTAATACAAGAAGACTAGTGTATTTAAATTATACCATTTTATAGGCAAATTGTTCAATAATAATCTACACTAAAATATACTGCTACCATAAACAAGTGGGACTGTTTCACGTCGATGAAACACGCAAAAACATGCATCAAATTGCACCATTTGCAACATCAAAATGCAAAAAGTTCTCGCCGTGGGAGGGGGGACACCCCCCTCGCTCGCTCCGCTCGCTCGGGTTCAGTCGCGTTCATAATATTCAGTGAAAAGAATTAATGCAAGAAGTGTATTTGAATTATACCATTTTATAGGCAAATTTTTCAATGATAATCTACACTAAAATATACTGCTACCTTAAACAAGTGGGACTGTTTCACGTCGATAAAACGCGCAAAAACATGCATCAAATTGCACCATTTGCAACATCAAAATGCAAAAAGTTCTTACTGTGGGAGGGGGGACACCCCCCTCCCACACCCTCCCCTCCCCCCTCGCTCGCTCCGCTCGCTCGGGTTCAGTCGCGTTCATGATATTCAGTGAAAAGAATTAATACAACAAGTGTATCTAAATTATACCATTTTATAGGCAAATTGTTCAATAATAATCTACACTAAAATATACTGCTACCTTAAACAAGTGGGACTGTTTCACGTCGATAAAACGCGCAAAAACATGCATCAAATTGCACCATTTGCTACGTCAAAATGCAAAAAGTTCATACTGTGGGAGGGGGGACACCCCCTTCCCACACCCTCCCCTACCCCCTCGCTCGCTCCTCTCGCTAGGTTGCAGTCGCGTTCATGATATTCAGTGAAAAGAATTAATACAAGAAGTGTATCTAAATCATACCATTTTATAGGCAATTGTTCAATAATAATCTACATCAAAATAAACAGCTACCATAAACAAGTGGGACTGTTTCACGTCGATAAAACGCGCAAAAACATGCATCAAATTGCACCATTTACAACATCAAAATGCAAAAAGTTCTTACTGTGGGAGGGGGGACACCCCCCTCCCACACCCTCCCCTACCCCCTCGCTCGCTCCGCTCGCTCGGGTTCAGTCGCGTTCATGATATTCAGTGAAAAGAATCAATACAAGAAGTGTATCTAAATTATACCATTTTATAGGCAAATTGTTCAATAATAATATGCATCAAAATAAACAGCTACCATAAACAAGTGGGACTGTTTCACGTCGATAAAACGCGCAAAAACATGCATCAAATTGCACCATTTACAACATCAAAATGCAAAAAGTTCTTACTGTGGGAGGCGGGACACCCCCCTCCCACACCCTCTCCTACCCTCTCGCTCGCTCCGCTCGCTCGGGTTCAGTCGCGTTCATGATATTCAGTGAAAAGAATCAATACAAGAAGTGTATCTAAATTATACCATTTTATAGGCAAATTGTTCAATAATAATCTACATCAAAATAAACTGCTACCATAAACAAGTGGGACTGTTTCACGTCGATAAAACGCGCAAAAACATGCATCAAATTGCACCATTTACAACATCAAAATGCAAAAAGTTCTTACCGTGGTAGGGGGGACAACCCCCTCCCACACCCTCCCCCCCTCGCTCGCTCCGCTCGCTCGGGCTCGGTCGCTTCGCTCCCTCGCAGACTAACCGCCCCCCCTAAGATGAAATCCTGGCTACGCCGTTGTACAGGGACAAATAAAACAGTACTTCAGAATTAATACGGCATGAGGAATCGTTTTAGATAGTTACTTACATGATTAAAGCAAGTTTCATACAAGAAAAGTCAAAAAATGCGAGGAAAACCAGTGTTGATTACTTTAAAAATATTCCCCAGTAGTCCATATACATATACATGAAAATCTCATACCTCCTAAGAGTGAACTGACCACTTTTTCTTAACAGTCTGGTAGGAATGGGGGGGGGGGAAGGTCACATGCACCCTCCTTTTTGTATCCCTTAGGGTGTCTATTTCATTTTTTTTTTGTTTCCAAGTAAAAATCGTGTCACATGGGGGTCATTGGCAGCCATCTTGGATTTGCAAGGGAAATCATTAATTTCTATAACTTTTGAACTTTCCAACATACAAGGACAAATAAATAATTTCTCCAAGGTAAATGTGGCATGAGGAATCGATTTAGCTGGTTATTTACATGATTAAAACAAGTATGATACATGAAAAATCCAAACATGCGAAAAAAAAGTGTCGTTTACTCTGGAAATTGCCCAAATAGTCCATATACATACATGACAATTATATACCTCATTATGATTGACTAACCACTAAAGTCTTAATAGTCTTGTAGGAATAGGGGATCCTCATGCACCCTCATTTTTTGTATCCCTTAAGGTGTCTATGTGATGATTTTCTTTTTTGTTTCCAAGTGAAAATCGTGTGGGGGGGGGGGGGAGAGACATTGGCGGCCATTTTTTATTTGAGAGAAAAATCAGTAAATTCTGTAACTTTTGAACTTCACAACATACAGGGATGTATATAAAATTTCTTCAGGGTAACTGTGTCATGAGAAATCGATTGAAATGGTTAAAATACAAAAATTAAGTGTCATTTACACTGTAGAGTACCCAAAATCCGTATACATACATGACAAACTACTTCACAAAAGTGACTTAGCACTTTGTCTTTAGACCATAGCTCAAATATGGTGTTTTGTATAAAAAAAAAACATGCATCATGCAACTCCAAGCATTTTGACGCCTCACTTGTTGAAATCAAATGAAAAATGTAAGCAAGATGGCAATTCATTTGCAGATTCAATTCAATTCAATTCAAACTTTATTTCATTTTTTCGAAAAGAAGAACATAAACATTTCACTTTCATTGGTAACAGAGAATAAGGTTACATATAATCAAAACAAAGGAAAATTGAGAAAACTTAATTGTCAAACCGTGAGATAACAAATATGTTGCAATGAAAATCGACTGAAGTGATATAGACGATATAACATTACACAAAATATCGAAAACTGAGGGACCCACTAAAAAGGCAATGCTTGTAGAAAGTGAGCCCGTCAGGTACAGAATGTCAATAGAAATGAACTGAGGCAAAGAGGGGAAAATTTTGAGAATAAAGTCAGATAAAAAAAAGTCTCGAAGAACAATAAACAGACAGAGTAACAGACACACACACATACACAGGCGAATGAACATTAAACGAGACTGGGACGACAACACTTATAAAGGAGGACTAAAATACAAGACAGACAAGACAGACAAGGCTGACATAATAGAAAGACAATGCAACGGACAGAAAGGCAAAACAAATCCAGCGATCCTCGACAGAACTATATCGAAAAAATAATGAGATGCGTGGAAAGGATACGGAAATATGGGAAATAAGATGCGGAAGTAATACAAATAGAATCGAATTTACTCTGTACGTGTCACGGGACAACAAGGACGAGAAAAATGCTTGACAGTGTATTATTGGGAATCGGAATTCTTCGGAAAGAAATTAAAAGATACCCCTAAAAAAGCAGATCAAAAGAGGCGAACAAACAAATTTTGATCACAACATATGAAAGTGACTAATCGACAAAATTCAAACCTAAAATGTAATTGAACACTTTTTGTGCCATGCATCTTCTATTTCATTTAATTTTATATTTGAAGAGTTTTAGTAATGGTATTTTCATAAAAGAAATCACTGTGCCAAAATGCTCTGTCGGTTTCACCAATTTAGGTACCGGAATGTTATCATTAAAACGTATTTAAGATTAACACTGAGTAAGTTAACAATGGTTCATTCAAACGTATTTTTTTAAAGCCTTCCTGTTTGAAAATAAACATATGAATTTCACTTGACAGCCAGAAATCCACTCCCCCCCCCCCCTCTCTTTCTCTCTCTCTATACATGTATATTATATACATAGATATGTATATATTCAATTCAATTCAATTCAATTCAATCATAGTTTATTTCCAATCAACGAAAATCAAAAACATAGTACAATGTATACATGTCATTAAATGATATTGTTCAAACGCTTGCAAAAGATTCATGTAATATACGAGACAAATTATAGAACAACATATATGTACAATAATAAAGAGGAAAACTGTACAAATACTACGTGGGCGAGCGGAAAATAAATTCGATCATGGAAAATAGTGATCCACTAAAAAGCAAAGCTTGTCGGACGTGGATCGCTAGATAAATAATGAGTGAATGATATACTATTCTATAACAATATACATGTAGTTATTTTGAGATACACAGGTCGGGAAAAAAATATAGAATACCAATGCTATAGTGCCCGGACACTGTTCATTGAACCACGTGTACCGGGAAAATATGACAAGGACAATACATTCGTACACACATTCAATTACCCACACGCATATACACTGTTGGACGCGAGACAGTACCGAGAGGAGAGAAGACGGTAACAATACAAGTCTACGAAGAACAATAGACAGGAAAGGAAAAGGAGAGAAGAAAGAAGAGAGGTCTGCACACAGAACACGCCAAGTGCTGCCATGCAGGACAGGTGAAAGCTCAAGCATAAATTATAACAATTTAGATTATCTAAGATTATAAGTAGAAAGTAAATGTTTTCTGAGTTTATATTTAAATGTGACAAATTTGGGGGAATCTTTTAAACTATTATCTAATTTATTCCAAAGTCTGGGTCCGGTATAAAGAAATGTATTTTGGGCATGTGCGGTTCTCATTAACGGAAGATGGAATTCGTCGGATCGTCGCGTGGGATAGTTATGAACATGACTATTTCGATGAAATAAATCGTGAAATATTTTAGGTAAAAAGGTACTGTTGTAATTAAACATAAACTGACCAAGTTGAAACACATACAAATCATTTACTTTTAATATTTTATGGTCAGAAAACAAAGCATCTGTATGTTCTCGGGTATGTAAATTAAAAACAATTCTAAGCGCTTTCTTTTGCAATAAAAGAAGTTTATCAAGTAACATTTGATATGTATTACCCCAAGCAAGAATCCCGTAGTTTAAATAAGGGAGTATCAAACTAGAATAAAGAGTTAATAATGCAGATGAAGGAAGATAATATTTTAATCTATTCATTACGCCAATGTTACGTGAAATAATTTTACATATGTTATCAATATGATTCCTCCATGAAAGCTTGTTATCAACGCAAACACCAAGAAATTTAAAAGAAGAAACTTCTTCTAAGGGAGTAGTATCAAATGTTATATTGCCTGGGAGGCTATCTAAAGAATTACTAAAGAGCATAACTTTTGTTTTTTGAATATTTAATGACAATTTGTTTGCGTATATCCATTGTATGACCTTTATCAATTCTTCATTGACTGTTCTTATTAAGATATTTGGGTCAGGGTGGGGAAAAAAAAGATTAGAGTCATCCGCGAATAATATGAATGATAGTTTCTCCGACGATCTATGAAAATCATTAATATAAATAATGAATAACAATGGGCCTAATAAACTCCCTTGTGGAACACCACATGCAATTGTTTTACTTTGAGAGTCAAAGCCGTTGACATGTACAAATTGGGATCTTTCTGATAGGTAACTCGTGAACCACTCCAAGGCCTTTCCACGTATTCCATAATGAGACAGTTTGGCGAGAAGTATTCCGTGGTTAATCGTGTCAAAGGCCTTGGAGAAGTCCAAGAAGATACCTATTGTGTATGAAAGTGTGTCGAGTGCGTGTGTGACTTTGTCGATGAGGGCAAGTAGTGCGTGTGTTGTGCTGTGATTTTCCCTGAATCCAAATTGAAAGTTTGAAAATATGTCGCAGGTTTTAAGAAAACGTACTGTCCTGATGTAGACTATTCTTTCAAGAATCTTAGAAATAGAAGATAATAAAGATATGGGTCTATAGTTATTGACATCATCCTTCTCCCCTTTCTTATAAATAGGAATTACTTTCGCAATTTTCATGCTATTTGGCACATGGCCAGTTGCAAGCGATGAGTTGATAATATGTACTAAGGGATCCACTATTTGAGGAATTATGTTTTTTATCAAATAGTTGTCAATTCCGTCGTGGCCAGGACTTTTACCTTCTTTCAAATTGGCAACAATCTTTATTATTTCTTCTTTATATGTTGGGTCAAAAAATATAGTTTTAGAGTTAGGTGTATCTAAAAAATCACTAAAAGATTTACTAGAAAGAGGAATATTTTGAGAAAGATTTTTTCCAATTGAAGAAAAGAAATCATTAAAAATTTCAGCCATGCCAGCGGGAGTGTTGCTGGAGGCATTGCCCCACCGAACTTCAGAAATATTAGATGAATTGTTAGGTGTATTCATAGCATTCTTTAATGTTTTCCATGTGTTTTTAATGTCATTTTTATATTTGCTTATCTGATTAACATAAAAAAATTTATTCTGCGTACGCAATAATTTGGTGAGTGTGTTTTTGTATGAAACATATTTTTTCTTATTTTTTTCAGTGGGATTACATCTATATTTATAAAACAAATTATTTTTCCTATTTATAGATCGTAATATAGACTGGGTTATCCACGGGAGTCTTGGAATTTGCTTATATCTATTTTTTATGTTACGCAGGGGAATATGGTTATCGATTTCGGAGGTAAGAGTAGATATGAAATAATCATAAGACAAATTGACAATGGTAGTGTTGTATACAGAAGACCAATCGAGTTCTTTTAAACTGTTTTGGAGACTTGTAAGATTATCTACAGTAATCTTACGACGCTTATAATAATTATTTTGTTTATTCAGTTTAATTGGAACCTGAGCAAATATAGGAAAGTGGTCAGTGATGTCTGAGAGGACGATACCAGACTCAGGAAGTGGAAGAACATTACAAAAAATGTTGTCTATGAGGGTAGCCGATTGGCTGGTGACACGGGCAGGCTTGGAAATTAATGGTAAAAGCGAAGCAGACATTAATGTTTCTATAAATTCTTTTGAACTGTTTTGGGAGTTACATTTCATGAGATCGATATTAAAATCGCCCATCAGAAATGTATCTTTAATAGATATCATGGGATTTTGTACTAAATCCTGCAAAACTGTCAAAAAATCATTCAAATTCGACCGAGGGGGCCTGTAAATTACACCAATCATAATGTTTTTTCCATGTGGATTTATCAATTCAATAAAAAGGGATTCGAGTACATCGCTCATAACACTAATCTCCTCATGTATAATATATTTAAATTTTTTCGAGATGTACAAACCAACTCCTCCATCAACTCTCTCATTTCTATTTCTAAATACAAATTCGAATCCGGGTAAAGAAAATAAATGACTGATATTAGAGTTCAACCATGTTTCTGTTAGCCCTATGATGGAGCAAGATTTATGATCTGGGTTTTCTAAGAGTAAGCGTAACTTATCAAAATTTTTATTGATACTGCGTATGTTAAAGTGAGCTGACAAAAATGTTTCATCAACTGTATTCGTGATCCGATTTTTATACTGATTTTCGGTCAAATAAACACACGATGGACTCTGGACTGGATCATTTGAGTCAAAGTTATATTCAAATTCTTGTGCTGAGGTATTGTATTTATCGGATATGTAATCTTCATATAAACTGGAGATCGTATTTGCATGATCAGATTCAGAGTGCCTTACTGTGTTATAAAATTCATCATTATTCAAGGAATTAAAATTAATTTATATATAAAGTATGGAATTAACGTATATCGAAAAAAGTAACACAATATGACTTTACTTTGTCTAAAGTATTCTGAATTCTCATCCTGTGCAATCATACAAACCACAGATGTGGTAAGTGATATGTTAGCTTTTGGTTTTACACTTCTGTAATTTCCAGTCATCATCAAAACGATCATTGTAATCGATATCTGGCTCCTCCTCTTCAGGCTCTTCATCCTCCTCCATCTACGCAGTAACTTTGTGAAGCAAGTCAATGAGGGAAGTGGAAAGGATAGGGCCGCTTGATCACATCGGATCCATGATACCGAAGGCTGTCTTCTGCCACCTTTGTCCAGGATCAAAGAGGTAGCGCACCAGAAGATTGGCTAGTCAGATCGCTTGAAGATGGCAAGGTGGTACACGTGGTTCAGACATTGAAAGTGTGAAATAAGGTTGCCTCTGCCAGGTGGGAGCAAGGAGAAATCCACCTTGGTTCGGTCATCTGTTTCAGCATGATGCTGCGAACGCCATTATAATAGACTTCTCCCTGGCCTTGCTGTACATTTTGGGCATGTGAATGCTTCAATGTCATCTGCCTCCTCTGGCTGCACAGACCACCCACCACCAAGATTTATGAGGAAAAACACTCAACTTGGCATACTGTAAAGTCATATTCTAAGATTTCAGTAGTGTTTATTATAATATAATACTGAGCAACTTATCAGATTTCAGTATACTTCTGAAATCATGATATCAAACAACTCTCACCTGAATGCTATGTGGCATGTGGGGTGGCTTTGTAGATTCTTTAGGGTCCAACTTTTCCCAACCTAAATGCTATGTGGCATGTGGGGTGGCTTTGTAGATTCTTTGGGGGTCCAACTTTTCCCAACCTAAATGCTATGTGGCATGTGGGATGGCTTTGTAGATTCTTTAGGGGTCCAACTTTTCCCAACCTATGAAGGCACTTTAATTGTTACATCTTCCCCGGTAAACACATACAGTCCAAGTATTTTGGTACAGTAATGAGCTCCCGTTAACTCTATATGCAAGTTAATTGACATTCACAACCTGGCAATACGCGACAGTCAATTTATCAAGTAAGATACTACATTGTAGAATGGATTAAGCATGGACCAAGGGGATCAAGAAAATGTGTGTCTGGATTCCTCACCAAAGCTACCTTGTTTATAACCAATTGCTTAGCAGCGCACTTGAGGTAGAGCACGACCGTCACGGTGGTGTCCGTCTCCTTATACTGGTTAGACAGTCACTCATGGATATCGCACCATTGTCTCCTGGAACACATCATTGTGTAAACAAAAGGAATGTAACAGAAATCACATTCTCTGAAGCTTAAGTGATTCCCATTACATTCTTTTTGTTCACTCAATTATTCATCCCACGAGACAATAAGCTCTATCCATGAGCTGCTGTAACCAGGAGAAGGACACCAGGGTAGCGCTCTGCCTCGAGTATTCCACTATTAAGGTTGGGTACAAAGCAGCTGTGGTAAGGACACCAGACAGACATTTTCTTGATCTTCTTGCACCATGCTTACTCCGTCACCCTCACTATCTTCCTTGATAAATGGACTGTCGAGCATTGCCAGATTGTGGTAAGTGTGAATGTTGGCATAGGCGCCGGAAGTGGGGGGGCAGGGGGGGCGGCCGCCCCCCCCCCCAATCCAAAAAGTGGGGGGGCAAAACGCATTTTTGCCCCCCCCAAAAAGCCCCCCTCCCAAAAAAAAAGAATGAATAAACAAATAAATAAAAATAGATGAAATAAGATAGATATGTATATAAATGAATAAACGCGAAAAAACATAGCTACAATAGCTAAAAATATAACACAAAAAAAAACATAGCTAAAATGTCAAAATTTCCAAACTCGCTCGCTCCGCTCGCTCGCATTCAATCGCTATGCCATTCTCCTGATGTTGCTGCCAGTAATTGCCAGCAGTTGTGCCTGGGTCGCCCCCCCCCCCCTTAATTTCCAAAGCGAAAAAAAAAAATATAGCTACAAACGGCAGTTTGGGGACTGTAAAATGTCAAAATTAATCGTCAAATTTATTCGTTATGCCATTTTCCTAACGTTGCAGCCAGTAATTGCCAGCAGTTGAGCCCGGTGCACCTCCCCCTTAATTTCCAAAGCGAAAAATATAGCTACAACGGCAGTTTTTGTACTGTAGAATGTCAAAATTTTCAAGCTCGCTCGCTTCGCTTACTCGCATTGAATCATTATGCCATTCTCCTAATGTTGCTGCCAGTAATTGCCAGCAGTTGCGCCCGATGCGCCCCCCATTAATTTCCAAAGCGAAAGATACAGCTACAAACGCCAGTTTGGGGATTGTAGAATGTCAAAATTTTCAAGCTCGCTCGCGTCGCTCGCTCGCATTGAATGGTTATGCCATTCTCCTAATGTTGCTGCCAGTAATTGCCAGCAGTTGCGCCCGATGCGCCCCCATTAATTTCTAAAGCGAAAGATATAGCTACAAACGCCAGTTTGGGGACTGTAGAATGTCAAAATTTTCAAGCTCGCTCGCTTCGCTCGCTCGCATTGAATGGTTATGCCATTCTCCTAATGTTGCCGCCAGTAATTGCCAGCAGTTGCGCCCGATGCCCCCCCCCCCTTAATTTCCAAAGCGAAAGATATAGCTACAAACGGCAGTTTTTGGACTGTAAAATGCCAAAATTTTAAAGCTCTCTCGCTCCGCTCGCTCGCATTTTATTGTTATGCAATTCTCCTGATGTTGCTGACAGTATATAATTTGTCGTTTCACACCGTCATTCCATAATCCATGTAAGGAAAACTTACAATGTTGCTCAATGACTGCGTTGTTGAATGTATCAAATTCCGTAATGTATTGTAGACCCATTATTGCGCACGCACACATGCACCAGCATACACACCGTCAAAATTACTTTTCCACAAGGTGCCCACCCCCAATGTTTCGACCCATCGTACGCCACTTTATATATATATATATATATATATATATATATATATATATATATGTGTGTGTGTGTGTGTGTGTGTATGTGTATATATTGTGTAACATATGTATGGTCTATCGTGAGCCCCCTCCAATATTTGCCCCCCCAATCCAAAACTGCTTCCGGCGCGCCTGAATGTTGGTGAACTGGCATACAGAATCAAAGAGAGCTGGCTACTGTACCACAATACTTGGACTACATGTGTTTACAGGGGAAGATGTAACAAGTGCCTCCAAGAGTAGGGGCAAAGTCGGACCCCTAAAGAATCTACAAAACCTCCCCATGTATCAAACAGCATTCAAGTGAGAGTATTCTGATATTATAATTTCAGCAATATTTTACTGAAATGTGGTAAATTGTTCAATATTACATACTAATGAACACTGCTGAAATCTTAGAACATGACTTTAAAATGTGCCAATGTTTTATGTCCCCCACATAAATCTTGGTGATGGATGGTCTGTAGAGCCAGTAAGAGGTGACAGAAGACATTGGAGCATTCACATGCCTAATGTGTGACCATAAGAGCCGGAGAAGTCTATTTACAGCAGCATCATCCAAAGCAGATGATGGGAGAGGGCGAACAAATGACGACAAACTCCAATGTGGATTTCTTCATGCTCATATACACCTTGCAGAGACAACCTTATCCCACACATTAAATGTGTGACCCATCGCCTTGCCATCTTAAAGAGAGCTGACCAACCAATCTTCTGATGCTCTGTATATGACCCATTTGAACCTGGACAAGGATGGCAGAAGATAGCCTTTGTTATGATGGAGTCAGTGTGGTCAAGTGGCCCTATCTTTCCGACTTCCCTCATTGACTTGCTTCAGAAAATTACTAAGGAGATGAAGGAGGATGAAGAAGAGGAGCCAGACATTGATTACAATGATCGTTTTGATGATGAATAGACATTAAAGAAGTGTGAAATGGAAGGCTGATATATCGCATAGCCGCTTCTGTGTTTGTACAGTTACACAGAATGACAATTCAGAATACTTTTAGAAAAGTGAAGTCATATTGTGTTACTTTATTTTTATGCCTCCGCCACGAAGTGGTGCCAGAGGCATTATTTCAATATACGTTAATTCCGTATACTTCATGAAAAGCATATACACACGTCAGATATGTTAAAATATAATAGATGATGACTGGCGGCGGAGGGAACATACTTGAAATGCTATTAAGGGAGGTTATAATTGCGGTGCGGTCCTAGGCCTTAATTCTGTCATTTGTTACGTGAACATGTTTTCCCATGGGAGAACATTACAAGAATGTTCGCCCATGGGCAAACATAACGATTGTACCTCCATCACGTGACTGTGTTCAGGAAAACACTAATCGGTGGAAACATTTTGGCATCTAAATTCTTCAAATCGGCTCAACATTTTGGCACAGTGATTGTTTCCTTGAAAATATCCCAACTCAAACTCTTTTTAAATACAAAATGAAACGAAATTGAATGCGCAAAGAGTGTTACATTTCAGTTCAAGTTTTATCTTTGTCCATTAGTCACTTTCACATGCTGTGATCAACATTATTATCATGTGTCACCTCCTTTGACCACTTATTTCAAGGGTATTTGCATATGAATCACCATAGTGCTTACATTCTTATTCGATTTCACCAAGTGAGGGGTGACAATGCTTGAAATTAATTTTCTCTTCAGATTCTATTTTTGATACCAAACAAAAAAGGCCTATTTGGGCAATGATCTAAAGACAAAGTTGTTAGTCACTTTTGTGAGGTATGCAATTTGCCATCATGTATGTAGCATGAAGTATTTGGGCCATTTCCAGAGTAACAGCACTTAATTTTTCATTTTTTGACATTTCTTGTATCAAACTTGCTTTCATCATGTAAATGACAATCTCAATTGATTCCTCATGCTGTGTTTCGTCTGAAGAAATGTTTTATTTGTCCCGGTATGTTGTGTATAGTTCAAAAGTTGAACTATTTGGGTACTTTTCGGTGTAACCGATACAGAATTTTTCATATTTTGGACTTTCCTTGTATTAGACGTTTTTCAATGATGTAAATAACCATCTCAATCGATTCCTCATGTCACATTTACCCTGAAGAAATGTTTTATTTTTCCTTGTATGTTTGAAAGTTCAAAAGTTATAGGAATTAATGATTTTCCTTGCAAATCCAAGATGGCCGCCAATGACTCCCATGTGACACGATTTTACTTGGAAACAAATAAAAATTCATGAAATAGACACCCTAAGGGATAGAAAAAGAAGGGTGCATCGGACCCCCCTCCCCCTATTTCTACCAGACTGTTAAGAAAAAGTGGTTAGTTACTCTTAGAAGGTATGAGATTGTCATTTACATGTATATGGACAACTTTGGAATATTTCTCGAGTAAACGACACTGGTTTTCCTCGCATTTTTGGACTTGTCTTGTATGGAACTTGCTTTAATCATGTAAATAACTATCTCAAACTATTCCTCATGCCGTATCAACTCTGAAGTACTGTTTTATTTGTCCCTGTTTGTTGTGTAATTCAAAAGTTAAACTATTTGGGTATTTTTAGGTGAAAATGACACCAAAATTTGCATATTTTTAGGATTTTCTTGTTTCAAACTTGCTTTTATCATGTAAATAACCATTGCAATCGATTCCTCGTGTCACGTTTACCCTGAAGAAATGCTTTATTTATAATTTTATGCTGTGTAGTTCAAAAGTTATGGAAAACAATGATTTTCCCTGAAAATCCAAGATGGCTGCCAAGATGGCCGCCAATGACCCCCATGGGACACGATTTTTTCTTGGGAACAAAAAAATTCACTAACTAGACACCCTAAGGGTTACAAAAAAGTAAGTTAAAAAAATGTGTTCGGGGGTGCATGGGGACCCCCCATTCCTACCAGGTTTTATACCCATAATAATCATACACTGTGATTGAGTGCTATATACACTGTGATTGAGGACTGTGTACTGCATTCACACTCAAGTTATTGCACAACCACAGTATATACTCTACATCGAGCACTTGCACAGAGCCAGTGAGTGAGGGGGGAGAATGCTGTGGATAAGAAAGGTTACCCCATCTAGAGCTGGAGGAATGTAGATGACTGGAGTCAGGACATGATTATGCTAATTGAGTGCACACATTCTAGGTAGTATCCTATATGGTGGAAGGCATACCCGGTAGATTAAGTCTATAAGCTTAATACATTAAAGGGGTCATATAGTTTTGGTCGAGACCTAATTTCAGGTTTCTAACATTTTTTTTTTTTTTTGTGAGATAATGAGAAACTTCTTATGAAATATGAAGGAGCATGCAATTCCATGAGGAATTCAACGTTTATTATATGAAAATTGGTTTTGAAATGGCCGAGATATCCAAAACAGAGTGATTCTAATAAAGTGTGGGGCCCACCTTTTATTACGATCGCTTTGTTTTACTTTGTTTTTGGATGTTTCAGTCACTCCAAACCCGATTTTCATCAAATAAACTTTGAATTCCTCTCAAAATAGTATGCTCTGTACTATTTCATAAGTGTTTTCTTGGTATCTCGCAAAAAGTTGGTACAGCCCAATTCTCATCTCCACCAATACTGTACCATCCCTTTAATTATTGTTAATGTTCACTGTCAAATCATCTACTGGGCCTGTATACCTCGACACACCTCGCCCGCCCAAGTATTGTTGTTTATTTTTCTTGTCTTCTTATTCTAATTCTTCTTCTTCTCTTTTTCTTCTTCTCAGCATTATCATTTTTTTTTTTGGGGGGGGGGGGGAGGGGAGCTCAGTGTAAGGGTAGTGCTGTTTCACGTCCATCCCGTTTTCAACTTGTTCCCGGCAGTCTCCAAAGACGCCGCTGGAGACGAAGATAAAGTCAAGAGTGAGTGGCGTAGGCCTATTTCGACGTAATAGGCCTATTTGAAATATCATAGCCTTAGAACAAAATCAATTCGGTTATCCTACTTGTATAGTGCATCGTCAAAATACCATTGAAAATGAGTCCTCTTTATATAAAACTTGATTTGGGTTTATGTTGACCATAAGCATTTAGATTATCATTATATCACGTGAAGGCGATTAATTAATGACATTATCGTGCAAAGGCAATCGTAATTACTATATACAGTGACTTTAAACTCATTTGGCTGTCCTGTATTTCAACATTTCTAGCTAGATGTCCTTTATTCTTCCAACAAATTTTGTCTATTTCAATGTCATTTCAAAGCTTCTTCCGGCCAGGGTATCTTCACAAGATACCAGCAGCATAAGTTATGTACGGAAGATTATGTCACACATCCTGAGAAAATAACTAAAACCGATCAACAGTACGCCCACTTTCTCCTCTCAAACAAGGCAGAAGACGTCTTAGCACCTCTTTGTTGATGTCTCGTGCGCGTGTGGCTTAAGCATTTCAGCATCGGTTAATTGCCGCTATTAAAGGCGAAATTGCCTAGCTCTATGAGCAAAGATGGTGTGGAAACAAGATCCCGAACCCGTACAATCCCACAATAATTTGTAGGCAATGTTTCATTTTCTTTCGCACATTCACTTGACCCATTAGGTTTCACAGTAAGGCAGGTCCCAATGAATTTACTCCAATTCGTATCACTCCGCAAATGAAATTTGTAAGATCGCAACAGCTGATCTATAATTTAACAAACATAGTGTACCAAGAGTACTTAATTTGATTGCTAAATTACAAATACAAATTACAATTGCGATTCCAATCATATCGTTCGTTCACACAGTCGTGAAATGCTTCACTCTAAAAAATTCCGGGTCAGAACTGACCCGGAACCGGGTCCGTTGGGGTCACACCCCGTTCCAGGTCAAAAATGACTTGGAATTTGGTCATGAAGACCCGGAATTGAGTCACAAAAGTGACCCAATTCATGACTCTGAATGGGGCCATATCTGACCCCATTCCTTATCAATCTGACCCGGAACGGGGTGTGACTCCAACGGACCCTATATTCGGGTCATTCTGCGGTTTCGAATTTCAGAGCGAGGAGGTACGTGTGAAAGCTATACTACAGCATTGGCAACAGAATCGCATAGGGTGATTTTAGTCGTTTGTAACTTCAGTCAGGTGTGAAAGTACGGTCCAGAGATGCTTTTTAATTACATTTTGCCAGAATTACGGAGCAAAACAACCGTGTGAACGTAAATTGACCTAAAATCCTGGGTTTTTGTTGGGGTTAGGGGGTTGGGCGGAGCCTACGATGACTTTATTTGTTTTAAAATCTTTGTTTTTATTAGTGCATGTACGCCAGTGTTCAACAATGCTAAGACAAGTTTACGCACACATTTAAAAAATATTATCCTCCCCAGCTCATTACCTTGAATACTAATCTTTATTATGCTTACACTTTAAATATAAACACAAATACTATATTTTACCAAAAGTGACACCGTACCTGAGATCTTCAGGTCTGAAAATACAAAATCTCCCTCGAATGAGAGGAGGTAACACCTCCCACACCCTCCCCTTATAAATCCTTACATTAAATATTTCTCTTACTTTTCTGTGGAAACAAAAATGAATATTTCACCGTATTTCGTATGGGAGGGAGCACTTTAAATTTTTCTTATTATTTTTATAGGAACAACAGTTGAATGTCTACGAAAAGTGTGCACTCTCTCGCGATAGGAGCTAGGGGGCCCATTCTCCGCCCACATCCTCCACCCGCGCACTTCTCTGAAAATATTTTGTCATTTTTTTTTTCTTATAGAAACAAAAATTGTCATGTTCCTGACCATGTTCCAACCACCGTATCATAACCACGTTTCCGGCCACCGTGGACAAATCGGGATGGACGTGAAACAACGCGGTGAGACGGGATAGGCAAACATGACAGGCCGTGATTGCCGTGGATGCCGTGTCAGATCTTAAACTGTCAAAAAAATTACCACGGCAGTCCCGGTGCTAATGAGGAATCATGTATGATGTATGATAAAATGGGGTGAATGCAACGAAACACGACGGAACGTAATAGGCCGTAACAAAAAATTGAGACGGTACATAGCGGGACGCGACGGAAAATATTGATAGCCTAGCCTGACCAAACACCGTGAGAACAGCATCTGATCGCTATAACAATGTTCACCGGGGCAAGGACTGGAACGAACAAGACTAGAGTGTGAAGGGATAAAACAGGAGAATGTATTATTTACCCACGGCGAACTATATACGTTTCCAAATGGGGTTGCAGTGGCTGCCGGGTAGGTTCTTTTGATTGGATATCAGTTGGAAGTACTGTCATAAAGTCATGTTCCATTGTTATGAATCTTGAAGTGTGTTTTGACACACATCTGGACAAGGAAGCACACATCACAAATGTTTATAAATCATGATACCATGATTTTTATGACAGTAATTATACAATCTTATAGATGCATTAGGAAATATTTTGATGAGAATAGTATGAAAGTGTTCGTTCAAGCACGTATTGTTAATAAACTGATTTATTGCAATGGGCTACTCTATGGACTCTGTGATTCTCAAGTTGGGCGCCTGCAGCGAGTCCAAAACTCCTGCACAAGACTTATCTGTAAGAAACCCTGGTTCTCAAGGATAAGCCTCTTGTGAAAGACCTACACTGGCTTCCGATTCGTAAACGAATGATTGTTAAAGATTTTGTTGATTGTGTATAAGTCACTCATCGGTCAAGTCCCCTGTTACATATATTTGAATCATTAGTACTTAAATCTCATAGACATACTAATAATTTGTGCTGTTTCAAGGACACTCTTCTCTTACAAATTCCAACACGAAAAACAAAAGTAACATTGAGAGACAAAGCATTTGCCTGTGCAGCTCCCTAACTCTGGAATGATCTACCATTATAGAAGTCAGGAAATCCCAAATTGTAGCAGTCTTTAAATCACGTCAAAAAACACATCTTTTCATTTCAACGTTCATGATCACCAAGCACATCAGAACCTTTTGCAGCGCAGAAGAATATTATGTGTATTTAATGGTTTTTGCGCTTTATAAATTGATAATTGATTGATCGATGATAATATTATATTGTATCATATTATATTATATTATATTATATATTATATTGTATCATATTATATTATATTATATTATATATTATATTATATTATATTATATATTATGTTATATTATATTATATTATATTATATTATATTATATTATATTATATCATATTATATACATGGTGTAAACGCAGCTGTAGTTTGACCGAGAAGGTCGATTGTTGGCATTGATTGCATACAATAACTGCAACCCACTCCGTCTGTGAAAAATCAAATTGAATATTGTTATTGTGTTCGAACAGATTTGGTATTTCACATGTTGACTTTTCAACATAAACTTGACAATTGACTATCCCAACTTCACCCTCCTCATCCAAAACTGCTTCGTTCTCAACGTGGTCGCTTATAAATCTCAATGTTTTCCACCACCTCGTCAATCAATAGTATAGATCAATGCCATCAGTGCTTTGAACTTCAGGAGGGTTAAATCGGGGGTATATACCATATACCATATACGTCTTCAACCGCAACCTTAATTGATAATATATTTACAAACTGTGTTAAAGACCATTTTCATTCTGGTATTCTGTGCTCAGATTTTTCTGACCATATGCCCATTTTTAGCATCAATAAAGGTGATGCTGTTACAGCTGTTAACAGCAAAGGTAAAATATTTCGGCGTGTTATTAATGAAGAGAAGATTAATGTTTTTAAGCAAAAGTTATCTGACGTGAATTGGTCTTGTTTGTATGATTTGTATGATGCTAATGACTCTTATGAACAGTTTATCGATACTTTTTTAATATTATATGATTCAGTTTTTCCTTTAGTTGAGAAGAAGTCAAAGAAAAAATGTAGAAAACCATGGATTACCCCAGGCCTCCTGAAATCTATTAATCAGAAGCATAAGTTGTACTCTAGGTTTATTAAAGATCGAAGTGATGCAAACTTTAAAAAGTATGTGGTATATAAAAATTTGTTGACTTCCGCTGTCCGACAGAGCAAAAAGAGGTATTATGATAATGTTTTTCGGTCTACTCAATATGATATTAAGAAGACATGGTATCACATAAATGAATTATTAGGGAGAGGGAAGAAACCATTAATTCCGAGTGAAATGTACCATAATGGCATTACACTTCAGTCAGATTTACATAAAGCTGAATATTTTCATAAATATTTTATTGATTTGCCCTCAAAGATAACCAATGATATACCCGCTGCCAAAAGTTCATTTCTAGAATATTTATCTGTGCAAAGTCACTCCTCATCATTGTATTTTACTCCAACATCTGTTCATGAAATTATAAAATTTGCTACTGCCCTAAACCCATCAAAATCATGTGGGTCAGATGATGTATCTCCAGTGGTTGTAAAGAGTTGTATACAGTATATTGCTGATCCCTTGTGTGATATTTTCAACAAGTCTCTTTCACAAGGAATTGTTCCACAAAAATTGAAATTAGCAAATGTAATCCCTGTATTTAAAAAGAATGATAGCAAATGTATAGAAAATTATAGACCAATTGCTTTGTTGCCCATTTTCTCAAAGATCCTTGAAAAAATTGTGTATAAAAGATTGGATGATTATCTTCAGTCATATAGTGTTTTGATTCCACAGCAATTTGGTTTTCGGAAAAAATGTTCCACGAGCATGGGTGTCTTGAATTTAGTGAATACTGTCGTTAATGCTATTGATAGTGGCAGGTATTGTATTGGTATATTTTTAGATTTGTCGAAGGCTTTTGATACTATTGACCATTCGATACTCCTGTGTAAGCTTGAGCATTATGGTATTCGTGGGGTAGCTCTAGCTTGGTTTAAAGATTACTTGCAAAATAGACAGCAATGTGTAACGGTAAATGGAGTTAAATCACAGTCGAGGCAAGTAACATGTGGTGTTCCACAGGGCTCAGTCCTAGGCCCTTTATTGTTCCTTATTTATATTAATGACATTATTCATCTAGCTTGTTTACTTATTCGCTTTTTGCAGATGACACTTGCTTACTTGCCCACCACAACTATTTGTTACCCTTAATAAACTCTGTAAATGATGAAATTGGTAATATATTTGAATGGTTTTGTTGTAATAAACTATTATTGAATACTAGCAAATCTCAATATGTTGTATTTAGATTAAGAGGGAAAAGAATCCAAAATGACATTGTTCCACTTGTTATAGGCGGTAACCAGATTGATCGAAGCCAAAATGTACGATTCCTAGGCGTTATAGTCGATGAATATTTATCGTGGAAAGACCACGTCAGTTACGTCTGTACTAAAGTTTCTCGTAGTGTTGGTATCATATCCAAGTTACGTCTCTATTTACCAAAAGAAACCTTAATTACTCTGTATAATGCCATAGTTATGCCTCATTTAATGTACTGTAATGTAGCTTGGGGAAATACTTATAAGACTCATATAGATAAGTTGATTGTTCTTCAGAAAAAAGCTGTAAGGTATATTACAAATTCAAACTTTAGAAGTCCAAGTTTGCCATTGTTTATTCAACTTCATATTTTGCCATTTGAAAAATTAGTTATCTTGAGTTGCTTGATTTTTATGTTTAAGACACAAGGTGATCCGAAATCTTTCATGAAGGATGCGTTTGTGTTAAATTCTACCGTTCATGCTTATAATACGCGTAAAAGTAATCTCATTCATCAACCCTTCGCAAGAACTCAAACTGCCCAAAATTCATTTGCATATGTTTGTATTAGAGAATGGAATAATTTGCCATTGAGAATTAGGTCAGCCTCATCACTATCCAACTTTAAACGTACATGTCGCATTTATCTTGAGGGAAATTTGTAAAACAAGAATGATCAGGGAAGCTGAATTTAAAAGTACATTGTATAGTAAAATAGAAAGTATCTTTCTGCAATTTCGTGTAAATTATATGTATGTGCATGAGAGTTTTTGTGACACGTGTTTGTGTGATTGAATGTGTGTGTGCGCGCGTGTGTGTGTGTGTGCTTGTGTTGCATCTGTCCTATGTAAATATGTTACTATTATCCTTCTTGTTAATATTTTTAAAACTTTAGTATGTTTTGCTTTGTTTTATATGTTTATCCGGGACCCCTTTTTTACAAGCTCTGCTTCTTTTGGGGTCCCAAACCATTCATTATTCTTAATGCTGTATCCTTTTGTAAAATGTCAAATGTTTAATGAATTGGTTAAATAAACTTGAACTTGAACTTGTAACGGGGATCAGCCCGGATCTAATCCTGGGTGATCCGGGGAGAGATGCTTTTTGACGCCTTGGACATCCATGGACATCCGGGAGGCCAACAGGGCAACTTACGGAGGTCAAAAATATCCGACGTCATCCGGGGACTGCCGTGTCGGCCGAGCAATCCACGATGGTCCGTATGGCTGCCGTGTACCTGCCGTGTTGATCGTGTAGCTGCCGTGTTGGTCCGTGTAGACGCCGCGCTCCTCCAGCATGGACCGTGTAGTTGCCAGGTGGGTACGGCATGGTCCGTGTAAGCACCGTGCAGATGCCGTGTAGATGCCGTGCTGTTCAGACCCTATCCGTGTAGCTGCCGTGTTGATACCGTGTGCACAGTCATTAACGCTTGTTGACGCTCCATCCGGGGCGAAACTATCCCGGAACTGCCCGTATCATCATGTATAGATCCGTGAGGATCCTTGCTTATATATATTATGTGACTGGGGCTTTATACTTTATCCTTTTTCTGCCCGTATCATCATGTATATATCCGTGAGGATCCTTACTTATATGTGACTGGGGCTTTATACTTTATCCTTTTTCGAATAATAGACCGGTTTAATAATTCAAATAATTCAAATGCATTCAAATGTATGTATGACACTTCCTCTGAAACTGTAACGAACTGTTGCTGTTTTTCACCTTTATCGGACAATTATGTTCCAAGCATTATATCCAGTTTGCAAACATTAGCTCCTTCCATGCCGGGCAAACCCCTCTCAAACCTTGGGGTATCATTATCAACATATTGCTATAGCATCCTTTTGTACCTATATATTTATTTATGTATAATGTTTCTTGACTATGTCGCCAGAATTCTATTTTTATGTGAATTTGCTGACTCGCCGTTTTCTCCCGGATTTGTTTGTGCTTCACTTCTAAAATATTTTATTCTTTTTTTCAAACCTCGCCAATATTATGCCTTCAACAACTGGTTAAGTTCTGATTCATCCAGGTAACGTTAAAAAAAAGGTGCAAATATTAAATCGATACACCTGGCCTTACTGTTTTTAATTCCGACAACGGTTTCACGTCCGATCCTTGACTCTTCAACAGCCGTCTGATCTGGCGGCTGGAAGCCAGGCGTCACGTCGTTGCCAATCCGCGGAGACGTAATACCGACGTCATTTCGGAGTCAGTCGGTCTTCGAGGAATTCTCCGGATTACAGAGTTGTACACTAGGGAGAGGTTGTGTCACAGTTAAGGGTGGGGTTGACGTTGACAGAGTTGGCGTAGACTACTTCCCGGACCAGCCTCTCGAACCATCGAGGCTCCTTTGTCTTTGACATGGGCGTAAATCCCGGGCGGGGGGGGGGGGGGGATGGGGGGGGGATATATCCCTCCTGAAATGGAGGAGGGGGGTGGCCTGTACAATTATCCCCCCCCCCCCCCCCATGAATTTTGAAAAAAAAAATGGAGGAAGCAGAAATATGATTGTATCAATTTTGGCATATTGCATGACGTTTGTACGCCGGCCTTCAGACAGGTAACAGAGCTGAACAGTATTCTATCTTGTAGGAAAATGTATACAATTTTCTCAAGCGCTCGCTCGCTTCGCTCGCTCGCGAAGAAAGTAACATCGACATAAGTCCCAAAAGGGCCTTAACACCATAGACTTTGTACACTATTAGTGCCCTTTTGGCATGAGGCCGACGAGAATTTTACTGTACAATGTAAGGTATGGCTCAGACGTTGACAACATAGGCCTACATGTAAACATGCTATGACGCGAGTAACTTGGGACCATCTGCAAAATATGTACGAAAACAAACAAACAAACAAACAATAACAACAACTATATCGCCATAATTGAACCCCCTCCATTTCCTGAATCATTCCTGAGAAACGACGGTGACTGTGACTCAGTCAGGATACATTTATGGGCATACCCAGGGAAGATCAGGGGCGTCGAATCTATCTCGGGGGGGGGGGGGGAGGGGCATTTGCCCCGCCCCTACGGAAGTGTTTAGGCAGGCAAATCATTTATCCCCCAAGCAATTCCCGAGATGAGGACAAATCTCGAACCTTCTTAATGGAAAATTGTCCAAATATCGCCAGAACTATGCACCAGATCGTTATATTGCAATCTTAAACATGCAAAAGCTCCGCTATACAGGATCCCTTTCGATAGACTTTGCACACTTTTGAGATTGACGTATGTTTCCTTAATTTATCAAAGAGTGCATGTGCAGCAGATATTTCACTTAACAAAAGCACCCTCATATGCAGAGGCGTCGATGGGGGGGGGGGAATGGTTCCCCCATAAAAGTGGGACAAACAAAAGCGAAAAATATTGCCACAAACGGCAGTTTTTGGAGTGTAAAATGTCAAAATTTTAAAGCTCGCTCGCTCCGCTCGCTCGCATTTAATCGCTATGCCATTCTCCTGAAGTTGCTGCCAGTGACTGACAGCAGTTGCGCCCGGTGCGCCCCCCTTAATTTCCAAAGCGAAAAGTATAGCTACAAACGACAGTTTTGGGACTGTAAAATGTCAAAATTTTGAAGCTCGCTCGCTTTGCTCGCTCGGATTTAATCATACCATTCTCCTGATGTTGCAGCCAGTAATTGCCAGCAGTTTTCGCCCGATGCTCCCCCCTTAATTTCCCAAGCGAAAAATATAGCTACAAACGGCAGTTTTTGGACTGTAAAATGTCAAAATTTTGAAGCTCGCTCGCATTTAATCATGCCATTCTCCTGATGTTGCTGCTAGTAATTGCCAGTAGTTTTCGCCCGGTGCGCCTCCTTAATTTCCAAAGCGAAAAAATACAGCCAGAAACGACAGTTTGGGGGACTGTAAAATGTCAAATTTTCAAGCTCACTCGCTTCGCTCACTCGCATTTAATCATTATGCCATTCTCCTGATGTTGCTGCCAGTAACTATGAAACTGCCAGCAGTTTTCACCTGGTGCGCCCCCTTGATTTCCAAAGCGAAAAAAATACAGCCACAAAGGACAGTTTTTGGGACTGTAAAATATCAAAATTTTCAAGCTCACTTGCTTCGCTCGCTCGCATTTAATCGTTATGCCATTCCCCTGATGTTGCTGCCAGTAATTGCCGGCAGTTGGCCCGGTGTGCCCCCCCCCCCCCTTAATTTTCAAAGCGAAAAAATACAGCCACAAACGGCACTTTGGGGACTGTAAAATGTCAAAATTTTAAAACTCGCTCGATTCGCTTGCTCGCATTCAATCGTTATGCCATTCTCCTGATGTTGCATGCTGCCAGTAATTGCCAGCAGTTGTGCCCGGTGCGCCCCCCTTAATTTCGAAAGCGAAGAATATAGCTACAAACGACAGTTTTGGGACTGTAAAAAGTCAAAATTTTCAAGCTCACGCGCTTCACTCGCTCGCATTCAATATTGTTATGCCATTCTCCTGATGTTGCTGCCAGTAATTGCCAGCAGTTGCACCCGGTGCGCCCCCCTTAATTTCCAAAGCAAAAAAATACAGCCACAAACGGCAGTTTTTGGACTGTAAAATGCCAAAATTTTCAAGCTCGCTCGCATTTAATCGCTACACCATTCTCCTGATGTTGCTGCCAGTGATTGACAGCAGTTGCGCCCGGTGCGGCGCCCGGTGCGGCACCCCTTAATTCCCAAAGCGAAGAAGCATATTATCTACAAACGGCAGTTCTTAAACTGTAAAAGTATTATGTCAAAATTTTCAAGCTCGCTCGCTCCGCTCGCTCGCATTTAATCGCTATGCCATTCTCCTGATGTTGCTGCCAGTGATTGACAGCAGTTGCGCCGGTGTGCCCCCCCCCCCCCTCCCACCTTAGTTTCCAAAGCGAAGAATATAGCTACAAACGGCAGTTTTGGGACAGTAAAATGTCAAAATGTTCAATGTAAAAAGATTTCACCGTGGGAGGGGGAAACCCCCCTACCATACCCGCCCCCCCCCCCCCTCCCTCGCTTGCTTCGCTCCCTCACGATCTCATAACCGCTCCCCCTAAGATCAAATCCTGTCTACGCCGGTGATAGGCCCCACTATGTCGTAGGCCTTCGCAGTGATGTCGCACAGGCGGAGCAAGAGCTGAAATACCACGATTTAGTCATTCAATAACATATTGTGAATATTTAATTGTATATATTTTTTTTTAAAGAAAAAAAATTCACCAAAAGTGTTCACCAGATCGCAGAATTTCAGGTCTTAAAATGCAAAATCTTCCTCGTGTGGGAGAGGGATAACACCCCCCCCCCCCCCATACACACCCTCCCCCCCGTTCGGTCGCTCCGCTCCCTCTCACAGATATTTCAAAAACAAACTTATTTTCCGCCGCAAGTCATCTGACAAGCAAAAAAAAAGCAACAACAAGAACAAAAAGTCTTCATATTTTTGCTGCCACTCTCCTCCCACTTTATATTTCATGCAAAAGAGTGGGACATCCGATCCCTGTAAAGTGTGCGTGTGGGGGGGGGGGGGGGAGGGGAGGGAACACAAAGCTTCCCCCCCCCCTCCCCCAAGGCTGCGCCGGTCCGGTTATGGGCTTGTGATTGTGGTGATGGTGACCATCCCCCCCCCCCCCCCCACTCCTCAGTACGGATTTACGCCGTTGGTCTTTGAAGCTGTTCATGAATGTCTTCAGGTGGGAGAAGATGACGAATAGTTGCCCAATGTACATGGTCTTCAACGTTGATATAATCGCTTATGTAGCGGCTGCTTGATTTCACCATTATAGTTCTCTTGCCAACCTCTCCTTGACACTGAATAGCGTAGACGACTTTATTTGTGTCATCTTTGCCGGATAGGCCCACCGTAAAGGAAACGGGCGATATTTTGCTCATCCGTTGTTCAAATCGTCAATCCGATGGACAAATTGTAAAGTTTCCGTTTTAGAGGAGCGTACAGGCACTGTCTACGGACCGAGCAAAACGAACAAACAGCGTACCTCAGGCGATAGTGTACAAGACAGTGGACCTTGCGCAAACGCACGAGAAACGAATATGAACCTCATGTACACAGGATAAAACGCACAAGGAACAAATGGGTAACGCAGAACCATACGTTGCGTTTGATGTGCTGTTCATAGCCGTGCCATGTCTTACAGCAATGGACTTTTCGGGAGGCCTAGCGGGTGAAAACGTGTGTAAAACGACAAAGTACAGTACAGAAACAGGAGAAAACAAACGTACAACTATCGGAGAAGGGTCAGATCGCACTATCCGTTTGTGGAGAGGAAAAAAAAAGCATTGGCATGTACAACATAAAGAGTTTTGGCCGCAATCACGGAAATCATCGGAAGATAAACGTCCATCAAAAGGATAAAAAGGACATGAAACACATTCTAACGAATAATATCAACGGATGTCAAATATCGACGCCTTATCCGGCAAGGGGGGACATGGGCATTAGGTACCTTATCCTTCGAATTAACCAATTTCTGTTTGAGTGTGTGAGCCGGTATGAAGTACATGTAAATGGGAATTCGGTAGCCTGAAAGAATACGTTGGATTTTCTCAAAATGTCCGCTGACGTAGGATACAGAGACACCTATGCTCCGGCGCTGCTCGGTTGGACGTGTTTCCTTGTCCTGGTCACACCTTTCCGGGCAAGCCTTGCGTGCGACTTGCAAAGAACAATTTCTACTACCCGGAGGTCCCCGGAATGAGCCGCACATGACAGTACCTAGCACGTATCTCACCCGTAGTCACCCGGAGGTGTGCACGCAAATCTTTTTACCTGCAACCATGTTAAGGCCCTGTCACACCTTTCCGGGCAAGCTATGCGGGCTTGTTGCGTGTAGAGATTTTCCAGCGTACCGGAAATTTCTGAGCGCGGACAAGGATTTGGGCGAGTCAGTGCATGTGTCTTACTTGCTTGACGCGTTATACTTAGATTCTACTGGCGGGTATACTATGTGACCTTTGTACCAGTCGCGTAGGGGCTGACAACTCAGTGAAGGAATTTATCTGAAGAAATGGCAGAAGTCCTACGGAATGTCATTATCTTGGCTGCATATACGGGGACTTGCGAGGTGCTACCGCTAAGGGCCTCCTACTGGCGTTCTGCGCGGACCTCTCCGGGCGTTCCCGTGACTCACCTCGAAAAAGTTTGGTCATGCTCAAAACTTAGCTGCGGTTAAATCGGACTTGCGTGATCACCTCCGGGCAACTTCAGGCGAGATACGCGCTAGGTACTGTCAAGTGCGGACCAACTGCGCAGAGCTCCGGGTAGCAAATTTATGCTTCCCTGCAAGTCAAGCCGCAAAACTTCCCCAGATACGGTATGACAAGGCCTCGAGCATGCTCAAAACTTGTTCCAAGTGAGTCGTGAGGTTTCGCTCGCAGAGGTACACGCAGAACACCATTGGGAGACCCTTACCGGCAGCACCTCGCAGGCTCCAACGCAGGCACTTCTCAGTACCCATAAGTCACTCGTAACAGAAAACGGATCGGTTTCAAAGCTCTGATGCAGGTCACACGGAATGCTCGCAACTAGAATAATTATGCGTCTAGTAGGTATAAGACACAAGTGCGAAAATTCCAAACATTCTTGTTCGCCCGCGAAAAATCTTCTACATGCTGGAAACTACCTCCTCGCCACAAGCCCGCGTAGCTTGCCCGGAAAGGTGTGACACGGCCTTTACCTCCCGAAGAATGATGTATCTGCTCTTTCTCCTTTGTCTCCTTAGAAGACAAACTGTAGGACGCCCTGGGAAACAGTGTTCTTACCACTCCCAGTTTGTGAATTGGATATTGTGTGAATCAACTGGAGGTATTGGTATGTTTGGGTGACTTTCCTACAGACTCTGAACAATGATGTCCCGGATCGGTATTTCGTCTGCGACGCCTTCCTGCCACCAGATGAGACGAGCTGTTGAAGCGTCAAGGATCGGACGGGAAGTCGTTCCCAGAATTAAAAACAGTAAGTCCAGATGGATTGATTTAATTTTTGCAGCGTTATAAACCTTCATGTATTCATCTTAATATCTATTTTTACGGCTAATGGAGTGCAAGTGTTTAATTCTCTTGATGACGATGAACTTTCTGATTTGTTTAGAATCCCCCTACTGAATTAAGTCAGACTTATAGCTCCCCCCCCCCCGGTTCTAAACTTAAGGATTTTTTTAAATTATATTACAAATTTATCAAAAAGCTCTCTCTATGTGATTAAAAATATTGTCATAATGGGTTTTTTAATAATGATTTGAATGAGACTGAAAATAATAACGTCTCAAGAATTTTTTGAAATATTTTAGTCAGCCTCTTTCTTCCATTAATCTCGAAACCCACACGTGTTGCAAATCATTCCACAATGCACTTAAAAATATTTTCGGTAATTCTCTTCAATTCCAAATTCTCCGATAATCCTATCCGATATGACCGATCACTTCCAAATTATGGCATAATCTCAAGCATTTGGTAAACAAGTCTTTTTCTTTTCTACCAGACGTAGAGCAACACCAGAAAAATTAGCTAGCCTTGGTGCAAGCTTAGATAGTGCTGATTGGTCTAGTGTTTGTGACAACGATGACCTAAACGTTGATAACATTTAGAGATAACAGAGATTTACATGAATATGATAGGCCCTATTCCCAATTAGAAGATAAGTCAGTTAATCATAAAACATCGTCTAAACTTCCATGGATTTCAGGATCCCTCATCTGTACAATAAAAAACAACAACATATATGATTAATTCATAATGAAAAAAATGGAGTAAAAAAAAACATTTTGCATTAAATTAGGTCCACTTTCACATAATATTCAGTAAGTCTTTTTTAAATGTTGCTTTATGATCTAATGAGTATTGCCAAAGTTTTTCCTTGTTTGAAACAAAGAGATAATCTTGATGTAAATCATTATAGACCAACCAATGTCTTTACTTTATCTCTATCTGAAATTTTAGAAGAAATTGATATTCTCAAGAACGATATTTTTTTTTCACTCGTCACAATTTTTAAAAAACTTCTCAATTTGGGTTTAGTCAGAAACACAGCATCATTCACTTAAGTTAGTTAATACAGCCGCACATACGCTAGATGATCAGTTTATGTTATTAGTATCTTCCTGGGCTTCTCCACGGCTATCGATAAATCATAAATATTACTGCACAAATTCTCTCATTGTGGCACACGAGGAAGGCCTTGGAGTGGATCAGGAGTTACCTGCAGAACATCTAAAGTCTTGAATTCATTAATGGTGTCCAACAGGATAATTCATTAGGACTTTATTCATATTGTTTATATCAATGACTTTTGCAGATAAACTTACTTACTCTCATTTATACTCTTTGCTGATGATTTAAATATTTTTACCACCAAAACCCAGTTACTCTCGTGCTCGCCGTCAGTTCCTTTATTATTGAAAAAGTTACTCAGTGGATAAGAGCTAATAATTCACTACTCAATCTTTAGAAAACTAAGTATATGCTTTCTAGCAATTCCATAGAAGCTTTACGCACAGACATTATTCTTAACAGCACCCAACTAGAGCATGTATCGCTGATGAAAATTTTCGGTATCAAAGTTGACTTGAATAGAATACCTTATCTTGATTACGAAAAGCATGGGGTAGTGCCCATCAAACTTTGTGAGATAAACTGTTGTTATTACAAAAATGAGGCACTCCGTATTATTTGTGGAGTCTCGCCACATTCCCATTCAGATCCACTATATACTGAATATGAGGTCTTGAAAAATACAGATTTTTTTTTTCATCTGGGTCAGTTTATGTTTAAATATAACACACATTCACTTTCCGTATTTTTTTTCAATGTTTTCACAAAGCCAGCTTTTTTTTTTCAAAATTATCCTCCTAGGCGGGGTGATGAATTCAATTTACCCCTTTATGATAATTATTGGCTAAGAACAAGTTTATATACACCGGCTCAAGATTTTGAAATTCAGTAAGCTGCGAAAAAAAAAAACCCATCGTCATGTTGTTTTATGAGCAAAATGAAATGTTTTTGGTTAAATTAAGATATTCATTTTCAGTAACTAGGTCACATCAACCTTAAGGTTCATTATCATCATCATTCAATACATCAAATCATTGAGCAGTGAAATACGCCATCTTATTTGCACAATCCCTGCTCAGGTGCGAGCAGCCACCAGCTGTCCGAAACACCTCGAAGCATAACTTTGTACTTTACCGGTATGCACACATTATCTTTATTTGTTAACTATGTGATTTTATTTTTTACACAATGGAATGTATGCCTATGATATAATCCCTGATTTCTTCAATGTTATGTTTTGTTGGAAAGAG
Source organism: Diadema antillarum (assembly GCF_040938485.1). Classification (NCBI taxonomy): domain Eukaryota; kingdom Metazoa; phylum Echinodermata; class Echinoidea; order Diadematoida; family Diadematidae; genus Diadema; species Diadema antillarum. The sequence goes on from NW_027271335.1 coordinate 403,987, forward strand.
AATAAAATATGATGAATTAAACACTTAGTCAGGGTGAAACCTGCAGTCAAGATAACTTGAGAACGGATGAACAAGTTTTTACAAATTTGCAGGATGTGTTTATAATGAGGTAAGAAGAAACTAATGAATTTGGGGGTCACTAGGTCAAAGGTCATAGGGATCATAAAGTTCAGGAAATAGGAATAATCTCCCAATCAGTTAACAGATAATCAGATTTTCACCACACTTGCAGGGTGTTTTTATAATGAGGAAGAAAGAAACGATGTAATTTGGGCGGCTAGAGGTCAAAGGTCAAAGGTGATAAGGGTCATAGAATACATAAAATATCCTTAATTTCCCAATGAATAAAAGACGGATGATCATGTGATATGCAGTGCACGCTCTGCTTGCCTTCTCATTGAGTCGGTTCGATGCTCTCGTAGAGTAAAGACGTATGTCTTAGCCAGCTCTTGGACTACACAGTTATGCGTGGAATACACACTTGACCCTAAGTGAAATTTCAAGTCATGAGTTTTGGAAAAAGTGGCTACAACCTCCGATATCAACCTGACACCAGAAAACTCAACAGGAAACCTTCAAACTCGAGTACAATGTCACTGAATTCTGCATCGACTTCAAGTGGAAAGCCTCCGCGGCACCCATCTTCCTCCACCACTTCGCGGGAATCCGAGCACGTGATAAGCCCCGGACAATTGACCCCGCCAAATGCTGACCGATCTACGTCTACCTACATGGCGGGTATTGCGGAGCTAAAAGACATGTTCACCGGACTTTCAACTCAGGTAACAACCAAGCTTGATTACGTTATTACAGAACTGAACACCATCAAGAAAGAGCTAGCCGCAACTAAGAAAACTGTAACAGATTTGGAGACCAGTGTAACGTTCGCAACTGATAATAGCGGAGGTTGAAAACAAGGCCATTCCTGAAATCTACGAGAAAATTAAGAAAGAAAAGGAGGAACTGGACACCAAATTAACTCTCCTGGAGATTCATGAAAGAAAACAAAACCTTCTTGTATATGGAGTACCCGAAAATAGGAATGAAAACATTTTCGCTGTAGTTCAGGATCTGCTCTGTCATTTTCTGAATTTTCCACAAGAGGAGGCAGCAAAAATTCAGATAGCAAACGCTCACAGGCTACCGGCGTCATTCAAACGACGAGGACCACAGTCGGCTGGTGCACGCGAAAACGTGCCCGATCCAATCATCATTCGTTTCGTCAAAATGACCGACCGTGACCGCCTCCTCAATGCCTTCGAAAGCCGTCCCCGACAAGCCAACATAACTCATAGTGAAGGCCGTATACCAGCTGAACTGTCAATCCCTAAACCCACGACTTCCACCGCACCCAGTGCTGATACCGGCGCTCAATCCAACGAGGCCATGGACTCCACCGACGAATCGACGACCCTAGGTGCCCAAAACGATGTTCCTGGAGCCTCTCAGCCATCCTGGCGGACCGTTGTCATGACCAACCTCGCGGTACGCGACTTCGCCCGAGTCACCATTCGGACCGATCTTCCGCCGGCTCTTAAGAGGGAGAGGGGTCATCTGGCATCCATTGCTTATAAACTACGCCGGGATCAAAAAGTTGCTACAAGACTCCGATTAGTCGGGGCAAAGATGACACTCCAAACCAGAGAATTCAGCAGAGATGGAAATCAGCGTGCGCCATGGACCACCTGGACAGATTCAGAATAGGAAACTCATTCATCACCACTAGACGAGCTTTAGGCAAGTTAATAATTATTCTTTAGAATTCAGTAAGGTAACAGAAATGGTACGTTTTCAATTATGCATGTTATTTTCATACATACCAGTATATACCTCCACCTCAGTACGAAATTTCATAAGATGGCGATAGTAGATTGGACATTATTTGTCCTTATCATAAGAGATAACCGGTGTTTAAATTTTGTAATATGATGTTTAATAATAGGACAGTAGGATGTTTTAAAACATTCATCAGTATCATGTTACGATGTAACTTGTGTGTGAATGTGTTGGTGTAGAGTTTGCCCGTTTTCAAGGGCAAATTCAGCCTTAATTCATACCTAGCATAAAGCAGTTGCCTGAGAGTTTGCCTATGAAAATCACACAAAGAAACTGCACACAAAATTTGCCCACAGAAAATAAATAGGTAACTTCTTTTTTCTTTTTCCTGTTAGAATTATCATTTTCAAGTGTGAGCTTAGACTCGAGTTCAATCTATACGCTCACTTGCTATACAGCTCATCTGATTGATATACCCGTGTTGTTTTTCATTCAAACTGACCGAGCCGCAAGATATTTTCCCGTACTCAATTGAGTCTCTTTTATTCCTTTTTTTCTTTCTTCATCCCTTCACCTGTATGTGAAACATTATGGTGTTATACTGTGTAAATCCCTCGTGAAGTCAGTCAGCCTTTCTCCATGGATTTAATCACCCATGACCGTGTTTGCACTGTGTTCACAAATCTGTTTACAATGCTACATTGTGACACCCAAGTGTAATATACACATGTGGTGACTGGGTACGTCACACATACCAGTGGAAGGACTGTAGTAGGATATTTTAAAACATTCAATCAGTACCACGTTGTGACCGTGTGTGTGTTGGCGAATGGTTTGCCCACTTTTCATGGGCATAAACCCGGCGCTAATACATACATTAAAGTAAAGCATTCATCAATATTATGATAATGGGCTTGCCCATGAAGACGGGCAAAGCAGCTGCACACAGAGTTTGCCCATGGGAAATAAGTATATAACTCTTTTCTTTCCCCTTCCTGCTAAAACATCATTTACAAACGTGTGCTCAGATTAGACTTCAAACTACGCTTACATATAGTTGCTAAGAAGAAGCTCATTGGATTAATATACCTGTGTTGTTGCTCTGTCAAACTGAACGAGCCACTCTCAATATTGCAAGTTATGAAGTCTCTATTTTTTTTTCTTTTCATTGATTAACACACGTCGAGATTAATTTCCTTTCTAGATGTGTATTTACAAGAGATAATCGGTATTCAAAATTTGTAACATGATCCTATTACTAGGATAAACAAAGTAACATGATCCTATTACTAGGATAAACAAAGTAGGATACTTTAAAACATTCAATCAGTATCATGTTACGTTGTAACTGGTGTGTGTTTTGGCACAGATTTTTGCCTATTTTTCATGATCAAAGTCAGCGTTTAAACATTCACAACAAAAGCAGTTACCTGCATATGATAAAGAAATCGCCCATGAAAACGGGCTAAGCAGCTGCACACAGAATTTGCCCACAGAAAACAAGTATGTAACTCCTTTTTTCTTTTCCTGTTTGGATATCATATTCAGGTGTGTGCTTAGACTCGAGTTCAAACTACGCTCTGACCGAGCCGCTCTCAATATCGCAAGTCATTTCCCCATACTCAATTAAGTTCTTTTCCTTTTTTTTCATACCTTCACCTGTATGTGAAACATTATGGTTGTTATACTGTATAAATTCCTCGTGATGTCAGTCAGCCTTTATCCATGGATTGAATTGCCCATGACCGTGTTTGCACTGTGTACACAAAACTGTTTATGCTACATTGTGACACCCAAGTGTAATATACACATGTGGTGACTGGGTACGTCACACATACCAGTGGAAGGCTTCATCAACTCAGTACGAAATTTCATGGATGCTAATGGTAGATTGGATATCGTTTCGACTGATTACAAGAGATAACCGGTATTTTAAAAAAATATTCAACATAATGCTGTTAAAAGGATAGTAGGATATTTTAAAACATTCAATCAGTACTATGTTGTATCAACATTATGATAATGGGCTTGCCCATATAAACGGGCAAAGTAGCTGCACACAGAGTTTGCCCACGGGAAATAAGTATATAACTTTTTTCTTTCTCTTTCCTGCTAGAATATCATTTACAAACGTGTGCTTAGATTAGACTTCAAACCACGCTCATTTGCTATTAAAGACGAAGCTCATTTGATTGATATACATGTGTTGTTGTTCTGTCAAACTGAACGAGCCTCTCTCAATATTGCAAGTTATGAAGTCTCTAGTTTTTTTTTCTTTTCATTTGATTAACTCACGTCGAGATTAATTTCCTTTTCTGATGTGTACTTACAAGAGATAATCGGTATTCTAAATTTGTAACATGATCCTATCATCAGGATAGTCATGATAGTAGGATATTTTAAAACATTCAATCAGTATCATGTTACGTTGTAACTGGTGTGTGTTTTGGCACAGATTTTTGCCTACTGTTCATGATCAAAGTCAGCGCTTAAACATTCACAACAAAAAGCAATTACCTGCATATACACAGAGTTTGCCCATGAAAACGGGCAAGGCAGCTGCACACAGAGTTTGCCCACGGAAAACAAGTATGTAACTCCTTTTTTTTTTCTTTTCCTGTTTGGATATCATTTTCAGGTGTGTGCTTAGACTCGAGTTCAAACTACGCTCTGACCGAGCCGCTCTCAATATCGCAAGTTATTTCCCCATACTCAATTAAGTTCTCTTCTTTTTTTCATACCTTCACCTGTATGTAAAACATTATGGTGTTATACTGTGTAAATTCCTCGTGATGTCAGTCAGCCTTTCTCCATGGATTGAATTGCTCATGACTGTGTTTGCACTGTGTACACAAAACTGTTTATGCTACATTGTGACACCCAAGGTAGTGTAATACACATGTGGTGACTGTGCACGTCACACATACTGGTGGAACGCTTCATCACCTCAGTACGTAATTTCATGGATGTTAATGGTAGATTGGTTATTGTTTCTACTGATTACAAGAGATAACCGGTACTTGAAAAAAAAAGAAAAAAAAAAGAATTGTAATATGATGCTATTATGCTAAGATAAAGCTTATTTTGATTTATATTCCTGTGTTGCTGTTCATTCAAACTTAACGAGCCACTCTCAATATTGCAAAGTTACGAAGAATATATATTTTTTTTCCTTTTCATTTGATTTTCTCACGTTGAGACTAATTTCTTCTCAGACGTGTTATGAATGTACGACCGCTCTGTATTAAGGTTGACTTATCAATGATTTATTATGATAGTCTGCCAAGTAGGATGATTTAAAACATACGTGTTTATACGGTGCACACAGAGCTGCATATTATGGTACTTGTGACACCTAGGTGTAATACATAGGTAATGATTGTGTTCTATTGTTTCATTAATGCAGTCCGAAGCGTGGCGCCTCCCTGTCACGTGGTTGTTTGTTGGCGCCTTTATTGAGGTACTGCTTGGCGGTCTCCTGCCTCATCGGCGGGGCGTGGCAGAGGGCACCATGCTGGTGGTTACTGACCTACGTTTCCCTATACAATTAACTCACCTTTTTCTCATTCCTTCATCTGCGCGTTTATACTGTGTACACAAAGCTGAATATGCTATATTTGTGACACCCAAGTGTAATACACAGGTGATGATTGCGTTCTATTGTTTCATTGTACATTGCAGTCCGAAGCATGGCGCCTCCTCGTCACGTGGTTGTTTGTTGGCGCCTTCATTGAGGTACTGCTTGGCGATCCCTTGCCTCATCGGCGGGGCGTGGCAGGGGGCGCCATGCTGGTGGTTATTGACCGTTCGCGCTGTGACCATACAATGGTGGGCATTCACCCATTCGCATTCAACCAGTGTTGTATCTATGTCATCCCATGTACATAAATTTGTGAATGTAAATCATTCAATTCAAGATGTCTGCATCTGGTATAGGAGAGGGGTTTTATTTTTTTCCTCTTTTTTTTTTCTATCACTCTCTGAAAATGGTTAATGTAATACTCATAAATGTCAAGGGACATTTTACCTAGTTTTTTTTTTCTTTTTCCTTCTGTAACCTGATTTCTTAACTGGTGTATTCTAATTCCTATTATATAGTAGAGCAAGGCTGAAGACGCTCTTTGATAATTGTTGATACGTTATTCTGTAATATATGTGGTACCTCGTGTATGGGATTAATGTTACATTGACTCTGTTTCCAACTAAGATGTAGCATTTTCTTTCTTTTTAGTCTCGTACATCACAGACATTCTAGATGTCAAAATCCCCTGTGCTGCACTCGACAGGTGCCCTCGTGGACACAAGCAATGGCAATCACGCTCACCCTGTACTACACAATCCAATAGACACTGCATTCAATTCAATTACTGATGATGATTTTTTCGATACGGTAGGACCTTCTTTGGCAGAAAGAGAAGTAAATATTGATCAAAATAATATGTTTTTCGATAATTGTGTTTCAGATAGTTTTAATACATCGTCGAAAGAATTTCATTATGACTTTGATATAGAAAACCAATTGCAAAGCCCATCTTCGGAATATCTTACTCTCAACCAGTTTAATAATGTTGTCAAGGAATATGATCACACCATTTTTTCACTCATACATCTTAATATTAGGAGTATCAATAAACATTTTGAGGAACTGAGGTTACTTTTAGATGATCCCATCAGGAAAAAATTTTCGATAATAGGTTTAACCGAAACCTGGCTTTCCAATGATTTAAGTCTTCCTTTCGCCCTCGACGGATATGATTTTGTAGTTAATAACAGGCAAATTAGGGCGGGTGGGGGCGTTGCTTTATATGTTTCACAAAAGTATGATTATATAGTTCGTGAAGAGCTCAACTGTATGACTGAAGTTATTGAATCTCTTTTCATTGAAATTACAGTCCCTGGCAGTAGAAATATAATCATAGGTGTAATGTATAGACCACCCAGTGCGAATATGAAATCATTTTTGGAATATTTTGTGAATCTAATGAAGGATCCAGTTTTTATTCATAAAAAATGTTTCATAATGGGAGATTTTAATATAGATTTACTGAAACAAAATACAATCTCACAAGATTTTATGGAAATATTTCTATCTGCTTCTTTCTTACCTTTGATATCTAAGCCCACGCGTATAGTTAATGAATCCGCCTCCCTTATTGATAATATTTTTTCTAATATTCTGCCGTCTCCTGATTCTCTTATATTACTTTCAGATATTACAGATCACTTCCCCATTTCGACTAGTTTCTTTTTAAATGATATCATTGATAATAAATCTAGTTCTTTATTTAGACGAAGAATTACACATGAAAATGTAGCCAGTCTGGGTGCTAGTTTAGACAGGACAGACTGGTCGTCTATTTTTGACTCAAATGATGTGAATTTGTCATTTGAATATTTTATGCATATTTTTACTCAACTCTTGGACATTCATATTCCAAAACGAAGAGAAAAGTCATCCAATTATAAAAAGGTACCCAGGTTACCTTGGATTTCTAAATCACTTTTGCGTTCAATAAATAGAAAGAATAATTTATATTACAAATTTAAAATGAAACCTACTGAGCAATCAAAACTGAAATATACTAGTTATAAAAATACTTTGACGAAAATTATACGTATTGAAAAGAAAAAATATTATACTAAGCAGTTACAATTTTATAAGCATGATATGCAAAATACATGGAAAGTTTTAAAGCAAGCAATGAATATATCAAATAACAAGTCGAATATTACCAAAATTAGATCTGATGATAAAATTCATGAAGATCCTCATTATATTTGTAATATTCTAAATAATCATTTTTCTTCCATTGGGGAAAATCTTGCAAGCAAAATTCCATCTTCAAATAAACATTTTTCTGAATTTTTAGGTCCACCAAATTTAAACTCAATATTTTTTAGTCCAACATATAGTCAGGAGATAATCAATATTGTTTCTGATTTTCGTTCCAAAAAAAGTGCTGGGCACGATGACATCAGTAATTTTTTGCTGAAGGGGGTAATATCTTCAATTGCGGATCCTTTATCTCATATATTCAATTTATCTCTTTTTTATGGTATTGTTCCTGAAAGTATGAAAATAGCAAAAGTCATCCCTTTGTTTAAAAAAGGTGACAAATTAGATGTTAATAATTATAGACCAATTTCTTTGTTATGTACATTGTCCAAAATTCTTGAAAAAATTGTTTACAAAAGAACTCTTACTTTTTTGAAATTCAATAATATACTCTCAAATACTCAGTTTGGTTTTAGAGAAAAACATAGCACCTCACATGCATTATTAAGTTTTGTTGAAAAAGTAGCACATGCTATCGACAAATCTTCACATCTCATAGGTTTGTTCCTGGACTTCTCCAAGGCCTTTGACACCATTAATCATGATATTTTACTTAATAAACTACAACATTACGGAGTCCGTGGGAAGGCCTTGGAGTGGTTCAGGAGCTACCTCTCGAACAGGAAGCAATATGTCTCTTTAAATGGTTGCAATTCACAAATGTTAAATGTTAAATGTGGGGTCCCACAGGGAAGTTTATTAGGTCCGCTTCTGTTTCTTATTTATATGAATGATTTCTGTAAATCATCAGATATTCTTTCTTTCATTCTCTTTGCGGATGATTCAAATTTGTTTTTTTCGCATAATAATCCTTTTACCCTAGTAAAGACATTAAATTTTGAATTAGAAAAAGTTGCTCAATGGATAAAAGCTAATAAATTATCTCTCAATCTCCAAAAAACAAAATATATGCTTTTCAGCAACTCCATTGAGGCACTACCTGCTGATATTATTTTTGATGGCACACCACTGGAAAATGTTTCTTATATCAAATTTCTGGGAATAACAGTTGATAATAAGCTTTCATGGAAATTTCATATTGATAGTATATGTAAGATTATTTCTCGAAACATCGGTATAATCAACAAGATTAAATTTTGTCTTCCTTTGTCGTCCCTGCTTACATTATATTCATCCCTCATATTGCCTTATTTAAATTACGGTATTCTTGTATGGGGAAATACATATCAAACTCTTTTGGATAAATTACTTCTGCTACAAAAGAAGTCACTGCGTATTATATGTCACACTGCATATTTGTCTCATACTGATCCGTTATTTTTTGAAAATAAAATATTTAAAATTAAAGATTTGTATTTGTTTAATTTAGGACAATTTATGTATAATTACAATAAAAATAATCTTCCATATATATTTGAATCAATGTTTTCAAAAAATCAATCTGTTCATAATTATCCTACAAGGCAATCCAACGAATTTCATTTACCATTTTTTAGGACTTTGCTGGCTCAGCAAACCTTCATCTACGAGGGGCCTAAGTATTGGAACTCACTTCCCAACGACATAATAACAGCACAAACTTTGAATTCTTTTAAGAATAAATTAAAATTCTTTCTGTTGAAATCTTACGATATACAACCAAATTAGCTTCGGTTTCATTCTCTCAATCAAGTCGTTTGTTTGTTTGTTTGTTTGTTTGTTTTTACAAGTATTAAGATATCACACAGAAATCATCTTTTAAGGAAAACAATCTGTCCAACATAAGTTTACCTCAGATATTTATTTTATTGTACCAGTAACAGTGAGTCTATTCTCTTTCTCTTTTTTCTTATATCCGTTCCTATGTATTCATACCGGCATATGCACCCAATCAATCGCAATTTCAAACCAGGGAGCGTTGTATTGTTTTGTTATTGCATTTTAATCATGAAGTACAGTATGCTTGTGTCCACGATGGCGCGTGTTGTACCATAGTCTTATTTCCCCCTTTTTTGGTTCTTTTTTTTTCTTCTTCTTTTTTTCCCCTTCCTAAGTTAATTTCATGTCAGTTGACATTGGTTTCTTTGACCTTGTGTACGTATTTTTTGAGGGTCCCATACCCTACAAGCTTTGCTTTTTAAGTGGGACCCTCCATTTCCATTCTAGTCTTTGTATTAGGTATATACCTTAGAAACGAAATTCTGTTGTTACTCGTGACCATTTGTACGTTTTCTTTGAAATTGTTATAAATTTGTTCTGTAAATGTATTGTATATATTTTTTCTGTTTATTCAATGGAAATGGAAATAAAATTGAAAAAAATTGAAAAATATAGGTAACGAATCACACTATATTTTTGTTTGCTCTTATTTTCAAAGGGAGACACATTTTGTATCTGTCTAAAGAGTAATATATACGATAAAATTTTCAAGTGCTTTCAACGTGAAAGGAATTATGTATACTACCTGCTACGTACAAGCACTTCTCGGAGGAAGAATTTATAGCATATGTGTACAACGGTGAAAATCATTCAGTTTGAGCTAAGGTAGTGAGAACCGGTGGTAAGTCTTATGGCACGTTTTTTTATAATAAAGATGTTGAGTTTATTTTTATTATTATTGGCTCAGAATACATTTATATACACAGGCCCTAGATTCTGGAATTCATTAAGTAGCGAAATAAAAAATTCTCCTTCTTTGTATCCCTTTAAGCGTAAGTTCAAATCCTTTCTGTTAAACCCTCTCTGATGTTCGTTTTTATTAATCAAGTTCCAGCAACCACAGGGTTTATCATCCAACCATCAATCAATTGATTTCTGAATTCATTAATTTATGAAATAGCCATTATAATTTCTACACAGCTGTATGCAACCACCGGCTGTTTAAAGAATTTCTTCAATTCCCTCTTCAATTCTCTCTTTCATTTCTTTGATCAGCGTGTAGACATTCTCTTTCTTTCTTCCTTCCTTCCTTTCATTTACCACCTTTCTGTCTAGTCGTGTCATGTTATTGTGTGTCTCCCGTTTGTTTCCGTCTTGTGTAAATCATACTTGTGTCCAGCATATATAAATAAGTATTTAGTTAGAGTTTCTTGAGTGGTTCACAATCTACAAGCTTGCTTTTTAGTGGACCTCTCAGTTCTCCTTTTTTTTTCAACTGAAACAAAGTCTTGTATTATTTTGCGTATACATATGTTACTTTATTATTGTATCATTTGATATCATTTGTAAGTTGTGTGTATACGATTGTGATAATAACCTAATTCATACTGTGTTGTGTTTTGTTGGAAAAAGGAGAATGAAATAAAATGAAATGAAATGAAATATGAATGCATTAACAGATTTTACAGTGTGCTTTTTATATTCCTTCTTAAAACTAAAAGGATCCCTATAGGGGCCTATCCTTCTTAATAGTATTGAATGAACCCTGTGAATATGATCAGACTATAATAGTGTGAATCAGTGGTTGTTCCAAAAACCCTAACACAAAACTCTTTGTTCAGATTGTTTACCATCCATTTGGATAACGATGTTATGTAATGGTGCATGAATATTTCTTTTAAGAATGTAATTCGTCTATCAATATTTATTGGCAGTTTGCTACATTTATATCATTTTGAAACTTTAAATGATCGAAATTGATTATTGTAGTTAGTATATTCAAGATTTTATGGCGTAAGAGAGATAGTTTACTCGTATCATTTGCAAACAAATGAAATTGAGCAACTGAGATTGATATAACAGAATATATGTATGTACAAATAAAGGTCCTAGAATCTATTGTTCCGGAACATCGCATTGCATAGTATGTATTAGTGGATTCAGTGACAGATAGATATATTGAGTTTGGCCTTGGATATCTCATTCTTAAATTTTGAACAATAACATTTCATAGTCCATGGTATCACAAGAGATGCCCAGATCCATGAAAATAAAAAAGAATAAAAAAATGTCAAATTATTCAATGAAGGCATAATCAGATAAGTGTCTTTTTTTCTTGAATCAAGCTGGTCAGGGACTAATTAACATTCATTCATTTCATTTCATTTCTAACTTAAGAAAGTATAAGTAAAGCATTATGTTTGTTAACACGTATCCAAAAGATTCTCGTTTTTTCATGAGAAGGGAAAATATAGTGTGATGAAAGAAACTTTTGCGGGAAATGGGACCAATAATACATTATTCAAAAACCCATGAAGTGTTGTATGCATTTTTTTCCCAGGACTTTGGATAAGGCGGGAAGTGCAGAGAAATAGGACGATGATTTTTCATTTTTGACAGATTGGTAATTTGACAAAGAACCCGTCCCCCTTAGAATTTTACAATAAATCACGGTAAATAACGCTTATGATCAGTGATAATGATGATAAGAAATAACATAACAATAGCAGTAGTAACAATAACAATGATTATCACTCATTTTCTGTTGTCATTATTATCATCATTAAAATTATCATCATACATTTCATACATATCGTTGGCAGCTTTGATATAGTCAGAAAGTTAGAATCATTCTTTGGCTGCTATTAGCAGATAAGAGTAAACGTCGCTTATATTGTACGATTATGTGTCCTGCTCCGAGTTCTAGGATATCCCTAAACATGGAATCATATAGTAATGGAGCGAAAGTTTGATATACTACGAGTCATGGATACGAGATGCTCACTTTTGCAAGTTCTGTAGTCTTCAAAAGGTGAGGTATTCCTCAAACATCAAAATAGAAGTACGAGTATCACTAAAGGTGATAATATACCCCCTCTTCCGCAGCCATATAGCTATGAAAAAGAATTGAACCTAGGTTTGAAACCTAGGTTTGATAAAAGGATGTGTGTCTGTCTGTCTGTCTGTCTGTCTGTAAACATATGTGTAGTACCTTGTGAGTACCTGGTGAGTTTGACTGCTTTACAATTGTGGAAGTAGTTCACTCCACACAATCTGAAGAAAATATGCAGTGATCAGCAGCATGTCAGGTACAAACACAAAGAGTGTCTTGCATAACTACACCTAAGATCATTATAGGCCCTACGTACTGAATTCTGAATAAATTGCTTTAACAATGTGAAAGTAGTTGACTCAACAAGGTTTTGGGGAAATTGTGGTTGCCATGGCAACGCTCTCTCCGACAAACACAAAAACATGTCTTGCACATTTACACCTCATTGTCATTATGTACACCAAATTTGAGTTCAATTGCTTCAAAATTGTAGAAGTAGTTCACATCACAAGATTTTCAAGTAAATAATTATAACCATGCATGCCACGCCTTGTCGGGTAGAAACACAATTGCTTCTTGCATAAGTACACCTATAGATCATTATACATACCAAATTTGAAATAAATTGCTTATATACTGTGGAAGTAGTTCACTCCACAAGGTTTTTAGAAAAGCGTGGTTACCACGGCAACGCTTTCTCCTAAAAGCATAAAAAACGTGTCTTACACCTCCATGTTATCATGCACACCAAATTTGAGTTCAATTGCTTCAAAATAGTGGAAGTAGTTAACTCCACAAGATTTTCAAGAAAATATGCAGTTACCATGGCAACGCCTTGTCCGGTACAAACACAAAGTGTGTCTTGCCTAAGTACACCTATAGATCATTATACGTACCAAATTTGAAATAAATTGCTCAAAGCTGTGGAAGTAGTTCACTCCACAAGGTTTTTGGAAAATTGTGGTTACCATGGTAACGCTTTCTCCGATAAACATAAGGAAACACGTCTTGCACATCTACGCCTCAATGTTATCACGTACACCAAATTTGAGTTCAATTGCTTCATAATTATGGAAGTACTTTACTCCACAAGATTAAAAAAAAAAATATGCCGTTATTTACATACCATGTCAACGCCTTGTCGGGTACAAACACAAAGTGTGTCCTGCATACATCATTATACATATCAAATTTGAAATAAATTGCTCAAATACTGTGGAAGTAGTTCACTCTACAAGGTATTGGAACAATTGTGGTTACCATGCCATCGCTTTCTCCATTTCATGCACATCTACACCTCAATGTCATCATGTAACTAAAGTTACTCGTCAAAATTGCTTCAAAACTGTAAAAGGAGTTCGCGACGCAAGATTTGCAACGGACCGCCCGACCGTCCGACTGACCGCCCGACCGACTAAATGCTGATTTCTATACCCCCTTACACACTTCGTGTATGCGGGTGTATAACAGAGGTAGGACTCACTGTAGATATAACCCCATCGAAACCATTTGCTTTGTGGGGATTAAAATCGTACAGTAATTTATTTATTTATTCAGTCGTTAAGTTCCCACACAAGTTGATTTGTAACATTCATCTACAGATCAGTACTGTAGTCAATTGCGGGTGAAGACGCTGTGGCATCTTGCGATATAGTGGAACAGAAAGCATGTGGATTGTAAAATAAATGGTGTCACATACCGACTTTTGAGGGACGCCGATGAAATTTGTGGCCGTCAATTATTGCTTCCCATTAATTTTTGCACTATTACACAAGTGGTCCAATCATATAAGAGATTCAAGATATTTCAATGATCTCCTATTCAAAAGACGTAATGTGTGAATCTCCTGGTCTGTGGTTTCAAAGGTAACTGACAAGTTTGATCAAAAAGTATATAGTATATATATAGTATATAGTATATATATAGCTTAACAGAGCAACATAATATATGTACACGTATATAATATGTTGTTTAATCGTGACTGTATTCAAGTTGAAGGCAATGTGACAAGAACATACCTATATACAAAAAAGAGGTTCACCGTTTCAACAAAAACGAATGGCAGGTTTGTTTCTTCGTTTGTTTGGTTGTTTGTTTGTTTTTCATTTCCCTCAGAGGAAGATGGCTGAATAGCCCATATTCAGCAGATTTTATGCCCTATGCGAGTTACAGAGTGTTTTGCCTCTTTTATACTAGAGGGAACAATATAGGCTAAAGCAGGTATTTGAAATACCAAAAAAAAATGCTGAAGTTCACATTACCACAACACAAAGTGCATAATCATCATATTATATAATGGTCACAAACTATCAAATACTAATGAATCAATCAAATATCAATAATATCACTGCATTACAATGGCAAGGGTGATAAACATTTCCGCAGTATTTGTACAGTAATTTTCGTTTAAAAAGTGATGATGAAATGATACAAACATAATCTAAACCTATCAGCGTCAGCATACGGAAGTAATAGTCCTGTCGAGACTTCCGGTCGTTCGGTCGTTTATGCTCATCATCATCATCATCATCTCATCTCTTAACTATCTTAAATTTTCATTGGACACTATGCCCCATACCCCCCCCCCCCACACACACACACCAGCAATGATGAGCAATCTTTACAAGTATATCATAAACCATTTTCAGAATATAACAGAAGATAAACACAAAATTCTACATTACTCGATTGACCCACAACCCATGATCCACTCTTTCTCCATAAAATCACTAAATTACAATACACACTATATCCAGTTCAAACGCATTGAATATTTATCTAAAACATTTCAAATAGTAGAGCAGATAAGCCCTCAAAATCACGTGAATTGTGCAAAATTTGACTAAAGCATGAAACTTTCACCAGTGTTAGTACATACCATAAGATTTATTCTAAGATCGGGAGGTAAGTCTGATTTGACCTCTGATGACCTCCAGAGGTCAATGTACTTTAGATATCAGAAAATCGATGTTTTTAGACATTTGCGAATGATATATGTGGTTATGTTGCACTAAACATGCATTTATACCACAGAGAAATCATTTCCAGATTCAACAGAGCACTGACAGGTTTTTACCTTTGACCTCTGATGACCTCCAGAGGTCAATGAACTTTAAATATCAAAATATCGATGTTTTTAGACATTTGTGAATGATATATGTGGTTATGATTCACTAAACATGCATCTATACTTCAGGGAAACCATTTTCTGATTCCACAGAGCATTGACAGGTTTCTACCTTTGACCTCTGATGACCTTGAGAGGTCAATGACCTCAGAATATCAGAATACTAAAGTATGACATCATTGGTGTCAAACATGGTAAAGATGTACAAAACAAGCATATCTGTGTACAATGACATCGTCTTCATATTCCAAGGCACACAGACAAGTTTCTGCCTTTGACCTCTGATGATCTCGAGAGGTCAATGACCTCAAAATATGAGAATAGTTTGGCATCATCAATGGTAAACATGATGATGTTCTAGAGAGCACTCGTAGGCCCTGCTTATTAACGAGCCATTACCGTTCACCTATGAAAATCACACAAGGTCAAATACCTCGAATGAAATGTGAGGATGTTAATATTGATATTGCGATAGTTAATAGTTAATAATTGTTTATAATGTAGGGCTTTACAAACCATGCATTTCTGTTACCAAAAAAGTGGCTACTCATTCCGCAGAACTTTTCAGGTAATTATCTAAGTCAGGTATGTGCACAGAGCAAGGGGTGTCGATCTGTTTTCACGTGGGGGGGGGGACTTGGAAAATATGTAAAAGCATATTAAAGTTCATGGTGCAAAGGAATAAAGCGGAGGGGGAGGGGAGGATGTGGGTGGGGGATTGGATTTTTGCAGGTTTAGACCTGAAATCAGTGATTCAGTGTAGCTCTTGTTTAATGTGTGCGTCATCACTTATACGGAAGTTGATGGGGTGTGGGCGCATCTCACCTACCCTCCTCCCAAAGACGAATTTTTTTTTTGTTTTTTTTTTAAAGAATCTGATGCATACGTTTTGGGGAATATTTAGAAAATTATGGATCACCAAGGTGTACCAAGTCTATATGGATGGGAACCCAGCAAGCGCAGCGTTGGCGAGGGTAGGGTATTCCACTCCCATTCGAGAGAGCTCTTGTATTTTGAGAAATGAGATTCAACGACCTGGCACACAGGCACTTTTGAAGGAATACCTCGAAATTTGTATCAAAAAGGTGTAGTAAATCAGCCATCTATGGAGGGAGACCAATCGACAGAAGGATGTGGGTGGAGGTATCCCCCTCCCACATTATGGAGCTTTTGCATTCTTTTGTTTGCAATTCAATGATCTCGTGCCACTCTTGGTGTTGAACTACCATTTTGAAAAAAAAAAAAGTCCATACCCAAATGTGTAGCCATAATCAATGCATGGAGGAGAGGTTGATACAGCGAGAGGAGGGTATGAAAGGGGCTGTCCCCCAATCCTTCCCATGCGAGGGAGCCTTTGCAGTAAGAATAGAAATGTTAAAAAAAAAAAAAAATTAGTATACTCATTTATGATGGAATATTTGGGAAATTATCAGTAAAAGGAGTGTACCAAATCTAAGGGTAGAAACCGAGGAGGGATTGTTAATTGAAAGATACACTACCCCCTCCAACAAGAGGGATTTTCTTTGATATGTCGGAACTGAAATTAAAGATCTAGTTCATACTTTGTGATGATATAGAACAAAAATGGGACAAAAGCACTGAGCGTATATGGAAGGGGACATAACGAAAGATAGTGTGGGGGAGGGGGTATAAATGCAAAGGAGATTCTGCCTTTTAATCTGGTGCATACTATAGCTGAAATGTTCAGTGACAATTCATTTTCTGTCAAAAAAAGGGAAGAAAAAAAATCTCCATCTCAGGAAATACTTGGAGGCAAAGTTTTATGTCCCCACCATTCCCTCTCCCATATTTTCTCGGGAGGCGGGGCAAATGCCTCTTGCCCTCCAAAATGAACAATCGTGCATATATAGGGAAGCCTTTTCATCTTTGGAATTCAAATAAAAATATCTCTTAAAAACATTTTTCATAGAATAAGGGAAATTATCATTCCCCAAAGTATGTTATATCTGTGGAAGGAACCAAGCAGGGGGAAGGAGTCTTTCGAAAGGAGATATCCCCTCTCACAGAAGGGAGATTTTGCATTTCAGAATTAAATTTTAACAATCCGATGCACACTTAAAGTGAAAAACTTGGGCAGTTTTCTGTCTAAAAAGCAAAAAGCAAAAAACAACAACAAAAACTAACAACAACAAAACATAGATCATTATCTCATAATTTAATGGGGTGGGGGTCAACTATCCCTGCCACCACCCCACCCCTCCTCCAAACTGATGCCCCGGTATGTGCATGTGTTTTATTCCACTTGTTGAAAAGAAGAGAGAGTTTTAAGAAACAATATTGTTCAGTGGTCGCTATCCCAGTCAAGTAAATTGTTTATCAATAAGGTGATTTCCTTCACCTGTATACCTTAAGATGATGTAGGCCTGGTATTTGCCTTGCACGTTATTACATCTATTTCTTTTTTAGTATTCTCGTTTATATTTTGATGTGAAAGTTGTTTACTTTGCCAAGATTTTATTTGTACATAGAAAAAATAATCCAAGACTGAAAATGAAACTGATACAATATCTAATGATTGACATGATGCACATATTGTGTATTTCTACAGCAATAAAAGTGAGCAATTCAAAAGGCGTGTACTCATTTCACATGAACATTAGCGATGATCCTCTGACCTCTGGAGGATATTGAAAGATATGCATCAAAATGTAAGAATATTGATGTCTGGTCTCATTGGTTTGTAATGGCCAGCTGCTTATGAAATAATAATTATATTAAAAAAAATGCATTTTGTGTGTGTGTGTGTGTGTGTGTGTGTGTGTGTGTGTGTCCAAAATTGTATGCAGAGTATTCCACACACAGTTCAATTTTGACTTCCATCTAGGACAATGAGCGGTTACTATTTTCTCAACTACACTGTAATATCAAAATCTATTGAAAAAACACGGTGGCGGCTGGGTCTAACACATTATCATTCCTTTTCATTGGAGATCCATGCAGGATGGTCAAAACAAACATAAAAAACAAATATCTCAGACCTAATTGTTATAACAAAGCATCATATCCTCATATACCCAACCCAACCCTATATGCCCAGACAATGTAAACCACCCCATGGACTTACTTGGAGCTTTAGAATATTCTTTGTCAACAGAGAGAGACATCCAAACCTTTGCAGTGCCGACTAAGATCTGCCATGGAACTGATTGGTATTGGCTCTGCATCATTGACAGCAGATCTCGTTTCCTATTCTCCTTCTTCTTCTTCTTCTTCTTCTTCTTCTTCTTCTTCTTCTTCTTCTTCATTATACTGTGTAATCTTGTGATATTCTGCCATGCAGCCTTTTCTTAATTGGTTAAAGAAGGTATCCAAAGAGCTATATGAAGCAAAAAACAACAAACAAATGCAAAAACAAAAAGAGAGACATATGTATCTTTAATAACAGAGCTGAATATTGAGTATCTATCTCCTGAAGTGTTTCAAAGAGATACAAGAGACAGTGGCCGAGAGTAGCCGCCACCTTTTTTCGGAGTAGGCCTACTTTGTGTTCTTGCAAATGATGCCTGACATTTTTGGTCATTTGCCCTTTTTGAAGAATGCAGCAATAGAGCCACAACTTCCTGCGGAGTGGATATTGTGGGGTTCTTGATGCAGAACATCATCGCTGAACTTGCCTGTGCTGTACGTTCTTACAGTGATTGCCATTGTAGTTTTGTTTTGTTTTGTTTTGTTTTGTTTTTCAAGTGTGGCTGTAACACTGCTTGTTTTGCATATGATGGTCATTGCAGCTAAAGAGTGCGTATCTTCTCTGGATCATTCCAAACTTCATGATGTTTCACCTGGGTGAATGGATCCCAGATGATGCATGCATATTCCAGGACAGTCCTGAGCGGCATGGAGTAGCAAAACACCTGAACTTTATGATACTCGTATCTTCGTCTGGAGAGAGTCTTTGGTTGAAGTATAACCTTTTTAAGCTGCTGTGGCGATTTGATTCCAGCTGAGCCTCCTATTGGAACTCCAAAATATTTTGCACAATCCGCTTTCTCCATGGTTTGCCATGAAGGCTTATCTATTCCCTGGGTAGGTCTCGGATGGCAATAGCTAGTTGCAATACACAGGATTGCTTCATGTGGAATGCATGTTGGGCCTCACAGTATGTCGAAGTTTTCAAGATGGTCCATGATGTCGCAGCTGTGGACTGTATACTCCAGGACCATGAGTCATTCATCGCAGTCATACTGTAACAACCCACCAGCTTTACACTGGCCAATACAGGCCCACCAGCTGGAAACTATGCAAATATTGCCCATGAGCTTGACACTTAGGCAAACCAGTCCCATATTGAGTCCGACAAATGGGGGAAAAAATCTATGAGACTTACACTGAATAGATTAAACACTCTGTATATCAGTCTCGTGGGCCTTGTTTTCCTCGAGTGTCGAGATAATGGCCATATTTGCCTATATTTGCTAGTCTTCATAACTAACCCAAACATAACAGTTATATTTGAGGTCACTGCCGTCACTCAAGAAACTTAAGCTTTATTTCTGAAGTAATTGACCTCTCACATTTCAGAGACCTGTTACTATAAACCAATGCTCTGTGGAATATGCATACATACTTTGATCAAAACGTCAATGCGTGATGTGTACATTATTAAGCATTTACGATTACACCAATGAAGCCAAACATCAATACAGGTAAGCCTACACATGTGACCTTATTGACCTCTCATTGTCCTGAGAGGTCAAAGTTGGATATAATGCACAGGCTAATGACCAATGTTCCATGGAATGACAAGATTCTTCTATTATAGCATAAATGATTGTACATCGGGTATTACAAAGTTGACCATTGACTATCGATAGAATATCAATATTCTGATATTTTGAGGTCATTGACCTGTCACCTTCCTCAGAGGTCAAAGGTAGAGACACGTGAGTAATTTCTCTTGCTCTGTGGAATAGGAAAACAATTCAATTGTAATACAAATGAATACTAGAAATGTCGCTACAGCGACTGGTTATACAGTACCCCCGCCAAACAACATTTCATAAGCTTTGGTCAAAACAACATTTCATAAGCTCTGGTCAAAAAACGGAGGAAGTAGTTAAATCCGCAAGATCTTTCCATGATCTTCTGCCATTAATATGCCGTTACCATGGCAACGTACTTTCGGGTACTGTCGGAAAATGCAAATGCGTCTTGCACATCTACAACCAAAGGCACACATCTGTACCAAGTTTCATGGAAATTGGGCAAAAACTGAGGAAGTAGTTTGCAACACAAAATTTTCCATCATTTTGGCTCATAATATGTGAGCTGTTACCATGGCAACATACTTTTTGTCACTGTCAAGAAATGTGTCATGCTGACCTATATCCTAAGACAAACATTCAATATGAATTCCATGAGAATTGGAAGAACACTGATGAAGCAGTTTTGCCATGAAGCATTTTGCCCTATGTTTTACCAATAACATGCTGTTACCATGGCAACGCACTTTTTGCCACTGCGGAAATATGTGTCTTGCACATTAACATATTCAGATGAACATCTGTACCTAATTTCATAAAAATTGACCAAAAACTGTGGGAGGAGTTCGCGACGCAAGATTTGTACCCATTTTTGCCCATAATATGCCGTTACCATGGCAACGTACTTTTGGGTACTGTCAAAAAATACGTCTTGCACATCTACAACCCAAGGCACACATCTGTGCCAAGTTTTATGGGAATCGGTTGAAAACTGAGGAAGTAGTTCGCGACGCAAGATTTGCAACGGACCGACCGCCCGACCGACCGCCCGACCGACCGCCCGACCGCCCGACCGCCCGACCGCCCGACCGCCCGACCGCCCGACCGACCGCCCGACCGTCCGCTGATTCCTATATACCCCCTTCAAACTTCGTTTGGCGGGGGTATAATAACATCTAAATCATGTTTGTCATCAACCAATTGCACCAAATATCAATGTTCTGACATTTTGAGGTCATTGGCCTCATCATAGGTCATCTGAGGTCATCAGAGGTCAAAGGTAGAAATCTGACTCGAAAGGCTCAGTGGAACATTGAGGCAATTCCTCTTACAAAAATTTGTTTTTAGTACATAATTATCATGTTTCAGTTATGAGTGACGCGTTAAAATATCAATTTTCTGACATTTTGAGGTCATTGACCTCTGGAGGTCATCAGAGGTCAAAGATAGAAACCTGTCAGGGCTCTGTGGAATATAAAGACAATTTCACTGTGACAAAAATTAAGTTTTAGTACATCATTACTGTGTTTTATCATTAACCAATGATGCAAAATATAAATTTTCTGACATTTTGAGGTCATTGACCTCTGGAGGTCATCAGAGGTCACAGGTAGAAACCTGTCAGGGCTCTGTGGAACATAAAGACAATTTCACTGTGACAAAAATTAAGTTTTAGTACATCATTACTGTGTTTATCATTAACCAATGACGCAAAATATCAATTTTCTTAGATTTTGAGGTCATTGACCTCTAGAGGTCATCAGAGGTCAATTCAGACTTACCTCCCGATCTTAAAATTAATCTTATAGCATGTACTAACAATGGTGAAAGTTTCATGCTTTAGTCAAATTTTGCACAATTCTTCGGCTTATCTGCTCTACTAAAAGTACAAACAATAACAACGTTATCTCAATTCAAAACAATATAAACCCAACTTTCCAAACATATCATTTAAACTTGTCATACTAAGGAAATGGAGGTTAGAAACTGGCCCATAGTCTTACTTCTACTTCTACTTCTACTTCTACGGTGCTTCTTATCAAAGCCTGCTCAGCAACTTTGCTATAATACAATTTTTATTCCTGTTGTATTGTTACGTCTTTGAATCTTTTCCTTTGTTGTTTGATAGACTTAAATAAAGAGAATGTACTGCTTTAATATTCAGGGTATAAAATGAGGATATGAATTCCTTGGCATGTCATGGCATCTGACACCTTGAGCGTATGGAAGGAGGGTGTGGAAGGGGGTAAGAGCATCAACAGACTTAAGTACACCGTTGTCATAATGAATTGGTAGAGAAATTGAGGACAGCAGCTGCTGCTATAATGTGGGTCGATATAATGATTATTTCTCCGCCCCAGTTCTAAGTCCAAACTACATTGTATCATCTGTTTCTGATCTGCCAAACCTTCCTGTCACTCTTGTCCCATGTAAAGTCGGAGCGTGTATTTGGTTTATTGTCTTGTTCTCATTCAAAGAGAGAGAGAGAGAGCGATACCGTTAATTTCAAACATTTACATGTTTAGTCTTGGGCATAGTCTATAGTTTAAATTGTGGGAAGGAACTAAATCCATTTACATCACATTAAAAGGTACCTGCCCTAACAAACAGACTCGAACAAAGAGGGATTGGTTACATCACCAAGTCTTAAACCCATCATTGAATTTGAGATCCATTAAACAGATGGGAAATCGAAATGCATATACTTTTTCCCAACAGGCTCATGAACACAATGTTACTGATGTGGGGTGAATAATCAGGTGGTAAAAGAAAATAAAATGTGCTGACACAAAGTCACCATTTGTGTTTAGTCAAGCATTTTGTCAGATAATCAACACTCGTTCATACGCATGTGGTGATCTCTCCATCTCCTTTTCCTTCACATTTTCTCTCATTCGGAGATAACCAAAGTCATGCAATATAGGCAGCAAAATTTGCACATAGACGTGGCTAATGTTGGGTTGCACCCCTTTAATCAAGCTTTCGGGCGAAATGCCCTTCTTAAAAATCTACACAGTCAATGACAACAACGATTAAACAAAATCAACCTAGATGTAAAATCGTACTAAACTTAAGTAACCTTCAATATTATACATTCGAAAATATACTCAACATATAACAATAAATACAAAGCATATAAAGTTACAACACATTTTTAAACAAAAAACAAACGAATATACTATTACTAAATGCAATGGAACAAAACTTACTGTATTACTGCTGAGTGCGGTCTTGTGATGTTGTCTGTGTAAAAATTTTGGCCGTGTGTATCTTATATGTGTTTGTGTGTATGGGGGTGGGGCGTTTCTGTACTGAGGCTCGTTCTCATTTAATCAGTCATAAACTACCAATACTCAATTCTTTAACCATCCAACAACATAAAAAAACTTCCAAATTACAAGTACGATTTCTACATATTGATACACTTCTCATAATACATACATACACATCCGCGTACATAAAAATTTCATGCACATAAACTTAAAATTCCCAGTCCCTATCTAACTAAATTATATTCAAACCATCTCAAACAATAAAATATTTATTACATACTAACGTTTAAGTTATCTCTACTCATCTGTTTACACGTTCATACATCTACTCAATACTTCCCAATAATTCAAATAATCAACTACAACACATAATATATTTACATACATACATACTTACATCTACTTCTACAATTATTGCTCATACGCAGTTTCTGACAATTGATTGTGGTGAATGAGGTGATGTGAAAGGGTGGTGTTATGATTCCATATTGATTCCGTTTGGGTGGAGGGTCTTTAATTTATCAATCCAGAAATATTCTCTATGTAGTGTTGTGTTGTGTTTTGCTTTCGATTGCTTCGATGGCTGTGAGTTGTAGGTTGGATAATGAGTGTGAGGGCAGATTGAAATGCTTGGTGTGTGGGAGTGTTTTGTGATGTGGGGTGTGGTAGTTACGTATTTCTGTTGATTCTTCTGTGCAGTGTTGTCTCTGTTTTCCCAAGGTACTGTTTATGACAGAGCGAGCATGTTAGGAGATATATGACGCATGTGGATTTGCAGTTGATGTGTGAGGAGATCTTGAATTGTCTACCTGTGGTTGTGCTTTGGAATGTCGTAGATTCTACGATGTGTTGGTGGAGGTTGCTTTTTCTTGAGTTGCAGCGGTAGAATCTGTTGGGTTTGCGTAATGGCGTGCTGGGGGAGTGGTCCATGGCCAGAACCCTATCTTGGAGGTCTAGCTCTTATTATGCGTCCACGGCGGAAGGAGATGGTGGGGTTGGGGGAATAATTCCCGGGTGTTGTCAAATTGTTGTAGAGTCTCGTGGTATTTGTTTGTGATGTGGGGTAGTTTGGCGGTGGCAGGTGAGTATGTGATTGGAAAGTTTGTGTCCTGTTTGCGTGTGTCATATCCGTTTCTGTAGGAGAGAAGTTCATCACGTGGTGTGTGTCTTGCCCGTGTTATCTGGTTATGGACCATTTGTTTGTTGTAGTATCGTTGGATGAAATGTTGTGCGAGTTGTTTTAGGTGGCGCAATCTCAGTGTAGCCCAAACAAAAAATGATAGATAATAACAACAATATGTTGTTACGTTCTACTTGTTATATTTTGTTTTGGTTACACTGAGATTGCACGTGCTAGTAGGATATTAACAGCTCACTGTTAATATCACTGTGAAAATTCATTCGCACTGTCATCCCTGACGAAGGGGATGCCCCCGAAAATTCGGAAATTAAAATCAAGGCAATTGGCATTTAACGCATTCCCCTCTTGTGACTTTATTATTGCTGTTTTATAGTACTGCCAATACGCGGAGCAACTACAATGTTATATTATATTATATATATATATATATATATATATATATATATATATACATTTGTACTGTTCTATCAATCCGCCGCAATTGACATCTTTTAATGTCTTATCGAGCTCGTCAATGAGGCCACCAGTTTTAATTGCCCAGTAACGCGTCCCTATAGTTCCTCTGATGTTCTCTCAGGGTACCATATCGTACACCGCATATTCCAAGCCGAGGGCTACAAAACGATTGCTGTGGGCTTCTAGTGGAAGGATGGTCGACAGGTCGATGATATGCTTTTCTGTGACTTTGCAGCCCTGTCGTCTGTAATATATTAAGAATCAAGATGTTAATGGTGTTTATGATAACAGAAAGTTATCATCGATAAATGTAACGACTATTAAATTGATAATCGTACCGATATTAGCTGTATCAGCTATACGGCACACCACAGTCATTCATTGACAAACATGCGTCATTCAATAAAACTCATTTCTTCTTTTGCAAAGTAATCATAATTATAAAGAACCTGACAGGTTGGTATTCCTTGGTATATATTGGATTCAATTCAATTCAATTCAATAGTTTATTTATTTCCATCATCACAAAGAAAAGAAAAGAAAAAGTTGACATAATCCAAAGTGATACAATTTTTTTTTTCATTTCTCTTACACTCGTCTGATGAAGGATTTTTTCAATACAATATGAAGTTTATACATGAGTGATGTCGTAAAAAAGAAACAATGCACTATGCCATGGCAACAAAAGTGGTAAATAATCATAATGATGGAAAACAGTGTTCCACTAAAAAGCCAAGCTTGTAAGACGTGGAACACTGGAACAAAACAGCAACAGCACCAATTTGTTATTCCAATAAAACATATTCATTTTAAATTCTTCTATATTACTATTGTACATTTTACTCATTGATATTTGATGCTGATACTATGAACAATACTTACTAGGATTTTAGAATGCAAACGTATAAACTATGTAACATATCACATTTGTGGCACGGACACTATGGGGCCAGGTGTGCCAGGAAAATTGAACGGAAAGGAAGATATGCAATCGGCCACAAAAACATAACGACGACGACAACAACAATAACACTATACACAGAAATAACAGAATTTGAGGATATGCACTCAGACAGATACTGGACAACGAAGAACGAGGAAAAAGGAGCAGGGAAGAATAGAGAAGGAAAAGGAGAGGGAAAAGGAGAGGGATGGAAAAGGTCTGTGGACACACTATAAAATCTCAAGGAAAAGTGAAACATGACGGGTTTTTTCATTGAACAAAATTAACTGGTATATTCAGAAAACATTTTTTTTTTTTTAGTTTATACTTCAATGTAATTAACTTCACAGATTTTTTAGATCATTATCTAAGCTATTCCAAAATCTGGGTCCGGTATAAACAAATGTATTTTGAGTGTGTACAGTTCTCACTAAGGGAAGATGAAATTCTTTAGATTGTCTCGTGGGATAATACGTGACTGTTACGGTGAAATAAAGAATAAAATATTTTGGGTACATGGTTGCAGTTGTAATTAAACATGAATTGACCAAGTTGAAACAAATACAACTCTTTTATTTTCAGAATTTTGTGTTCAAGGAAAAGGTTGTCAGTATGTGCTCGGATATGAAGGTTAAAAACGATTCTGAGCGCCATCTTTTGCAGAAGAAAAAGTTTATCTAACAATGTCGAATATGTATTCCCCCAAGCAAGAATTCCGTAATTCAAGTACGGCAATACCAAACTTGAATAAAGCGTAATCAAAGCCAAAGAAGGAAGATAACATTTCAATCTATTCGTTATGCCTATGTTACGTTCAATTACATTACAAATATTGTTTATGTGACACTTCCATGATAACCTATTATCAACACAAACACCTAAGAATTTAATAGACGAAATCTCTTTTAGGGGAGTAGTGTCAAATATAACATTACCTGGTAATCTCTCTAAAGAATTACTGAAAAACATATACTTTGTCTTCTCAATATTCAGTGACAATTTATTTGCATTTATCCATTGTGAGACATTCTTCAATTTATAATTCACTGTACTAATTAAAGTATTAGGGTCAGGGTGGGAATAAAAAAGATGGGAATCATCCGCGAATAATATGAAAGAGAGTTTATCTGAAGATCTATAGAAATCATTAATGTAAACTATAAATAACAGTGGGCCAAACAAGCTTCCTTGCGGAACACCACATTCTATTTTCTTCATAGAAGAATCAAAACTGTTCACATGTACATATTGAAATCTGTAAGATAAATAACTCGTAAACCATTGCAAGGCTTTTCCGCGAATACCATAATGGGATAACTTAGAGAGAAGTATACCGTGATTAATCTATCAAAAGCCTTGGAAAAGTCCAGGAAGATGCCTATTGTATGCGAAAATGTATCAAGTGCAAGTGTAATTTTTTCCACAAAGGTAAGTAAAGCGTGGGTGGTGTTGTGATTTTCTCTGAATCCAAATTGAAAATTCCTAAATATATTACTCATATTAAAAAATTAAAAAATTAAAAAAAAAACAGTTCGGATATATAGTATTCTTTCCAAAATTTTTGAAATTAAAGTTAATAACGATATTGGTCTGTAACTATTGACATCATTCTTCTCCCCTTTTTTAATATATAGGTATAACTTTGGCAGTCTTCATCTGACTTGGTACAAGCCCAGTAATAAGTGATAAATTAATAATATATACTAAAGGATCTATTATTTGAAGAATTATATTTTTCAACAAATAACTTTCGATTCCATCACAACCTGGGCTTTTCCCTTCTTTCAAATTATAAATAATATCAATAACTTCTTCATTATACGTAGGGTCCAAAAATATAGTTTCAGGATTAAGTATATCTAAAAAATCATAAAACACTTTATTAGATGAAGGGATACTTTGTGATAAATTTTTCCCAATCGATGCAAAAAAAAAAATCATTAAAAATTTCGGCCATACCAGCAGGTACATTGCTTGAGGTATTACCCCCATCGTACTAGATACATCATTAGATGTATTCATAACATATTTTATTGTTTTCCAAGTATTCTTAATATCATTTTTATATTTCATTAACTGGTTGACATAAAATGTTCTCCTTTGTAAACGCAATAAATTAATAAGCGTGTTTTTGTAAGTCACATATTTTTGTCTATTTTATCCGTAGGGTTACTCCTGTATTTATAAAACAAATTATTTTTTCTATTAATCGATCTTATCCACGGGATTCAATCCGACAATGTAATAATAATTATACGTATTCATCAGTCGTGTCCTCTTCACCTCAGACAGTTCTAGAAATATAACAACTTGACAATTATGACTTTAAAAGTGTAGTGATTATAATTGCCGAGGTATACACCCCCTCAAACAAAATGTCTACACTGTATACAACATCTTTATATCGAAAGAAAGGGGAGTTTGCATAGGGGTCTTATGACTGAATCACCTGATGAAAACTGTGACCGATATCATTGGTGTGATAAATCATGTTAAACTTAAAGACTTTATAACTCCAAAACAACAAATATTATGTTATTTAAAAAAAAAAATGTTTGCTGTTTCATTCATCGTTTTGATATGTCAGAGTCAACATAATTTGGAACTGATTTTCACGGGAAGATCACGTTCACTGTTGACTAACATGTCAACATGTTTCCGTGAAATTTTAATAATATGTAGGTGGCCTTCATTAAAGCTTGACTAACCTGCCTTTCGAGTAATCCCTACTCATACGATATACAGGATCGATTTTAGAAAAGTTTTCATTTATGAACGATGATAAGAAAAACCGCTGTAGAAAGGTTGACAAAATATCAGTCTGGCCTTCAAAAAAAGAATGTGTGATATCTACTCCATCAACTTTAAGTAAATGTATTTGCATGTCTTACCTGGACTTTTCTGGGCTCCCCATCCCCTCCCCCCCCCCCCCCCCCCCCCAAGGAGAAGCATGATGTCAAGAAAAATCCAAAATAAAAAATCATCCATTCGATGTAAAGACGAAGTCATAAATACCTCTTTAAACATTTGTGTCTGTTATCTTTTCTTCCGGGCTTGGCGTCCCCTCGCCTGGTTGTTTTTCTAACAGGAGAGGCCCTTTCTCGGGCGTTTCCTCTTTCTCGTCACCTGTATTATTAAATTATTTCGAAGGAAAACACAAAACAGATTAAAATCAATTAAATCCTCTTGTTATTCCTTACGACCGACATTTAAACAAAAGACAAAGGGATTGAGTAAGGAATAAATCATATAGTTGAAGCTATATACTCACCTGAAGGCTCACTTCCGGGTTCATCTCCTGATTCATGTTTCTCCCCATTTTTTCTGACGACAGGAGAAAAACGAAGGAACGAAAGTCAACTAAGTTCAGAACAAGTCATATCGTGTTTACACTCGCCGTATAGTGAGCTTACTGCTACTTTTCACTGTGCAGCGCAATGATATACCAAGACTCATTCAAGCAATGCCGAAATATATTGTAGGCAAAGCAATCTATGCCAACTGAATCTCATTTAGGGGGTCCCGTCACGTATACCAAAAAAAAATGTGAAAGGTGTCCTGCTTTCCTTTTCAAGATGCCATTTTAAAGTCTGTCTTGTGCCTTCATTATTTTATGAGAAAGATAATCGCCTTTCAAATATGATTGTATGTATCTGAATAGACGCATTGATTATTCACCTCCTCTTCCTCAGACTGTTTCAGAATCGTTTAAACTTGGCATTTATGACTTTTTAAAAGGGAATGGTTAATTGCAGAAGTGTAGAACAATTGATGCACTGCACTCAATATTTCTAAGTCTGAAGCAATGGGAGAGTGGTCGGTTAATAACAGCATCACCTGTTGAAAACTGCCTATCCAATAAACGTGACCGATATCGCTGATGTGATAAATCATGTTAAACTTCTGGACTTTATAACTATATTACGACTATGTTAACAACAGGGGAATCGGGGGTCTGACCAGAGTATTGCAAGTTTATCTTCCATATATTCTTGCAAACTATTACCTATAAAGAAAAGACAAGCATTGATATTGATACTGCCCGCCAAGTTTGGAGACACATTTGACCATGAGTTTTCAACGAGAAGATGAAAAATATGTTGAGGGAGAAAGATTTGCGGTGACACCATGTGTATGTAGTCCTTAACCGGATCGTTGTTTGGCAGAAGAAGAGCCTAAAAAGATAAGAATTGAAGAGGAAAGCGACATATGGGGGCTGTAAGGAGGGCAGTAATGGGCTGGAAGTTGCACTAGTGGAGACGACAGAGAAAGGAACAGAGAGAGTGGTAAAGAAGAATAGAGTGAGAATCAAGTAATATGTTCGGACATCGTCAGGAGGAGGAGGAGGATGAAATGGAAGGGAAGAGGAAGAGGGAAAAGTTGAAGGCTGGAAAATCATGGAGATAAGAGAGAGAAGTGAAGATTCATGAAACCAAGAGAAGAACGAAGTCGGCGAACAATGTGGACTATGGAATGCGGAATAAATGGAGAAAGGATGAATAATCCTGCGAAGGAAAGGTAAGTCGAAGAGAGATGAGACTATGTTGAGAGAAATGAGGGAGGGGGAGGGAGAAAACAAAGAGAAGAAGAAGAAAAAAAAATGAAATTCAAAAAAGTAAAGGAGAGGGGGCAAGGGTGGATCCTAGAAATAAATGCTGCAGAGGAGAGAAAAATGTGGATAGGAGAATTAATGACAGTTAAATCCTGAAAAGGTTCCTGTCGGAGAAATGCAAAATCAGAGATTAAGATAAGGTTAAGGTGTAGTCCTGAGAGGCGAAGGCAAGAGAAATAACCTGTGAAGAAAACTGTAAATTAATACAGTGGTCCTGAAAAGGACCGTTGGGTTGTATGGAAGCAAGAAATAAAATAAAATACAAAAAGAAGAAGAAAGGAAAGAAGAGAACAGAACAGAAAAGATAAATAGCGTAGAAACAGATAATAGTGTAGGAGAGAGAGAGAGAGAGAGAGAGAGAGGAAAGAGGTTGACAAACTGAGTAAAAGGTGCTAGTGAAGGTAGAGTAAGAGTTATCTAGTTATAAGAATAACTAGGAGAACCGAGGAACTTGACGTTTCGGTCAGGTATTAATTTACAGTTTTCTTCACAGGTTATTCACAGGTTTCATGAATCTTCACTTCTCTCTCTTATCTCCATGATTTTCCCACCTTCAACTTATCCCTCTTCCTCTTCCCTTCCATTTCATCCTTCGCATTTTACTCTCATAGAGACATGAGCAAAGACATGCAGAAAATAACATCTATAAGGATTACAGGGTGCGTTGTCTTACTCTTTGGATGAATCACTTTTGTGCTGTTCTACCGATCTGCCACAGTTGGCATCTACCAGCGCCTTCATTGGTCATTGCTCATTGACAAACCTATGCATCTTTCAGTTACTTTTTTTAAGCAGAGAAACCATTTGCGTAACTGACATTGACTTAAATATATACGCATACATCATTCGTGTCCTCTCCATCAGACTATTCTAGAGTTGTAGCAATATGGCAATCAAAACTTTGAAAAGGGGACGTGTTATTGCCGACGCGCGCGCGCGCACACACACACACACACACACACACACACACAAATACACTGTATGTGATATTCTCATGTCTGAAGCAATGGCAGAGTATGCATTGTCTCTTGAAAATTGCAAATGAAATTGTTACCTACATCACTGGGCTGATAAATCATATTCAACTTCAAACTAAACTGTACATCGACGATGTTAATAGAAAATTTACTGTTTTCTTTGTTTGGTTTGGCTTTTTGATATACGTCAAGGTCACCTTAACTAGAATTGTTTTTCACTGTAAAATCAGTATTTGTCATTCTATTAACATGACATTTCGTACAAGCTTTCAGAGGTTAGCATATCCTGCGTGCTTTCGCAGAGAGGTCAAAGATCAAAGTCTATTGTTATGATAATAAGTTTGGAGTCCCAGCCCTCATAGCATTCCCACTATTGGACATCTATTCGACATCAGTGTATTTTGTGCATTATAGCTTTGTTTTAAATTGTCGACGTGTGACAAACCCGATATGTATGGAAGATTCTAGTAACGGCTCACAGTTGCCGGCGGCAGCCGGGGCTGCAAGTCAGGCAGAGCTGTGGTCTAAATTTCCCTTCGGTCCTTCTTTACAAGAAAACAAAGAATGTGTGACATTTACACCATCAACTCTAAGTACATGTGCTCGCATTTCTTATCTGGAAGTTTCTGTTTTCCCCCTTATTAAAGGAGAAGCATGAGGTCGACACACATTCAAAGTCAAGACCATCAATTCGATGTATGGGGAATGCATAAATACCTCTTTGAAATATCTGCTATGTCACTTATCCTTTCTTCTGGACTTGATGTTCCCTCGTTTGGTCGTTCTTTAGAAAGGAGAGGACATTGCAAGAAACAGAAAAAAAAAGATAAATATCAATTAACGTATTCGTGTTATTTCATACGACAGAGATACAAAGGAAAGACAAAATGATTTTAAAAGGAACAAATTACACGTCATGCTGGTGACAAAATTATTCATGTACAATGTACTCACCTGAAAGGTCACGGTTATCATTTTCTGGTGCTTCTGGCTGTTGTTTCTCCGCGTTTGTTCTGACGACAAAAGAAGAGCGAAGGAACGAAAGTCAACTGATAGTTCTGGGCATGTAGGGCCCTATAGTTATCGTAGCAATACTCGCCGTATCAATGAGCTTTCAATAATTGATAATGATATAAAGATAATAATAAGGTCTTATTTACCCATCCAGGGTAGCCTCTTCAGTGTTGCCACTGCTCTACCAGAGGGCCCTGCTCTTATTATTACCCTGGCGTTGCCAGGTACCCATTTATACACCTGGGTCGAGAGGGACACAATGGGTAAAACATCTTATCCAAGGACGTAAAGCACTGACGGGCGGGATTCGAACTCGGGTCCTCCGATTGGGAGTCGGGAGTCTTATCCACTACTATATGCCACAACGCTCCCACTCAATTGACACTGCGGAGCGGAATGATGTACCAGGAGTCATACAAACAATTATGCAAAATGCTCAAAGGAAAACAGTCTATGCCAACTGAAGTTTCGGGTAATCCCACAAGACCGACGCCAACGAGTCACACAGCCCACGAGTCGACATTGAAAAAAAAAATCCATGAGTCACCACAGCCCACGAGTTCGACATTACAATACGAGGCTTATTGTGTAGATGTGTATTGTGTCGAGGGCCTTGTTATCTTTAGTGTCAAATTCGTGGGCTGAATGATTCATGGTTGTCGATCTCCTGAAGTGCACCCGTCAATTCTTAAACATTGATTATTTCCGTCATCTTCCTCAAACTGTTTTAGCATCGTAAACCTGGCAATTATAACTGTGAAAAGGGAAAGGTTCTAATTGCAGAAGTATAGACTACAAAACATGGCACACTTCATTCGATATTTTGATGTCTTAAGCAATTTTACAATGTTGGGACACCTACTGCCAACACCATCTCATAAAAATTGCCAATCTGGTTGTGACGGATAATAGCCTGCTGAATGGTGTACAAACTTACAACTTCATAACTCCTTTATGTTTGCTTCATTTCGCTCTTTGATAAAACATTATGCCACGGTCAACGCAAACCATGATTGGTTTTTACCATTTACTCTCATTACTCTCATTTCTTATTGATATTTCATTACGTTCCATGAAATCTCACTCACGTACCGGTGAACTTCATTTAACAAAACTTCAGTTGTGTGACATCATTATTTTCATGAGAATATCCATGTTAGATTTTAGAGAAGTTAGAGAAATTAGATGTCGCTCTCTCCTTCAGAAAAACAAAATGTGTGACAGTTACTGCATCAACCCTAAGTACGTGTACTCGCATTTCTTATCTGAAAGTGTTCTCGTTTGGTTTTTTTTTTTTTGGTTTTTTTTTAGGAGAAGCAGGGTTGCAAAAAAATAAAAAAATGAAAGACCATCAACTCGATGTAAGGCGAAGTCATAAATACCTCCGTGAAACATCTGTGTCTGTTGTCCTTTCTTCTGGACTTGACGTTCCCTCGCTTGGTTGTCCTTGTGGCAGGAGAGGATAATTCTCGGACAGGTTCTCTTTCTCGGTATCTATGTTATGAATTCATAAAGAAGGAATACAGAAATGATAGTTTAAAATCAATTAACGCCCTCTTATTATTTCTTACGACCAATGACTTCAGTGCTTAGACCGAAATTCAAAGCAAAGACAAAGGGATTGAGGAAGGAATAAAACATATAGTTGAAGCTTATACTCACCTGAAGGCTCACTTCCGGGTGCATCTCCTGATTCATGTTTCTCTCCATTTTTTCTGACGACCGCAGGAGAAAAACAAAGAAACTTAAGTGAACAAAGTACAGAACGTGTCCAATTTTCGTAATTACATCGCATTATAATCAAACGAAAAACTAGAACATCCTCAAAGTTAATTTGTACTATGTATTATGCAAACTAGAGGAAGGCATTCTGGGTAATAATGAATGTACCATGAACAATGCAGTCATTTAGTTATGCAATTTGAAACATGCATTCTATCAAGAAACTTTCTTAAATCGTTACTGCATTTGAGAGGTTATGGACATCAAATAAAAAATATTGTGCGAATGCCTACCCCATCATGGATTAAATCTCATTCCAGTCTTTCTAGGGGAAAAAATATGTGATATTCATTCAATTAAAGCTGAGTATCAACATTACACAGTTTTGTCTTCCGAAGGTGTACCAAAAAGATGTCTACAAAATGAAAACTTAAATACCATCCCGAAGGAATGTTAGAGGAAGTTGCAAATAAAAGACCATTTACATATTTTTGATATATTTATATATTATATTATTATTATATATTTTACAATGGTGGGACACCTACTACCAACACCATCTCATAAAAATTGCAAATTTGGTTGTGACGGATAGTGGCCCGCTGAATCGTGTACAAACTTAGAACTTCATAACGCCATTATGTTTACTTCATTTCGCTTTTTGATAAAACATTATGCCACGGTCAACGCAAACCATGATTGATCAAAATTTTTCAATATTGAATCACTCTCATTTCTTATTGATATTTCATTGTGTTCTATGAAATGTCACTCATATACCGGTTAACTTTTTGTTACAAATTTCCCTTGTGTGTCATCGTTATTTTCATAAGAATATCCATGTTCGATTTTAGAGAAGTTAGAGAAATTAGATGTCACTCTCTCCTTTCGGAAAAAAAACCACACAAATATATGTGATATTTACACCATCAACCCTAAGAACATAATGCTCGCATTTCTTATCTGAAAGTTTTCTAGGTGTTTTTTTTTTCTCAGGAGAAACATAATGTCAGCAGAAAAAAAAAAGACCATCCATTCGATGTAAGCCCAAGTAATACATACCTCCGTGAAACATTTGAGTCTGTTGTCCTTTCTTCTGGACTTGACGTTCCCTCGCCTGGTTGTCCTAATGACAGCTCTGAGTCGACGATGAAAATTTGTGTGCAATCATCGGATCACTCTCATTGTTTTAATCTAATTTAATATATAAGTGATTCCTCTGCGACAGCTTCACTTCGTCCATAATATTATCGCTTTTACCCTAATAGATTATTACAATGTGCAGACCCCGAACTTGATATTAATTTTTCTATTTACCTAACTTTATTGAATCCAAAGGAATACCTTGCCATTAAAGTCTTCCCCTTCCAGTACATCCATTACACTGAAACTATTCAAAATTCTTTGAACTCAGAGAGGTTTACCCTCCCAGGTCTTTCATTTCATTTGATTTTGATTCACCTCACACTTCTCAAGAAAATGACATAGAAATACTATTATCCGAAAAAGAAGATAATACAGTACAAATTATTTGACATATTCATCTGAACCTACAACTATCTCGATACTGATAATAAACGTAGTGGTCAAATTACATAGGTATCGCTGACTTATAGTATAATCAAGTATAGTAGGAAAAATAAGATGGAGCCTTCGTCTAAACACACCAACATGATCATAAGAAACTCATGGGGGGGGGGCAAAGTGATAAATTCAAAAAGAAAATGTTCATGGGCAAACGTCTATCCCCTTTAACCACCGTCATGTACAACATCTTGGTTACTCGATTGTATCCTGCGTAGTGAATTGAATATCAACGAATCATTCTTACAATTGCATAGGCCCTTCACCGATATATGTGCACAATATTATGTCAAATAGAATTATTAAAACAATGCAACTGCCGAGAAATTCTATTACAAAGCAGCCATTCATCGGTATGTATCATTTTGTAACCAAAAACCTTCTGGGTGCACACCTTTTCCTTTTCTTTTCCTCCAGCGTATCAATATGGTGATGATGATGATGATGACGGCTGTCAAAATAGCGACGATCACTGCAGCGATTGGCCCAATTATGATCCAGGCGTTCTTGACTGAGCAGCAAAACGCCCAAGACAGAAAAGAAAGTTTCCAATGCGTTATGTACGATATCCTTGCGTGTAAAACTAGCTTTGTCCTAATAGAAAAACAAATCGATGCAAGTAAATCATTGCGTTTTAAATTACTTGTTACCCGTGGACATGCTGCGTTACTTGCTTTTCCTTTCCTCATCATGTTCTTATTGGAAGAGCGAGGGTATATATACTCACACGCAAAAACTTTTGACTTCTAAAAAAATTGAAGAAATAAAATGCTCAAGAACATCAAAGACTCTTCCAGTAATGTAAGCAAAGATTCTTCCCATCGCACACTAGTATGGGAACACTAACTTTGAGAACAAAAAAAAAAAAATCTTTTAAAAAAGCCCCGAGGCCCTTTTAAGATGAAATTTGGACAGAGCTCTCTTTAATAGTTATTCTTTACACGTGTCATAATTATCAGGAGTCATTTAACAGCGAAGATTCTACTACAAACTACTATTTTTATTCGTGTTTTTACTGATAATATAATTATAACCAATAACCGTTGAGGCACACCCCGCGTTTCTGAGATCGCGAATCATCCCGAAATAGCACGATTTTGCACAGTCATGAATATTATCATTCATGAGTTGCCGCACGGATCGGTGCGTCTCCTCCCCCTCTTTCTCACTCTCTCTCTCTCTCTCTCTCCCTTCTCTCTCTCCCTCTCTCCAGTACAAAATGAAAGGGCTTTCCTCTCCTCTTCGAGACGTATTTCCTTAAAATAATCAAAAATGAAATTCGCAAGGTTGACAATTTTAATTTTAACATACAATCATCAGTGAGTACAAGCTCTTACTGACGATTTTTTTTTAATGATTATTGACCGTGCACAATTTTGGAGTTGAATATGTAAACACAGGCATCGTTCAAATCAGACGGTTGCTGGCCTCGTTTCAGGAGTAGTGAATTTGCGATTATACATGTCATACACACCCCTCAAGCGCGCAAGCATACACAATACGAACACGTTGCCAGTGGTATCCCGCATACCCCCGTTACGTTTCCGCACTGATAACCATACTGCCAATGAACGTTTTGTCACGTTTCAACCATGGTGTGTCATGTAATTTTCTCTCCGACAGGTAGTTCTTCCCAACGATATAATATTCCACCAGATGGAGGCCATGATTTATGTTACAGTACACGTCATGCGAGAACCTCAGAAAAGTCGATTAACTTGACAATAATTTAGGTAACTCAAATTCAGGAAAGATGATACATAATACATACTTATGGTAGCTATATATTTATGACATCTTCCTCCGATACTCCAAGACCACAGGCTGTGATCTCGACGGGGAAGGGGACGGGAGACTTGTTCACACACCCCTTCCCTATTTTAAGGTTATACTTTTCCCTTTCTTTTTTCTATTTATTAGCATTTTGATGGATTTTTTTTTTTTTTTACCTGGAACATATTCGCTAATCAAAGGTGTATAGAACCTTAATTTTCCCAATCACCTTCCGGATACAAAATGATGATGTCCTGATTTATTGTCTGGTACTCATTGAATGTCCGACTGATGATTTAAGAAGCAAAACCCTATATGTCGTTGTCACTCTAGAACTCCATAGATTAAATACATCATATTGTGACATTCAGATAATATATTCTCCGAAATCTAATTTCAATAGTCTTTTTCTTTCTTTTTATCACAGGACACCCCACCCCATATCTTCCGAGAAGTTTGAAGGGGATATACTATCCACCCACTAACGAGGATTTTTATGGGGATTCAAAATCGGAAAAAGTGGAATTTTCTATGAACATATATTCCTCCCGAGTTCGATACTGAAGGAGTGCATCTCCAAGCGTAAAAATCAGTTAAATTTGTACCTTCCGTAGTTTAGTTTGACTCATTTTTCTCCTTCTTAATTGTTGTAACTTATATCCTATAACTAGCCTAGCATCATCCTTCTTGAATTTGTGTTTTTGAAATTGTCAACTACATCTTTCAGGAATATATATCAGGTAATGGATGTGAAAGACATATTAGGGGAGCTCATGGCCTTACGCAGAAATGTTTTGAGCTATAAATCGAGGTGCAAGAATAAATGTTTATTTGAGGGAGCACTCAAACGAGGGCAGGGTGTATAGAGGGAATCATTATCGGTCGGTCGGTATTACAGGTCTTTTGCAATGTTGCGCGTCAGTTTACCTGTTTAAATTTTTGAGTGGTTAATTTCAAATTTGTAATACAGTTATACATGTCCGCAATGAGCAGGGAATTGCGTTAACAATAATCTGACATGCGCAGGGCATGAGGCAAATCTCTCGTTTGAAGAAGCTACACCCCTGTAGACAATACCAGTGTATATATTGGCAATCAAGGACTTAAAAACCAAAGATATAAAACACCTGTTTCTTGACCCTGGCCTAATCTAAGCATCAGTCACCGCCACGGGGGGGGGGGGGGGGGGGGCACCCGCGAGAGGAGGAGATTGTTTTGCTTTTGGCATGGGCTATGTAGCTCCTTGGTGCGTGTGTGTGTCGACAAACTTCTACAATGCTCTCCTTCTTATTCCTGTATTTTCGTTATTTATGGGTCAAAATTTTTCGTTCGAAATTCAAAACGGATGACTATAGAATTTCTCAATAGAATATAAAATCTAAAACTTTAGAAAGAATAGAGAAAATTGAGTGCACTTTGAATGGTCTGCCACAGGCAGATATCCTTATCATACTCTTACGTAATGTGACAGCTGTTGCAGTCATTAAACCCTGGCTTGGCCTCCAGGTTTGCCACGCCTGAGTAGAAGGTTATTTTGCAGTGATGGGCAAGTACATCTACTCCCAACTCTCAAACGAGGAATCGTTAGGGGGGGGGGGGTATAGCACCCCATCAGCTTCGTTTGGCGATGGGGTCTCGCCTCAAACGGGGGTTTGACGGCATGGAAGCGCGCTAAGGACAATCTGCCATGCGCACGACGAATTACGCAACATGTATCAAGAACACATATGTTTGTTTAGTTATCCCTACTGGACGTCTCAGCCAAGCTTTTCAAAGCTTATGACGATCCACACAAAATATATAACATATTTCATGTACAAACTATGTGCATGTTTGTGTATAATGTAGGCCTATGAATGCATTTTGTAAATGTATCAAAATGATATCTTATCAAAATCTTCATCTTAATATTCTGTCAAAATAAAAATAAATCAAATCAAATCAAAATCAAA
This sequence comes from Diadema antillarum, assembly GCF_040938485.1. Classification (NCBI taxonomy): domain Eukaryota; kingdom Metazoa; phylum Echinodermata; class Echinoidea; order Diadematoida; family Diadematidae; genus Diadema; species Diadema antillarum. Next base: position 443,544 of record NW_027271335.1, read on the forward strand.
ATCAAAATCAAAATCAAATTACCCAGCTTTGGATTACCTTCTTGATTATCAGCTTCCATTTCTTTTATAAAGACTTGCTTTCTTCCTGTGGTCACTGTGCCATTAGGTAATACATATGACGCTTCGCAAGTGTAATTTCCTTCACGGGGCACGGTACTTCTGATAGTTAGAATGTACGTTTCATCTTCTTGAACCGAAGACTCAGGAGTAAGGTCCTGATGCAGCCATTCTAGTGTCGCCTTGCCATCGGGGTAGAATCCTGACAAAATGCACGTGATTATTAGTTTCTGTTTCTGCAGAGAATGATAAGTTGCAAATTTCTTCCTGGCCAGTGGCGTTGCATTCCGTAATCTCAGGAAAAGGTTTGGATGGTGTCGCTGAAGAAGAAACAATACCAAGTACAGAAATGTGTACGATTTATCCTAATGGCATCTATATGTATCCAAAAAGAAACTAAATACGTAAGGTTATAAAGTAGATTCAATCTGGGTCGGCATCATATGACTAGACTTATATGGATTTTCTAAAATTGCAGAGGTTATCATAATGTTGTCTCGAGAGGCACTGTAGGCAATCAAATATCTATGTAAATCGACAAATACTAGTATACTTGTATACGAATATAGATATTTAAGTATGTGTGTGTGCGTGTTTGTTTCGATATACAGTTAACTGATTGTCACTTGTTGGGAAAAATCATACCAAAGACGTCGAGACAAGACACGATATCCAACACTGCTGTCTGGTTTATCCTGTCTACGTCACACGTGTAGATCCCTTCATCCGCGATGGAAACAGACATGATCACTAGAGTCGATGTTTCGACATCCAGTTGGACATGGTCCGAGGTGTAGTTTCCATGGTATGTGAGTTCTCGTTTGAAGTAGGTTAAGACTTTTTTCCGTTCCATTCCTTCGTTTTCTTGATAGAACCAATAGGAGTTCCTCATATCACCCGTGAAGGTGCATGGTATGCGTACTTGTTGGCCAGCTTGTCCTGTAATTCTGGTCCCCTCATAAGATAACACCGCAGCGGGAAGTAGAGTAACGAGCAACACGACGGCACATATATCTGCTGCATTCACAGTAAGAAATTGGTTAATGTACTATGCATAATACTATACATACAAGTAGGGCCTATATGAGGTGCGTTTGAAATGCTGTCAATATATATTTCGTACAATCTCCATTAAATTCTTTCATTCATTTCATTAATTCAATTTTTCCATTTCCAACAGAAAACATATAAGTATTCCACAAAAATTCCTGCAGAGAGGCCTACAATGATTACATGTACATCACCAACATCATCAGTCCAGATGCCACCCACAGCCCAAAGCACTTCTGGTCCTTTATTAACAGCAAGCGGTGCGACACCACAGGCATTGCCCCACTCAAGGGGCAAGATGGCATAACCTACTCTGATAGTCAAAAGAAAGCCGACATCTTGAATGACCAATTCGTATCAGTCTTTAATCATGATAAGGATCCATCTTGCATGGTAGACAAAGGCCCCAGTCCTTCAGCAATGAAGAACATTATGGTCTCAGAAAGTGGTGTGTTTAAACTCCTCTCAAATCTTCAGGTCCACAAAGCAACTGGTCAAGACGTCATCCCAGTGAGATTGTTGAAAGATCTTGCAGCAGAACTTACTCCAGTATTTACACTGTTCTTTCAGACATCCTTGGATAAGGGTGAAATTTATGATGATTGGAGGAAAGCCAATGTTGTGTCCACCTATAAGAAAGGTGAAAGAAACCACCAAGGTAACTACCGACCAATCTCCCTAACATCTATCTCTTGTTAAATACTGGAACACATCGTATGCAGCTTCATCATGGACCACCTAGACAGCCGCAATGTCCTGCATGATGAACAACATGGCTTCTGCAAGAAACGATCATGTGAAACCCAGCTCATCCTTGCTGTTCAAGATCTGACCAAAGGAATTGATGCTCGGAAACAACACGATGTCATCCTACTTGATTTCTCCAAAGCATTTGACAAAGTCCCACACCAAAGACTGCTATACAAATTGCAGTTTTATGGAATCCGGGGCTTGTTGAACGACATGATAGCCGCCTTCCTGCAGGACCGCACTCAGCAGGTGATCCTTGAGGGGACATCCTCGAACATCGCTGACGTTACATCTGGGGTGCCACAAGGCAGTGTCCTTGGACCACTGATGTTTCTTCTTTACATCAATGATTTGCCAGAGTACTTGACTTCTGATACGAGAGTATACGTCTGTTCGCGGATGACTGCATGCTGTATCGCAAAATCACCTCACAACAGGATTCTTCTGCACTGCAGCAAGATCTAAATGCTTTGAAGCAATGGTAACAGGATTGGATTATGAAGTTTAATCCCCCAAAGTGTCAGGTTCTCACTGTAACCAAGAAACAGAAGTCTATCACTCAGCCCTACTGCCTCCATGGGCAGACACTTTTGAGGGCAGATACTGCAAAGTACCTTGGAGTCCACCTAACCAAAAACCTCAGCTGGAACCATCATATTGATACCTTAAGCAAGAAAGCAAACTCAACATCAGGGAAACACAAATCCTGTGTTATACAACTCTGTTGCGCCCTATCCTGGAATATGCCTGTGCTGTCTGGGACCCCTCTACACAGGAGAACATCACCAAATTAGAGAAAGTCCAGCGACATTTCGCACGTTTTGTCCTTAGCGATTATCGATGGACAAGTAGTGTTAGGCCAATGATTCACCAGCTGCATTGGCAAACACTTCAAGAACGCAGAGCCCAGCTGAAGGCAGTAATGATGTACAGGGTTATGAACTCCCTAGTGGACATCCCACGGACTTACACAGTACCTGCACCATCTCCGGACTTGCATCGTGGACATACCCTGAAACTTGTTGTCCCTCACACAAGAACATTATGTTACCAATCATCATTCTTCCAAGATGCCATCCGATTGTGGAACAGCCTTCCTCTGGATGCTGTCAACTGCACCTCTCTAGATTCATTCAAAAAGAGGGTGCAGGACATACAACTGCGTTAGCAACCAGGGATTTTTTTTAGCTGCACCTAGTGATTTTGTAGACATCATAATGACACTGCATATGCCTGCACCACACCTGCACCCACACAGTGGTAAGCTAATACACATTTAGTGAACTGTACTACATGGAAGAAGTAGAAGAAAATTGAAAACATAAATTACATCACAATACATAATAAAAGATAAGTTTACAAAATATTTAAAGTATATGGAAAGGCTGGAAATGGGGAGGAATGCTAAAAGCAATGGCTGTATAGGGTGCATTCCCCTCACATGTAATGCAGCAAATTATATGATTGATACACTGTAATACATAAAAAGTGGAAATACAAAAAGAAACTATAGCTAGGGAAACCTAACTAACCCGAAACACAGACCTTAATATACAAATCCCTATGCTAAGTCGCTGTCATGCAGGAAGAGAAAAGAAAGAGAGGGAGAGAGAGAGAGAGAGTGTGTGTGTGTGTGTGTGTGTGTGTGTGTTCTTGTGAGGGAGAGAGAGATAAACTTATTACGTGGTGTGAGGAGAAAGATAAAAAAGATAGGAGACTATAACAAGACGAGAACTAATGGATGGTTGGAGCCGCTCAGTATTCCTAGATTATAACAGAATATAAAGTTGGATTTTCCAGTTCTTTGCAACCATTGAAGGATCAGCACAATCTTTACGATTTGATGATGTTAATACACAAACATTAATTTTGGTGATGAGACTCAAATAAATTCTGCTGAATGATGAGGAATTTTCTTCAACTTATTCTTTAAAAAAACTTTAACTTGGGGACGCTTTTAAACTATTATATAGGTTATTCCAATAATTAGGTCAGTAGGTCCATCAAATGAAGATTGTGCAAAAATAGTCCTAGTTAATGGCAAAGGAAATTCATCAGAGTGACAAGTCGGGTATTTATGGAAGGAGCGGTTTCTTGCAAGCATGCTGGTGAAAACAGACGGTAATAAATTATTAGTGAGTTTGTTCATAAATTGGCCAAGATGATAATAAAGATTTGTTTTCGGAAAACAAAACATCGGTGTGAGATCTCCAAGATACGTACAAATCATTCAGAGGGCTTTTTTTTCTGGAGAAGGGACAATCTTTCGAGATAAGTTGGATGCGTGTTCTTCCAAGCTATGATACCATAATTAAGATAATATATCATCAAAGCCGAATATAACATTAAAAGGGTGGTAGTGGTAAAATAATAAAGGTTTTCCCGGTAAATTTCATACTTTTGTCATTCAAGTTCCTATTCCGAGCATACAATTTCACGCATTCCACGCTCGCAGCACTGAATCAGCAACCAAATTAAAAATCCGGTAATTCGAATTCACTATCATAGCATTCAAATTTACTATCGGAGCATTCAAATTCACTGTCGGAGCTTTCAAATTCACTATCGGAGCATTCACAGCCAAGAGATGAACACGGATTTCAGCAATGAGCATTCAAATTCATGTTAAGCTGGTGCAGAATCTCGTCGGTCATTCAAATTCGTGAATAGGCAACCATATTCCAAATAGTTAAAGGAAGGCTGGAATTTAGTTAGTTTAGGGCCGTGTATGTGTATCTTTTTCATTTAGCTCTGAATACATCGGAATTTATGGTGCATATTATTCATTTTGCAGTAGAGGTCCACCTGTTCGTTGACAAATATGAACTCGGGCTTCACAAAAAGGAATATGCAGACACATGTCACTCTGATAGGACGTAAAATGGAGGTCCTATGTGTGATACGAGTCACAACTTATGCACGCAAAAGATCCCACTTCATTTATTTATCGCAAAGAGCAGAGTGTTTAACCCGGTGAAGTGGTCCCACCTTATATCCAACTGGACCCCATAGAAGGCCAGCTATTGCAGATGTCTTCTCAGATAGAAAATGAAACAAACAAGCAAATAAACAAACATTAAGTACTGTATATGCCTACAGACGGGCATGATACGGAAGGTTAGTTGACACCTTCAGAAAAAAAAAACCCAGCATTTTCGACTCGGCCTACATTGAAACTGATAATATGAACATTTTATACGTCTTATTTGTTGTTTATTGCTATCTCATTGGTTTACTTTAGTGGGACTATGTGAGGTCGTTGTGTGCCAGTTTGTATTTCAGTTACCATTATGCAGTTAGTATTTGGCCGTTGTCAGCATGCATGCAGTATAATCAACAAATATGATTAGATTGTCATTGTGTTGTTTAGATGCACTGCTGATTGGACTTTACAATTTATTTTTTTTTTAGATGAAAAACAAAGACTACATGAACAGAGAACAATGTAGAACCATGAAACAATAATAATTACACTATATGCAAGCATTCATTGGTTGTGAGGTGAGGGCCGGCGCAGTGTTTTCAAAAGTGTGGGGGTCCTCAGCTCATCTCTCCCCGCCCACTTCCGGGTTTCTTCAGCTGACAAGCAAAAAAAAAAAAAAGAAAAAAAGGTCCTCAGCTCATTCTCTCCCCTCCCATTTCCAGGTGTTATAAAAAAAAAAAGGTCTTCAGAGAAAACACATAACCTTACCGCCGCCATACTTCAAGATCTCTATCTATTTCTATTTTAGTGCCGCTTACGTACTTCCGGGTTGAAAAAAGTGTGGGGGCCCAAAGTGATGACACCCTATGTATTCCTTTGTATAGTGCACAAAAAGTGTGGGGGCACGAGCCCCCACGGCCCCCACGGCTGCGCCGGCCCTGGTGTATGCCATTTCTTCTTTCTTAAAGGGACACAGTCCTCACGAAATTAAAAAAAAATGTTGTTGTTGGTACCTCCAATGAACTACTTTCACCAAAAACAAACTTTCAAATCACCAAATAAGCTCGTACATTTTGGTTGAAAAAGTGTGACTCTGCATGGTGAATATGCTAATGAGCAAGTCTTGGCGGAGAGTCATACGTCATCGATGCACAACTCTTCCCAGCCGTGTTCTGCTCGTTATCCGTACGCTCCCTAGTTTACCCGGATGCATGAAGACGTCGGTGGCTACTAGTACTCCGACTCGTATTTGACATTGTTTCTACGTTGTGTGTGTGTGTGTGTGTGTGTGTGTGTGTTTGTGTGTGTGTGTGTTTGAGTGTGTGTGTATGTATCGTGTGTTATATTCGCACGTGTGGACGGTACAACTAGATGATAGATCTACGGTAGATACGCGTACGCACCCCGTACGCAGTTTGCCCTTCGTACTTTTCCAGTCTCAAGCGCAGCAGCTGCTGCAGCCCTGTTGCCGCTCATGCATGTTCTATAGTACGTACAGAGTGTACATATTTGTAGGTAGAAACGATTCTACACAGGCCTGCTAGTACACTATAGGGGCGACCGCATTCAGCGTCGTCTGGTCAGGCTATCTTACATCAGTAGTTTTGCTCGAATCGTGCAGAATATTTCCCAGGAAAATCCTTTTTTCCGTCCCAGACCCACAAAAGTATCGTGAAAGGTGAGCTGTATGGCTGGGAAATATCGGTACAACGATGCCGAACATAAGAAACTTACGGCCTACAAAATCTCGAAATCGTGTTGTGACCTACCTGTGCGTGGACAATTTGAGAAGCGATGTTTTTACGTGGACCGGCAGGCTGTGGCCCTCGGTTATAAACCGAGAAAACTCCTGAAACCAGATGCAATCCCGACCATTTGCTCACATGAGTTATAAAACAGAAACACCTCGAGCATCGACTTCGAAGAGAACCGAGGGAAAAAAGCGTAGAGAGGTAAGGAAAGTGGCTAGCTATGTTTAATTTACCGTGGGCCTGCAGCCGGGGTTGGACTGCAGTACAGTGCCACTGAGCTAGCTGCTGCCAGTGCCGACTGGACATGCACGGCAAAGTGGAGCGAAATCATATCCCTACGACCCCCTGTGTTTACCCTTCCCGGCTCACGTCATATTTTTTTTTTCGAGGAAAGGCGATTATCTGACTACTTACAGAAATATTGAGATACAAACAATATTTTCTTTGAAGAATTCGACTCTCTCATGCACAGGTTATCTTCGGTTTGAATGCCAAAATCGACTGGACGGAGTCGAGTGTACTGTGTATACATTGGTATGGTAAGGATTTGCGCGCGAGAGTGGTTTCTACGCTAAGAAGTATGCAACACGGACGGAAGCTAGAAAAGGACGGTGCCTATTTGATGTCAAGTTCATGGAATATTTGGTTTAAAAATACATATAAATTGATGTTAACAATATTAATTTTTCGTGAATTATATATATCTAAGCTTTAAATATTTTGTTTGAAATTATAAAACCACAAACTTTCACATTATGTGATAAAATTGCAACTAATCATTTGAACACTTAAATTGGTTTTTAGAGGCACGGCTGTCAACTTGGTGAGTAGGGCATGCACTACGTAGCATCTTTTTGCCGGCTCTTACACGATCGCTTGCAGGAATTATTTTTCAAAAATCGCGTACGGAGACAATTTTTGATGTCCAAGCGTATAAATTGGTGATAGTTTATATTTTTTACTCTTCTTAATTATCAGTACAGTGAAAATCTCAGGACTGCTTCCCTTTAAAAAGGTCTACTCCATTTTCCTCGTTAAATTGATCGCACAAAGTAGGAACTTGATCGCCTGAAAATGAAATTGAACGCTCCAAACAAGCTTATCGGGACTATCACATGGCTATCGCATTAATTTGAACGCACGAGTAGGAAATGCAATGCTCGCATTTACAAATTGAATGCCCTATCGTGAATGTGATTTCACGAAAACGAAATAGAACGCCCATAAATGAAATTGATCGCTCGGATTGTGAATTTGAACCCCCGAATACTTCCGCGCGTGCGCGCGCTGTGTGAATTTGAATGCACGTTATATGAATTTGAATGACCAAAGTATGAACTAAACCGGGAAAACCTATATTTAACTCAATTGATAACACCAATGTTTTGAGATATTGTGTGACAAACCAGCATTTACACATACTAACTTCGCGATTGTTAAAATCGCGACATTTCTGCAGTGTGTGTTTAAACTCTCATACTTTTCGCCTCAAACATCGCGAAGTTTAAAAAAAAAATCGCACTCCGTCTGGCGAAATTAGCGTTCGGGTGTTGTTGCTTAGCAACTTGCACACAAATTTCGCGATTTAAAAAAAAAAGCGATTTTTTTTTTTCAAGCAAGCATAAATCCCCATTTTTATCCCCTTATTATCAACAACACTTGATGTAACTTCATATACAACTATGTTATCTATTTTCATATTATTGTGGAGACTATTCAAAGTATTACTAAATAACATATGTGTACATTTAGTTTTGAGATGGTTTAAAGACAACTTGTTTGATCTTATCCTACATAACATTTTGTAAAGTTCTGAATTTAGCGTATCCACCAGGATGTGAGGATCTGAATGGGAAAGAAATAGATTTGAGTCATCAGCAAACAGTACAAAAAATAAAATATTCAGAAGCATTTGTTATATCAATGTACAGAATGAACAAAAGAGGTCCTAGTGAACTAGCCTGGGGAACACCACAGTTAACAGATTGGTTGCCGGTGTTCTGACCAGGGCCCCATTTCATAAAGAGTTGATTTGATGACAACTCTTTGCTGGACTGACTATTGTCATGGTAACGACAAGAATACAGCTTCCTGATTGGCTGTTTGCTGTGGGAAGTTGTCATTCCAGCAAGAGTTGTCATCCTAACATCTTTTATGAAATGGGGCCCAGATAACAAAACGTAGGCTAGTGTTTGCGAACCGGGAGGTAACTCCTGAACCACTCGAAGGCCTTACCACGAACAGACAAATACCATTATAGTGACATCATTTTATGAAGTAATATTTTATGATCAATGGTATCGCAGGCATTGGAGAAGACCAGGTAGACACCCACTGTGTGATGAGCCCCATCATCAACAGCTTTGGCTACTTTTTCAATAAAAACCGCCAAAACCAACTTGTGAATCAGAAATATTATCATAACAATTAAGAAATTTAAGGAGTCTTAAATAGACAATTTTTGCAGTTTAGAAAATGATGGCAACAAAGGAATGGGTCTATAATTACAGTATCTTCTTTATTACCGTTCTTAAATATTGGCTTGCTATAGCAATTCTTATTCGTGACGGTCCTAAAGATATAAGTTAAAGGTTCAACAATATTATAATTTATATTTTTCAAAATAACATTATCAATACAATCAGATTCAGAATTTCTTTTACTTTCCACTTCGTAATAATATCTTTTACCTCATAACTCATAATCAGATTTTTAAAGAATGAATAAATTAGAATTGGGTGAATGAAGAAAATCATAAAATTTCTCTTGACAAGTGGGGATGTTCTTTGGCAAAATCATGTCCAATCTGAGAAAAAATTACGGTTAAATGCATCAGCTATCAGCAGAGGGTCTGTTGAGGGAGAAAGATTTGCGGTGACACCATAGGGGGTTTCACACCAAGCTTTACGTAGAGTTACGTAGTGTTACGTAGTGTTGCGTAGTGCCTACGCAACACTACGCCACTATTGACCGATTCGGGTTCGTTGAGGGCAGCAGACATTTTACGGCACAGGGCGCAGCCATAGTGGGTGTATCGGTGTGCATCAGCCGACCCCCCCCCCCCCCCCTGCTCTCCCCCACCCCCGGGCAACATGTTTATCACGTACTTGTAACAAAGGTTCGCGCACTAGCAAGCATTCGCGCACTCAGCACGAGACGCCCATTGGCTAAAGCAGTTTTTCATTCTGCGCGCGTGCTAATGTAGGGAGAGGGGTGGGGGAGTGCGGAGGGGGGGGGGGTCGGATGATACACCCAGTATGGCTGCGCCTATGCTAAAAATACACATAGCGCGTCACAGAATCGGTCAATACGCTGTGAGAACGCAACTCTACGTAAGAGGACGCTGGGGGACGCAAAATAGGTACGCAAGATGTACGCAAAAAATTAAACATGTTTAATTTTTTCGCGTACCCTCCGCGCAGAGCTCTGATACGCAGGTTTTACGCAAGTCTACGCAATACTGCGCAACTGTGCGCCATCTATACGCAACAGTACGCCACCGGGCCCCTTTCACACCAGAGCAATTTTGGTGCTCGCGTATGACATGGCGTAGTGTTGCGTACTGTTACGTAGACATTTTCGTAGACTTGCGTAGACATGGCATACATTTGCGTAGCGTTGCTTACAGTTGCGTAGCCTTTTATTATAGGTGCAGATTTGGCATTCAAATGCCTGACCCATGCTGGAAAACTGCTTGATATCATTCATGGGATCCCATTGAACTCTGAATTGCTTGTGAATGTATAGCCTGAACTCTGAATTGCTTGTGAATGTATAGCCTACTTACCTGTGCTCTTCGAGACTTGTACCTAACTATTTCTTCTGTAGGCCTAATAATTGTAAAATGCCGAAAAGGAAGAACAAAAGGTGTGGTAGGAACAAGAATTCTCTTGCTCGTTATACTAGTACATGCCTCTAGTGATCAAGATGCAGACAATTCGCCAGCACTAGTAGACCTAAACGCATTTTCTTCAACTCGTCTGGCTCGTGAAAGTCTATACTTGTAGACTCACTGCTGGTGAGTCATGTCACAAAGTGACAGAGGCTGGTGAGTCATAGGAGTGACAGAGGCTTCATCAACAAAGTCCTCAGCGCAAGAGCGTCATCTCCCACAAGGAAGTAGTCAAGTGGCTGCATGGTCATCATGGAGCAGAGGGTCTGCTGCTTGGAGGTTCAGCTTGATGGCTTAATGGCTGTCTTGAAAGGGCTCTGGTTGAAGACGGGACGATCGTTAACGATCGTCCCATCACTGTACAGGCATGCTAACCTGGAAATATTAAACTGCACGTTACTAAGTACTTGAATATGAGACCATTCTGAAGCAAATAATTTTCACACAACAGTAGATATATAGTGTACTCTTGAATGAATCCCACAAGGATTTGAACAATCATCCCCCAGCATTCCCACTGATTCCCACTGATCAGTTACTAGCCATCCCTTTTAATCGAGAAGAAACCTTTGAAGTTATAACACAAAGTTCAGGTCTTTGCAGGTTTTTTTGATGAAACATGTTTATAAGCAAATCGAAATACATATTGTAGGGTCTTGTAGTTATTGTCAGTGGCCAGAAACCTTAAAGTTACGGCAGGTTTCAGGTTCCAAAGATTCCAGAAGTTGGCATTTTGTTTTGTAATTCTCAGTGCAATTAGTGTCAGGAGTTAATTGAATACTTGTGGCGCCATCCGCATAAAATTGATCATTTTAATGAAGAAAAATCTTCGGCATGCAGTTCTTTCATCAGTTGTTCATTATTGCCGATATATGGATCAACGCCGGATCCAAGGTTTGACCCACACTCTCCTTCTCATTGTTGCAACATCTCGTCTTCTTCTCTTTTTCCGTTCTTGAGAACGTTCGCATTCTGCAATGCGAATCTGTAGGGCGTCCAAAATGCTGAGGAATTAAAGATAGTAGCAAAGGATTTAACCTCCCCCATGATATTTTGCTACGTGTTCGAACAGCAGGCAAGAGTGAACTAAAAAGCAGAAGGCTTAATGTGCTGAAGTAGCTCCGTAGTTTCATTAATTTGTTAATAAATCGGCGGTACGCAACTTTACGCAACTGCAAGCAACTCTACGCGGTCTGTACGCCCCATCTACGTATATGTACGCAACTGTACGCCCGCTATACGCAAAATACGCTACGCGGATACGTGCTTCCTACGCAACCATGCGTAACTCTACGCCTGGACTACGCCGAGACTACGCCAGTCCTACGCGTAGCATCATGATTATTTTTCATGGGTACGCAGGTAATTTCGGAGTAGACGCTACGCAACTCTACGCAACTGTACGCAAAGCCCGGTGTGAAACCCTTAACCAGATCGTTGTTTGGCAGAAGAGCCTAGAAAGAGGAGAAGCGACATCATCAAATTTAACTGTTGTTATACAGGATGTATCATTATCTTTATATTTATTATGATCCAAATCTTACTCACGTCATGGTTAAAAAGAGATATCTGATCCGCGTAATATTTTTTTTTATAGCGGAGTATTCTTGTGAGAATATTTTTTATACGAAGTAGGCCTACGTTTATGATGAGATTTTATCTGCAATATGTATTATTTCGATTTACTGATCATAAAAGAGATTTTGTTATTTATGGTAATCTAGGATGCTTTTTATTATCACGTTTAACTTCAATCAAAGGAACATAATTATTCATCTAAATGAGAATTTAAAATTTTTATAAAAACATCAAACAATAAATAAGTATCGTGAGTGCCATAACAACTTCTCTCTAAGCTTCAGTCTTCAGATTCTGTAAATTATCCGGTGTCACTTCTCTGAATGATTCTCTAATTGAGACTAATAAGTGGTGACTGGGACAGAAGTGAAAATTGGGAAGTGGTCTGATATTTCAGACAAAGATAAAAACAATGATATTCGATTTGGGAGAAAGCGTAACATTACAAAATATATTATCAAAAAGAGAAGCTGCATTATTTGTTACTTGGGTGAGTTTAGTAATGAGTGGCAAAAAGGAGGGTGAAAACATACTTTCAAGTAATTTCTGACTTATTTCATGTGTGATAACATTTAAAAACATGTATATCAAAATCGCCCATGACAAAACATTCTTTAACAAAAAATTGGTTATAGATTGATCCTGTAACGCCTCTATATCTTGGAGCTTTGATTATATTTTGTGGCAAATAACGAAATATCAACAATATTTATATATTGGAGTAACAATAAAAGGAGTCTCATACAATTGTTCTACAAATATTTTCTATCCGGAAAGTGTTTATTGTGGCCACGAAATCAGTGTTCGGACAATGTCGCCAATGCTGAGTTTCGTGAGAACATAGAGCACGAAGTGACTTCATCCGAACTGAAATGTCTTTAGTCCTAAGCATACGCGCATTGCAGATGCGTTTATGATTTCATTTCAGGTGGCTTTTGGGAATTGCAGCCAAAACGGCGTAGGTGAATTGGAAAAGTAGGAATAAATCATATTCTTAGTCCAAAGTCATATTGTAAACGGAGACCTGAATTACAGATATTCACGAGACCTACAATCTCTGAAGTCGCAAGAATAGTCTTTTATATGAGGCACTTTGTCATGATTGCTATTCCGTTTCATGCCTGATTTATACACGGTCGAAGAGAGCTGTTAAAGATAATAAAAAGTTTTGGTACCTCAAAAGTGTCCTTGAATTTCCTTGTCTTAGTTTGTGTTTCAGGTTAAAGTACCTTTCATATAACTAACACTGTGAGACTTACTCGCCCCAAAGTGCTCTCATGTCTTAGTAATCATGCAATTAACTGCGACCAGCAGCCCCATACGCATAGCGACCAGCAGTCCCATACGCATAGCGTAATCGGGCTTCGCATTGTAGCATTCAGGATCATGACAGATTTAGTATCGCAGGGTAAATGTCAACTTAAAATCCCATAAATTCTTCAATTTGAAGACTTACCAATTAAGTTGAAGTATTGAAAACAGGCTTCGGGCAACGTTTGGTTCTGCCTATAGTCCCTTTCTGTTCGAATTGATGACTGAATGTGACTCGGTCGACAGGACCTTAGGAGAGCTACATACAGTACACTGAATACTACAGCCAGTGCATGCGAACACATCACATGCACACAAATTTCAAATCCATGAACGGATAAGATGTTTGTGTGCGCATGCGCTGGCCATGGTATCCAGTGTGTATACTAGTACTGTAGTAGCTCTCCCAAGGTCCTCTCGACCGAGTCACATTCAGTCATCAATTCGAACAGAAAGGGGCTATTGGCAGAACCAAACGTTATTCGAAGCCTTTTTTCAATACTTCAACTTAATTGGTAAGTCTTCAAATCGAAGAAATTTTTGGATTTTAAGTTGACATTTACCCGCGATACTAATTCTGTCATGATCCTGAATGCTACAATGCGAAGCCCCATTACGCTATGCGTATGGGGATGCTGGTCGCAGTTAGCTATGCGTACAATGGGCTGCACGCTGCTGGTCGCAGTCAGTGGTTTCGTACAATATTTATCGACGCTGTACAGCGTTGGCTCTGTTACGAAACCATTATTGCATGATTACTAAGACATGAGAGCACTTTGGGGCGAGTAATTCTCACAGACAACGTACTTTAACCTGAAACACAAACCAAGACAAGGAAATTCAGGGAAGCCTTTGAGGTACCAAAACTTTTTATTATCTTTAATATGGAGCTTTAGATGTGCGACGCTGGGTTGGCCGTTGTGCCTCTCCCTGCGTCGTGTTGCAAAGGAGTTTTAAGCCCCGGTCACACAGCACTCCATGTCTAAAAAAAAGTTATGAAAATCTGGTGGACGTGGTCTTAAGTGGTAATTTTTTTGGTCAATTTTGGTTCGGCCGTGCTTTGTACGGGGTATGGCCGTTGGCGGCTGTTCCACTGCTGAAGCACTGCCTAAGCACGGCTAACCACGTCCAGCCACGTGTATGTACGCGGAAAAATCCATTTGTCAGTGATAAGCCGCTAAACACACGCTATTTCCCGTGATACCAACGGGCAAAGCCCCGGTCACACAGCACTTCACGTCTAAATCAAGTACAAAAAGTTGTGAAAATCCGGTGGACGTGGTCGTAAGTAGTAATTTTTTTGGTCAATTTTGGTTTGGCCGTGCTTTGTACGGGGTATGGCCGTTGGCGGATGTTCCACTGCTGAAGAACTGCTTAAGCACGGCTAACCACGTCCAGCAACGTGTACATTGTATGTACTTAGCTCTTACCACAGAATCTTTTAAAACAGCCCTCAAGACCCATCTCTTCAATTTGAAAAACTAGCCAATGTGTAAGAATGTATGTTTACACATTTGGAGACAATTACCTCCTGGAACTATTTCTTTTTATTTTAACTGTCATATCACGAGCGGTGCACCCATGAAATTTAAGCTGAATTATGTATTTATTTTGGAGCAAGCGCCATGAGCGCCTGACTTGGCGGATACCGGCGCTATACAAGACTTCATTATTATTATTATTATTATTCACGCGGAAAAATCCATTTGTCAGTGATAAGCCGCTAAGCACACGCCAGGGGCGTCACCAGCTTTTTTTCAAGGGAGGTGCGTTTTGACACTAAATGTTTACGTGATTTTTTTGGACAGACATTTGGAATATAGGAAGCTCTCAATCCCTAGATTTTTACTGTTTTTTGAGTGAAACCAAGCGGGGAAAGGGCACCGGCGTAGCTAGGATTTCATCTTGGGGGAGGGGTGGGGGGTAGTATGCGAGGGAGCGAGCAAGGGTGGGGGAGGGTGTGGAAGTGCCGGAGGGGGTTGCACCCCATATAAATGGACTATGGAATGACGGTGTGAAACGACAAATTACTGGCAGCGGTATCAGGAGAATGGCATAACGACTACATGCGAGCGAGGGGAGTGAGCGAGCTTGAAAATTTTGACATTTAGCTTTGATATAACGAAGCGTAAGGTGTGTACATTCTACATCACATTGCGCAACATTGTAGCGACTTTTGACATTTTACTGTCCAAAAACTGCCGTTTGTAGCCATTTTTTTTTTTTTTTTTTGCTTTGTAAATTAAGGGAGGGGGGCGCAACTGCTGGCAATTACTGACAGCAACATCAGGTGAATGGCATAATAATTAAATGCGAGCGAGCAAAGAGAGCGAGCTTGAAAATTTTGACATTTTACAGTCCAAAAACTGACATTTGAAGCCATATTTATTAGCTTTGGAAATTAAGGGGGGCGCACCGGGCGGAACTGCTGGCAAGTACAACTGTACTGGCAGCAACATCAGGTGAATGGCATAGCAATTAAATGCGAGCGAGCGAAGAGAGCGAGCTTGAAAATTTTGACATTTTACAGTCCCAAAACTGCCATTTGGAGCCATATTTTTTCGCTTTGGAAATAAAGGAGGGGTGGGGGGGGCGCAACGGGCGCAACTGCCGGTAATTACTGGCAGCAACGTCCGGAGAATTGCAAAACAATTAAATGCGAGCGAGCGAGCGAGCGAGCGAGCTTGAAAATTTTGACATTTTACAGTCCCCAAACTGCCATTTGTAGCCATATTTTTTCGCTTTGGAAATAAAGGAGGGGTGGGGGGGGGCGCAACGGGCGCAACTGGCGGTAATTACTGGCAGCAACGTCCGGAGAATTGCAAAACAATTAAATGCGAGCGAGCGAAGAGAGCGAGCTTGAAAAATTTGACATTTTACAGTCCCAAAACTGCCATTTGGAGCCATATTTTTTCGCTTTGGAATTAAAGGAGGGGTGGGGGGCGCAACGGGCGCAACTGCCGGTAATTACTGGCAGCAACATCAGGAGAATTGCATAACAACTAAATGCGAGCGAGCGAGCGAGCTTGAAAATTTTACATTTTACAGTCCAAAAACTGCCGTACTTAGCCATATTTTTTCGCTTTGGAAATTAAAGGGGGAGGGGCACCGGGCGGAACTGCTGGCAATAACTGGCAGCAACATCAGGTGAATTGCATAACAATTAAATGCGAGCGAGCGAAGAGAGCGAGCTTGAAAATTTTACATTTTACCGTCCAAAAACTGCCGTTCTTAGCCATATTTTTTCGCTTTGGAAATTAAGGGAGGGGGGCGCACCGGGCGCAACTGCTGGCAATTACTGGCAGCAACATCAGAAGAATGGCATAAAGATTAAATGCGAGCGAACGGAGCGAGCGAGCTTGAAAATTTTAACATTTATACAGTCCCCAAACTGCCGTTTGTAGCTATATTTTTATCGCTTTGGAAATTAAGGGGGGGGCGCACCAGGCGCAACTGCCGGCAATTACTGGCAGCAACTTCAGGAGAATGGCATTACGACTAAATGCGAGGGAGAGGAGTGAGCGAGCTTGAAAAATTTGACATTTTACAGTCCAAAAACTGCCGTTTGCAGCTATTTTATTTTTTTTTTCGCTTTGGAAATTAAAGGAGGGGGGACGCCCGGTGCGCCCCTCCCCTGGATCCGCCACTGGTAGTCAAGGGTGTGGATTTATGTTCATGACTGGGGGAGGTATGACTAGCGAGGTGGCGTCGAAGTGACCAAGCGGGGAAAGGATGTCCAAAATCTGCACTTTAGAGCATCCCCTAAACTAATTGTGCGTGTTTGTTTGTGTGTGTGTATTATATACATGGAAAAGTTAGGAATTAGCCCAGGTCAAGTCTTTTTATTGGCAATGCAAGACATTTTTATATAGACTAGTATGTAAAGCAACACTGCAAAATCAATGATCTAGCTTTGATATAACGAAGCGTATGTGAAGGTGTGTACATTCTACATCACATTGCAAAACATTGTAGCATTTGGAATATAGGAAGCTCTCAATCCCTAGATTTTTACTGTTTTTTGAGTGAAACCAAGCGGGGAAAGGGCACCGGCGTAGCTAGGATTTCATCTTGGGGGGAGGGGTGGGGGGTAGTATGCGAGGGAGCGAGCAAGGGTGGGGGAGGGTGTGGAAGTGCCGGAGTGGGTTGCACCCCATATAAATGGACTATGGAATGACGGTGTGAAACGACAAATTACTGGCAGCGGTATCAGGAGAATGGCATAACGACTACATGCGAGCGAGGGGAGTGAGCGAGCTTGAAAATTTTGACATTTAGCTTTGATATAACGAAGCGTAAGGTGTGTACATTCTACATCACATTGCGCAACATTGTAGCGACTCTTCGTTCGGATGTACTGAGTACACTGCGCACATCCTGCTTATATGCAGAATGCCAACTACAATCACAATCTTTTGTCGGGGCCAGGCTTTTTGAACAATGTTTCACACTATATACTATTTAGTTATGGTTAAAAGAAATCATAGAAAAATATCTTATTTCTGGATCACCCTTTCATTCAAAAGCAGTTTACTAACACTTGAACTACTATTTCGGTAAATCTTTTTTTTTTTTTTTACAGCGGATTGGGAGGGGGGGGGGCGCACCCCCCCTCCGTAGTTACGCCACTGCTTTTGGGTGAAATAATTGGACAGATTTCTTGAATTCTAACAAAAAAGCAAGAAAATCTTTTCATCGCGGGAAATTATGATTATGTGTGGTGTGGCAAATGGTGCGCTTGCCTTCCAATGTTTTTATGGGGGCAACATTTTTTTCTTTCAAAAGCAAGAAAATCTTCTAATTTCGGGAATTATTAATTATGGGGGGGGGGGCCTGGGGCAAAACTAAAATATGCTTGCCCCTTCATTTTCTTTTTAATGAGGCTAAGGCTCGCTCTTGGGCTGGCAATATGGATTGGTCAGAAGTAACGTACATAGACCCTACATTCACGTACTTGTAAGTAGCGCACGTACATGCAAACGTGTGTAAGTGCTCCGTATGGTACGGATAGCCCACAGTACGGTCGATAAATAGTAAACACTGTAGAATACTATTCAAAAATAGATATGTATAAAATCAGTGCTGCCAGAACCAGGGTGCGAATTTTGTGTGTGTGTGTGTGTGTGTGTGTGTGTGTGTGTGTCCCTGGTGCAAAATATCAAAAAAAAAAAATAGAAAAGAATAATCATTTAGCGTCCGGCGTTGAGGTCGCTCGCAGACTGATTTCTTTTTTTTCTTTTTTTTCTTTTTTTAAAGGATCTGAAGGGGGGTGCGTTCGCACCCAACGCACCCCCCCTGGTGACGCCCATGTAGATCCACTGAGGACAATGTTCTATCGCACACTTTATGTTTGTACTTACCGTTGATCAAATCCATAATTCAGTTCTAATGGTCACACGACAACCAACGGCAAAGAAAATGGCGGCAGCTCGTGCATACGTTCTGATTTCACTATTCAGTACGAAAAATGAGCTTTGTTATTTGCAAATACATGAACTGTGTCACAATGTAAACTGATCCAAGCGCAGCGTAGCGACAGTCAATAGGCTGTGTCGTCTGGGGAATTCCGCATTGACGAACCCTCGCTTAAATCGCGAATGGACCTCAAGTTGCATTATACTAATCCAACGTCTTAGTATAGCTACATGAATCCACTAAGCCAGACCGGTGCATACGCACCGAAGTACAATTTCGGAGCGCTGGTGTATAGGTGAACATTTCCTTCACATTAATATTGTCATGTATGCACTGCAATAAACATGTAAGGTTCTGTCAAGTAAAGAAATTAGAGATGTCCCCAGTGCGTGAGACGTGTTCGCAAACAAAGCTTTGTCTACTTATTGAATATGTTATTTCCAAGGAAAGTCCCCTCGACAGGACATATCTGCAGACGGCAATGAGTGAGGTTCAGTTTGGTTATCAGTATAATTATCTTTCAATCGATTCCCTAACATTCAGTGTTGTTTGCACACATGTTTAACGTTTACAGTAATATATTACTCTGTCAATCCCTAATCGTCATACACAGAGCTACCAAGTCTCACGCATTCTGCGTGAGACTCAAGCATTTAGGGTCCGTCTCACGATCTCACGCATGGCACCCATTTTTCTCTCACGCATTGGGTGAAATCTGCAACTTGGGCCTATTAACAATGAGCATATAGCTCAAAGGATTAAAGTGATAGTTGCAACTGAAGGTATATTTCCCTTTGTCTTTCAAAATAAGTAAAAAAATAGTCACTTAAGTTGCTCCTGATCGCACCATTAAGAGCTAAAATTTAAAAAGCTCCGTACTAACCCCTTCCCACACCCTTGCTCGCGAGCACATGCGCGCGCCGAGACGTTGAGTCGTGAAAATCTCACTCATAAAAATTTTTCGAACTTGGCATCCCTGCATACATTCCGCTCCAATCTGCTCAGCTTACTGTCTCAGTATCTGGTAACAGCTAGAGCAGATGCAGGGGGGTGGGGGGGGGGGTCACCCAGGATGAAAAGGAAACCAATTTTTTATGTGTATGCGTATACAGATTACATCGTCCCAAATATCAAACAGTCGTCTAGCTTTGTCTCTGTGGTGTGGTGTGACAAGGCTTCAAAAAGTGGTCAAAAAGAATGAGCTAGGGTAGTTATGGAAAGAAAACCCAATGAAACCAAAACAAAAAGAAAAGATTCTGCACAGTGTCACAATACATGGAATAGGCAATGCCAGACGTATCAAGTGATGGGTGTGCCCGCCAGACGCCCTCAAAGGGGGTCAAAATGGGATAGCTTGAAAGGAGGCCACATAGAGTGGTGGGGTGTGCTTGCCAAACGCCCCCTTTGTACTCTCCCCCCCCCCCTCCCCCTTTAGTAAGCTGCATACTTATAACACGTATAGGGTCTATAGCTGATAGAGAAACCCGTTGAAACCCATATGAAAATAATATTCCCCATAGTCAAGAGGTGCATGAATGGGCACTGCCCGACATGTCAGGGCGTAAGTGGTGGGAATGCCCACCGGATGCCCCCACCCCCGGGAAAGGAAGGTGTCCAAATTCAAAAAATGAGCTAGACTGGCTGAAAAGGAAACTTAAGACGGAACATTGCTTATTGTAATTTTCTCTGTACTATGAACTTCAACCGATGAAAACTTTATATATCGCAGCGATTTACCTCGATTTGTGACTAGTGTTTGTAAAATTATTCTCCTCTAAACGGTACATTTTTTATGAAATATAATAGCAGTTTTCATGAAGACATTTTCTTTTTGCGAATCCTTAATGTTACCTTAATAGACGATAACGTTTATATTTTCTGTGAATTTATACTAAATCAACACCTTTGCAGATGACTATTCCCCCTCTGTATCATGTAAAGCAGATGTGCAATGCAGCATTGACCACTTTTTTTGAAATATTTTCTTGTAAACTTCATTTCACAGCAGGGTACATTTCTAGTTGGTTGGTACGAATGTCCACATCATTTTATTTTTTTTTCTAAGTAGGAATTTACCGGTATATGATCTGCAGAAAGGGAAATGAAGGTGTTTTGGCATTGTCGGAATTGATGTGGAAATATTTGATGCACATTGTTACTGAATTTTGTTTATTTTTCACACCAACACACACATACACACACGCGCGCGTATCACAATTAAAGATCTTGAACAGTTCAGGGGGTGAGTGAGGGCAACTGACAGGTCGACAACCTAACAACTCTGCTTTTCCATCTCTCATATCATGGGCGTCACCAGGGGGGGTGCGTTGGGTGCGAACGCACCCCCCTTCAGATCCTTAAAAAAAAAAAAAAAAAAAAAAAAAAATCAGTCTGCGAGCGACCTCAACGTCGGACGCTAAATAATTATTCTTTTCTACTTTTTTTAATATATTTTGCACCAGGGACACACACACACACACACACGCACAACTCGTTGGCAAAAACAATTCGCACCCCTGGTTCTGGCAGCACTGATTTTATACATATCTATTGGTATTCTACAGTGTTTACTATTTATCGACCGTACTGTACATCCGTACGATACGGAGCACTTATTCACGTTTGCATGTACGTGTGCTACTTACAAGTATGTAGGGTCTATGTACGTTACTTCTGACCAACATATTGCCAGCCCAAGAGCGAGCCTTAGCCTCATTAAAAAAAAAAAAAAAAAATGGAGGGGCAAGCATATTAATTGCCCCCCCCCCGTAATTAATAATTCCCGAAATGAGAAGATTTTCTTGCTTTTGAAAGAAAACAAAAATGTTGCCCCCATGAAAATATTGGAAGGCAAGCGCACCATTTGCCCCACCCCACATAATCATAATTCCCGCGATGAAAAGATTTTCTTGCTTTTTTGTTAGAATTCAAGAAATCTGTCCAATTATTTCACCCAAAAGCAATGGCGTAACTACGGAGAGGGGGGGGGGGGGTGCGCCCCCTCCCAATCCGCTGGTTAAAAAAAAGAAGGATTTCCCGAAATAGTAGTTCAAGTGTTAGTAAACTGCTTTTGAATGAAAGGGTGATCCAGAAATAAGATATCTTTCTATGATTTCTTTTAACCATAATTAAATAGGTATATAGTGTGAAACATTGTTCAAAAAGCCCGGACCCGACAAAAGATTGTGATTCCTGGTTGGCATTCTGCATATAAGCAGGATGTGCGCAGTGTACCCAAAGCGAAAAAATATACTTGTAGCTACAAACGGCAGTTTGGGGACTGTAAAATGTCAAAATTTTCAAGCTCGCTCGCTCTGTTCGCTCGCATTTAATCTTTATGCCATTCTTCTGATGTTGCTGCCAGTAATTGCCTGCAGTTGCGCCCGGTGCGCCCCCCCCCCCCTTTAATTTCCAAAGCGAAAAAATATGGATAAGAACGGCAGTTTTTGGACTGTAAAATGTAAAATTTTCAAGCTCGCTCTCTTCACTCACTCGCATTTAATCTTTATGCCATTCTTCTGATGTTGCTGCCAGTAATTGCCGGCAGTTGCGCCTGGTGCGCCCCCCCCCCCCCCCTTAATTTCCAAAGCGAAAAAATATAGCTACAAACGGCAGTTTGGGGACTGTAAAATGTCAAAATTTTCAAGCTCGCTCGCTCCGTTCGCTCGCATTTAATCTTTATGTCATTCTTCTGATGTTGCTGCCAGTAATTGCCGGCAGTTGCGCCCAGTGCGCCCCCCTTAATTTCCAAAGCGAAAATGGCTAAGAACGGCAGTTTTTGGACTGTAAAATGTAAAATGTTCAAGCTCGCTCTCTTCGCTCGCTCGCATTTAATCTTTATGCCATTCTTCTAATGTTGCTGCGAAAAAATATAGCTACAAACGGCAGTTTTTGGACTGTAAAATGCAAAATTTTCAAGCTCGCTCATTCCGCTCGCTCGAATGTAATCATTATGCTCTCTTGATATTGCTGCCAGTATTTGCCAGCAATTGCGTCCGATGCGCCCCCTTAAATTCTAAAGCGAAGAAATATAGCTACAAACGGCAGTTTGTTTGTTTTTTACTGTAAAATGTCAACATTTTCAAGCTCGCTCGCTCGCTCGCTCGCATTATTTTAATTGTTACGCAATTCTCCTGATGTTGCTACCAGTAATTGCCGGCAGTTGCGCCCGGTGCGCCACCCCCCCCCCCCCCAAAAAAAATATGGCTCCAAATGGCAGTTTTTGGACTGTAAAATGTCAAAATTTTCAAGCTCGCTCTCTTCGCTCGCTCGCATTTAATTGTTATGCCATTCACCTGATGTTGCTGCCAGTAAAATTGCCAGCAGTTGCGCCCGGTGCGCCCCCCTTAATTTCCAAAGCAAAAAAAAAAAAAAAAAAATGTGGCTACAAATGGCAGTTTTTGGACTGTAAAATGTCAAAATTTTCAAGCTCGCTCGCTCGCTCGCTCGCTCGCATTTAATTGTTATGCAATTCTCCTGATGTTGCTGCCAGTAATTACCGACAGTTGCGCCCCGTTACGCCCCACCCCTCCTTTATTTCCAAAGCGAAGAAATATGGCTCCAAATGGCAGTTTTTGGACTGTAAAAATAATGTCAAAAATATTCAAGCTCGCTCTCTTCGCTCGCTCGCATTTAATTGCTATGCCATTCACCTGATGTTGCTGCCAGTAATTGCCAGCAGTTGCGCCCGGTGCGCCCCCCCCCTTAATTTCCAAAGCAAATAGATATGGCTACAAACGGCAGTTTTTGGACTGTAAAATGTCAAAATTTTCAAGCTCGCTCGCTCGCTCGCTCGCATTTAATTGTTATGCAATTCTCCTGATGTTGCTACCAGTAATTACCGGCAGTTGCGCCCGTTGCGCCCCCACGCCTCCTTTATTTCCAAAGCGAAAAAATATGGCTCCAAATGGCAGTTTTGGGACTGTAAAATGTCAAAATTTCCGAACTCGCTCTCTTTGCTCGCTCGCATTTAATTACTATGCAGTTCACCTGATGTTGCTGCCAGTAATTGCCAGCAGTTGCGCCCGGTGCGCCCCCCTTAATTTACAAAGCAAAAGAATATGGCTACAAACGGCAGTTTTTGGACTGTAAAATGTCAAAATTTTCAAGCTCGCTCGCTCCCCTCGCTCGCATGTAGTCGTTATGCCATTCTCCTGATATCGCTGCCAGTAATTTGTCGTTTCACACCGTCATTCCATAATCCATTTATAGGGGTATACAACCCCCTCCGGCACTTCCACACCCTCCCCCCACCCTTGCTCGCTCCTTCGCATACTAACCCCCCCCCCCCCCCCCCCAAGATGAAATCCTAGCTACGCCGGTGCCCTTTCCCCGCTTGGTTTCCCTAAAAAAACAGTAAAAGTCTGGGGATTGAGAGCTTCCTATATTCCAAATGTCTGTCAAAAAAATCTCGTAAACATTTAGTGTCAAAACGCACCCCCCTTGAAAAAAAGCTGGTGACGCCCCTGCATATCTTCCTTATGCCATAACCTGGACACCCTACACAATTACTAGTACTTAGTCTATAGGAGGCGCTGTTCATCCTATCGGTCTCATGAGCCTTTTTTGCCTTGTTTCGGTCTCGTGAGCCTCTTTTGCATGATATCGGTGTCGTGTTTGATTGTGTAGTGTCGGTCTCGTGAGCCTTTTAAGCGCTGTGTTGGTCTCATGGGCTCTGCTTGCGTAATGTCGGTCTCGTGAGGCTTTTGTGCGTAGTGTCGAACTCATGGGCTTATTTTACTTGATGTCGAACTCGTGGGCTTTATTTACTTAGTGTCGAACTCGTGGGCTGTATAACTAGTGGGCTGTATGACTTGTCACCTGTATGACTCGTGGGCTGTATGACTTGTGAGCTGTATGACTCATGGGTTGTATGACTCGTGGGTGTCGGTCTCGTGACGTGCACCCGATCACGATATATTTAGTGTGAATCAATGGTTGATAACTTACTCGTTTCACCTGCAAACAAAATAAAATTTAGTAACAAAGATTGATATACCGGATTATACATTATAATGAAAAGTAAAGGTCCTAAATCTATTGTTCAACACGTCATCGCATCTTACGTATTCTGTAGTGAATTCAGTGACTAGAAACATTTTGTTTTCTGTTGCGTAGACAATCTTAGAGCCTCTTAAGAGTTTGGCCTTGTCATGTACCTCGGTTTTGTTTTGTTTTTCATTTTTGTACAGTAAAATGTTATGGTCGGTTGTATATCCATGAAAACGTTCTTTTTTTGTAATGTAAAATAATAAGGGAAGATATAGTGTAATGAAACAGTGCAATCATTATACTGTTAAATCTATAGCATGAAAGAAACTTTGTGGGAAATGGGACCAATAATACAGTATTCAAAAACCCATGTGTTGTATGTAGAATCTTTTCCAGAACTTTAGATAAGACGTGTACAGGAATAGGACGATGATTTTTCATTTTTGACAGATTCAGGGCCGGCGCAGCCGTGGGGGCCGTGGGGGCTCGGGCCCCCAGACTTTTTGTGCACCATACAAAGGAATACATAAGGTGTCATCACTTTGGGCCCCCACACTTTTTTCTACCCGGAAGTACGTAAGTGGCACTAAAAAAGAAATAGATCGAGATCTTGAAGTATGGCGGCGGTAAGGTTATGTGTTTTGTCTGAAGACCTTTTTTTTATAACACCCGGAAATGGGAGGGGGGAGAACGAGCTGAGGACCTTTTTTTGGTTTTTTGTTCTTGCTTGTCAGCTGAAGAAACCCGGAAGTGGACGGGGAGAGATGAGCTGAGGACCCCTTTTTTTTTTTTTGCTTGTTAGCTCATGAAACCCGGAAGTGGGCCCCCACACTTTTGAAAACACTGCGTCCCTCTTTGCCTTTAACAATCAAATTATTTTACATCATAACGATTATGATCAGCGATGATTATGATAATAATGATGATGATAAAAGATAACATGACAAGAACAGAAGTGACAATAACAATGATTATAATTTCTATTTTTATTGTTATTATCATTATTATCATCATTTAATTTTAATAATAATAATTGTTTTGGATATAAACTCCAAATTTTATTGTCCGAGAATGGAAATTCTTTTTGCCCAATTGATCGTGGGCCCGGCAGCCACTGAGCAGCACCAGATCGACGTTGCTCTAACCTTTTCAACTGTTGAACGGCAAACAAGGTAGCAGCAACTCCCATCTTTTAACGTCTTTTGGTATGACGCGGCCGGGGTTTGAACCCACGACCTCCCGATTGTGAGGGCAGCCGCTCTACTCACTGAGCCAACACATCGGTGATTAAAATTATCACATATATCGTTGGCAGCTTTATAGGCAAAAAGTTTGTGTCATTCTTTGGCTGCTTTTAGGAGAATAGAGTATAGACCTGTCCTGCTCCGAGTTCTAGGATAACCCAAAACATGGAAACATGGAACGAGTCATGGTATACGAGATGCTCACTTTTGTAAGTTCTGTACTCTTCAAAAGGTGAGGCATTCCTGTCAAGAGACCGTCACAGTAATCTTACATAAAAAAAAACCGGTAGCACTTAGCTCCGCCCTACATGATGAAAAGCATTTTTAAACGCCACATCGAAACCATTTGCTTTGTGAGGATTGAAAGTATGCAGCAATGTATTGTTGTTAAATAGTCATTTAGTTTCCACGCAAGTTGATTTGTAACATTTATCTACAGATCGATAAATAGTCAATTTTGGGCGAAGACACTGTGGCATCTTGCGATACTTCATTACGTAAGTGTCCGATCGAGACTACATGTCTCATCTGGTGTAATATGAGATCCCACTGGTCACGTGTTTGTGGCAATTCGTTGGCGTTTGGTGTTTGTGAAAAGGATTTTCACAACCTCCGAATTTTTCAAGAATGTTGAGGAAATTCTTCCTTTCGGACTTATCAGAATAATGAAAGAACAGAAGGATAGAAGATCCGCTGGCGCGGCCGCGGAAAAGGAAAACAAAGAGAAGAAAACTGACCGCGCAGCGGCAGAATCTTCGGGCGAAAACAGAGCAACGGAGTCACAGCAGGCGGTGAGTGCTAGCCAAGCTGACCGCGCAGCGGCAGCGAAAGGGACGGTTGCCTACACGGGCCGTGGACGGGGAGTACCGGCGGTGATGGAGGCTGCCGACTGCTCGGCGGTAGCGGCGACTCGGCCTCAGATTACTACGAAATCCAACTCGTCAAAGTTGAAAAATGATAACTCTGGGACAGTAAACAGTCGTCTTGATAGACTCGAAGGCTTGCTCTGTCAGTTCACGGAGGCTCTTCCCAGTAAAAGGGAAGGGATGGCAGGCATGGGACATGCACAGCCAGATCGACATCTTCATGATCGCAGTCGAAGTTATTCAGCCTCTGTTTCAACTTCTAGTGCAGATTATGACATGGCACATACAGAAGAAATGGATATTGAGGATGATGTCATGGTGCATGCCTTGAGTGCAGGGCATATAGCTCAGAGCTGGAGTCGTGCGTGGATAGGGTAGAAGCACAGACAGTACCAGCTTTTGCTGCTAAATTTGCCGTGGCATCACTTATTGGACAGCCTCTTGATGAGGAGCTAGCAAGCTCTGTGAACTATTTGATGCGAGCCATCATCTGGAAGAGAAAGTGCTTGATGAGACAAGTAGCAAATACAGGGGAAACTCGGTATAACGAACACTGCTATAACGAGATATCGGTTATAACGAGGAAATTTTCCCGGTCCCAACTTTCCTTCCACACAAGTCTATGTAAAATGCTACTCTTATAGCGAGATCGGCTATAACGAAATAACTGCTATAACGAGATAAATTTTGTGACTTCCAAACAAAGAAAAACATAGTAGATCAAACCTGCTATAGCGAGGTAAAGCAAAATGCCTTCGGTAAAGCTTTACTTCCCCTGTGCTATCATCTTCCGAGATCGTAAAGCTTGATGCGCCAAAAACTGTCTTGTACACACATAATCATTAAGCACTCCAGCTAGCACTGCATGTTGTACGTGTGAAGTGTGTGTGTGCACGCACACTGATACATGCAGAAAATGTAGTGGGACGGCCATATGTATACATGACATCATCGTGACGTTTAGCAGGTGTGAGGCAATCTGATGCTGTGATTGGCCTTCTACTTAGGGAATTCCCCGTCTTCACACACACGCAGTCATAATGTACATACAGAATGTGTCACACACACACACAGCATTGTGCAGACCATATTCAAGCTTTCCACACAACACACACCCATACGATAACCACATACCAATCCACAGACGATCTTGATACAATCGCAAGCTATATAAATTTACAAATTCAAACATCTACAATTAATAAGAAACACAATCTTATTATTGGATTTCCTTGGCGAAAAAAATCTTCTTACCCATAAAGGTGAGTAATTCCCTCACGCACAATATCAAGTTATCATCAGTATTGATTGAAATATGATGGTTAGTCCCACATGTGCAAATTAATGTCTTTATTTTATGCCTTCTTTTATGCCTACTGATATAACGAGATATCGGCTATAACGAGGAAAATGACTCGGTCCCGACCATCTCGTTATATCGAGTTTCCACTGTACCCAGTGCCGTAGAACTGTCGAGGGATCGACACCCCGACAGTAAATCAGACGATCTGGGACAACCTCTTTGCCTCTGTTTGTACGAAAGATGTGACGCTTTAGAGGGTTCAAAATTCCCTAACAAGAGCTGTCTCGTCTTATGTCAGCCTGCTCGATCCAAGCAACATGTCTCCCGAACAGCAAGACGTTCTTGCTTTGTTATGTAACTCAAACTTTGAGATGAATGCCCTCCGTAAAGAAGTGATAAAGCCGGATCTGAACACGAAATTTACTATCTCTGCAAACCCACAAACCTTGTAACCAAGTACCTCTTTGGGGATGACTTGGGAAAACAAGTAAAAGACTTGCAAGATTAACATAAAGCGGCGGCCGGAGTGATGAGAGGCGGGTTTAAAGACCCAAGCCGGCCTATCACCCAAGCCAGGGCTATCAGCATAGTCAATTTCTGAGTAAGTTGCTTCAGATTAAGTGCCTTGGATGGAGATAGCTTTCTGAGGTAGTCCAAGACCATTTTAATTTTAACATCCCAGATAGAAGAGTAGCGAGGTGCAGTAAATGTAAAACTCCTTTCATAAGCCTATTTACATTGTACAAGTGGGTGTGACCCAAGAGGCTGTCGTCCACCATCGGCAACTACGAGAAGCGTGGAAAGGGCACTCCTGGCTGTATTCAGGCTACTGTATCCAACATTTTCTCTGTCTAACATATTTGTAAGAAATGCAAGGACACCACAAACTTGGACTGGCAAATAATTAATGTGTCTCTCTGCACAAAATCTTTTCCATTTTCTGATGTACACCTAGTACTGTGCTTTAGTGGATCCTTTCCACGAAGCAGCTATGATGTCTGTTGTCCTTTTATGTGAGGCCCTGCTCTGCGAAAAGTCCCTTCCAAGCCTGCAGCATAAAAGAGACAAGTGATTATTCAAAGGATGTTGGGTGCCTGAAACTGGTTGACATAATAATGTCTTACTCTTTCGAATTAACATGGGTTCCTCAACCAGCATACTCTTAAGAAAAGGGTACCAAACCTGTGTTGGCCAATTTGGCATCACTAAAATCCCACATGCCTTATCCTTCTGAATTTTCTGCTGGCACATAGGCACTAGATTGAATTGGGGAAAGGCATCATAATTCCATTGGCTCCAATCAATTGTGAAAGCATCTACTTCCCAGGCCTCCGGTTCAGGCCTCCAAGAAATATATCGGTCTACCTGTTTATTTAGGCGGGAGGCAAACATGTCAATTTCAGGCACACCAAATCTCCTGATTATTCGTTGAAATATGCTCTTATTCAACATTCATTCTGTGCTGTCAGAGAATTTTCGAGACATGCGATCTACTTCAATATTCAATCGCCCATGTAGGTGAGCAGCAAGATGTCCTTACTAATACACCGTTCCCAAATATTAATGGCCACTTGATTACATTCAGGAGATTTTGTGCCATCCTTATTGTTCAGATATGCGACAGCAGTACTGTTATCTGCTCTAACAAGTACATGATTGTTCCTTTTCTCTGAGCAAAAGGCTTTAAGCCCATGGCCAACTGCTACCATTTCTAGGAGATTAATTTTATTCTGATTTGCCTCTTTCAGCTCCTCACTATTCCATCTGCCACCTGTTGAAGTGCACAGATTTGTTGCCCACCAGCCTTTACCATTGACATCTGTGTGGATTTCCACATCTGGTTTTGCCCTCTGCATTGGGCTAAATTGTGACTCAAGGTTCAATATCCACCACTGAATTTCATGGATGCTTTCTCTTGACAAGGTCATTATGCCAATCGAAATGTCCCTTGTTCCTTGAAAGGGCAAGAATCGTGTCTTTCTCTGAGGCTCTATAATAGAGAGGGCCATATTGTACTGCTGGGAATGATGCCACTAGTTTTCCAATAATCTTCGCAACTTTTCTGATAACAGATTTCTCAGTAGCCAACAGCTGCTTACAAGACTACTTTATGTTCTCCTGTTTTTCTTTTGGGAGCCTAACACTCATATCCAGAGTGTTCAGATTGAAACCCAGAAAGGTAATCTCACGAGTAGGCTCTAAAACTGATTTTTCAGCGTAAGCAATAAACCCCAAATTTGAAAGCAACTTAGTAGTTTTTTTGATAAACTTTTCTGATAACAGGTTTCTCAGTAGCAAACAGTTCCTTACAAGACTGCTTTATGTTCTCCTGTTTTTCTTTTAAGAGCCTAACACTCATATCCAGAGTGTTCAGATTGAAACCCAGAAGGGTTATCTCACTAGTAGGCTCTAAAACTGATTTTTCAGGGTAAACAATAAACCCCAACTTTGATAGCAACTTTTAGAAGTTGCGCTCACTGCTGCCTGCATTTCCTCGGCAGTTTTTGCAATGAAAAGTATATCATCTAGGTATCCAATTTCAATGTGGCCCTGCTCCGTGAGCGTTGCCAAAACAGGCTTTAGCAGTTTTGTAAATAGCCTTGGTGCTGAGCTAAGCCTATTAGTGCTTGAAATTGCCATAACCTTCCCTGCCATGTGAATATCACGAATTTTCGAGAATATGGGTGGATAGGAAACGTGAAGTATGCGTCTCGAAGATCGACTGAAGCTAAATAATCTCCCGGAGAAATAAGGGGTAGAGCTGTCTTAATTTTTTTTTGTCCTCAATTTGAGGGACTTTATTCAAATCAATTATTCAGAATCATGCATAAGTCAATACAAGCATAAGACAATTGTAGTCATAGTTCAATTTACATCAAATGAAAATTCTGTATATAACGGATTTTTTCATCGATTTCTCGAATACTTCTTTTCTTAGAGATATCATTGCAATATAACAGAAACTCATATTTGAATTCTTTTACAATAAAGGATACAGTAAATCGCTGATTTCTGTATTCTTCCATGAGATATACCTTATAAATTGCATATTCCATGAAATTGATTATTGCGTTGGTAAATAAATAATCTTTCTCACAAATTTCATACCCAATTACTATGATTTTCTCATCTATGATAATGTTTTTTCTTGAACATTCAAAAATAAGGTCACTGATCCTTGCCCAGATGTTTCTTATTCTCGGACAATATAACAAATTGTGCATTAATGATTCATTTTCATTACAGAATTTGCACTGTGCATTTGTGGTAATTTTCCATTTCAATAGATTATCCTTAAAAGGTACAATATTGTTTATCACTTTGAAATTAAACTGTTTTATCTTGTTGAGTTTCACTTTCAACAGTTTAAAAGCAAATACTGACTTCCAATCAAATGTATAAGGCAGGTCGAGTTTACGTTGCTAAATGATGATCATATTTGGTTCTGAAACCTTCTTTTCTTTTAAACTGGTATAATACATTTTAGCTTTTTTGCTAAGGATATCAGAAACATTACTTCTTGACACTTCAAACATCTGTTGACTATTCATTTCATGTTCAATTGTTTGATTACGTAGTTTATGCAACCAAAAATGAGGGAAGGCGTGTTTCAATTTTTAATACTGAAAAGAAACAAGTAAATTATCAGTCTGCAGACTATTATTAACTTGGGTTTGATCAACCCAAGATCCATTTACTATTACATCAGACACTACATTTATACCATTACTACTCCAATTTTGAAAATAAAGCATTTCTTTTCCAAATTTGATATTACTGTTAAGCCATAAAAATTCCTCGCCAATATCTCTAACTCGCAACAGATCCACATATCGTATTTCTGCCCAATAGATCAATAGATCTCTATAAAATGATGGGATCTTATATTTCTTACATAAACAAAACA
Source organism: Diadema antillarum (assembly GCF_040938485.1). Classification (NCBI taxonomy): domain Eukaryota; kingdom Metazoa; phylum Echinodermata; class Echinoidea; order Diadematoida; family Diadematidae; genus Diadema; species Diadema antillarum. The sequence continues at coordinate 475,582 of NW_027271335.1, forward strand.
TATCTTTTATGGAACAATTTATCACAAAGCATGTGGGAGGTGTTGCAACTTTTTGCAGCCAGAAGCTAGCAATATTTTTCCAGGGGCGCGGATGATTATCGATAAGTTTGGACAACCATGACAATCTGAGTGCTTTTATTTTTGACTCAATGTCTACCATATCAAGACCCCCAGCTTTTAGATTATTAATTAGTACACTTCTCTTCACTTTTTCTCTTTTAGAATTCCAAAGGAATGCAAACAAAATCTTATTAATATCAATTATACAGCTTGGAGGAATCGTAAACACTGTTGCTACATAAATTATTTACGAAATTAATAACGACTTAATGATTGTTATCTTACCATAATATCTTAAATTTCTCATTTTCCACATATTGATTATGCGTTTCATTTTTTCAATCTTCCTGGACCAATTCAAATATTCAAAATTTTCACCATGAATATTCAAAAACACTCCAAGATACTTGACCGGTTCCTCAGACCATTGTAAGCCATCAATACAGTCATCACAGTTTCCATTTAAACATATAGCTTGTGTTTTTATATAATTCAATTTTGGACCAGCATATGCACCAAACGCTTCAATTTCTTTCATCGCTTCATTTCCCGATTGGATGGAATCAACAAAAAGCGTTGTATCGTCCGCCAATTGAGATATTTTAATTTCTTTTAAATTTGACTGCTCACATTGAGGAATACATATACCTTTGATGTTATCATTATTTCGTACCTTCATTGCAAGTACTTCAACAACTAAAAGGAACAGCAATGCAGAAAGAGGACAGCCCTGGCGAACCCCTTTAGTAATTGGAAACGTTCTGGACAACCAACCATTGTTCAAAACCTTACAATCTGCATTCTTGTAAATAGTTCTGATCCACTGAATAAACGATTTTCCGAAATTATACCGTTTCAAAACTTCAAACAGAAAATCATGATCGACATTATCAAAAGCTTTCTTAAAATCAAGAAAAATAAAAGCTGTCTTAATATTGTCCATCTTAATATGCTGATACAAAATACTCTTGTTTAATTCTGTCAAATCCAAGATGATCCTGAGACCTCCATTCTTCTTTGGCCTTGTGAAAATATTTGATATGAATTCCCCTTCTACATGTTCACATGCTTCTATGACATTTTTCTCAACCAGCTTCTTGATTTCTTCTTGAATCGAGGCCATTTCCTCAGAATTTCTTTTGAATTCATGAAGGGGTTTTTCCCTACGAGGGGATATTAAGCTGGGTCAAATTCAAGCTTGTAGCCCTGTACAGCTTGCAAAATATATGTATCAGATGTAAGCTCTCCCCAGTTGTGCATATGGAGCTTCAGTCGACCTCCGACTGCAATATCATTGATATTAGATACTGTTATCGTCTCCCATACCTCATCACTGTTTGGGAGTTGCTCTATTTCATCCTGCCCTGCCCCTGGCCAAGCTTCCGGTACTGTGGGGCTTGGTGTCCCTCTCGAGACGCTATCGGGGTAAACGTATGGGGAGCTTGTGGAGTCCTCTTCCTCCACTGGTTTCGCACGGGCCTAAAAAAAGCCTAGATGTGCTCCCTGACGAGTCCGAGTAGGATGTCCGCGACACCCAACCAGCTTCCTTGTATCTGCGTTGAGACTCCTCACGAGCCCAAGTGCGAGCCTTAGTCTCATTAAAAAAAATGGACGGGCAAGTATATAATTTTGCCCACCCCCTCCCATGATTCCAGAGACGAGAAGATTATCTTGCTTTTTGACAGAAAAAAAAAGTTGCCCCCATAAAAACACTGGGGGGGGGGGGGTAAGCTTATTTCTTAATTTTGCCCCAACCCCATTATTAATAATTCCCAAGGTAAGAAGATTTTTCTTGCTTTTTGACAGAAAAAAAACGTTGCCCCTATAATATTGGAGGGGCAAGCGCACCATTAATTGCCCCACCCCACTTAATTATAATTCCCGAGATGAAAAGATTTTCTTGCTTTTTTGTCAGAAATCTGTCCAATTATTTCATCCAAAATGTGCACCAGGTGGCAGGTTGCTGAATTTCAATTCTAAAAATACAAAGTCCCTCTCGTGTGGGAGGGGGATACCCCTTCCCACGCCCTCCCCCGGTTCGGACTATTTTCCATGGACTTAATACACCTGTAGATTGACAAATTTACAAATGTTTCATCGAAAGTGTGCACCAGATCTGCCACTTAACTTAATAAAAATTTAAAAGTTCCGTCGAGGGGGAATGGATATTATCTCTTTTCAATTAAACCTTTCCCACTGGCATAGCAAAAGGGGGGGGCGATGGGGCAGTCGCCCCCCCCCCCCCCCATAGATTTTGTCTAGGGATTTGGAAGGCGAAAAAATTATAATAGAATATGGGAGAGGTATCTTGTCACCCTTCCATTGCCTTGTTCCTTCTCTAAACTATATATGGGGAATGACAATTTCCGGATTTTCCACTAAAGTGTGCCTCAGATCGTTTTATTTCAATTCTAAAAACTTAAAAGCTCCGTCGAACGGGGGTATCCCCCTCCCACATCCTCCCCCTAAACTCTACCCTAAACTCTACCTCACTATACTTTGTACGTACGCAGAGACGATGCACACTCGGAATAAGAGCCATTAACACCTCAATGGAAAAAAAAAGAAAAAAAACTATTTGTTTGAATTATTATTTTGGGAGGGGGCTGGAAATTCAAGTAATGCACCAAAAGTATCGCTGAATTTCAGGTCTGAAAATACAAAATCACCATCGTGTGAGAGGAGAAATGCCCCTTGTGTACACCCTCGTGTGCATGCTTTTTGTTTGTTTGATTGCTTAACAGAGAGCGTTCATAATATTCATTGTAAGAATTAATACAAGAAGTTTATTGAAATTATACCATTTTATAGGCAAATTATTCAATAATAATTTACATCAAAATGTACTGCTACCTTAAACAAGTGGGACTGTTTCAAGTCGATAAAACACACAAAAAGTGAATCAAATTGCACCATTTACAACATCAAAATGCAAAAAGTTCTCACCATGGGAGGGGGACACCCCCTCCCACACCCTCCCCCTCACTCACTCCGCTGTCTCTTGCTTGGTCGCGTTCATGATATTCAATGAAAGTATTAAAACAGGAGGTTTATTTCGATGATATTATTTTATAGACAAATTGTTCAATAATAATCTACATCAAAATATACTGCCACCTTAAACAAGTGGGACTGTTTCAAGTCGATACAACAAGCAAAAACATGCATCAAATTGCGCCATTTACAACATCAAAATGCAAAAAGTTCTCATCATGGGAGGGGGGGACAACCCCCTCCCACACCCTCCCTCCTCGCTCACTCCGCTTGCTCGGGCTCGGTTGCGTTCATGACATCAGTGTAAGAATAATACAAGAAGCTTATTTAAACGATATCGTATGGGCACATTGTTCAATTACAATTTACACGAAAATGTACTGCTACCTTAAACAAGTGGGACTGTCTCAAGTCGATAAAACACGCAAAAACATGCATCAAAATTGCATTATTACACCAGTAGACCATTGGTGTAATAATGTAGAAATAAATAGGAAGCAATTGATGGCGACGATTTCCATCGGCGTCCCTCAAAGGTCGGTATTTGGCACCATGTGTTTTAAAATCCACATGCCTTCTCTTCATGTCTCATCGGGTGTAATATGAGATCCCGCTGGTCACGTGTGTGGCATTTTTTTAAAGCTGTACGAGACTACAGGATATATTAATAGGAAGATGAAGGTGTTGAGAACTTTACCTGCATGAGGCTACGTAAGTCGGAATGGGGGGGGGGGAGGAGGAGGGATGTAGTCTCTTCTCTACGACTTACTTATAAAATCAAGATTAAATTTCAAGCAGGTAAGTTCTCATTTAATCTTCCTATTTTTTAACGTAAGTCTCAGATGGAGACTACATGTCTCATCGGGTTTAATAATCATGAGATTTCAAAGCCCTGTAGTCACGTACAGAACAATACATCTGTAAGCCATCAAACGGCATCACTACAGACAGACATACCTGCGCACTCTGTGCAGAGTGCCATTCCATACGCTGACTGAAGTTGCCAAGTCATATTTTCAGTAAAGCCTGGGCAAATTGGCCAGTATCTTGTAAGGGCTTGCAATAAACCTTTCTGAATGTCTTCTCAGCCACCCATCCAGCCCTTGAGAGGATTTCTGACACAGGCACCGCACTTCTTTGTGCTGCTGACGTAGAGGCCGTCCTTGTTGAGTGAGCACTGAAGATCTGTGTATCGATACCAGCGTCATGTCGGACAGTCTAAATCCAACGTGCAATTGTTTGCTTTGATGCACGCCGGTGGGGCTTCTTATAAGCTACAAATAAATGTCTATCCATCCCTCTTAGATTCTGCGTCCACTGCACATACTGCTTCATATAATTCACTACGCACAATCTCCTATCTGGAGGGTATACGCATTTAATGTTACACTGAATCCCGTATTTCCAGGCTCGTTTTGTTTCAGTGTATTCTCAAAAGAAATATCAACAGATGATTTTTTCCACCTCATCCTGTCCAGGTGGATAACATGGAGAGACTGCACCCTTTGTGCAGAAACAAGTCAGTCAGTCCGCAGCGCGAGCGAAAACGCACGTATTTATTCAAGTCGTATGCACGGCTGAGCGGTGCTTGCATACGTAATTAGCAGATACATGGTCATGAATAAATCCGTGTAGAACGAGTATTTCTTGTCAGTTTTCGACACTTTTAATATCGACTGAAAGAAACAACATTAGCAAATATGTTCATGATCAAAATAAAACGGAAAAGAAGAATATAGAATATCAAAATCTCTCTCGAATTCGGTATTGTATTAAAAAATATTCCTTCACGTTTGACGCCAAAAAACTAACCTGAAATCTTTCATGCCCCTCTATATGGTAAAGACTATGTCCGCTAAAGTATATAGTATCACATTAAAGGCAAGTTTTCTCATCTTCATTTCAATACGGGTCAGGAACTAGCAAAATTCAGAGACATGTCTAGCGTCGAGTTTAAAAAGATTATCCTCGCGTTCGCACCGGAATTCCGGGTCCGTGATTGGTCGAAATCTGTCGCAAGACGCGGCGTGTCGCATTGCGTAGTATCCATTGGCTGCTGACTCAATGTTGTGAGTTCAAAAACTATGTACTAGTATCAGATAAAAGTGTCATTGATATGAGTAATAGCTGAATAGTGTACAATTGAGTTGGAGGTAATTTGAAAATGAAAGCCTATATTAGTTTCATGAAATCCATGATTTTTAAATGTTAGGTTCCAGATTGTGATTGAATTTTCACTCTCTATACAAAGCTTGAACTTTACACAGAAACCAATGATGTGTATGTGAGTGTGCACTTACAATGACCCTGAACAATGGACCTGGCTACCACCTATCCCGAGCTCTGCTGCAAGGCACATGAATGCTTTATCAATTATTCATGTGGATTGCCCTGAGCATTGCTAGTCTGAATTCTTGACACAGGGTGAAATGCATGCACATGAAAGAAGTAAGCACATGTTTCCATGTGCTTGCACACACCACATTTCAGAATGAACAAACACTAGCTGCGATAGTGGAATTCCTCATGAAGCATTCCAATCCTGGTCATTGTCCACGACCATTGTCTGGGTATCAATAACACACTTACTCGTGTTCATTCACTACCCCACTTCCGGTAAGAAAACATAATTTGCCTTGTTTTCAACAGGAAAATTCACAACCTTAAAAATGGTGCCCCTCTTCGTTTTTTAATTGATCATACTCGTTCAAGTTTCACGATTGTGAAATTGAAGAAATTACGGAGATCTATTTTCAATACCAGTCAGGAACTAGCAAAACATCGAACAATGATCTAAAAGCTTCTTGAACACTGGCAAAATAATCGTTTACTTTGATGCTAAAATGAACTACTATATTGAGATCAAAAATAGGGAAATTAGGTATTAAATTAATGAGCATAATCAGCTCTATAACCTACCCAACCATCCTGGGTCAAACAATGCACTGCGAAAGCTATGAAAGCTGTTATTGCAACCTCTGCAAAAAACTCTCGCAAAGTATCGCGAAATCTCATTAGTCTCAAGGGCACTAACTGCGCAAACGTGATTCTGAATAAAATTGTCGTTCGTGCCTCATTATCGCACGCGCTGCGGACTGACTGTATCAATATGGATTGGTCAGAAGTAACGTGCTGTGAAGCAGACATTAATTTATGCCAGTGATGTCATAGGCGAGAGCCTAGCTCTGATTAGTCAAAACATAGCTTGGGCAGTAGAGGGCGCTTGCATTTCGCAGCCTCAAGACACGTGAAACGAGAGAGTTGTGTCGCCACCAAAAGTCACTGTTAATTTACTGTTTTTACGTCAGCCCAATGTTGTAAGAAGACAATTACGGTTGGATATGAAAATTTAATGTTTGATATGTTATTTAATCATATTCATGGCAAAAATGCTGTATTTTAAGTTCTAAAATATTTGGCTTAAAATTGATATACAAATTGGTTATAGAGCTAAATGTGACTGAACAATGTGCAGTGGTAAAGTACATGCAATGCACAGAAGTCAATGAGAGATGTGTATAGGTTACGGTGCAGTGCGGTTTTCGGTGTAGTTAACTTGTGGAAGTTGTTGACATGATCATGTACGAGAGTTGTAGCACTTTTGGGCTTGACTGAGAAAGAAAGAAATGCTATTCAGGTTTCCATAGCAATTAGCTAGTTATTTAATTTAGTACAATATAATTGCATTTGGGTTAATTTAGTAACAAATGAAAGATACATGAATGACAAAGGTGTGAAAGTATTAAGTAGGTCAAAGGGTCACTGAGTTAGCTGGCCTATGATATTTATAGCATGACAAAGGGTTTCATGATTAGAGTGAGCTCGGTACAGTGGAACCTCTATAGAACAAATAGGACAAAATGCCTGATATGGCAAACTATTTTCTCTGGTCACGGCCAGGTTAATTTCTATTCTTAGATATTGTTTATTTATCATTGATGCAGAAAGACATTGGAATTGACAAACAGTAATTGTGGTTCAAAGGACCTGGTTAGAAAGAGTTTCCACTGTATACAAAGATCACTTGGATTTGCAAGGATGACATTACATTGTTTTGTCTTTAGTTTATGTGCAATTCAGCCATGTGTAATTTAATTACGCATTTATTAGTTTAGTGCAATATCTTATTATTTCATGACCAAATAAGTAGAGTTAGTTGTCCTTTTGGTCAGGCTGCTAATTTATACACAAGACAAAGTAAGGATACATGTGAGTTTATTTCACACATGACACGTTATGTTGTTGTCTGTTATTGTCAAACTTATTTATTTGATGAAATGCAGATGCTTGTTATTGTTTTATTTCTGTCATTAAATCCAAGGTTGAACCTTGCTCGATTGGACATGGTAACGAAGGGTGCGAATTGCTCATGTCCACGAATTTTTTGTGCAAACTGAAAAAATAAAACAATAAAAAGCAAGAATACATGTATATAGCGTCTGGCGTTGAAGACGCTCGCAGACTGTAATGGAGATTTTGTTTTGTTTTTGTGTTTTTGGTCTGAAGGGGGTGCGTTCGCACCCAACGCACCCCCCCCCCCCCCCTCTGGTGACGCCCATGATATAAAAGATGCAAGATATTTCCATGGCGTACTTCGAAGTCCCCTTCTATTCAAAAGACTTGATATGTGAATCCTGGTCTATGGTGTCAAAGGTAGCTGACAAGTTTGATGAAAAGGTGGAACATGATTATCGTTTAACTAGAGCAACATAAAATATCCATACATCATTATATGTTGTTTAAGCATGACTTTATTTAAGTTGAAGGCAATGTGAGTAGAATTATATATAGTAATCGTGGGAGGATGGCCCCATGCCTTCCCGTGCTTTTTTTTGTGCGGCTATCTCCTCCGAAGCCGCCGGCTCCGGGCCCCCGAGACCGGTGCCGTCGGCAGCGGAAGGGTCTCTTCTATTGGGTCGGCCGGGTTTCGTTCGCGCTCCTCCTCCGTGTCGACGTCGAGAGCGGTACAAACAACAAAGACAAACAAAAGACAAACATCGACGTGCAGCGTTTGCGCGCTGGTATCCCGCGTCAGTGCGTGGCGAAAGCTCTATCATCGTTCTTGCGGACACACACACACGCACACGATGTACAGCTCGCGCCAGCTCGCAGGCTCAGGTCGCACACATAGAACTCCTCTATACAATCTGTGGTAGCACTGTGAGCATTCTCGCTCGCCCAGCTGATCGTTCGCGGAGACATGACACACACACTATGGGTACCGGGTACGGGCAATATATCGCAGAGAGATATGTGTATGCATTGAGCCTGTCGCTGTGTTGCATTGCATATCATGATGCGCTCTCGGTACACGGGAAGCTACGAATGCCGTATTTTATTTCCAAAACTGCAGGATCCTCTGCAGCTCAGCTACGTCATTCAGTTTACTCTCAAGTCGGGTATCATTGTACTCAGACCGTTTAGCAGTGATGTCGACGGCTAAATGTCCACTTAAATTTTGTTCGTGCCGATCGTGCCTTTCTATATCAGATTACAGGCCTGCATGCGCCCGTGTATGTATTGACGATGGTTACACGAAACACATTATCTGCGTGCGATATGGGCTCTCATATGGTAATACACGGCTCGGTCATACAAGGGCATTTACGTACAGTTCGCCATTGGCGTGCCCAGATGAAAACAGCGAATGCTGCTATCTTATTGTATTTTGCACAACTACAGGATACTATGCAGCTCAGGTACGTCATTTAGATTGCTCTCACGTCGGGTATCATTGTCACAGTGTTTAGGACGGCTAAATATCCACTTAAATTTTTATCCTTGCCGATCGTGCCCTTCATTTCAGATTACACGCGCCGCTGTCCATTCGTCATAGCTGCTGTAAACATGAATATTCATAAGACATGTGCGGACGTAGAGGAAAACCTCGCTTTGCCGACCGCCTATTTTTGAAATTACCGTTCAAGTGAAAATAATGGGTGGTTCTTTATGGTCCATCAAACCAAGTTTTGGTGATGAAAATAAAACAGAGGGAGCAGATGAAGACAAAAATAATTTTCTTTCCCCCCATAACGTGGGAAAAGAAATATTAAAGAAAAATACGAGGCCCTGAGACCCATGGATTCCAACGGGTGCCTACTTATTAACATAATGACTTCGGATATGTGTCATGGACGAATGAACTTTTTTTCCTTCCCTTCCCTAGAATAATTTAAAAAAGAAGACAAAGAGAAAGAGAACAGAAAATATTCTCTGGAAATTTATCGAGCTCTCTCTTCCTCTCCCTCTCTCACCCTCTCTCACACTCTTATTTATATCCTGTACGACTGAGCAGTGGATACTTAGCGTACTTCCAGTGACAATTCTATAAACACAAAACACCACAATTTTTTATGAAAACAAACAAACATGAAATATATAAAACATGAAGTAAGAAAATACCACAAAAGTCCGAGTCCATGAATGGGAGATTTAATGAAAAGTCTGATTTTGTCTATATAGACACATGTTCTCGAGAGGAAATTAAAGAACATCACAATGAGAGAGGGGAACAATGAATGATCCATCAAGTGCATTTCAGGAACAAGTCATAACCCTCAGATGAGATTGTCATCGGGTGGAAGGAGCACAGACGGGTTTTTCAAGTAAAACCGTCGGAAAGGGGATATAGATGATGATATAACCCATTTGCATCTTTTTATTGAACCGAAAAGGTGTGTGTGTGTGTGTGTGTGTTATTATGTGTGTGTAATGATCGATCAAACAGGTGTATCAACATTAGGAACGGACGACAACTTATTAGATGGGATTGCGTTGGGAGGGAAAATAATTTTTTTAATGAAAATGTGGTAAAAGAAGTATGAATCATGACATACAATGTAAGCTTCTTTCAAGCTTAAGAGGAAGAGAAAAGATGTGTGTCTGTGGGGGCCAGAGAGGACTCATGTATAAAAAAAAAATAAACAAACACGAAGTTCTTTCGCTTCAACTAATAAAACGGGGCGAAAGAATAATATATATAAATCTAAAAATATGGGGCCCTCAGACCCGTGGATTTCCACGGGTGCTGCTAGTCCTATATTATAATCGCGTAAGGATCGCCCCCATGCCTTCCCGTGCTTTATTTTGTGCGGCTATCTCCTCCGAAGCCGCCGTCTCCGGGCCCCCGAGACCGGTGCCGTCGGCAGCAGGAGGGTCTCTTCTATTTCCCGTTCGGATTTCGTCCGCGCTCCTCCTCCGTGTCGACGTCGAGAGCGGTACAAAAAACAAAGACAAACAAAAGACAAACACCGACATGCAGCGTTTGCGCGCTGGTATCCCGCGTCAGTGCGTGGCGAAGGCTCTATCATCGTTCTTGGACGCACACACAGAACTCCTTACATCTGTGAGTGGTAGCACAGTGAGCATTCTCGCTCGCCCAGCTGATCGTTCGCGGAGACATGACACACACACTATGGGTACCGGGTACGGGTACGGGCAAGGTTACACGAAACACACTATCTGCGTGCACGTACGTGATATGGGCTCTCATATGGTAATACACGGCTCGGTCATATAAGTGCATTTACGTACAGTTCGCCATTGGCGTGCCCAAATGAAAACAGCGAATGAATGCTGCTACTTTATTGTATTTTGCACAACTACAGGGAACTATGCAGCTCAGCAGGTACGTCATTTAGTTTGCTCTCACGTCGGGTATCATTGTCAGACTGTTTAGGACGGCTAAATATCCACTTAAATTTTTATCCTTGCCGATCGTGCCCTTCCATTTCAGATTACACGCGCCGCTGTCCATTCGTCATAGCTGCTGTAAACATGAATATTCATAAGACCTGTGCGGACGTAGAGGAAAACCTCGCTTTGCCGACCGCCTATTTTTGAAATTACCGTACAAGTGGAAATAAAATGGGTGGTTCTTTATGGTCCATTAAACCAAGTTTTGGTGATGAAAATAAAACAGAGGGAGCCAATGAAGACAAAAATATTTTTCTTTCCCCCCATAACGTAGGAAATAAAGATATTAAAGAAAACTACGAGGCCTGAGACCCATGGATTCCAACGGAATCCGATGCGTTATGCCCAGTATAGGGCCCTGCATCGTAAACATCCAGATCCAGATCCAGAACGGGTGCCTAGACTTCAGACATGTGTCATGGACGAATTAACTTTTTTTCCTTCCCTTCCCTAGGATAATCATTCGTCCCTATAGTATACTTTTGTTCTCTTTTTGTGTGTTTGTGTGTCGTGTGTTAATTGTTTTTTTATGCACATCCAGACCCGCTCGATCCTATTCCTCCACATAAAGGGGGTAAAACTGAAAAAAAATGACAATACAAACAAAACACGAAAATTAGTAAAATAAGGAAATAGAAAAAAAATTATTTGAAGTCAAAAACAAAAAACAGCAAAAATCCGAGTCAGATTGTCAGGTCATTTTCTGAAAGGCCTTATTTCGTTGATGCAGACACGTGTTCTCGAAAGGGGGAGAAAAAACAATGCTATCAATTAAAAAAAGAGACAAAGAGAAAGAGAACAGAAAATATTCTCTGGAAATTTATCGAGCTCTCTCTTCCTCTCCCTCTCTCACCCTCTCTCACACCCTTATATCCTGTACAACAGAGCAGTGGAATACTTAGGGTACTTCCAGTGACAATTCTATAAACACAAAACACCACAATGTTTTGATGAAAACAAACAAACATGAAATATATAAAACATGAAGTAAGAAAATACCACAAAAGTCCGAGTCACATGAATGGGTGGTTTAATGAAAAGTCTGACTTTGTCTATATAGACACATGTTCTCGAGAGGAAATTAAAGAACATCAGAATGAGAGAGAGAGAGAGAGAGAGAAGGGGGGGAACAATGAATGATCCATCAAGTGCATTTCAGGAACAAGTCATAACCCTCAGATGAGATTGTCATCGGGTGGAAAGAGCACAGACGGGTTTTTCAAATAAAAACGTCGGAAAAGGGATATAAATGATGATATAGCCCATTTGCATCATTTTTATTGAACCGAAAAGGTGTGTGTGTGTGTGTGTGTTATTATGTGTGTGTAATGATCGACCAAACTGGTGTATCAACATTAGGAACGGACGACAACTTATTAGATGGGATTGCGTTGGGAGGGAAAATAATTTTTTTAATGAAAATGTGGTAAAAGAAGTATGAATCATTCGGACATACAATGTAAGCTTCTTTCAAGCTTGCGAATGAAGAAAAAAGATGTGTCTGTGGGGGCCAGAGAGGACTCATGTATAAAAAAAAACAACATAAACAAACACGAAGTTCTTTCGCTTCAACTAATAAAACGGAAAGAAAAATACATAAATCTAAAAATATGGGGCCCTCAAACCCGTGGATTTCCACGGGTGCTGCTAGTCCTATATTATAATCGCGTAAGGATGGCCCCCATGCCTTCCCGTGGTTTATTTTGTGCGGCTATCTCCTCCGAAGCCGCCGGCTCCGGGCCCCCCAGACCGGTGCCGTCGGCAGCGGGAGGCTCTCTTCTATTTCCCGTTCGGGTCTCGTCCGCGCTCCGCCTCCGTGTCGACGTCGAGAGCGGTACAAAAAACAAAGAAAAAGAAAAGACAAACACCGACATGCAGCGTTTGCGCGCTGGTATCCCGCGTCAGTGCGTGGCGAAGGCTCTATCATCGTTCTTGGACGCACACACACGTACACGATGTATACGGGTTATTATACAGCTCGCGCCAGCTCGCAGGCTCAGGTCGCACTCACAGAACTGTATACAATCTGTGGCGGTAGCATAGTGGGCATTCTCGCTCGCCCAGCTGATCGTTCGCGGAGACACGATACACGCACTATGGGTACCGGGTACGGGCAATATATCGCAGAGAGATATGTGTGTACATGCATTGAGCCTGTCGCTGTGTTGCATTGCATATCATGGTGCGATCTCGGTACACGGGAAGCCGTATTTTATTTCCAAAACTGCAGGATCCTCTGCAGCTCAGCTACGTCATTCAATTTACTCTCAAGTCGGGTATCATTGTACTCAGACCGTTTAGCAGTGATGTCGACGGCTAAATATCCACTTAAATTTTGTCCTTGCCAATCGTGCCTTTCCATATCAGATTACAGGCCTGCGCCTGTGTATGTATTGACGATGGTTACACGAAACACACTATCTGCGTGCACGTGATATGGGCTTTCATAAGAATACGGCTCGGTCGTACAAGGGCATTTACGTACAGTTCGCCATAGACCTTATCGCAAATAGCATTTGTCGCTGGGTGGCGCTGTTCGCGCAAAGGATTGTGGGACTGAATAGGGGGCAAACGCCGATTCGATTTTCGGGATCGCGAAGCCACGCACCGCCGCCCGCACGCAACGTAGTCTCCCGTTTAGGGTTTGAAAAAGAGACTAACTGCGAGCGAACGCGCCGTGTGAGTGCGAGATTGCGTTGGGTTACCCGTAGCACTCGTACCCTCTTGAACTCGCAGTGGTCTGTGTGGTGAGTTAGTCTCAAATCTCAGCCACGTGGCCTTGCTAAAATTATACGCAAAGCCATACGATTCGCGAAGTGACAGTGTTCAGCGCGTTTTTTACAACTCTGATTCTTCAACCAAAGGCAATAAAACAATGTTTGTTTCATTACTGCACATGACAATAACGACATAGCTTCTCGTAGGTTTTTACAGCTTTTTATAACTGATTTCAAGCATTTTTTTTTAAGGATAGGCGAGTACAGTACCGTAGATAGCGAATATAAGCCCATGCGGCATGAAGCACAGCGAACACTGATACATGGTGTATGTACATTTTATCGCAAAAACTAAGTTTTTTGTAATAATTTTCATTTGTGGAACTACCAGTTTATCCCTTATTGCCAATGTTCCCCTTCCGTGTATACCATAATAGATCTGCATGAGCTATGGCCTGGTGATCTGCTTCCACGACATGCATTATTGTTCGTCGTTTTCAATAAAGTACACAACAATTATTGTATGAGGGAAAAAGATAAATCAGAGAACAAAGAATGTGTGTGTTGGTGTGTGTGTACATGTTTGTTTGTGTGGCTTGTTATTCATTAAGTTTTAAAAAGGAATAAATTATATGTAATGGTGTGATCTTAAGTACACTGTATTGGAAACCCACCGTTCAACAGTTAAAAAAAATAAAATTATGCAACCTTTTAATTCTGTTTGATTAATTTCATTTTCCCTTCACTTATATGCCTGTCCCTCAGACACCACATCTTCTTTTCTATCTTTCTTCGCTTTCTTCTTGCGACTCAACAGAAACAGACAGGGCAACACACATGTTGTTTTGATGAAAAATCTCTTGTCCAACTCTCTCCCAAATTATTTGGAATGGGCTTACATGCAAATTCATAATTGTTACATGAATATTCATACACCGATTTATCTTGACGAAAATGCAATGAGGAAACAATGACTCAAACAGAATGATATTATTCATCACATATAAATGACTGAATGCAACCTCAGATGAGTTGAGGGATAAAGGAGTGGTATAGGCCCTACATGTAATTACAGAGAGGAGATGATATACTTACAAGTGTACTGCTATAAAGGAGACTCAGTTCATTTGAATAATTGAATGGAATGGATTTCGGGTTCAAAATAAATTCATTTTTCTGCTTGTTTATCTTCCTTACATTTTTCTGAGCTCTACTGTTCAAAATTTGTGATTCCCTCGTGTTTCTCATCATTCTTTACCATTTGCAATTTGCAAGAACGACAGGCCGTATCCCGTGAGTAGCCCGTAACTAGACAGTCTATTTGCAAAATTAATTCTCAGGGTAATAATACATCTAACAAATGACCCGTATCGATTGAGAAGTCTGGGTATAGTTCTTGCTTGGGGTCGGCGCATTATATTTTTTTGATGTATCTGTACGTGGAAACAGAAAAAAAGAAATCAAGTTATTACACTTTGATACAAGCACTTTATTTTCAGGTACTAGTAATAAAAAAAATGTGTATCTTTTTAAAAACAGTTTATAAACTTCTTTCGGTTCTACTGAGCTATTTATGTCCCATTGTATTCCACATTCGTAACAAAATTGCCATTGCTCTTGATGTACAAACTCTCTGCAAAAAAAAAGAAGAAATAAAAAAAGATAATAAAGATATCCGTGTGAAGAAGAGTAATCAAATTATATTCTGATATAATATAGGGCCTAACTGCTATAGAATAGCTTCGGCGACCTCATTCACACCATGATTAGCTGTCTCTCATATCACACATGCACACATCGCTGCCGTTATCTCCATGGTCATGACCAGTACACTCAACAAGCTAATACTACGTCTCTTCGTAACAAGACTGCTTAGAAAAACAAAAATGGTTCGTACCTGCCAGGATATATTCGGTCATTATTGCAATCATATATATCAAATCTAGCCCCACTATTACATTTCAAAATCAAAGTGGTCAGCGATTTCGCAAGGCAAATGTGAGGAGATGTTTTAGTTGAAGAAAGTAGAAGGATGAATACGATCGACGCGATCGTGTGACATACAGTACTGTACACAGCACTGTACACATTACGTACAACGCGTCGGCTGCTAACATGTCGCATGGTCGCATTCAGACAATAGTTGGCGCTCTTGCTCCCTATTCCTTCCCATCGTCCCTTGCGTGAAGCTATTTGCGATAAGGTCTATTGGCGTGGCCAAATGAAAACAGCGAATGCTGTTATTGTATTGTATTTTGCACAACTACAGGATACTATGCAGCTCAGGTACGTCATTTAGTTTGCTCTCACGGGGGTATCAGTGTAGTCAGACTGTTTAGGACAGCTAAATATCCACTTAAATTTTCATCCTTGCCCTTCCAGTCGTGCCCTTCCATTTCAGAATACACGCGCCGCTGTCCATTCGTTTATTGCATAGCTGCTGTAAACATGAATATTCATAAGACATGTGCGGACGTAAGGGAAAACCGCTTTGCCGACCGCCTATTTTTGAAGTTACAAGTGGAATTAAAGGGATTGTACAGTTTTAGTTGAGACCTAATTTCGGGTTTCTAACCTTTTTGGTGAAATAATGAGAAACCTCTTATAAAATATGAAAGAGCATGTAATTCTATGAGGAACTCAACGTTTATTTGATGAAAATTGGTTTTGAAATGGCTGAGATATCCAGGAAAGAGCAATTTTAAAAAGTGTGGGACCCACACTTTATTACGATCGCTTTGTTTTACTTTGTTTTTGGATGTTTCAGTAATTCAAAACCCGATTTTTATCAAATAAACTTTGAATTCCTTTTAAAATGGTATGCTCTGTACTATATCATAAGTGTTTTCTTGGTATCTCGCAAAAAGTTAAAAGCCCAATTCTCATCTCCACCAATACTGTACCATCCCTTTAAATGGGTGGTTCTATATAGTCCGTCAAACCAAGTTTTGGTGATAAAAATAAAAAAGAGGGAGCAAATGAAGACAAAAATATTCTTCTTTTTCCCATAACGTGGGAAAAGAAATATTAAAGAAAAAATACGAGGCCCTGAGACTCATGGATACCCACGGATGCCCAATTATTAAACCTATAATGACTATCATCTCCCCTCCCAAAATAAATATTTATTAAATGATGATACAATAATAGTATTCATACAACAATGATAATAATGATAATGTACAGTCTGAAGCAGGTAAACCGGCGAGGATATGTAAACATATTATCGTTGTGTGTGTGTGTGTGTGTGTGTGTTTAAATGACGTGGTAAAATGAATATTATTCATGACATACGCCACTTTTCAGCTTTTTCATGAAGAGAAAAGATGTGTGTGCGTTCGGGCCAGATAGGGCTCATATATATATATATATATGTATATATATTTTTTTTTTTCAACGGGCGTCGAGACTGAGGGCGAATGGCATGGGGAAGGGGGAGATATGCAGGGCAAAATGTCCCCACCCCGTGCTTCGACAGGAAGAATCTTTGGGCAAAGAAGACAATCCTCGAATTTCCACGGGTGCTGCTAAGTTGATCTGTGATAACAGTAAGCGCGGCGATTTTAAAGTCCCATTCCATGGACCGGCTCCTCAGCTCAGGTGTTAGGAGGGGATGGCCATGGGTAGAAGAGGGTGCAAAAGAAGGAAAGGAGAAAATAGTAAAGTTCTTTCTTTTTGACTACTAAAAACTCGGCGAAAATAACATGAATAAATATGAGGCCCTCAGACCCGTGGATTTCCACGGGTGCTGCTAGTCTATATACAGTAATCGAGAGAGCTGTTTTTTGTAACGCTATCTCCTCCGAAGCCGTCGGCTCCGGGCAGCCCAGACCGGTGCCGTCGGCAGCGGGAGGGTCTCTTCTATTGGGTAGGCCGGGTTTCGGCCGCGCTCCTCCTCCGTGTCGACACATAAGACAAACAACAACAAGTACGGTAGCGATTGCGAAGGACTCCTGACGCACACACACGCACACGATGTATACATGTTATACACAGCTGCTCGCGCCAGCTCGCAGGCTCAGGTCGCACACACACACGATCGCCAGCTAATTGCTCACAGAGAGCGTACGCACGGTAAATACAGGTGTGGTACGTTGTATACACGGGAGCTTGTCTATTTCGTCGTGCAACGGCTGAAATGAAAGCCCCGACTGCTCTACTCAGTATTTTATCTCGTAATGTACGGTAGAGAATTCAGCCATTGGCTGCGCATTAGCCATTGGCTGAATTTGCGTAATATGAGAGGCCGTTCCGCGCGCAATCGCCATCTTCGTTCCAGCGCAATGTTCGATCGCGAAGCGATTTTTATCTGACCGAAAAATCGGAAAATATCATCGAAATCTGCGGAAATACGGAACTGAATTCGTGCTCTCTTACAAGCGTGATTATCGTTCTCAGCATGGATGAACCAGCTGACAAATCGGAGAAGGCAAAAGCCAAAAAAGATACCGAGCTGTGTGAGCCTAAGGCCAGCCCAGCTCCGGCAGCAAAGAAGAAGGCTGCAGGCAAAACTCTGTCTAGCGGCGGGAGGCCTAAGGCATCCCGCCCCGCGGCTTCGGGGAAGGCACAGCCGAACCCGCCCGCACCAGCTGCTACCGCTCCCAACCCGACTGTGACTACAGCGGAAAATAGCACGGAGGTTATGTCCCGCATTGGGAAACTCGAGTCAATGTTCGAAAAAATGATCGAGACTTTGAGCACTCCTCATCATGAAGAACAACATGCCAACACGCCGCGGGATTGTTTTAGTGAATATGGCGACTGCGACACACAAAGGGGAAGCAGCTCACCACCCGTCATAGAATTGGCGGATAATCGCAGCGTGGCTGATTTCCTATCGGCAAACCGCGATGACGCGGTCAGCTTGTTTTCGGACGTAGGCCTACAGGAGGCAGATAAAGACAAACGGCCAGAATTCAAGATACCACGAATGGCTCAGAAATTCGTGGCTCCGTCCGGGATAGGGGAACCACTAGATGAGGATGTCGCGGACACCATTGTGTATATGATGGGACAAAAACTTGACCAGAAATCTCTCGACGAAGCAGCAACTCGCTACCCCTGCCCATCTAACTGCACATGTCTAGAAACCCCTAAAGTGAACAGCACTATCTGGGAGAACATCTCGACGGGGACGAGACACAGGGATCTGAAACTACAAATGATCCAATCATCCCTCTTGAAAGGGATAAACGCGTTTGCTCGTACCCTTCCAGCAACTTTGTCTGAAGCTCAGCAGGATGCTATGGCTTTTCTCTGCGATGCAAACTTCTCCCTCAACTGCATGAGAAAGGACAGCATAAAGCCTGACATGAACTCAAATTTCCACCACCTGTGCAAGCCCTC
This sequence comes from Diadema antillarum, assembly GCF_040938485.1. Classification (NCBI taxonomy): domain Eukaryota; kingdom Metazoa; phylum Echinodermata; class Echinoidea; order Diadematoida; family Diadematidae; genus Diadema; species Diadema antillarum. The sequence goes on from NW_027271335.1 coordinate 494,394, forward strand.
TCACAAAGTGACAAAGTACTTGTTTGGAGATGACCTGGGGCGCCAAGTGAAAGAGATCCAAGAACAAAGGAAAACAATGTCAGGCATGATGAAATCACGCTTCACACGAGAGCAATCACGGTTCCAGCCGTACAAGAAACCGGATGTGACATCTCGCCGTCAATACACGTCGACTGGGTTCACCCGCCCGTTGGGGAGGGGTTATGACCGCCGAACATCACATTCCAACCCCATGGCCGGTTCATCTGCACAGCCTTTTTTAGGGAAGGCTTGGAGGGGGAGACCTCGAGATCCTCCTCACACTTACACACCGACAGCAGCAAGGGAGGGTGGCAACAAGCAGCCAACCTACCACAGGCAGAGCCAAAGCCAGGGGAGGAAATAGAACAGGTAGGTGACTATGAACACAACATAGACAACGATCTAGTTACAACACCAGCTGTCGTCGGAGGTCGTCTGAAGCCATTTTTCCCTGCTTGGGAAAATATCACGAGAGACTCACACATTATTCAAGCAGTTCAAGGCTATACAATAGAATTTGACCCAGAAAAATTTCCCCCTTCTCGAGAAAAACCTCTGCGTTCTTACAAGCGGAATGCTGAAGAAACAGCCAAGATTGACCATGAGATTCTTGTTCTGGAAGAAAAACAGGTCATTGAAAAATGTGCCCATGAAGAAGGGGAATTTATTTCAGAGGTTTTCACGAGACCAAAAAAGAACGGAGGAGTTCGATTAATTCTTGACCTGTCCGAACTCAACAAAAGTGTTCAGTACCAACACTTTAAAATGGATAATATTCAATCTGGTATTCTACTCCTCTCAAAAGGGTGTTATATGGCTTCAGTAGACCTCCGTGATGCATACTACACAATTCCCATTCACTTAGACTCTCGTAAATATCTCCGCTTCGTATGGAGAAACCAATTGTGGCAGTTCAAAGCTTTGCCAAATGGCTTATCTTCCGCCCCAAGACTGTTCACCAAAATACTGAAACCAGTGCTTGCCTTACTAAGACAACAGGGGCACACAGTTTTGTCGTACTTGGACGACACACTGATAATTGGGAACAATAAAGCAGACACTCGCTCAGCAGTGCAAGCCACCACTGACCTTTTGACTAGTCTAGGGTTCATTATTCACTCAGAGAAATCGGTACTTGAACCATCCCGTGAGATTGAATTTCTGGGTTTCCATTTAAATACATCTGAAATGAGAATCACCCTCCCAGCCAGTAAAAGCAATGACATTCAAGATACATGTCGATCCTTACTTGCTAATAACAAACCTAGTATCCGGGAGGTAGCTAAAGTCATTGGGAAGATTGTGGCTGCCTTACCAGCATCTCAGTACGGCCCCTTGCATTACAGGCAGCTGGAAAGGGAAAAAATCAGAGCCCTGAGAAAACAGAAAGGACATTTCGATAGACATATGAGCCTATCAAATAGAGCCAAGGCGGAACTAGTTTGGTGGTCATCCCATGCACATCTCGTGTCTAAACCCCTGTACCCAGGGAAAGTATCAAAAGAAATAAGAACAGATGCTAGTGGACAAGGTTGGGGTGCTACAGACCTGCAATCCAAGACAGGGGGTAGATGGAATGCTCAAGAATTAGCAAGAGCAGCAGGTAATGAAATAAACTATCTGGAAATGCTAGCAGCCGGTTTGGGACTCAAAAGCTTCTGTTCAAATGTCAGAGATGCACATATACTGTTGAGATTAGACAACACCACAGCGGTGACATACTTGAATAACATGGGCGGCGTCAAGTCTGAAGCATGTAACGAAATGGCGTTGCAAATTTGGGATTGGTGCAGTAGACGACAAATTTGGATAACAGCATCTCACTTAGCAGGCTCTAAGAACACAGAAGCTGATACGATGTCAAGGAAATTCAATGACAATATAGAATGGATGCTAGACAAGACAATATTCAATGAGATAGTGCAGAGGTATGGGTTACCAAATGTAGACCTTTTTGCCACCAGACTGAATGCCCAGCTCCCAACATACGTCTCCTGGAGACCAGATCCAGGGGCATGGGCAGTAGACGCATTCACTATTGACTGGGGACCCCTAGTATTTTATGCGTTTCCCCCATTTAGCTTGGTTGCAAAGTGTCTCCAAAAAATCAGACAAGATGGCGCTAGGGGAATTTTGATAGTGCCAAATTGGCCAACACAGCCCTGGTATACCGTACTACGTAACATGCTATTGGAGGAGCCCTGGGTATTGCGAAAACACCAGTTGTTAACCCAACCCATTACAGGTAGACCCCATCCACTTACACATCTCTCCCTCTTATGTTGCAGGGTTGGAGCAAACATTTCATAGCTCAAGGACTGACGGAGGAGACTGCTGATATAATGGCAGCGTCTTGGAGGAAATCCACCAAGGAGCAGTATATGGTGTATATTAGGAAGTGGCAAAGGTTTTGTCATGAGCGTCACTTATGTTGGACCCATACGAAAGTGGGAAATTTGTTTGCGTTTTTTAATTCTATGTACAAAAATGGAGCAAGCTACAGCACCTTGAATACATCAAGGAGCGCACTAGCATCAGTTGTTCTTCTACGGGACGAGAAATACACCATTTCTACACATCCTTGGATTTGCCGGTACTTCAGGGGCATTTTTAATCTCCGACCACCCACTCCGAGATACAGCTTCATATGGGATGTGGGCAAGGTGCTGAGCTACCTCAGACAAGTAACTCCAGCTCATAAGATTTCGCTGTGTCAACTGACACACAAAGTATGTTTTTTACTAGCGTTGACTTCTGCCCAAAGAGTGCAAACACTTTCATACCTAACCCTTGACAATGTGAAGGCGTCCAAAGATTGTGTGGAAATAGCAGTGGCTGATTTGATAAAGCAGAGTCAACCTGGGAATGTGGGAGTGAAAGTAACACTGAAAGCCTTTCCCGAGGATAAGAAACTCTGTGTTGTACACTATGTTAAAGAATACATTAACAGAACAAGCACATTGAGGAAGGAGGTGAATGCACTATTTGTCACCTACAAGCAACCCCATGGGAAGGCATCAAAGCAAACCATCGCTCGATGGATAAAAACTGTGTTGAGAGCATCAGGTATCGACACCGATCTCTTCAAAGCACATTCAACGAGATCGGCGGCAACCTCATCTGCCAAGAGGAATCATTTTCCAATAGCAGACATTCTCAAGCATGCTGGGTGGAAAAATGAATCCACGTTCAGGAATTTTTACCTGAAACCGGCATCCCAGGCAACATCTTTTGGACAAGCAGTTCTGGGACAACAGACCTCTAGGAAGGGACAAGATTCAGTCCTGTAAACATAGGTAAAGTTGCCCAAAAACTTTCTCTGACAATATATTCTGTGAAAAATGACTACTGTGAAAATCTTTGAAGTCTCATATTACGCAAATTCAGCCAATGGCTAATGCGCAGCCAATGGCTGAATTCTCTACCGTACATTACGAGATAAAATAGAAAATTAAATGAAAAACATTGAAATTTAATTTGTATTTTATGAGTAATGGGAGGATAGAGAATTCAGCACCCTCCGCTCCCTCCCTTACTCTGAACAGCCTTAAATGTGGCTTATACAAGATCTATTTTATCTCGAAATATTTTTTCACAGTAGTCATCAGCTTTTAAAGATGGCGATTGCGCGCGGAACGGCCTCTCATATTACGCAAATTCAGCCAATGGCTAATGCGCAGCCAATGGCTGAATTCTCTATCCTCCCATTACTCATAAAATACAAATTAAATTTCAATGTTTTTCATTTAATTTTCTATTTTATTGCATTTTTGCACAACTACAGGGTCCTGTGTAGCTCGGGTAAGTCATTGAGTTTGCTCTCAAATCGGGTGTCATTGTACTCAGACTCTAATTAGGATGGCTAAATGTCCACTTTACTTGGACGTGTTCGTCACAGTCGTTGCCCTTCTATTTTAGGGATTGCATGCGCCGCTGCTGTATCAATACATATAAGTAACACACGAGGTCATTCGAGCAACCTGGGGCATCGCAGCCGGTCAGAATGTCGCTATCCTAATCCAATTGTGGTGCATGCATTGCGGATCCAAGTGTCGGAATTACATCGAACTTCAACAGATCCACGGGCTGCCTCACAAAATTTGGGAAGTTGTAATGTTAGCTCAAGTGACGGACATGTCCTAAAATCGTTGTGTTGGCCATTAACATTTTTTGTCTGTTGTACATGTTATGACACTCGCGAGAGTTGACTCGATGACTCGCTTGCAAAGACTAGATATACACTCCTTAAACTTAAAAAAAAGGCGTTGGGGATAGAGCTGTACATGTCGGTTGTGTAAATGGAATGTGACGATGAAGGAAAGTGTCTTGAAACGTTGCAATAAATCCAAGCAAATAACGCTCTCTGGAAATTTGCCTATAGCTCTCGATCCCTTCCTCACTATCTCCCTCAATTTTTCTCTTTGTATTGGTAGAACTGAGCAGTGGAATTATAGCGAGTGTACTTTTCATGGGAAAGCACAACAACAACAACATCAATAACACTATAGAATTCTATGACTTACTCGGCACAAGATCACGTATACATTCTACGTGATTGCAGTGAATCAGGTTGGGACAGTTTACACAGGATATAGGACCTACTCTTTCGTTAAGAGTATAAAGAGCAACTTTTACCTGATGGAAAAAAGATATTCACAATCCTTATCGAATTAACTAATTCCCCCTTGATTCATCCCTAAATATACATACATATATATATTACTGTGTCCAAAACTCTAAATGGCTCTACCCCCCCCCCCCTCTGATATAAAGTCCCCTGGGCGGAAGAGGCGCTATATAACGGGTGTATTTTTTTTCAACGTTTAAAAATAAAAGTATCAAAAGCTATTTGAACCTCTCAAGTGAAGAATACCTTTTACATGAATGAAAAAAAAAGATATTCACAATCCATGACGAATCATCTTTTTTCCTTCCCCATTTTTGATAATAACAGATAACAGTAAAGGTGATTTATATTTAATGATAATAATCACAATAACAATAAGAGAGAATGATAAAGGAACAGTCTGAAGCAGATACATGGATGGTTCTATGATCCATCAAACAAAGTTGGGTGGAAAAAACAAGCAAAGAGGAGGGAGCCAAACGAAGGCGAAAATATTTGATTTTTTCTATTCTAATGCGTAGGAAAAGAAATATCAATGAAAAAAAAACAAACCCACCGTACAATTAGGCCCTGAGAGCCGTGGAATTCCACAGGTGCCTGCGATGGAGGCACGTGCGCGGGATGGGGGAGGGTAATTTCAAAGCAAAAATCTCCTCATTTCGACAGGAAGAATCTTTTGGCAGAATTTTCTGGGAATGTTATATCAAAGCTTTTTAGTAGTTTTCCCCGAATTTTGGTTTTTGGTTTTGTTTATTTATGCGGGATGGATATTTGTGTGTGTGTGTGTGTGTGTATTTGTGTGTGTATTTGGTGTGTGTGTGTGTGTGTGTGTGTGTGTTTATGTGTTTGCATGAGCGGGGAGGTGAGGAAAACAAGACAATACCGTTGGATTTCAGCGGGTGCTGCTAACCCCTCCAAACTCAAGTTCTGTGATAAAAGCAATTACGTGGCGGGTAGACGAGAGGAGCACAATTTCATGAAGGAAGCAAAAAATGTTTTGTTTTATTTCATCAATAAAAATGTGGAAAAATCAAATAAAAAAAAATAAAAGCCCGTCTGACCCGTGGATTCCACGGGTGCTGCTATCCTATACTATAATACTCGAAGTTGTTGTTGTTGTCGCGGCCTTATGAATTTCCTGTTTTTATTTCGGCGTTGCTGGTTTCTCTATCTCCTCCCGAGCCGTCGGCTCCGGGCAGTTGCGACCGGTGCCGTCGGCCGCAGGAGAGTATCCTACATCGAATGGCGCGGGTTTCGTCCCCTCTCCGCCTCCGTGTCGACGTCGAGGACGAAAAAAGGAAAATTAATTAGCTACATGCATAATGCATTTATTGTGCGTGACGAAAGAGCCGAGCGTTTCAATATTCACCGAACCTGCGCTGGCCTCCTGCTTTCTCGATCTTACATCTTTTTAGCTTACAGAGACACTGGGGGATACTAAAGATGATGGTGCAGCGAAATCTCTGACATCTTCCGGCGACGACGCACGCACACACACAATGTACCTCGCAGAACTCTATACACACTCTACACTGTGTGTATATAGTTCTGTGATGTACCTTCCCCTTACGAAAAAGTCCTGTGGTACTCCTGTGGTAATTACCACAGGACGGTATCACAGGACAGTACCACAGGAAAGTACCAACAGGACAGTACCACAAGACAGTACCACAGAATTGTCCTGTGGTATTTTGGGACAATACCACAGGACAGTACCACAGGAATTCCTGTGGTATTTTGGGACGTACCACAGGGCAGTACCACAGGAAAGTACCACAGGACCGGTACCACAGAACAGTACCACAGGACAGTACCACAGGAATTCCTGTGGTATTTTGGGACGTACCACAGGGCAGTACCACAGGAAAGTACTACAGGACCGGTACCACAGAACAGTACCACAGGACAGTACCACAGGAATTCCTGTGGTATTTTGGGACGTACCACAGGGCAGTACCACAGGAACTGTCCTGTGGTATTTTGGGACAGTACCACAGGACAGTACCACAGGTCGATCATTACCACACAGCATTACCACAGGGCAGTACCACACAGCATTTCCATGGTACCACAGGAGAGTACCACACAGGATAGATCGAAAAAAAAATCTGGGAGACTTTTAGCCACATTTCAAGGAATATTCCTGATAGGTGAGTGATGGATTTTAGGACAAACATGGCCCTACTTAATAACCTGTCTACTCCTAACATATAACCTCAAACGAGAGTCTAATGGCCAAGTGCCAATCTAGTCCTATAATAGATCTATGTAGTCATATTCTATTCCTAGGTAGCCATCGACCCTATCAGTACATATATATATGGCCCGTCTATCCGTAAAGCATTAAGGCATGGTTACTAACTCGATTATACTTTATTATCAAGACTATGAAAATTACACTTTCATAAACAATATCTATGATATTGGGAGATAACATAACATAATTAGACAATCTTTCATAAAGTTCAAAGTAAGTTCCATCATTAATACTTTGACTTTTTAAGTCATATATGTATTTTCTAAAATCTAGAGTGCTTTTTTATGAATATTCATGAGCTATGTAAAAATTGTACCACAGGAGTACCACAGGAGTACCACAGAAGTCCTTATGAAATTTCTCATGCTTTACATCAGCACTTTTCACTAAATAGGTAAATACTGTAGGAGTATAGGACAGGATAAGTAATGGCAAATCAATTGTTATAATTCACAGCATAACCCATCTATCAATTAATTGAGGAATATTAATATGTGCTTTTTTGTTTGTATTTTTTGTTATAAAATTTCAGTTGATTCTGCCTTACAATTTTCCTGTGTTGTACTCCTGTGTGGTACTGCTGTTTTGATATTTCTCCTGATGTGATAGTCCTCTGGTATAAAATGTTAAGAAAAAAAAAAGAATATCCTGTAGCATTTTTCTGTGGTACTTACGAATTCAATTTGCTGTGTGGTACTTCTGTGTGGAATAGCACCATATTATGATTTTCATGTGGGATTTTGGACAGTTCCTGTGGTAACTCTCCCTGTGGTATACATCGAAAATTACCACAGGATTTCCTGTCGTACTGTCCTGTGGTACGTCCCCAAAATTCCACAGGGACAATTCGTGTGGTACTGTCCTGTGGTACGTCCCAAAATACCACAGGACAAGTCATGTGGTTACTGTCCTGTGGTACTATCCTGTGGTACTTTCCTGTGGTATTGTCCTGTGGTACTGCCCTGTGGTACTGTCCTGTGGTACATCCCAAAATACCACAGGACAAGTCGTGTGGGTACTGTCCTGTGGTATCTATCCTGTGGTACTGTCCTGTGGTACGTCCCCAAAATACCACAGGACAAGTCGTGTGGTACTGTCCTGTGGTACTATCCTGTGGTACTGTCCTGTGGTACTGCCCTGTGGTACGTCCCAAGATACCACAGGACAAGTCGTGTGGTACTGTCCTGTGTTACTATCCTGTGGTACTGTCCTGTGGTACTGCCCTGTGGTATTGTCCTGTGGTACTGCCCTGTGGTACTGTCCTGTGTACGTCCCAAAATACCACAGGACAAGGTCGTGAGGTACTGTCCTGTGGTAATATCCTGTGGTATGTCCCAAAATACCACAGGACAAGTCGTGTGGCACTGTCCTGTGGTCTACTTTCCTGTTGGTACTGCCCTGTGGTAACTTTCCTGTGGTACTGCCCTGTGGTACTGTCCTGTGGTAACGTCCCAAAAATACCACAGGACGAGTCCGTGTGGTAACTGTCCTGTGGTACTATCCTGTGGTACTTTCCTGTGGTACTGTCCTGTGGTACTGCCCTGTGGTACATCCAAAAATACCACAGGACAAGTCGTGTGGTACTGTCCTGTGGTACTATCCTGTGGTACTTTCCTGTGGTACTGTCCTGTGGTCTGTCCTGTGGTACTGCCCTGTGGTACTGCCCTGTGGTACGTCCCAAAATACCACAGGAGAAGTCGTGAGGTACTGTCCTGTGGTACTATCCTGTGGTACTGTCCTGTGGTACGTCCCAAAAATACCACAGGACAATTCCTGTGGTTACTGTCCTGTGGTACTATCCTGTGGTACTGTCCTGTGGAACTGCGCTGTGGTTACTGTCCCTGTGGTACGTCCTAAAATACCACAGAACAAGTCGTGTGGTACTGTCCTGTGGTACTATCCTGTGGTACTTTCCTGTTGTACTCTCCTGTGGTACGTCCCAAAATACCACAGGACAATTATCATGTGGTTACTGTCCTGTGGTACTGTTGTGTGGTATACGTCCCAAAATACCACAGGACAATTTGTGTGTATACTGTCTTGTGGTACTGTCCTGTGGTACTTTCCTGTGGTAATATCCTGTGGTACTGCCCTGTGGTACATCCCAGAGTACCACACGAGCCTGTGACACAGTACCACACACTGTCCTGTGTTAACATATATTTGTGTGGTACATTGTGTGGTACCAACCAGTACCACAGGGAGTACCACATGAGCCTGTAAAACAGTACCACACAGTTCCTGTGGTAACATTTATTTATGTGGTACATTGTGTGGTACTGACAAGTACTACAGGGAGTACCCTACAAGCCTGTGGTACAGTACCACACAGATCCTGTGGTAAACATTACAAGTGTGTGGTACATTGTGTGGTACCGACAAGTACCACAGGGAGTACCACAGGACTTTTTTGTTTAATAGGGTTTGCCTCCGCCTGTTACGTGTACTGAATGTATTGACGATGGTTTACACGAATCTGTGTGTGCGTGATATGGACTACAAGGGCATTTAACGTACAGTTCGCCATTATTGGCGTCCCCAAATGAAAACAACGAACGTTGGTTATGTAATTGTATTTTGCACAACTGCAGAATACTATATGCAGCTCAGGTACGTCATTTAGTTTGCTCGCCGTTTGCTCTCAAGTCCGGTGTCATTGTACGCAGACTGTTTAGGAGGACGCGGCTAAATATATTTGCCGATCGTACCCTTACATATCAGATTACACGCGCAGCAGTGTCCATTCGTTTACTGTAGAGCTGCTGTAATCATACATATTCATAAGATGAGCGGACGTAGAGGAAAACCTCGCTTTGCCGACCGCCTATTTTTAAAATTGCAAGTGGAAATAGAATGTGTGGTTCGATGGTCTATCAAACTAAGTTTTGGTGACAAAAAAAAAGAGGGAGCAAATGAAGACGAATGCAGTGATGTATATATTCTTCTTTCTTCCATAACATGGGAAAAATATTAAAGAAAAAAATACGAGGTCGTGAGAACCTACTCCCACGGGTGCCTATTAAACCTGATGACTATGATCTCCCCCTCCCCAAATAATAACAATGATAATAATAAAAATAATAATAATAATAATAATAATAAGGATAATGATAATAATGATATAATAATTACAATAATAGGAGCAATAATTGTAGGCCTAATATTGATTATGATAATGTACAATCTGAAGCAGATGTAGTTCTATATTAATATGATATATCAAGCCAAGTTTTGGTGATTAAAAACAAAAAGGAGGGAGCAAAATTATGAAGATATATCTTATTTTTCTCTCATAACGTGGGGAAAAGAAACATGAAAAAAAAAAAACCACAAAACAAACCGAGGCCTTGAGACCAGCCGTGGATTCCCGCGGGTGCCCGCGTGGATGCAAGAGCAGGGGGTAATCGAAGTCATAGTGTTAATATCTTCCCGTTTCGACGGGAACAACCTGTGGGCAGAACTTTCCGGGAATCTCATTTGCGTTTTTGGTAATTTTTCCCTGAATGTTTTTTTTTTTTGCCCTGCGGAGGTGGAAATGTGTGTGTGCGTGAGGGGGGGGGGGGGAGGGGTGAGGGGCAACAAGACAACTGTTGGACTTCAACGGGTGCAAATAACCCCTCGAAACTCAAGTTCTATAATAAAAGCAAGTAGTGGCGGGAATGATCCCTACCAATGGACCGGATCGCCTGGCATATACTACAAAAATGTATTTCTGGGAAGGGTGGTCATTTAGAAGACAGCACAATTAACGAAAGAATGAGAAGACTTTTCTTTTTATTTCTTCAATAAAAATGTGCAAAATCGTATTATGAGAAAAAAAATTAAACCCCTCAGACCCGTGGATTTCCACGGGTGCTGCTAGTCCTATACTATAATACTCGAAGTTGTTGTTGTTGTCGCGGCCTTATGTATTTCCTGTTTTATTTCGGCGTTGCTGCTTTCTCTATCTCCTCCCGAGCCGTCGGCTCCGGGCAGTTGCGACCGGTGCCGTCGGCCGCAGGAGAGTATCCTACATCGAATGGCGTGGGTTTCGTCCCTTGTAGTTGTTATCCCCGAAGACCTCCACTAGGAAGGGTAACTCAGGGCTGACGAGAGTGGTAACACAAGTTTCTTTTGTTTTATAAAAGCTTTGACTTTTTTAGTTTGGTTTTGAAGACTTCTGTGCTCTTGGATAATATTATTTCTTTTGGGAGGTTATTCCAAAGGGAAATTACATCTGGGAAGAATGAGTGTGCTAGCTGGCTTGTAGAAATGAAGGTCGATACGGGGTCATACTGCTTGTCGTGTGTCCGCCGTAGCCTGGTTACTTTCTTTGAGGCGTATTTGTGGAGATCTAGGTCAAGTTCACCATGGATGAGCTTGTAAAAGCTGATGAGGCGTAGATGTTGTCTTCTGTCTTCCAGGGGGATCCAGCCGAGTGTGGTCATCATGTTAGTGACACTAGACTCTCTGGAGTAGGTTCCGGTTATGAAACGGGCTGCACGCCTACCATTTCAAGTGATTTGGTGTTCTTGGCGGTGCCGGGGTGCCATGCTATGGATGCGTACTCAAGATGGGGTCTTACTAAGGTGTGATATAAAGTCGTTCTTTTAACTGCTTTGGAGCAGTGATGGAAATTCCTTCTTATGAAGTTTAAAGCCCTTGTACCCTTATTGACGGAGTGTTGGGTCTGTTTATCCCATTTCAGATTATTTTCTATGTAGATCCCTAGGTACTGGTGATTGTCGACTTCTTGGAGGTGTTCGCCAAGGAGAGTATACTTGGTATGCCCTGGGTTGCGTTTTCTGGAGATTCTCATGATGGAGCATTTCGTTGCATTGAATTTCATTCCCCATGTGTTTGCCCATGTGACTAGATTGTCGAGATCTCTTGCAAGGATTTTTCGTCTGAGGGGTTAGATATTGTACGGTAGACTATGCAGTCATCTGAATATAAACTGGAGGACTGGGTCTACTTGTTCGGCTGTAAGTTTCAAAATACGATTTGGGATATATCCGGGCCTGCTGCTTTTGAAACATCCAATTTATTCATCAACTTGATAATACCACTGACGGTAATATCAACTTCAGGCATCTCTGGTACATTACTTGGTGAAAGATTGGGTACTTCTTTACTGTCCTTAGTGAAGACACTTTGGAATTGTTCGGCCAGTATGTCTGCTTTCCCTTGATCATCAGTGACAGTGCGGTTTCCAGATCTAAGACTTCGGATTCCTATGTTATCCTTCCGTCTAGTTTTAATATACTTCCAAAACTGCTTACTACCTGCCTCAGAGAGCTTGGATATGTATGCCCGTTGTGCGTTTCTGAGTTTCTTATTGACTATCCTCTTCATCTGCTTGTATTTGTCCCATCTATCTTGCCTCCAAAATTTTTTGCCTTTAAATAACATTTCTCCTTTTTACGACACAGTCTCTTAAGCTTAAATGTAAGCCAAGGAACATGTGGTTTACCGGACGTGACTTTTGAAGGTACATGCTGGTTGACTCAGGTCATGCATCTTATCTCTGAAGTTACACCAATTTTCTTCAACTGTTTTTCTGATGGGGTTTGAACTCAGAAAATTTTCACAAAATATTTGTGCATCTGCTTTAAGCTTGTCTTCATCCATCTTATTCCACTGATGAATCTGTCTTGGGGGTCTGGCGGGTAAGGGTGCTCTAGTATTGATTTCCACCATAACAATGCTGTGGTCAGAGAAACCTGGGTGGGGATGGATGCTCTTCACTAAAGATGGGTGGGTAGTGAAGAACAGATCTAGTATGTTTTCAGTTCCACTTGAGTCACGACGGGTTGGGAAATTAACGAGTTGTTGTAGGCTGTGCTCGTCAGCAATTCCTAAAATTTCCCGTTGGGTTGGAGTGGTGGTTGTAGATGAAGGCCATGACATATTTGGGATGTTGAAGTCCCCTCCCAATAAAATATAGGGCGTTTTAGTTTCCTGTTGAATTTTATTCAAACTTTCACTAAGGTTATCCAAATCTTTCCTATCAGTCGGTGGTCTGTAATAGGAGCCAATATATATAAAGCTCCCGTCATTCATGAGGAGTTGGCACCATGTTAATTCACTGTACGATCGGCAAATATATTTAGCCGCGTCCTAAACATGCTGCGTACAATGACACCGGACTTGAGAGCAAACGGCGAGCAGACTAAATGACGTACCTGAGCTGCATATAGTATTCTGCAGTTGTGCAAAATACAATTACATAACCAACGTTCGTTGTTTTCATTTGGGGACGCCAATAATGGCGAACTGTACGTAAATGCCCTTGTAGTCCATATCACGCACACACAGATTCGTGTAACCATCGTCAACACATTCAGTACACGTAACAGGCGGAGGCAAAGGTACATCACAGAACTATATACACACAGTGTAGAGTGTGTATAGAGTTCTGCGAGGTACATTGTGTGTGTGCGTGCGCGTCCGCCGGAAGATGTCAGAGATTTCGCTGCACCATCATCTTTAGTATCCCCCAGTGTCTCTGCAAGCTAAAAGATGGAAGATCGAGAAAGCAGGAGGCCAGCGCAGGTTCCGCGATCGTACCTTACATATCACACGCGCAGCTGTGTCCATTCGTTTACTGCAGAGCTGCTGTAATCATACATATTCATAAGATGAGCGGACGTAGAGGAAAACCTCGCTTTGCCGACCGCCTATTTTTAAAATTGCAAGTGGAAATAGAATGTGTGATTCTATGGTCTATCAAACCAAGTTTTGGTGACAAAAAAAAGAGGGAGCAAATGAAGACGAATGCAGTGCTGATGTATATATTCTTCTTTCTTCCATAACATGGGAACAATATTAAAGAAAAAAATACGAGGTCGTGAGAACCTACTCCACGGGTGCCTATTAAACCTGATGACTATGATCTCCCCCTCCCCAAATAATAACAATGATAATAATAATAATAATAATAATAACAATGATAAGGATAATGATAATAATGATATAATAATAACAATAATAGGAGCAATAATTGTAGGCCTAATATTAATTATGATAATGTACAATCTGATGCAGATGTAGTTCTATATTAATATGGTATATCAAGCCAAGTTTTGGTGATTAAAAACAACAAGGAGGGAGCAAAATTATGAAGACGAAAATATCTTATTTTTCTCTCATAACGTGGGGAAAAGAAACATGAAAAAAAAACACACACAAAACAAACCGAGGCCTTGAGACCAGCCGTGGGTTCCCACGGGTGCCCGCGTGGATGCAAGAGCAGGGGGTAATCAAAGTCATAGTGTTAATATCTTCCCGTTTCGACGGGAACAACCTGTGGCAGAACTTTCGGGGAATCTCATTTGCGTTTTTGGTAATTTTTCCCTGAATGTTTTTGTTTTTTGCCCTGCGGAGGTGGAAATGTGTGTGTGCGTGAGGGGGGGGGAGGGGTTAGGGGCAACAAGACAACTGTTGGACTTCAACGGGTGCAAATAACCCCTCGAAACTCAAGTTCTATAATAAAAGCAAGTAGTGGCGGGAATGATCCCTACCAATGGACCGGATCGCCTGGCATATACTACAAAAATGTATTATAAAATTTCTGGGAAGGGTGGTCATTTAGAAGACAGCACAATTAACGAAAGAATGAGACGACTTTTCTTTTTATTTCTTCAATAAAAATGTGCAAAATCGTATTATGAGAAAAAAAAAATAAAACCCCTCAGACCCGTGGATTTCCACGGGTGCTGCTAGTCCTATATTATAATCGGCTAAGGATCGGCCCCATGCCTTCCCGTGCTTTATTTTGTGCGGCTATCTCCTCCGAAGCCGCCGGCTCCGGGCCCCCGAGACCGGTGCCGTCGGCAGCGGGAGGGTCTCTTTTATTTCCCGTTCGGGTTTCGTCCGCGCTCCTCCTCCGTGTCGACGTCGAGAGCGGTACAAAAAACAAGGAAAAACAAAAGACAAACACCGACATGCAGCGTTTGCGCGCTGGTATCCCGCGTCAGTGCGTGGCGAAAGCTCTATCATCGTTCTTGGACGCACACACACGTACACGATGTATACGGTATATACAGCTCGCGCCAGCTCGCAGGCTCAGGTCGCACACACAAAACTCTGGATGTGGCGGTAGCACAGTGAGCATTCTCGCTCGCCCAGCTGATCGTTCGCGGAGACATGACACACACACTATGGGTACCGGGTACGGGCAATATATCGCAGAGATGCGTATGCATTGAGCCTGCCTGTCGCTGTGTTGCATATATCATGATGCGTTCTCGGTACACGGGAAGCTGCGAATGCCGTATTTTATTTCCACAACTGCAGGATCCTCTGCAGCTCAGCTACGTCATTCAGTTTACTCTCAAGTCGGGTATCATTGTACTCAGACCGTTTAGCAGTGATGTCGACGGCTAAATATCCACTTAAATTTTGTCCTTGCCGATCGTGCCTTTCTATATCAGATTACAGGCCTGCATGCGCCTGTGTATGTATTGACGATGGTTACACGAAACACACTATCTGCGAGCACGTACGTGATATGGGCTCTCATATGGTAATACACGGCTCGGTCATACAAGGGCATTTACGTACAGTTCGCCATTGGCGTGCCCAGATGAAAACAGCGAATGCTGCTCAGGCCCGTAGCCAGGGGGGGGGGGGGGGGGGGGGGGGGGGGGTGCGTCGGGTGCGTACGCACCCCCCCCCCCAAATTCTGAAAGGTCCACTTTTTCATAATAACGGTTTTTAGCAATTCTCAAGATAACAATCCAAATAAATATAAAGACACATTATATGCTACGTAAATGTGGAAGAGTACGTCTAACAATGTTAAAAATAATTGTACGAAACCCTTTTGTTGTATGAACCATCGGATCGTCCCCATGCACACAAACACAAATGTTATGTATCAATTTGTGCGAGCTATTATTATATTGGCACTGTATGCCATGGCCCTTGGCGCGTGTGACCGGTGTTTTTTTTTCCACTGGCCGCCCGAGTACGTGCGATTCGTGGATGACATTGAGGTTGACACTTGCATTTTTTCACAGGAACAGAGGTAAGTGGATGAAAATCTAATAGCCTCAAGTTTACATATATGATAAAAATTAAAGAAATTTCCTCGAAATTACTATAATCGAAAACCTGAGACATTTTAT
This sequence comes from Diadema antillarum, assembly GCF_040938485.1. Taxonomy (NCBI): domain Eukaryota; kingdom Metazoa; phylum Echinodermata; class Echinoidea; order Diadematoida; family Diadematidae; genus Diadema; species Diadema antillarum. The sequence continues at coordinate 510,409 of NW_027271335.1, forward strand.
ATCTACGTCTCACAAAGATATAGTACATATATATATAAGTACATGTTGGCATGATAATGCCTGGGGATAGATTATTATGTCAACTATTTTCCATTATGAATGCATGCTCCAATCAAATTGTGAAAAGGTGGTCATGAATTAGCATTTCTTACGAACGATCAGGAGAGACAAAACAAAATGAAAGGCCTGTCTTACTCCAGTTCTCTTGTAACGCTCATTGGGCCATTATGCATGCCTAACGAATTATAATAGCTGCTTTTTCTAGCCCTTTTGCTAGTACCAACATTCGAGAAAAGATCATCTATCAAGTAACTGTACGATCTCCGTGCATAATCTAATGCTTTTAAACACACTTGCCTACTCGCCTTCAGCTGGCATTTGCTTACGGTTCCAACAAAAGAATTCACCCGACCGTCACGCCTGTGCGAAAATGAACAAAGGCGCATTTCATGTGCGCAAAGGGAGCGATTTCTGGTGTTGCATGCTGTTGAGTGTAGTGGAAGGGCGGGTTAGTTATACCACTTTTTACTCAAGGTCACCTTGGGCCCAGAGGTTAAAACTTTGAAAAATGGTACCTAGTAAAAATTGAAGAACAACATACAGTGCGTATCAAAATAAAGGTAATCCATTTTTAGAGAGTAAGTATCCATAAGTCATAAATGATAGAGATTTATAAGTATATTAATCATAAAGAACAACTCTTTTTCCAACGATACCTCATTTGCATCACTGGTTTCATGCATTGCTAAGTACAATGCTCTTGAAGAGAACAATGTCCAATTGTATTCTTCCAAGTTTTTGCTAATGAATGAAAGACTGCATTGAAAACTCTCACTGAATACATCGTTGGCTGGGTTTATGTTCATTTATCTGCCAAAACTTGGAAAAAGTGTGACTTGACATTCTCTTCTGTATCGGAACCAACACGCGGACCACACACATTACTATATATATATATATATATAGTCACGCGAGAGGGGGGGAAGAAAGATATGAATCCTTCTGGCTGCCACTAATACAAATGTGACATGGGGAGTCGGAGACCTATAATCATACTAAATTGCTGCCACCAGACTGGTGGCAGCAATTTAGTATGATTATAGGTCTCCGACTTACAGGTAGCGGATTTCTTTGCAGGCCAAATTCGGAAATGTACTGTTGATTATTACTTATACATTTGCTCATGTTGTGACAGTTCTATTGGTTCTCATATTAAAGTGAGCCAAAACCTAAGGACATTTTCACTTATAATTTCCAAAGAGTATTATGCAGGCACGCAAACTCATTTTAGTTGTATTTCATTTAAATGTAATGGGTAAGAGGGTATGAGAGAGAATGGAAAGTGCTGAGCTATGAAGTAAAATGGTAAAGTAAAAAGTTTGTCAGATAGTATTACAAAAGAAACTCATTCTTTTTTGTTTGTTTATTTTATCATTATTTACTTATCTCTCTTCTAACTTAAAGGTAGTGGATCTCTTTGCAGCCCAAATTCGAAAATGCCTAGAGACAGCTAGTAACCAAATATGCTACTATAATTTAATAAATAAGAAATAACCATTCCAGTATGTATCTTAGTGTGCACAGTAAGACAGATCAAATCAAATAGGAAAACATCTGAGCACTAAGCCTGAGGTCTGAATTTGCACTCAACTTCTTCCAATGGCTAACGGATGTTTAATTTTTGAATTTCACTGACCTCCAAATTTCACAAAGAAAACCTTCTTAGCATGATGGTTAATATGACATTTGACTGATATTGGAGATGTTTGCGAATCGGATCTACTACCTTTAATATTATTAAATCTAAAATGATTATTTGAAAGTTCGGAAATGCTGGAAATATCCTACCACAAGGAGGCAAAATATAAATGGTTCACATTTACAATTCATTTTGTTTTAAAAATTTTCTTATTTATCTTCGTTTTTGACAAACTCGCATACCAACGGCTGATATACTGTATAGTAAAGTGAATGTTTCATCTTCCAAACAGCATCCAATGGGATGGAAAACTCCAACTGAAAGGTGGACACCGTGACCATACTCGCTAAAGAAAACGCGTAATAGGGGTCGTTTTTTCTCACGGATTAGATGGAAAGTGTGATGTACGAGCGTATATAATCAAAGGGTATCAAAAAGGCCGAAATTTGGGAAAATGGTATATTGTTCAATCATGATGAAGTACTTCTTTAGGGTGTAGGAAACATTTAAGGAATACTTGTTTTTAAGGCCCGAAAAAATCATATGATTATTACTCGTTTAGGGGCCATTTTGAAAGTCCATGTATGAGCATGGTGTCCACCTTTTAATTGTCGCTACCCCTCCCGGGGCAGTATCAAAGGACCGTTTTGTTAATTAACGCAATCCCCCCTTCCTTTAAAAATCCTGGCTTCAGGCCTGCTAACGCGGGTATACAATAGAAAAAATAAAAGTTAAAACAACACCAGGAAAATCACTACTCTCAATTTTGCGGCGCGCTACGCGCGCAGAGTCTCGAACACAATTAAACTTTGCAACTTCCTGGCAAAATGAGTTTTTACTATTTCCTAGATGAAATACCGTAACGCGATTGCATGCAACAGACAAAAACGTCATTAAAATAGTCAAAATTCACAATTTGCGGCGCTCTTCGCGCGCAAATTCTTATACAACTTTTGTAGTTCGGTCGTCCAAAGAATATATATATATATATATATATATATATATATATATAATTGTGTGTGTGTGTGTCATCATTGGTATTGGTACCGAAGGTCCGTTTTTTTAGTGACCGCACCCCCCCCCCCCTTGAAAAATCCTGGCTACGGGCCTGCTGCTATTTTATTGTATTTTGCACAACTACAGGATACTGTGCAGCTCAGGTACGTCATTTAGTTTGCTCTCACGTCGGGTATCATTGTCAGAGTGTTTAGGACGGCTAAATATCCACTTAAATTTTTATCCTTGTGCCCTTCCACTTCAGAGTACACGCGCGGCTGTCCATTCGTTTATTGCATAGCTGCTGTAAACATGAATATTCATAAGACAAGTGCGGACGTAGGGGAAAACCTCGCTTTGCCGACCGCCTATTTTTTAATTAAGTTACAAGTGGAAATTAAATGGGTGATTCTATAGTCCGTCAAACCAAGTTTTGGTGATAAAAATAAAAAAGAAGGAGCAAATGAAGAAAAAAATATTCTTCTTTTTCCCATAACGTAGGAAAAGAAATATTAAAGAAAAAAATACGAGGCCCTGAGACCCATGGATACCCACGGATGCCTACTTATTAAACCTTTAATGACCTCCCAAAATAATATTTATTAAATGATGATACAATAATAGTATTCATATAATAATGATAATAATGATAATGTACAGTCTGAAGCAGATAAACGGGCGAGGATATGCAAACATATTGTCGTTGTGTGGGGTTTTTTTTACTGACGTGGTAAAATGAATATAATTCATGACATACTCCACTTTTCAGCTTTTTCATGAAGATAAAAGATGTTGATCTGTGATAACAGCAAGCGGGGCGATTTTAAATTCCCATTCCATGGACCGGCTCCTCAGCTCAGGTGTTAGGAGGGGATGGCCATGGGTAGAAGAGGGTGCAAAAGAAGAAAGGAGAAAATAGTAAAGTTCTTTCTTTTTGACTACTAAAAACGCGGCTAAAATAATATGAATAAATTCCAAAAAAAAAAAATATGAGGCCCTCAGACCCGTGGATTTCCACGGGTGCTGCTAGTATAATTTATATATATACAAGAACCAGGTTCACCGTTTCATTCAAAACGAATGGCAGTATCAGTACAATAATTCTCTTTCAAAAAGTGATGATAAAATGATACAATATATAAACCTACTAGCATCAGCATCAGTATACGGAAGTAGTATGTAGTCCTTTCGAGACTTCCGGTTGTTCGGTCGTTTATGCTATCATCATTATCATCTCATCTCTTAACTGTCTTGAATTTTCATTTGACACTTTGCCGTATACCCACCCCCAACAACAGGCAAGTAATAATGAAGGGCCATCCTTACAACTATGTCACAAAACAGTTTCAGAATATAACATAAAGTAAAAAACACACAATTCTACATAATTCGGTTGACCCTCAACCCATGATCCACTCTTTCCCCATAAAATCACTACACAACAATACACAATACATGTATATCCAGTTCAAACAAAATGCATATATTTAAAACATTTCAAAGTACAAACAATAACCACGCGATGTCAATTCAAAACAATATAAGCTCAACTTTCCAAACATATCATTTAGACATATAATACTAAGGAAATGAAGGTTAAAAGCTGGCCTATAGTTGAAATAATTTTCTTTTCCAGTGTGAGTTTCTTTGAAGTCGAAAAAGGCCAATCTGCAGGCAATAGAATTATGGTGGAGTAAGAATGTCTGTTCATACAGGTGACATGCCACGTGGAAATCAATAAAGCCCAAATATACAAGGATACAAAAAACTTTAATAATGTATGTTAAGAATGCAGAAATTCGAATTCCACTGGCATTCCATCGGACCTGCCCAGCATCTACTGTGCCAAAGTGGCATAGCTGTCCATCCATAAATGAGATCTCTATTTTTGTAGTATCAGTAAAATATTTTGCATACCAATTTACATGGTTCATAACAAACTGCACCAAATGTGAGCGCCGTGTGGATAGAAAGATAAAGAAAATACATGTAATTACAATATAAATATTACATTCACAACCCATAAGCGGTAATGCAGCTAGACATGTATGAACAAAGGATTAAGCAGATATACATGTTTATACAATATACAGGTTGATAGTGTCTAGTGTCTTTACAAAAACATGTAAATTTGTAGTTAATTTTGTAATACGAGATCTGTGTGTGCAGATGGCCCTCGGGAACGAAGTGATGTCTTCATAAAGTCCATGAGGTTTGAATGTTATCAGTTTCTTCCTACCATATGGATGTTACCAGTTGGGAAAAGTCAAGAGGTTCCTATAGGCATTTCTTACATCAAGTCATGTATTAACTTAAACATGAGCGAGGTGATGTTTCAATGAACAAGCAAGATAGGAATACAAACAACAACGCCCTGCAATTACTGATATGAACCCAATTCATACGTCTTGTCATGGGCAATACTTCTACTTCTACTTCTACTTCTACCTCTACTTCTACGGTGCTTCTCTTCAAAGCCTGTTCTATTGTATTGTTACGTCTTTTAATGTTCCCCTTTGTTGTTTCATAGACTTCAATAAAGAGAATGTCTGTCAAATAACAAAGGGGAACATTAAAAGACGTAACAATACAATAGCAATAAAAATTGTATTGTAGTGTAATATATCAAATGTAGGAGTGTTGTTGCTACAAACCCGAGCTTCAACCACTACAGACATGAGGGAAAACTCCTTCATTGTTATTCCCAGAATTTTGTCCAACCCGACTGGTCATCACATCCTGTGGTCAGTCCACACACCCTACCTCCCTAGGAGCCTAACCTCTCCCATAAACATTTCTGGATAACTTGTCTCCCCACTGTCTACCAGTGCTAAGTTTCTCTTCCATCATCCCCATCATGTAAAATGTGAGTCACTGGTGTCAGTGACCCATGGATTGACAGTGGTCATTATTAACCTACACCTTTGTTTTATTATAATCTGAATCCCTCTGTTTTGAATATTTGAATATTATCTAGATTAAGCCCCTCCTTTGAGTATAGATGTACTATAAAGGTGACCATGTGCTTTTGGAAAGGAGTTCTCTCTTTCACCCTCTTCGGGTAGAGACACACAAAGCGTTGGTCTCCCTTGCCATCCCTCTTTAGGGGCAATATATGGCCGCTTGATGGGGAGTACCTGTTAATATATATATCTGCTAAGCGTTATATCTTACTGTGATTAAATAAAGAACCCGGATTGAAGAGGTATATAAATTGTCATCGTGGTCTCTTCTGTGTGCTGTCGTCGAGTGTCGAGAAACTTTACCAATGTAACACCGCCTATCGTACGCCATCGAAGAATAACATCAACACTACAAAACAAAGGTGTTACATTCTGGTGACAGCGGTGTGTCGATTAACGATCCCATCTTCACATCATACCGCTTTGGATTTTGCTGTTTCTGGACTGTTGTATGTTATTATTTGTGGATCATCGTGAGACAGCGACCTAACCTGCCTTCTACGGAACTGAATTTGAGCCTTTGTGCAGTATAGGGCTCCTGCTGACACAATATATTTTTGCACTGTGAGATTGCATTTTCACACGGTGAACAGACTTCTGCAGAATTACCTATTCCTCATCACTTTCCTAGATTTTGGAGCAGTGGATTGATACTTCAAGCAACGTGATATTGTGCTCCTTAGCGGATTGTATCCTGTCGTTATTGCGGCATCATCGCCTGCTGGATTGTTTCGTGTTGTGATAAAGCTGTTCACCACTGCTGGAGAACCAACCTTTGCTGTTTTACAGCGCTGAGCTGTTCTTCATTCTGAATCTATTTTCATTGCTGACTTGTGCTGTGAATGCTGTTTAATGTTACCGGGAGTCTACCTGTGCTGTACCTGGCTGTGCCTCCTGTTCAGTCGTCATCAACCAGTGACGTCATACATGGACTGTACAGAGCTACCGGTCATCTACGAGGGATCTGGATGAGTCCTTGTTATTCATATCATTTTTTCTTTCTCACTGAACATTAATTACTTAATTCAGACAGACTCTCTTGCAAATAGTTTTTTTTTTTCTTTTGTCTTAATCCTGTCTTCTTTTTATGAGATTTGTTTTTGATGTTCTGAGTGTTGGTACGTAGCTTGATTATACTCCGTTGTTTTTTTTTTTTTTTTTTTTTTTTGCTTTCATTTTATGCGCATGTTGATATACATATTTAATTGTAATTGTGTGACGTGTGTTTGTTTGTTGATGACATTACTTGTTTTTCTTACATTGAATACGGTTCATGATATATTGCTAGTTTTGTATGTCAGTTTATGCTTGATTGAGCATAAGTTTGTTTGCTGATTTTTTCCTTTTTATGTTTGCATAGGGTGATTTATTCACATCTGCATATTTTTTTCTCTTCATCTTTCTTTTTCTTCTCTCTTCTCTCCCTCTCTCTCCCTCTCTCTCTCTCTCTCTCTCTCTCCATCCTGTGTACTAGCAAGTTAGTTTTTAAGTTGGTTCTTTCTCATTCTTGACGTGGATAAACCGCTTCTCTACTAACAATGGCCACGTGTGTACACTCCTCTCCTTCTCTATCACAGTTTTCCTCCACCACCCCTTTCACCCCCGCCCCCTCTGTCGATGATTTGAGCAGAGTAGTAGAGTCGCTTGCACAACTTCAGGCTCAAGTTGGTGATTTGGCGAATACTGTCACCCGTTTTTCACACCACAACCACCATCATTATACAGCCGCTAGACATCGTTCCCCCTCCCCATATTCCCGCTCATTGGCACACTCACATCCTCACCACTCGTCTACATCTCGTCGGGAGGATACATCATATCGTTCCCCTTCCCCATACTCCCGTTCTAACTCACCAATTCGATATCTCCCTTCATCCTCCTATTGTCACCATCCACGTACTCGCTCCCCATCCCCATATCATCCTAACAATTCACGGCAGTATTCCCGTCGGGAATATCGTTCTCCTGATCGGTCTTCCAGTTATGGTGGACCTGACGTGCGATTTTCACGCCGAGATTACATGCGATACAGGACTGATAGTCCCGCTCGCCCCCCTCCATCTCACTCCCCGTATCGTTCCCATGACTACCGCACCCCCACTTCCTCTCGCCATGTTTCATTTGCAGACAATCAAAATGGCGGCCCCCATGGATCTCAACATGCCTTTTCTCAGCCGGGAAACAGGTATTAGCTGGTACTGCGGGTCGACTACCAGCATCCATCTCTCCTGATAGACCCACTGATTCCCTTCGCTCCGATTGCCTTCCTCGTATCTTGGTCAGAATTGACAACATGCAAATTCCTGCTCTTATAGATACTGGTACATCTGTCTCTCTTGTTAGTGATCAACTGTGCTCAGCCATTCCTAGCTTGCGTACACGTCCTGTCCATTCATTACCTGTAAAGGTAAATTCTGTATCTGGTGACCCCCTTGACACATTAGGTACAATTAATGTGAATTTTTCTGTGACCTCTCATTGCTTCACATTTCCATTTCAGGTGGCCCGTGACATTGATCCCCCCTTAATCATTGGCTGGGATTTCTTGCTTCACTATCAGACACAGCTTGACTTCACTTCAGGTGTCCTCATTATTGACAATGCCACTATCCCTCTCATGCACCCATATGAGTTCACACCACTGGTGTGTAATGCTGTTGTTGAAGAACAGATTGTGCCTGCATGGAGTGAAATGACAATACCACTGTCTCTCACTGATGCACCACTCTCTATCCTCCCTGGCGGCTACGATGGTGTTCTTGAACCATCTACAGATGCCCCCATTCCTCATCCTCCACCTCCCCAACCTCATCCTCCACCCCCTCCTACTTCTCCCCTCACTTCATCAGTATCTGACAGTGATAGTATCCCTCCTTTTTCACCTGTGTCTACCTGTGATACTCATGACTCAGATTTCCATACCCCGGAAGATAGTAATGACCTCTGTTTCTTGTTAGTTAATGAAGGCTTCAGATTACATCAAGCACAACACCAGGACCCCATCATTCGTGAAGTTCGGTCCTGGGTGAGATCTGGAAAATTTCCCCACAAATCATCTATCCCTCGTTATGAGACTGCTCTTCGCAAATTTCACTCAGAACGTGATCGCCTAGTGCTCCATGATGGCTTACTTTGTAGATTAAGACGTGCTTCAAATGGTTCCCTCGATCGTCAGGTTGTCATACCGCATTCCCTCATTTCTAATGTGTTGGCTATTTTGCATGGTTCCCCATTTTCTGGACATTTTGGTGCTGCTAAAATTATCCAGCAAGCTGACAAGGTTTGCTATTGGCGGTCTATGCGCCGAGACATTACAGATTTCTGTCTCCGCTGTGCGCCGTGCCAAGCACGTCGCAATCCCGTTCCCGCACTCCGTGCCCCCCTTCAACCCATTACCTCTTCTCGTCCCTCTGAACACATTGCCGCTGACCTGACTGAACTACCCCTCATCTCACTAGATGACAAAGGCATTCAATGCCATCTCATTGACCCATCCTCCCCTTCTTCACAGCCGAAAGTAATACACTATAATCGGCTCAAGCCCTATCTCGACACTTCCCTGCCTCTGTCATCCCCGACAACTCCACCACCTTCCCCCGATGCCCTCCCCCCACCAGTACCCCCACCATCACTCTCTACTAATATATGGCTTGTCCCACCTCCCTCCCCACCTGTCCCACCTGTTGCATCCCCTCCCAGTCACCCCAACTTGCCTCCCCCTCCTCCCTCACCATCCCATGATGCCCATGCACGTAACCATGATCCTCCGAACCGCACTCGAAGCGGCCGGATTGTACACCCTCCCGATTACTATGGTAACCCCATCTCCGCCGATTTCGCCCCTTTTTCTCGTTAGGCCTTGGTTAACTTGACTTTCAGACAACCTTAATTAAGGATTGTTGCCATTTTGAAGTTTATCGCGTCATTTGGCTAATGTTCACTTATGTTTCTGATGTCTGATTTCTGAATGCAAAGTAAGAAGGTATTGCCTCCTAATGCCATTCCTTTGTATATAATTTTTTTTCATGACCATCAACAGTTAAAGCAGGTCATGATTTATTTTTATAGACAAGTGTAGTTCCTACCGATTAATGCCTTAACATTCGTATTTGCTATAATTTCATGTGTGATTATCTTTTAAACCATCGATGTCTTGCTCATGTCCCACACGAGTGTTATGTAGTTTAAGTTTTAATAATTGACTTTCTATTGCTTTGATTTTTCTTATGTTCTGCCTGTTCTCTGACTCCTCAGCTTTTGAATCTTCTCCTTTTATTTCATTTCACATGATGCTTCCGAGATATTTCTGCCTGTCCACAGCCTCCAGTGGACCAATTACTAAACTTTCTTTGCACATTTCTGTGAGATCTCTATTTTTCACACACGTATTCATATGACCTTATCGCCATACCTAGATTGGCCTATTTCTAATTTTGGATGTGTTTTTCTTTAAATTATGTTACGCTAACAATACCCTGATTTCAGGTTTTTCATTCCATAATTTTAGAAATGCAAGACTATTGCATCTTCATTCCATTTTTAAAGTTGGCTTTATTTTTCCTGCTTATTCGGGACATGGACCTAATTATATTTTTGCCCAGATGTGCTTATTTTATTGACCAGTTATTTGCTCAATTTTGGTGATCAATGCCATCACTTTCTCTTTGGTTATTATTTCATTTTGTTGGAATTTTTAATCCCTTTTTGTATGTTATACCCTATTACACATGGAGTTAATTGTTTTGGAGTAACGTGATCAATACTGTAGTTTTGTGTATTGTTCAGATGAAGCTGATTTTTGTTTAGTTGTTTAAATTCGCTGTGCACACATTTTTTTCTTCATAGCTTTATGTGATTCTTTAATTTTGCCTCAGTTTTACAAATTTCAGTATTCCAACACAGAACCAGGAACATGCTTCATGGTTTTTTAACCATATGCTCGTTGCCTTTTAATTATGATTTCACTTGATATTTTAGTAGTAACGTTAACACCATGTTGAATTTGATATTTCTATGTTCCTTTATTTCCTTCTACAACTGTAGCTCTTTCCACTTTCCTCAATATTCCTTTACTGATGCCTTATCATTCTGTATGTTTCATTATTTGTACACATAAGTTGCATTTTGTATCCAGTCCCCTCTCTCATTTTCTCACTGGAGAATACTCTCAATTGTTTTTTTTTTTTAGGTCACCTGTCCCACTGTAATAAACCTCCTTGAAACGAGGACGTTTCATTTTGAAAGATGGAAGTAATGTAATATATCAAATGTAGGAGTGTTGTTGCTACAAACCCGAGCTTCAACCACTACAGACATGAGGGAAAACTCCTTCATTGTTATTCCCAGAATTTTGTCCAACCCGACTGGTCATCACATCCTGTGGTCAGTCCACACACCCTACCTCCCTAGGAGCCTAACCTCTCCCATAAACATTTCTGGATAACTTGTCTCCCCACTGTCTACCAGTGCTAAGTTTCTCTTCCATCATCCCCATCATGTAAAATGTGAGTCACTGGTGTCAGTGACCCATGGATTGACAGTGGTCATTATTAACCTACACCTTTGTTTTATTATAATCTGAATCCCTCTGTTTTGAATATTTGAATATTATCTAGATTAAGCCCCTCCTTTGAGTATAGATGTACTATAAAGGTGACCATGTGCTTTTGGAAAGGAGTTCTCTCTTTCACCCTCTTCGGGTAGAGACACACAAAGCGTTGGTCTCCCTTGCCATCCCTCTTTAGGGGCAATATATGGCCGCTTGATGGGGAGTACCTGTTAATATATATCTCTGCTAAGCGTTATATCCTACTGTGATTAAATAAAGAACCCGGATTGTAGAGGTATATAAATTGTCATCGTGGTCTCTTCTGTGTGCTGTCGTCGAGTGTCGAGAAACTTTACCAATGTAACACCGACATTTAATACGCCATCGAAGAATAACATCAAAACTACAAAACAAAGGTGTTACAGTAGCAAAGTTGCTGAGCAGGCTTTGATGAGAAGCACCGTAGAAGTAGAAGTAGAAGTATACTATTATTCAGGGTATAAGATGAGGATATGAACACCTCAATCACGGCATCTGACACCTTGAGCGTATATGGAAAGAGGGTGTGGAAGGGGTAAGAGCATCAACGGATTTAAGTACACAGAGATCATATCAGTGGAAGAAAAATCGAGGACAGCAGCTGCTGCTATGATGTGGGTCGAATGATCATTTTTCTGCCCCAGTTCGAAGTCCAAACTACATTGTATCATCTGTTTCTGATCTGCCAAACCTTCTTATCAATCTTGTTCTGTGTAAAGTCGGAGCGTGTATTTGGTTTATTGTCTTGTAACATTTAAAGAGAGAGAGAGAGCTATACGGTTAATTTCAAACATCGGTATAAGGGTTTGAAAAAAGAGGTTTTACAAAGTGAATAAGAAGTAAATGATTATGTACACTGAGAGTCCCTCTGAAATCTTTGTGGAAGAAGACATTATTATGTGGCTAGACATTGAGGAACTCAATGTGGACCTTTTGTGTAAGAGAGTTATTCTATGTAGCGTTATCTCGCACTCAAGCGAGCCTTCTACACAGAAGTGGTTAAGATTCAGTCCAAACGCACGCGGGCACCAATCAGACTCTGCACTCGACGAGCCCAATGATCACAGGCACCAATTTCTTTACTATTCAAACACTAATAGCATCTTTATTGGCGTTCTTCTTTAGCAGCGTCGAGCTGGCATGTGTAAGCATCGGCTGCACATAAGCGTGGTTCACTGCAAGTGAACAGAAAAAATACAATACAAATACATAATAACGTTTGCATTTTTGTACTTTGTTGCAATTCTTTGTTTCTTCTTCAATTCAACTAATTCTGTTACCTTATTCAACAGTGCACATACAATTTGTACAGTATATACATAGCCTATTAAAATACTCCTGGCTCAACTGAGTTTCTTCCAGCATTGCATAAATTAGATAACAACCTCCACAGTACACTACATTTAGTGCAATAAAGAAGGAAATGGAGGATTAATTGGAAGGGAGAGAGAGAGAAGGCTGAAGCAAGGTACAGAACATAGGAGGAGAGGTAAATCTGTGATAAAACAAAGAGCCTGTTCATTCAGACCTCTTTTCGTAGTGAGCCAATCCCTTCCTGCTCTGCTACAAACCCAAACATTGGAAGAGGCACATACAATTAAGATGCTCCTACACAACTTCTGTAGGAGGTGAACTATTCTACACCACAGACCCATAACATGATAGAAAGGTAAAATTCCCCTTTTTCTTCACTACGTCTGAGCTTATATGCTCGTAGAAAATATACAGTTCATAATGAAGAATCTTTTCATTATACCACAACTACGTCGTAAGTTAAATTGTAAGATATATGCCATCTATACAACTCCACAAGCAAAGTATGCTGCAACTGGGTCTGAAAAGCTAGATTAATCTCGATTTATGTACAGAGGGCTTTACTGCCTCTTGGCTGGACAATGACATTGTCCACCTACACTGCCCCATACACCTGAACTTGTATCAAACTTTGGGCATCGTATTCTCTTTGTTCATACATGCTATGCACAATACACTGTGACTCATACTGTCATGCTCACACACAAGGTTAAAGCTGAGATTACAGCTAGGAGCTGTTCACACAGCACTTGTTATATACTACACTCTGCTCCTGCAAGCCAATTCACATTTCATATAGTATCCGGAGCAAACTTATATCTACAGTAGGACACTTTATTGCAACAATATAAGACATAACATAGCTTTTGATTCTGCCTATATATCTGCAAACAGATATAGCAGCTAAATCATTCATATATTCAACCAATGTTCACCAGAGAAAGGCTGAAAGAATCGTATCAATCTGCGAGATGTCTTTCTTCCTATTCTCTCCCCTGCTATGTAACCTTCTTTCCCAAACTATAAAGTATATCATGCTAACAGTATTGACACTTACTACACGCATGACATGACTGCATACCTGGAGAAAAAGACGTACAGGAAAAAATAACATAATAAACCAAACAATCTTCTAGCGATGGCAAAATTTAGTCTTGGGTATAGTCTATATTTCAATTGATGAAAAGTAGCTAAATCCATTTACATTACATTACAAGGTACCTGCCCTCCCAGACAGACTCGAACAAAGAGGGATTCGTTACATTACCAAGTCTTAAACCCATGTTAAATTTGATATCCATTTAACAAATGGACAATTTAAATGCATATACATTTTCTCCAACAGGTTCATGAAAACAATCTTACTGATGTGAGGTGAATAATTATACTGTGGTGACACGAAGTCACCATGTGTTTAGTTTAGCATTTTGTCAGATAATCAACATTCGTTCATACGCGATGATGTGGTGATCTCTCCCTCTTCTTTTCCTACACTTTTTTCTCTCGTTCAGAGATAACCGAAGACATGTAGAAATAACATAATAAGTCAGTGTGAGAGGGTGTCTTATCTTACTCTTTGGATGAATCGCATTTCTTTTTTTGACTTGTCTATCAATCCGCCACAACTGGCCTCTGTTAAGGCCTTATCGAGCTCGTCAATGAAGCCACCCGTTTGAATTTCCCTCTTACAGTATGTAAGATTTGTATGAACGCGTCGTCATAGTTCCTCTGATGTTCTCTCAGGGTGCTGTCGTACACCGCATATTCCAAGCCGAGGGCTACAGAAAGATTGTTGTGGGCTTCTAGTGGAAGGATGGTCGACAGGTCGATGATCTGCTTTTCTGTAACTTGCAGTCCTGCTGTGTGTAATATATTAAGAATCAAGATGTTAATGGTGTTTATGACAACGGAAAGTTATTACCGATAAATGTAACGGACTGTGAAATTGATAATCGTACCGATATTAGCTGTATCAACTATACGGCACACCACAGTCATTGTTCATTGACAAACATACGTCATTCAATGAAACTCATTTCTTCTTTTGCAAAGTAATCATAATTATAAAGTACCTGACAGGTTGGTATTACCTTAGTATATATTTGATTCAATCCGACAATAATGTGATAATCATACGCATTCATCAGTCATGTCCTCTACACCTCAGACAGTTCTAGAAATAATTATAACAACTTGACAATTATGACTTTAAAAGTGTAATGGTTATAACTGCCTAGGTATACACCTCCCCCCCCCCAAAAAAAAAAAAAAAAAATCTTCACTGTATACAATATTTTCATGTCGAAAGAAATGGGAGTTTGCATGGGGGTCTTATGACTGAATCACCTGATGAAAACTGTGACCGATTTCGTTGGTGTGATAAATCCTGTTAAACTTAAAGACTTTATATCTCCAAAACAACAGATATTATGTTATTTTAAAAAAAAAAATGTTTTTGCTGTTCATTCAGCGTTTGGATATGTCAGAGTCAACATAATTTGGAATTGATTTTCACTGGAATATCACGTTCACTGTGTACTAACATGTCAACATGTTTCCGGCCGTGAAATTTCAATAATATACAGGTGGCCTTCATTAAACTTGCCTTTCGAGTAATCCCTACTCATAGAATATGAGATTTGATTTTGAAATGAGATTTGAAATGAGATTTATTTACCAAACAAACAAACAAACATCGTCAACGAAGTCACAACAATGAATAGTTAAGATATAGTTTGGCAAAAAAGAACTGACAATAGCGTGCAGGCTAGTCGAGGCCAGTCCTTTCAATGATATAGATTATAATATAACGTATTTACAATATTTACAGAAGAATTGTTATATGTACATAAGTATTTACATGTTTTCATAAGGGATCATTATCATATTGATAACAGATACTTTCGCAATGATATCCGAAAAGCATTACGGGTGTTTATCTTTTTGACATAATGAGGAAATCCTCTCCAAATTATACTGCCTGCATATGACAAGGCGCGTTTACCTGTTTCAGATCTGATTCTTATTATAATTCATATTATTTTTAAACCTTGTATCATGATTATGGTCAATTTCAAAACAATAATCAGAGATATCGTGTGGTAAAATATGATGGATTAGGTCAAACATTACAGTTCCAATTACAAATTGGTATAGTCTGTAAACATCTAGCATTTGTAAACAATGAAATAAAGGGCCAGTATGCTCCCTAGGTCCTTTGAAACAGATTGCACGCACTAATTTCTTTTGTAACAAAAATATAGATTGTAGATACGAGTGGTATGTACATCCCCAAACTTCTAATCCATAAGACATACGCGGAAGGATAAGGGTGTTATATAATAATTGTAAGATTTGTCTAGGCACAAGTTGTCTAATTCTAAAAATGATTCCAATTGTTTTCCTCATAGGAAGAGACACACTCAATATGTTTTCGCCATGATAAGTTTTCGTCTATATTAACTCCTAGAAACAAAATCGAATGTACCTGCTCTATAATGTCTGTGCGTACCATAATATTTCCATTTATCTCCACATGTCTACGTTTACTTTTTAGAAACTATATACTTTGTTTTGGACGTGTTGATTGTTAGTTTGTTAGCATTACACCATTTAATAACGTCTAAGAAATTATGTTCAACTTCCTTTAAGTCAGCGTTCTTAGTTCCAGATGGAAAAGAATGAAATAAACTCGAATCATCCGCAAATAATTGAAAATTGAAGTAATCTGTAGATTGTGGCAAATCGTTGATATATATTAAGAACAGAGTGGGTCCCAACACAGATCCTTGTGGTACACCACATGTAATCGGTAGTTGTGCAGACTTTTCATTTCAATAACATACAAACTGAAATCGATTTGATAAATAGCTGCGCATCCACTCTAACGGTAACCCACGTATACCATAGTGTTGTAATTTATATAGCAAAATGTCATGATTTATCGTATCGAAAGCTTTTGCAAAGTCTAGAAATAATCCAACAGTAACCTTGCCCTCGTCCATTTGTTTGGTTAATTCATCATTTAGATTGATCAGCGATAGTTTTGTACTGTGCCCATGTCTAAAACCATACTGGTGTTTGAATAATATTTTATTTTCCTCAAAAAATTTCATCCGACGACTGTTTACCAGTTTTTCGATTATCTTACTAATTATCGGAAGGACCGAGATAGGCCGATAGTTTGAAGGCGCATCTTTAGCTCCCTTTTTATAAACAGGTAATACCTTGGCAATCTTAAGCGCATCAGGAAATACGCCAGATGATATTGATAAATTTATGATATATGCTGAAGGATGAGCTATGTACCGAGCAGCATCAAGTATAACTCTTACTGGGATGTCATCATAACCACATCCCTTATTTGCGTTTAAAGAGAGAATAATACGATGTACTTCAATCACCGTCGCAGGTAACATAAAAAATGATTTATCAACTTCTCCTTTCATGAAAGTGTAAGCATCGTTTTCACCAATTTCTATTTTCTTAGCTAAATTTTCCCCGATTTCAGCAAAAAAATGATTGAACCCTTCACTTATTTCTCGAGGTGTTTTGCATTCCTTTCTAACACCATTCTCAAAAGCCTGAAGTTTCTCTACAATCAATGTATCTGTTTTATCTTTCTTTTTGTTTAATATTTCATTAATATGGTTCCACGTTTTCTGTATATCCTTCTTATCTGTATCAAAAAGTTCATAATAACGCATCGACTTTGCTTTCCGGAAAACCTTTGTTAAGGTATTTCTATAGCGTTTGTATTTCACGATCAAATCGATATCGTGTTTAGACGCAAGTACCTGTTTATACAATTTATACTTTTTTTAAATTGATTTTGCTGTCGCAGGTGTAATCCATGGCTTCTGCACACGATGTTTTCTTATTTTTGGTGTTTTAAAGGGAATGTGTTTGTCACAAAGACTCGATAAGATCAAAAGAAAAGAATCGTACGCATCATTTACATCGGTACAGTCATAGACATTTCCCCATGAAATACAATCTAAGTCATTCCCTAATGCTACTGGAGACTAGGTTGCATAGTTGCGGAACCTTTTGTCGGAGGCATGAGGTTTCAATCTTGTTTTTTGGAAATAACACTCAAACAAAGCAAAAACAGGTAAGTGATCTGACATATCAGCTAATATGGTTCCAGCTGAAATTTGACACGAACTGATATTTGAATAAATATGGTCAATCACAGAGCTACTATGTCTAGCTATTCGTGTAGGTGTTTTAACAAGTTGCTGCATACCATAGCATTCCATCATTGATATATACTCACTAGTTTTGTCATCTTCCGAAAGTAAATTGATGTTGAAATCACCAAGAATGATGCACTCGTTTCTATCTAAACTCATTTGATGCAATACATCGTTTAAACTGTTACAGAAATCATCAATTTTTCCACCTGATTTTCTGTACACAGTACCAACAATAATATGCGTGTTTCCATGTTCTACTTTCATCCAGAGCGATTCCGTATTCGGTATAGCGATATCACGCATGCGCGTGTAACGCAACTCGGAGTGTAAGTACATTGCTACACCACCTCCTCTACCATCATTTCGACTTTGGTATTCAAAGTTATAATCGGACAATTTATACAGATTCGGGTTATCGACATGCCATATTTCTGAAATTCCAATGATCTTGAATTTAGATTGTAGCGCTGTTTCAAACAACAATTGTAATTCGTCGAAGTTTGCATTAATGGATCGAATATTAATATGTGATACGCTGAGTGTGGAATTCATTTCACATGGAAATGTAAGTAGATCATTCGGGCTTAGACTGAAATGATTTACCGACAATAAATTATCAACTAAATCGTTCTGAAAGCGTCGAGTATTCATCTTTGAATATTTACACTATATACATAACATAATATCATCATGATATTATTCAATGTAAAGCCACAAGTAGACTATATAATCTACTTAATCTTCCGAAGATCCTCCTCACAGCAAATGACAGTCGCCGGAGAGTCAGAGTTTTTCCTTACAAGGATTCTGGCGTTCGATGTCCAAAGGTACCTGTAATTGGCCTTCCTTCTCTCCACGTTGGCCTTCGCAAGTAGCTGCCTGGTGGCTGGCAGGAGATTCTCGTTTATGAAGACGCTCTGATTCTTGGTTTTGCCCCGCAGGTTCTTTCTTCCGTTATACACAGCATCCCGGGCACGTCGTGTCGTGAATCGTACTATTATGGGCCTTGGAGGTCCGCCTTTTTCTTTTTTCGGCCCGAGACGGTGTGTCATGTCCACGTCCTGCTCGACCAAGTTGGGATCAGCATGCTTCGCAACTTCTACAACGATCTGTTTAACGCTTTCTCCCTCTGTCTCGGGAATGCCGACAGATTCTAAGTTGACCCGTCTGTGGTATTGATCTAGGTCGGTCACTCGGTTCTCCAGGTGAGTCACGCTCTCCTTCAGCAAACTGTTCAGGGCCTGAAGCTCCTTGTTCTGCTCCAGCTTTTCCGTCTTCACTTTCATCTCTTCGAACTTTTCACTGAGAAAGGACAAGGACCGTACGATGGTTTCTTGTCCGTCGCTCATTTCACGAACAGTCGCTTGAAGAACAGAGAGTTTGGTTCCAATATCTGATTGAAGGTTTGACATCTGCTCTCGGAGCTGAATGAAGGCTTCCACTGGGCTTCCATCTACCCCGTCATGTCTGTTGATATTGGAAGTTGGTGCTGTAGATAAACTCCTATCCCCGTCACTCTCTGCTTCTGCAACTACGGTTGTATCTGCCCCCTTCTCACCTCCCTCCACTGTTGATTTTCTCTTCTTCCTTGGCATTGTGACGTCACAGAGCAATGTAACTGCATCGCTCCGCGTAGATGGCGTAAGTGCGTCGTTTGCACAGGTTCGATTTCAGAAAAGTTTGCATTTATGAACGATAATATGAAAACATTGTAGAAACGTTGACAAAATATCAGTCTGGCCCCCGAAAAAAAAAGAATTTGTGACATTTACTCCATCAACTTTAAGTAAACGTATTTGCATGTCTTACCTGGACTTTTCTGGGCTCCCCCATCCCCCCCCCCCCCCCCCCCCAAGGAGAAGCATGATGTCAAGAAAAATCCAAAATAAAAGATCATCCATTCGATGTAAAGACTAATTATACCTTTTTCCCGCTGCCACTCTCGGTGAAACGCCATTGGATTCCTCGGTGAATTCACCGCGGAACCTCGAGTGAAATTTTCAGTGCCGTCTTTTCACACCTACGACAATGCTTTCGGTGAAATTTGTTATGCAACTTTCCCCTAGAGGTGTTTTCTGCTCGCACCGCGGCCGATCCCAGCGGAAGTGTGTAATAATGGCGCGATATTTCGCGCGCTAATTTGAACGTACTGTATAGAGTGCGGAGTGGTTGGTTCGTACTCGTAATTTTTTTTTTCCATAATCTTTTATTGATTCCATATTCAATACAATTTCATGATAAATCGAATCATATGTATTACAGAATCCACGATTTAACAAAACACAATTATAATGAAATCAAACCAAGCTGTACTTTCAGCAGGAACAGTGCATTAGTAAAGAAAATACAATTCACCGAGAAAAAAAAAACAAAACATACACTACTTACTTGCTTTCATTAAAATCAAATGGAGCTGTCCTTTTAACATGACAGCGTATTCATTAAAAAAAAAGAATATTTATATTAAATGGAGCTGTACTTTCAGCGTTACGGTGCTTCATACAATTCTCTACCTCTATCGATCGTAATTCGCATATTTGAATATCTCAAGTATGACATTTTGTAATGCATGCAAACTCCACACGTGCAGATAAGTTTGTGTTCTGTTTGTTTAAAGTAGTGAACAGATGCAAGATATATAAACAGGGAAGGTTTCATTTCTTTTATGTTTTAATCACAGATTTTCCATGTTACTGCCTAAGGTCTTGAAATGTGTGTTTCGGGAAATGTGTGTATCAAGGTATATAAACGGGGTACTTTTCATTGCTTTTGTGTTTTGATTACCGATTACTGTGTAAGTGTAAATTGAGCCACAACGCATATGCAGTATGAAGGAAATGGTTCTTGGTATTTTGGTTGCAATAGTGCACATCAACGTATAAAAATGAACAGGTGATGGGGCTTGTTTTTTTTTTTCTATGATTGGGCACATCTATTGATACTTCAAGTCAGTGCCCCCGGGTTGGAATCTGTTTGTGCCGCACAAGACTTACACTGTGTCACGACATGGTAGGTTACATTGTCCATGTGAAAGTCTCATGGATAATCTCATCAGCCCTTTTACATCAAATTTATGTTTATGTGCAAGGCATTCACTAAAAATGAGTTTACACTGCACAGGAAGCAAGAGGGTAGTAACCCCTCAGCCCGTCATTACGTCAGGGGCACGAGTGTAATAAAGCATAACATAGAGGGAGAGGGTGACTCACACCAAGTGGAGACCGCTACCAGGAGCGAGGGTCATAAACCTGCCAAATGTCCACCAGTGGGAGGACAGTCCAGAAGAGGCATAGGTTAAGAAATTGATAGTCACACCCAGCTGCAGTGGTCAGCTAACGTCAGAGAAATATCCTCCTTCTTTGGAAATCATGTTCAAAAACAATTCTTTGAAATTAAGGAAAAGTCACTCATAGGGGTGTGTCCAGTCTGACCAATTGGTAGAAAGTTTTCTGAACCATCTAACCCCCTCCTTCAATAAGATAACTTGTTTAATAAATTAATATACAGTGATTGGTCCTACATAGACAAGTGTAGTTAAGAAGGAAATTTTGGAGAACAAAACCGGGATGCAAAAGCCAAATTTCTTCAGACCAGAGCACAAAATTGTTTGTGAAATCACTACGCTTGTATCCAGTTCGTTGGGAGGGTTCGGTGTACATCAGTGTCGCCGACATACTGGTCTACCCTTTGGTAGATGGATTTGGAACAAGGAGGAAGAGGTTGTGGTGGCAAAAGGCCACATTCAGTGTACGTTTGACAGTCTGAGCACTAGAGAAATCTCTCATAACCCGAAGGAGGTTGCGGCAGGGGACAGGGAGAAAGTAACTTGCACAGAAAGGGGAGAAACGCCAACGAAAGTTGTAAGTTGACCAATCTTTCTCATTGTAATTTTCATGTAATTATGTAATGCTTTATAAGATGAAGAGTCAAGATATAATATTTTTATGTCATTATTGCCTCACAGTATTTTGTTACATGCAGTAGTGTGAGAATGAGGGAATGTTTAATAGTTTAGCCAGTACTACTACAAGCCATTTCAGAACACTGAGCTAAAAGACCATAAAGATTTATTGCACCAGTGGCCTAGGGCCATAACTGGGAACACAGTTTCCATGACAGTTAATCCTCGCTGGCTGACCCAGCGTTGACAGATTTGTTCATGTAAACATACAAGCCGATAACCTGTCTTAAATTCATGAAATGTAGGTGCTTCATTCATGAAGGAACAATTTCATTGAGCAATTGTATAATAGGGTTTCGTTAAGATTATTGAACTTATGGGTGTATGTCACTCATTGTAATTGACAGGGCGGTTAATGTCGGAGCAAGGATCCGAGTTTAAGGTGGGAGCAAGGAGTCTTAGGCTGGAGTAAGCTCCAACTGTATTGGACTGCAGAGTCTACTAGAGAGGGATCGAGGGGACTCCGTCTAGAGGGGAATCAAGTTTGATGAAAGTTAGACCCATGGGCGAGGACAGATGATCTCATCCCGAGAACAAGAACCAACTGGCTTTAGCAATGATGTTAACTAAATGTATCTCTTAAATGGCCAATGATTTTGTCAGTGTTATGATTGTTGATCACCATTTTTATTTCTATGCTGTAAATACGTTTCAAAATTCAGTACAATAAACCACGCAATTATTGAACTGAAGAAGCATTTGTTTCGCCTACTTTGTAGACTCTCAGAAGAGAAAGCCTTTGATCCAGTTACGGGGTGGTGCGGCGGCAGCGCCCTGTGACACACTGCATGAGTTACTGACCTGTGTGTTTAACTACGTCTCTTATTTTCTGGTCGAGAAAGTATGCAAGAATGAAGAGCACTTTGCTAAGAGTGTATTGTTCCTTAGAGAGAGTAAAATCAACGACAACCAGTGCACACAGAACGGGTTTATTTGATGGGATTAATTGTTATGTTAATTAGAAATGCTCGACGCCGGTGTTTTGACTTGGGGTGTCACAGAGCTTTAGAAGAGGAAATGTTCTGGAAGGAGCCAGAGGTTTGGGGGCGAGAGCTCTATTTCATGTTCGGGTCGGAGTAGTATTGAATATCTCAAGTGTTATACCAGAGGAAATGAAGTTTGGGTTATGTAGGCACAAGGGTTCACGGGTATGAGCACTCGATAAGCCAAGGGCTATCAGTATGACATTTTGTAATGCATGCATACTCCACATGTGCAGATAAGTTTGGGTTCTGTTTGGTTCAGGTTGTGAACAGACAGGGAAGGTTTCATTTCTTTTATGTTTTAATCACCGATTTTTCATGTTACTGCCTAAGGTTTTGAAATGTGTGTTTCGGGAAATGTGTGTATTAAGGTATACAAACAGGGTACTTTTCATTTCTTTTGTGTTTTAATTACCGATTTTTTATGTTACTGTCTACGGTCTTGAATCAAATGTGTGTATCGGGAAATAACTCAGGTACAATGTGTCTAGGGAGGAAAGCTGGTTAAATACACTCGAACACGGATTAATGGTTTGGATGGAGGTCATTGGTCAATGTTGAGGTAAAAAGTGCTGGGTTATATTTTGCAGAGATGCCAAGTTCAAAAAACTTTTATGAGTGAGATTTTCATGACTCGGCGTTTCGGCGCTCGCGCGCATGCGCACGCGAACGAGGAGGGTGTCACCCCTCCCACGGTAGGGAGCTTTTTTGAATTATTAGCTCTTAATGATGCGATCTGATGCATACTTAAGTGACTATTTTTTACTAATTTTGAAAGACAAAAGGGAAATATACCTTCAATTGCATCTATCACTTGAATCCTTTGAGCTATGCTCCTTATTTTTGGCACAAATTGCAGACTTCACCCGATGCGTGAGAAAAATGGGTGCCCTGCGTGAGATCGTGAGACAGGCCCTAAATGCTTGAGTCTCACGCAGAATGCGTGAGACTTGGTAGCTCTGTATTTTGGCGGGCAAGGAAGACTTATGTTTGGGGAGCCCGGCTTGCGTAGGGGTCAGGTTGTATTGAACAACCCATGTACTCCTATGAAGTTTGATATGTACGCATATACATGTATGATGTGTATCGGTATGAAATTTGTAATGAACGCATGTTTCTTATCTGTTTTATGCAGTGACAATAGGCACGGTATACAAATAGATGGAAGATAAATTCGGTCTGTGATTAATTATTGATTTTCTATGCTAATGCCCCCAGTTGTGGAATGTACTTTCATGTATTTCGAGTTTCATCATGTCCGGGCGTGTCTTTCTATGTGTGAGTCCGGTTATTATAGTTTGTGTGTTTATGCTATTACGTTAATTAGTTACGTTTTGTGCTGGATTTAGGGGCGTAGGGAGATAGCATGGAGGAAAATGTATGTGGTAATAATAAGCACACCTTTGTGCAAGGGAGGCGTGGTTTTATGGACTTGGAAAAAAAAATTGGTGCGTGTGTATAAGGTTTAGGTTTAGTGTATACGACACACGGGTAGTGGGGACAATAATTATGCACATCGGTGAGTAGGGTGATGATTAGTTTTGGGTTGCGGTTATTGTTTTTAAGCTGTAGGGATAATGCTGGCATGTGATGAAGGGCATTATAAATAAGTTTTGAGAGGAAATTTTATTTTTTTTCCTCTCCTTTTTTTTTTCTTGTTGGTAAGAATTTAAAATATGAATGGAGGGTTTTTTTAACGCAATGTATAGTGCGGGGAAGGGGGAGAGGCTGCTGGAGGGTACTGAGCTTCATTGGTGTCAGTAAGTGGATTGTAGGGTTATATTTCTTTTTATTGGGGATCCAGGTGGGGAATTGGTTAGATAGGGTAGGTTTTGCTGGGTAGGTATAAGGGTTAGGGACGAGTGCGGTTTTTTTTTTTCTTCGTTTGTGGGGTTTTTATCACTCTTTGGTTACCAGGGGGCATTTCGTGGTGGATGGTGAAATGCACATCAAATTTTTGTTACGGATTGCTGTCGTGGTCACTCCCGTCAGTAATCTGAGATTCACTTTTTTGTGTGTATATGGCGCATAATAGAGAGGGGAAAAGTAGTTATGTTTCTTTAAATGTAAAGGGATTAAGAGAAAAGGGTAAAAGGCAGAGAATTTTTGCTTGGTGTAAGGAGAAAGGGGCAGATTTTATATTTTTACAAGAAACATATAGTACAAGAAATGTAGAAGATAAATGGACATCGGAATGGAATGTGTTAATAGTCATGGAACCTCCCATAGTAAAGGAGTTTTGATTTTGGTTAATTCGTTAGTAAAATTGGAAATGAAAAAGGTGGTAAGTGATGTAGAAGGTAGATATATATTGATGTATTGTAATTTGAAAGGGTTAAGATTGATTTTATGTAATGTGTATTTTCCTGTTAGAGGAAAAGAAAAAGAGCAAATACAAATGATAAAGAAGTTAGAGGGACAATTGAGGGAAATGAATAGAGAGGGTGTATCTGTTATAATGGGAGGGGATTTTAATATGATCCGTAATGAAGAGTGTGATTATGTTGGTAGAAATAAGTCAATTTGTCAGAGTAGGTTTAATTTGGAAATGGATAATTTTATGGAAGTATGGAATTTAGTAGATATTTAATAGGAAGAGAAATCCAACAAAAAAGCAATGTACATATAGACAGAAAGTACCATTTATGCAAAGTCGATTGGATTATTGGTTAATTTCAGAAGATTTAGTAGACTTTGTGGTTAAATGTGAAATTATGTCTTCAATTGCTCCGGACCATTCCGCAATAGGGTTAGGGTTTTTGGATATCCGGGAA
Source organism: Diadema antillarum (assembly GCF_040938485.1). Taxonomy (NCBI): domain Eukaryota; kingdom Metazoa; phylum Echinodermata; class Echinoidea; order Diadematoida; family Diadematidae; genus Diadema; species Diadema antillarum. Next base: position 535,884 of record NW_027271335.1, read on the forward strand.
AATCAAATAAGAAATAGAAGTTCTTATTGGAAATTTAATAACAGTTTATGTAACGATATGGTTTATGTTCAGCAAATGAAGGAAGAAATTTTGAAATTAAAGAGAGATTTACAGGAAGAGATTCAGGATAAAAGAGTACTTTGGGATTTTTTGAAATGGAAAATTCGTCAGTTTACACAAACGTACTCTAAGAAAATGTCTAAAAATAGAAAGGAAAGTAGAGAAAAATTGGAAAGAGAGGTAGCAGAGTTGGAGGATAGTTTGATATCTCAGCCAAATCAAGAAGTATGTAAGAGACTCGAAGAAAAAAAAAGGGAATTACAGGTTAGTTATGATTATGATAAGGAAGGAGTTAAGATTCGCTCCCGCGCCTCTTGGTATGAAGGAGGAGAAAGAGATGTGAGATATTTTACGCAATTAATGGAGTCAAATAGAAGAAAAACTAATATACAAAAATTGATTAATGAAAAGGGTGATATTATTTATGATGAAACTGCTATAATTAATGAAATTAAGGATTTTTATAGTAGATTGTATGCTAAATCAGATGTAGTTTTGAATTTAGATAATGTGTTTTTTCTGAGGACTTGCCCAGGTTATCTGAGGAGTCCAAAGATTATTGTGAAGGGTTAATAGTAGAAAGGGAGTGTATACAGGTGTTGGAAAAAATGAAACTGAATAAATCACCAGGGAATGATGGGTTAACGGTTGAATTTTATAGAATATTTTGGCCGGTTATCGGACAATTAGTAGTAGAAGCTTTAAATGAAGCGTATTATAATGGGGAACTATCGGCTTCCCAAAGACAAGCAATGATTATTTTAATTGCAAAAGAAGGTAAAGATGTTTTGCAGATTAAGAATTATAGACCTATTTCTTTATTAAATGTGGATTATAAAATTCTTTCTAAAGTTTTAACAATGAGAATTACAGAGGTTTTAGAGGAAATTATAATGGAAGATCAATTGGGGTTTTTGAAAGGTAGATATATAGGTGAAGCAATACGTATTATTGATGACATGATTTTCCATACTTCCCACTTTAAGTTACCAGGTTATTTGGTTACAATTGATTTCGAAAAAGCCTTTGATTCCGTTGCTCACAGTTTTTTACAACAGGCCCTGTTACATTTTGGTTTTGGACCTGTATTCCGAAAATGGATTTCTACTCTTTATAATAATGCTCTTAGCTGTGTTTTTAACGTGGGTTAATCGACAGGGTATTTTAAGATAGAAAAGGGAGTTCGACAAGGGGATCCACTGTCACCCTATCTGTTTATTTTATGTATAGAAGTGTTAGCGCATTCGATAAGAAAAGACAAGGAGATTTCAGGGTTATGTTTTGGAGGGAATGAAGTTAGACAAGTGCTTTATGCGGATGATATTACACTTTTGGTACAAGATTTTGAGTCAATCAAGAAGATTGAATTTATTTTTGATTGTTTTCAACAGGTCTCTGGACTTAAACCTAATAGAGATAAGATAAAAGTGTTAGAATTGGGAAGTAGTAAAGATAGTGCTTATGATTTTTCTTTTGGACAAAAAGTGACGGAGTTAAAGATTTTAGGGGTATATTTTACTTCGGATCCAGAGGTGAAAGAAAAATTGAATTATAAAGAAATACTTAGTAAAATAAAGAAATTATCAATATGGTGGAAGCAACAAGATTTGACATTAGTTGGTAAAATTCAGTTATTGAAGACTTTTATTTATTCTAAATTGATATATGTGGGGTCTCTAACCCCTTTGCCAGAATGGGTATATAAAGAATTGGATTTGGATGTTTGGGAATTTATTTGGCAAGGGAAACCAAAAATTAAAAAAACTGTGTTGTTATTAGATTATGAACACGGGGGAGTAAAATTTATGCATTTTCCATCATTGATAGACGCTCAAAGAGTAATGTGGGTTAAAAGGTTATTTTATGGTAAACAAGAAATGAAACGGAAAAAATATTTACAGTTTGTTACTAAACATATTGGAGGTAAATTTATATTTTGTTGTAACTATTTTATTCATCTTTTGAATTTGTCTATACCGGAATTTTACAGGGATCTGTTGAAAACATGGGTGAAAACAAGGGATTTCAGGGGTAATTATAATCAAATAAGGAAGGAAGTTTTGTTTAATAATAAAATGATTCGCATTGAGGGAAAATACAGTTTTGATGAAAAATTGTTTTTGAAAAAATGCTTTAGATTGGAACATATAATGGATAGGAATGGTAAATTATTTTCGGTTGAATATTTTTATAATAAAGGATTTAATTATTTTAATATTTTGAGTATTCAAAAGATATATGAAACGCTTCCAGTTGGTTGGAAAAGGAATAAAGAGAACACAGAGGTAGAGAAGAATACAAATGTAGATGAAATGATTTTTATAAGAAATGGGAAGGAAATTCCTCTGGAAAAGATTACCTCTAAAGTCTTTTATGTTGAATTAGTGAAGAAAGTAAGTGATGATTCTTCGGTGATAGAAGAAATGAGAAATTTATATTTTTGTGATTTTTCTAATAGAGATATAAAGTGTATTTTTAGTAGGATAAGAAGTAGCACTTTGAGTTCTGCTTTGAGGGATTTTCAATATAGATTATTGCATGGAATAGTGTACACAAATCATCAGTTATTTCAGTTTAAGTTCGTAAATGATAATTTATGTTCTTTTTGTCATAAAGAGGAAGAGACGTATAAACATATATTTTATACATGTGATTTTGCTAGGAAAGTTTGGGGAAAATGTAGTACTTTTTTTGAATATGTTGATTTGCAACAGTTGAGTTGGGAAGAGATTTTTTTTGGTGTAGAGCTACCAGATAAAGGAAAAGCTCAGGTAGTTAACCATGTTATAATTTTGGTGAAGAAATTGCTTTTTGTAGGAAGGAAAAATAAGACACCCCCAAAGGAAAATTTCATTGAAAGGTCTATAGAGCAGGATAGGTTAGAAGAAGAAAAATTAGCAGTTATACGTAATACGTTGTCAATACATTTACAAAAGTGGGAAAACTGGAAAAAGAATTGAGAATTTGTTTTGCGTTTATTTAATAGAGTATGGTCTGCTGCACATCCACCAGGAAATGCCTTTTCCACGCACTCGTATTAAGTGTTATAATGTAAGTCAGGACACACAGGTTTCAGTTGCTTTTGAGGTTTTGTTGTGATGGGGGTTTTGGAAGGGGGAGGGGGGATGGGGTGGGGTAGTAAGAGGGAGAATGGACGGGGGTATTGAGTGGTGGAGGGGTTGCGAGGGGGGTTGTATTGTTTTGTTTTGTTTTTTTTAACAAAAAACTTCAATAAATGGATATTGATATTTTAGGTTGGATTGAATGAAAACTGAAAAGAAATTATTTTTTGGGTAAGTGATTCAGTTAATAGAATTTATTATGTAATGAAAGAATAAAATTGTTAAGAGATTGAGGAATTAGTAATGTAAAACTAGAAAAGAAGAGATGTTTATATATGGATTGTGTATATGGATTGTGAAAAAAATGTACCAGAGTGTATCAAAACATGTTAAACCGATGTAAAGTTTTGGTATCAGTTTTGCATTCATTGATGTAAAGGACTATAATATTGGTCCGGAGATTTTTGTATCAATTTATTTGTATATTATGTTTCCATTGATGAAGAATAAAATATTCTTTAAAACAAAAACAAAAAATATTCGTAATTCGTAATTCGTAATTCGTAATCGATCGTAATTCGCATATCGATCATATATTCGCGGTTTAATATATACAAAAGCTAAGTTATTTTCTTTTGGTTTTGTAGGAGATAACCAATGTACATTTTGTTATTCTGAGGTTGAGACTTATGAACATTTGGTGTTTTTTTTTTTTATTGTAGGAAAGTTAATCAGATTTGGAAATTGTGTAGTGAAGTTTTTGTTTTACCCCAGATGCAAAAGTTAGATTGGCAATCTGTTCATGTTCGTATTAAATCTCAGGATATTGGAAAAGGACAACTTATAAACCATTTGATATTATTGATAAAATGGATGATATTTGTATTTTCGAAGGAAAAGAGCAGGCCCCCTTTGATAAGAGAAATTAGAGAAAGAATGTTAGAAAGTCGAGAAGAAGAAAGGAAATTGGCAATGAAACGAGGTACGGTGGCCTTGCACAGCAGGAAATGGAATCAATTAATGACACGGTGATACTTACTCCACATCTTTTGCTACCTTTTTGTGCTTTTTGTTGTTGAGTGTTTGGTGAACAGTTTCGGTGTTTGTGGGCGTGTGTGTGTGTGTGTGTGTGTGCGCGCAAATATGTGTGTATATCTGTGCTGGAGTGAGGTATACCTGGAGTATGCCTATAATTTAGAGGGGGAAGTGTTGATGAGGTATACGGGTGAGCGATGAAGGGGTAAATTAATGTTTATAGGGTTGAATATGTACAGACATTGATCATGATTTGTAAAGTTTTTGTATATGTATGTGTGTACATAGGTAATGACTATGTAGGCTTTTTGTTGACCCCTGATACATAGGTATGCAGACTTTTTGTTTGACCCCTTAACAATATTGATTTCATTATCTCATAATCACTGCTGTGACGAGTATACGGACGAAGTCAATGGGTATATTTTGTAATGTGTACTGTACATACATTCCCACAGACGTTGAAGCTCAGCGGTAACAGCGCTCACGTATGCACGGTACGTGCGTGCACTGTGTTAACGCGATTCATGCATAGCGCATTGCAGACACACACACAGTCCGTCCCTGTGTTTCGTTGAATAAGAACGCCTTGAAAGAAACTATGACACGGAGATTCAAAAAATACACTCTGGATTCGCGTTTTCATCCTTCAATTACATATTTTCCTCACTATATGTGAATATTGATTTTTGGAGGAGATAAACTTTATTTATTCATCTTTCATTGGGTGAAATTTCAATATCAACATTAAATGAGGATTTTTTAAGGTGAATTTTTAAAGACATGCATGTCAAAACGATGCAGTGATAGCCATTGACTTTGTACGCGTCGAGCTTCGGCCAGAGACTGCGGAAAGGTCATGAATAATTCATTAAGTCCAACTTTCCCGATTTTTCGCGAATATCTCCATTCCCTAAAAATCGGCTGTCTCCCTGACTGGTTACTAGTGTTGCCCCTGGCAACCTTGTTCTTATCCTAAATCATGTAAAGAGTTCCTCAGTGTTAGTCTTGTTGGCGCATAGGGAGTGGGTGATGTTTTGCTCTCCAACTGTGGGAGAGGAGAAATCCGTATTGAATGAATGATAAAAAAACCCGGTTGACTTATATATGTTCCTGGTAAACAAATCCATTACTGGTTTCCTCCAAATGGATTCCTCAAGTATAGGTTTCCTTTTAGGCTGTAGGAGTTTTACCTGGCCGACATGACGGTTGTCAAGTCACTTCATTGTGATTAGAGTCTGCACGATGTCATGATCCATCCCAACCAAATCTAAATGTATGAAGTGATAAATATATTCAATTCAGAACCTTAACAGCCGATGTTTTGAAAATAGAGCTACATGTATTAGTATGCTCCCAAATTACCCAATCTTTTAGCAGTCAACGTACGCAAGCTATACACACTTCATTATCATTAATGCAAAACGCTTAAGCATTTTATGCAGATTGTTTAGTCAACTAGGGTGATTTGTCCAGTCTGGTTTTTTTTTTCTATTCAGAATGGCATCTACAAAGGGTGCTATCTGAACTGAATACAGTATCAGCCGAGTGTTATATTCTTCTCCACTCATGCAGTGGACCGGCTGTCTGTACAATGTATTTATAATATGTTAACCTGTATTTTGTTGGAATTTGGTGTGTGCTTTGTTCGCTATAGAGTTTTACTTGGCAACCGTGTACTTGCACCATATAGTGATGGTTGGCGGTACCAGGGTGTTGGTCTTCTTGGGGCATAGGGATGGGGTGATCTTTTGCTCCGTAGTTATGGAACAGGAGAAATCCGTATAAATGATAAAAACGGTTTATTCATAGATGTTCCTTGTGAACAAGCCCGTTGCTGGTTCTTTCCAAATTGATTCCTCGGGCAAGGATTCCCTTACGCTGTAGCTGCCTGAGATCTGTACCCTGCAGGCATGATGGTTGTCAGATCAATTTATTGTAATCTAGAGCCTGCACGGGATTAGGATTCATTGTAGTTGAATTTATGGTTATATCATAGTGTATGTGATAAATATATTGATATGATTGCCGGAATTTTATTGCGATTAGATCCAGCACGGGATATGGTCCGTGACAACCAAATCCACGCCTACCGCATTATCCATGTGAGAGATATTTGTTATGATTCTCAATATTCATCAAACCCACCTGCAATTAAAGTTTTTTTTTGTTGTTGTTGTTGATAAATACCCTTATGATATAATGATAGTAAGTTATATCCTTTTGTTGAGATATAGTTTTTTTTTTTTCTGATTAATTGACATCAGCCGAATGCTATATTTTTCTCCACTCACGCAGTGGACAGGCTGCACAGTGTATTATAATACAATTGGCGTGACAATAGGCCCTACATAATTCTGTTAACCTGCATTTCGTTCGAATTTGGCGTGTGCCTTGCGCTTTAGAGTTGCCCTTGGCAACCGTGTACCTGCCCTATGTAGTAACTGTTGGCGGTCCCAGCGTGTGGATCTTGTTGTTGTTGTTGATATATACCCTTTACGATAACGACAATAAGTTAATAAAATGTGTTTGGGTGTTTTTCTTTTTCTCTCTCACTCTCTCTTGGTCGAAATATTTTTCTGATTAATTGGCATACCAATTCAGAACTCAATCAGCTGATGTTTTAAATATCTAGGTATGCTCCCAAATTACTCAACCTTTTAGCAGTCAACGTACACAAGCTAAATTTCATTATCATTATTGAAACACGCTTAAGCATCTTATACAGGTTGTATAGTTATCCAGGGTGAATTGTTCAGTTTGTTCTTCTTGTTCAGGGTGGCATCTGCCAACGGGTGCCGACAGTATCAGCCGAGTATTGTATTCTTCTCCACTCACGCAGTGGACCGGCTGCACAGTTTGATACAATTTATTACAACATACTATGTCAATTTGTAACTTGTTCGAATTTGGTGTGTGCTTTGTTCGCTATAGAGTTGCTCTTGGCAACCGTGTATTTGCCCTACATGTTCTTTTTGTCCAGGATGGCATCTGCCAACGGGTGCCATCAGAACTGACAGTATCAGCCGAGTATTGTATTCTTCTCCACTCACGCAGTGGACCGGCTGCACAGTTTAATACAGTTTATTACAATATATTATGTCAACTTGTAACTTGCTCGAATTTGGTGTGTGCCTTGTTCGCTACAGAGTTGCCCTTGGCAACCATGTATTTGCCCTATATAATATACTGGCCGTCGGCGGTCCCAGCGTGTTTGTCTTTTTGGGGCATAGGGACGGGTGATCTTTTGCGCTGCAGTTATGGGAGAGGAGGAATCCGTATAGAATTAATGATAAAAACGGTTATTTTTTTTTTTCATTTCTTGTAAAATTGATTCTTCGGGTAAGGATTTCCTTCCTAGAGTTGCCCTTGGGAACCTAGTATTTGCTCGATATACTGGCGGTTGGCGGTCCCTATAAGACTTGAGATGTCTTCTCTTCTGTCATAACACAATACGTATTACATACATGTGTTCCCTCTATTGATCGGATATAGAACAATTACCGGAGTTTTATTATAACTTATTTTGAATATTAGTATTCATGCTTATGACAAACTGTTCTCTTTATGTTTGTGCCTACTTAGATCGTATTAATGTTATGTATAGGACGATCCTATTTTCCTTTGTAGACAACGTTATATTAAGAGACAACGATAAAATGTGTAACTGCAATATTGCAACAATCTCCACAGTCAAATTGTTCTATACTGCCCTCTACAGGTGCCCTCGTGGACTCAAGCAACGGACAACACGCTCACCCTTTAATACGCAATTCTATAGACACAGCATTCAATTCAATTAATGATGATGACTTTTTTGATTTGGCAGGACCTTCTTTTGAACAAAACGAATCAAATATCAATCAAAATGACAATTTTTTTGATAATTATGTTTCTGACAGTTTTAATTCATCGCCGCAAGAATTAGACTATGATTTTGACACAGAGAACCAATTGCAAAGTCCGTCTTCTGAATATCTTACTCAATCCCAATTTACCAATGTTGTCAAGGAATATGATAGTACTACTTTTTCTCTTTTACATTTTAATATTAGAAGTATTAATAAGCATTTTGAAGAATTGAGGTTATTTTTAAATAGTCCCATCATGCATAATATCTCGGCGGTAGGTTTAACCGAAACCTGGCTCTCTCATGACTCCAGTCTTCCCTTCGCTCTCGACGGGTACGATTTAGTGGTTAATAACAGACAAAATAGGGTAGGTGGAGGCGTTGCCATATATGTTAAACAAAATTATGATTATGTAGTCCGCGATGAGTTCACCAGTATGACTGATTTTTTTGAGTCTTTATTTATTGAAATCACAGTTCCAGGCAGCAAAAATATAATCATAGGTGTAGTATATAGACCACCAAATGCGAATACTAAATCATTTTTAGATTATTTTTCGGATCTGGTTAAAAACCCACTTTTTATCAACAAAAATTGTTTTATAATGGGTGATTTTAATATAGATTTGCTAAAACAGAATAATATGTCGCAAGATTTTTTGGAAATATTTTTGTCTGCCTCTTTTTTACCCTTAATATCTAAACCCACACGTATAGTTAATGAATCTGTTTCTTTAATTGATAACATTTTTTGTAACATTCTTCCTCCTCCTGATTCTTTTGTAGTACTCTCAGATATCACCGATCATTTCCCCATCTCGACTGGTTTTTCTTTAAATGGAGCAGTTAATAATAAAAACAACAATATATTTAAACGAAGAATTACTCATGAAAGTATAGCCAGGCTAGGTGCTAGCTTAGACACCGCAGACTGGTCCTGTATCTTTGATACAGATGATGTTAATTTGTCTTATGAATATTTTATGAAGATTTTTATCCAACATTTGGACATTTGTATTCCAAAACGTAGAGAAAAATCAGCTAATTACAAAAAAATACCCAGGCTCCCATGGATTTCAAAATCGCTCCTGCGTTCAATAAATAGAAAGAATAATTTATATTACAGATTTAAAATGAAACGTTCTGAGCAATCAAAGTTGAAATACACTAGTTACAAAAATACTTTGACGAAAATTATACGAATAGAAAAGAAAAAATATTATACTAATCAGTTACAATTTTACAGGCATGATATGCAAAATACATGGAAAGTTTTAAAGCAAGCCATGAATATATCAAATGTTAAGTCAAATATTACAAAAATTAGATTTGATGGTGAAATTCTTGAAGATTCTCAACAAATTTGTGATGTTTTGAATAACCATTTTTCTTCAATTGGGGAAAGCCTGGCAAGTAATATTCCTCCCTCCACAAAACATTTTTCCGAATTTTTGGGTCCCCCAAATTCTAGTTCAATATTTTTTAATCCAACATACACTCAGGAGATAATTAATATTGTCTCTGATTTCAGTTCCAAAAAAAGTGCTGGACACGATGACATCAGCAATTTTCTTTTAAAGGGGGTAATATCGTCAATTGCGGATCCCTTAGCTCATATATTTAATCTATCCCTTTTTAATGGCACCTTCCCCGAAAGTATGAAAATAGCAAAAGTCATCCCCTTGTTTAAAAAAGGTGACAAATTAGATGTAAATAATTACCGACCAATTTCTTTGTTAAGTGCATTGTCAAAAATTCTTGAAAAAATTATTTATAAAAGAACTATTAATTTCTTTAAATTTAATCATATATTTACGAATTCTCAATTTGGATTTAGGGAGAAACATAGCACCACACATGCATTATTGAGTTTTATAGAAAAAGTGGCACATGCTATCGATAAATCTTCTCATTTGATAGGTTTGTTCCTGGACTTCTCCAAGGCCTTCGACACCATCAATCATGATATTTTACTTAACAAATTACACCATTATGGAGTGCGTGGGAAGGCCTTGGAGTGGTTCAGGAGCTACCTCATGAACAGGAAACAATATGTTTCTTTAAATGGTTGTAACTCACAAATATTAAATATCAAATGTGGGGTGCCACAGGGAAGTTTATTAGGTCCACTGTTGTTTACTGTTTACATAAATGATTTTTGTAGATCATCAGATGTTCTTTCTTTTATTCTTTTTGCAGACGACTCAAATCTATTTTTTTCACACAATAATCTTTTTACCCTTGTTAATACAATAAATTTAGAATTAGAAAATGCTGCCCAGTGGATAAAAGCAAATAAGCTATCTCTTAACCTTCAAAAAACAAAATATATGCTCTTTAGTAATTCTACTGAGGCATTACCTGTTGATATTGTTTTAGATGGTACTCCACTCGAAAATGTCTCCCATATAAAATTTCTTGGAGTAACAGTTGACAATAAGCTGTCCTGGAAATTTCATATTGACAGTATATGTAAAATTATTTCACGTAATATTGGTATAATTAATAAGCTTAAGTTTTGTTTTCCTTTGTCGTCCCTGCTCGTATTATATTCATCCTTAATATTGCCACATTTAAGTTACGGTATTCTCGCGTGGGGAAATACATATAAAACATTCTTAGATAAATTACTTTTATTGCAAAAGAAATCACTCCGTGTTATATGTCATACTGCATTTTTGTCCCATACTGACCCACTATTTTATGAGCATAAAATATTGAAAATTAATGATTTGTATTTGTTTAATCTAGGACAATTTATGTATAATTATAATAAAAATAATCTCCCAAATATATTTGAAAAAATGTTTCAAAGAAATCAATCCATTCATAATTATCCAACACGGCGATCAAATGATTTCCATTTGCCATTTCTGAGAACTTTGTTGGCTCAAAACACATTTATTTACGACGGGCCAAAGTACTGGAATTCACTTCCCAGTAACATTACTACTGCTCAATCTCTGAATTCCTTTAAGAATAAATTAAAACCATTTTTATTGAAACTTTACAACATCCAACAGAGTTAGTTTCCCTTTATCATCTCAGTCAAGTCATCATTTTTTTTTTACATAAGTCCTCCTATTAAACTATGTCCCTCTCTGTGTTCTAAATATAACGATGTGTTTTTTTTTTTCTCCTGCATTCTTACCAACATAACTACGTATAAAAAATGTTTTGCATTACATTCAATCCAGCTTGTATTTTATCACTTATTTTACATTATGAAATCCAGATTGCTTGCGTCCACGATGGCACATGCTGTAGTTCCCTCTTTTTTCTCCCTTTTTTCCTCTCTTTTTTTTCCTCTTCTTTTTCCTTTCCTTTTCTCTCTTTTTCCTCTTCCCAATCATTTTGATGTCAGTTGACATCGGTTCGTTTATTGTGTTTTATATTGATGTTTTGTGTATTTTTCTGAGGGTCCCATATCGTACAAGCTTTGCTTCTTAGTGGGACCCTCCACTTCCATCCTCATCCTTAGTTGACTTGTATTATACGCTTTATGTATTTAACAAAGATGTAATCACATCTACTTTTCACTTTCATAATTTTCTTATGTACCTTTTCAAGTTTTGTTCTGTATCACAAATATCCCGTGTATACGCAATGTACATAAAGTTCTTTGTTCATTTTGATGGAGGTGAAAATAAAGTTGAAAGTTGAAGTTGAAAGTTACATTTTGGTTGTGCTGACCCATTCGGCAATATAAAAAATTGATCTCATAATTATTGCGGGGATGATTATATTTGTGAAGTAGTTACTGTGTATTGTATAGTAGAACAATCAGAAATTGACACAATGACAGTTCTAAAAATCATTTTGTAATATTTTGATATATGTTTGAAGTGTCACGCAGCAAGCAACACAACTAAATATTGAATTGTAATCAATGATGGATGATGAAATCGAAATAAAATATTGTTTGAAACAAAAAAATATTCGGAGGGCCTTCTTTTTATTGCTCAAAGTGTTGAAATTCGCGACATTAGCCGTTCATTACTGTGTACAAAAAAAAAAGAAAGAAAGAATGGAATTTGCTATCACTGTACACCCAGCACTTGACAAGCACAAGGTACAGTACGATAATACGCCAGAGGCGGACCGTACCAGACTGGAAGAGGAAGAAGAAGATGAAGACACGGCAACTCGGGTACACTCTCATCAGCTCAGTTTATTTGTACAATTAAACAATACAACACGATGCAATACCACAAATGCAGTCGCGGCTGTGAACGTCACACGAACGACATACTACTGTAAGTCGTGTTTATGTTTACATGGGTATACACCAACTACGCGTGGATTAATTTGGGTGCTAGCTAGCGAAAAACATAATTTGCATATTTCGCCCGGTGTTTCACCGAGACGACCTTTCACGCTGGGCGTTCCTCGGTGGACAACCGGTGGACTCCCGTTGAACTATCGGTGTTTACCCAGGAATTGCCCAAAATTTAATCGGTGTTTCACCTAGGCTTCCCCTATGAAGGTTTCAACCGAGTTTCCTTTCACACTGCGGGGTTCCCCGGATGCCCCCGGGGAAGATTTCCTTCAGCGGGAAAGGGGTATAAATACACACATTGATTAGTCACCTCCTCTTCCTCATACTGTTTCAGAATCGTTTAAACTTGGCAGTTATGACTTTTTATAAAGGAAAGGTTAATTGCAGAAGTATAGAACAATTGATACACTGCACTCAATATTTCTAAGTCTGAAGCAATGGGAGAGCGATATGGGTTTAATGACAGCATCACCTGTTGAAAACTGCCTATCCAATAAACGTGACTGATATCGCTAATGTGATAAATCATGTTAAACTTCCGGACTTTATAACTATATTACGACGATGTTAACAACAGGGGAATCGGGGGTCTGACCAGAATATTGCAAGTTTATCTTCCATATATTCTTGTAAACTATTACCTACAAAGAAAAGACAAGCAAACATTCGGGGGGGAGCTTTGAAAGCTTCCATTGATATTGATACTGCCCGCCAAGTTTGGAGACACATTTGACCATGCGTTTTCGACGAGAAGATGAAAAATATGTTGAGGGAGAAAGATTTGCGGTGACACCATGCGTCTGTAGTCCTTAACCAGATCGTTGTTTGGCAGAAGAGCCTAGAAAGAGGAGAATTGAAGAGGAAAGCGACATATGGGGGCTGTAAGAAGGGCAAAAAGTTAAGAGTGGAGGACAGTAGTGGGCTGGAAGTTGCACTAGTGGAGACGGCAGAGAAAGGAACAGAGAGAGTGATAAAGAAGAATAGAGTGACAATCAAGGAAAATGTTCGGACATCGTCAGGAGGAGGAGGATGAAATGGAAGGGAAGAGGAAGAGGGAAAAGTTGAAGGTTGGAAAATCATGGAGATAGGAGAGAGAAGTGAAGATTCATGAAACCAAGACAAGAACGAAGTCGGCGAACAATGTGGACTATGGAATGCGGAATAAATGGAGAAGGATGAATAATCCTGCGAAGGAAAGGTAAGTCGAAGAGAGATGAGACTATGAAAGAAAGGAAGGAGGGGGAGGGAGAAAACAAAGAGAAAAAGAAGAAAAAAAGAATGAAATTCAAGAAAGTAAAGGAGGGTGCAAGGGTGGATCCTAGAAATAAATGCTGCAGAGGAGAGAAAATGTGGAGAGGAAAATTAATAACAGTTAAATCCTGAAAAGGTTCCTGTGGGAGAAATGCAAAATTAGAGATTAACATAAGGTTAAGGTGTAGTCCTGAGAGGCGAAGGCAAGAGAAATAACCTGTGAAGAAAACTGCAAATCAATACAGTGGTCCTGAAAAGGACCGTTGGGTTGTATGGAAGCAAGAAATAAAATAAAATACAAAAAGAAGAAGAAAGGAAAGAAGAGAACAGAACAGAAAAGTAGCGTAGAAACAGATAATAGTGTAGTAGATAGAGGAAAGAGAATTGAATACTGAATAAAAGGTGCTAGTGAAGGTAGAGCAAGATGTCTAGTTATAAGAATAACTAGGAGAACGGAGGAACTTGACGTTTCGGACAGGTATTAATTCACAGATTTCTTCACAGGTTATTCACAGGTTTCATGAATCTTCACTTCTCTCTCTTATCTCCATGATTTTCCCACCTTCAACTTCTCCCTCTTCCTCTTCCCTTCCATTTCATCCTTCGCATTTTGCTCTCATGTAGAGACATGAGCAAAGACATGCAGAAAATGACATCTTAAAGGATTACAGGGTGCATTGTCTTACTCTTTGGATGAATCACTTTTGTGCTGTTCTACCGATCTGCCACAGTTGGCATCAACCAGCGCCTTCATTGGTCAATGCTCATTGACAAACCTATGCATCTTTCAGTGACTTTTTTAAAGCAGAGAAACCATTTGCGTAACTGACAGGCAGTTGTTATTCAAAATCTTGTAATGACTTAAATATATACGTATACATCATTCGTGTCCTCTCCATCAGACTATTCTAGAGTTGTAGCAATATGGCAATCATAACTTTGAAAAGGGAACGTGTTATTGCCGACGCGCGCGCACACGCGCGCACACACACACACACACACACACACACACACAAATACACTGTATGTGATATTTTCATGTCTGAAGCAATGGCAGAGTATGCATTGTCTCTTGAAAATTGCAAATGAAATTGTTACATCACTGGGCTGATAAATCATATTCAAGTTCATATTAACCTGTACATCGACGATGTTAATAGAAAATTTATTTTTTTGTTTGTTTGATTTGGCTTTTTAATATACGTCAAAGTCACCTTAACTAGAATTTTTTTCACTGTAAAATCAGTATTTGTAATTCTATTAACATGACATTTCGTACAAGCTTTCAGAGGAATGCATAAATACCTCCATGAAATATCTGCTGTGTCACTTATCCTTTCTTCTGGACTTGATGTTCCTTCGTTTGGTCGTCCTTTAAGGCCCCCTCACACCTGAGCGAATTGCCTGAAATATGACTTGCGATGGCTGGCGAAAGGCATTTTTGTAAAAATCGTTTTCAATGGTAATTGATAGTAAATCATATTTACCCTTCGTGTTTGGGTTCGTACACCTTCTGAACTAACAGTTGCGATCATTCAAATTCGCACGGGATTTTTGAACATGTTTAAAATTTCCCGACGAATTGAAAAATCGTCTGTCATTTGCATCTCTTATTTAGTCTGCGGTAATCGTTCGTTTATCGTTCGTGTGCTATTGTCACGCATAGTCCCTCATCGCGCTTTTGCCAAGGTGGACCGATCTCGAAAGAACCCTAAACGAAGCAACACGATGACTAAATATGACTTGCGCATAGAAACGAAGATACTATGACAAACGTATTTTCGCTTGCCATCTTCTATGCGAAGGGAAATTTAAGATTGACTTTTACTAAATTTGAAAGGCGATGCATACACGAAGGCAAGTCTAAGAGATTTTATGACAAACTATGGATTGCGAAGTGATACGAATACGAGCGAGTGACCTGACGAAATAATTGGCGAATGCTGAGCTGCTCCCTGTGACCAGCCACTCACCACGCTACTCATATATAAACATTCCACCTGAAAGTTTCAAAGTTTCTTCAGAAAAATGGAAGATGCAGCGCGCCTCAGAGTCCAGTATTTACTGGCGATGGCTCAGAATGATATTATACATCAGCAGCTGAACCTACACCAGTTCATCAGAGGCCGATTCAGATGGAGACGACGCTTCAGACGACGTCGTATCTGGAGAAGGATGTGGCTGAACCCTGCCAGAAGAAGGGCTTTTGGAATCTACGACAAGCTGTTGGTTGAGCTCCGAAGAGAAGACCCTTCGACCTTCAAGAAATTTCTCTGCATGCCCCCTGAACTCTACGATGAAATCCTGGAGAGGGTCAGAGGAAGAATCAGGAGGCAGTACACCTAGTACAGGGAGCCGCTGGAAGAAGGTCTCAAGTTGGCAGCTACTCTCCGTCATCTTGTGTCTGGCACCAAGTACTCCGACATGCAGTATGGGTGGAGGGTGCCTGAAAACACCGTATCTGTAGTGGCCAGGGAAGTGCGTCAGGCCATTTCATTTTTTCATTTCATTTCAATTTATTTTCATATTTCTCACATATATCACAATAAAGTATATAAATACGAAAATTATACAAAACATAATTTAGATGAGACTTCATCAGAATGTACAGAAGTTTGATTTGGTATAAACACGAGGTCTGTATGCATGCGAATTAAACTGTGGTCATAATGCGAAAAAAAAATATGATGGGGCCTGCGTAAAAGCATTAGCTTGTACAGCCGCAGGTCCCGTGAGTAATCAGATTAGGGGAAGTTTAAAGTACGGATGTTTTTTAAGACCAACTATATCTGGGGAAACCGATTAAAACAAACAAAACAAAAAATCCAATTAAATATATGTCACTAAATAAAAATACAGAAAACAGAAAGGTCACATGTTGCAGCAGTGAACAACAACTGCAGAGATTCAAGGGGTGTGTTGCAGAGTATAGAAAATGGCGTAACTGTATGTCATAAATACATAAGTAGAAGGTGGAATAATGAGATTTGTCGTGAATGTAAACAATACCGAAAGCTCAGAAGTAACATTCCAGCATGGGTCCTAAAACCAAGCATTCCGTGTGACCATAGTAACCGACAGCTGTCACGCGCGAGAATTTCGATAACCGAGTGGAACAATAGGTGCATGAACAGCGCAACAGCGCCATATGTGACGAGTATGCAGATGAAGTCATGACAGCCCCTTCAACCCCTGATGGATGGAAACAACTTGCTGGTGGATTCTACAAGCGATGGAATTTTCCCCACTGTGTGGCAGCTATTGATGGCAAGCATGAGTGGCCATGAATCAGAAAGCCTCGTCTGTCCGGCTCGCTATGCTGCAACTACAAGGGCTTTTTTAGTATAATCCTGTTGGGTATAGTGGACTGTGACTACAAATTTATCTGGTGCGATGTTGGTGGTAGGTATGATACAAAAGGGGAAAGGGGGTAGGTCGAGTCAATTTAGGGGTACGTCAGATTTGTTACCACCTCACCTCCATTGTTACTGTTTCAATATTTATTCATTTTTTGCTAAAATGATAGCAATTGGTGCAATTCATCTCAGTTTTTGCCTGATACCCTTTTTCTTCTTCAAAAACGTGCTTTAAGAATAATCAATAATATTGGATATTTATTTCAAACAAATGATATTTTGTGTAGAAGCAAAAATCTGAAATTGATTGATTTGTTTCATGATAATGTTGGTATTTTTATGTATAAATTTTCAATTGATGAGCTTCCTGACATTTTTGCACATATGTTCATAAGAAATAACTCTCTTCATATCTACCCAAGTCGTCATCGTGATGACTATCACCTTCCACGTACTCGCACATTTTTTGCGAAAAAAACATTAATGTTTACAGTGCCAACAATACTGGAATATTTCGGCTGATTTTACCGTTTATCTTTGTCGTCCTTTAAATGTGAATGTTGCGTGGATGATTTCTCTGGCCGCACTGAAATCTGGATGGACCTGGTCGCTTTTATACTCCCCGAGGAGCGCACACACACGTACGAGAACGCCTTATCTATTCTTTCGTCTTCGTTTCCAATCGCACGCCATATCAAACCATTGCTCATTGTTCGTTCGTCTTATCGGGTCATATCAACCCTTCGCTCGCTTTCGGCCGCAATTTACTCAAAGAAGTGAACCGAAAAATCGTTATCCTTCGCACGTCATATTTATCCTTCGCTTACCGTTCGTTAATCATATTTGATTTTACTTTGTAATCGGATGATTTGAAGGCATTTTAATTTGAAATCGTTGAATTCGCGCACATTTCGTGCGTTTTTCCCATTCGTCCCTCTTCGTCCCCCTACATTCGCTCAGGTGTGAGGGGGCTTTTAGAAAGGAGTGAGCCTTTCACGGACGATTCCTCTTTCTCGGTACCTTTGTTATGAATTTATTTGCAAGGAACAAAAAAGAATAAACATTAATTAACGTCTTCGTGTTATTTCATACGAGAGAGATACAAAGGAAAGACAAAATGATTTAAAAAGGAACAAATTGCACGTCATGCAGGGGACAAAATTATTCATGTACAATGTACTCAGCTGAAAGGTCACTGCTATCATTTTCCTGTGCATCTGGCTGTTGTTTCTCCTCGTTTGTTCTGACCACAAAAGAAGAGCAAAGGAACTATAGTCAACTGATAGTTCTGGGCATGTAGGGCCCTATAGTTATCGTAGCAAAACTCGCCGTTGTCGTCAATGAGCTTTCAATGATTGATAATGATATAATGATGATAGTAAGGTCTTATTTACCCATCCAGGGTAGCCTCTTCAGTGTTGCCACTGCTCTACCAGAGGGCCCTGCTCTTATTATTACCCTGGCGTTGCCAGGTACCCATTTATACACCTGGGTCGAGAGGGACACAATGGGTAAAACATCTTATCCAAGAACGTAAAGCACTGATGGGCGGGATTCGAACTCGGGTCCTCCGATTGGGAGTCGGGAGTCTTATCCACTATGCCACAACGCTCCCACTCAGTTGACACTGCGGAGCGGAATGATGTACCAGGAGTCATACAAACAATTATGCAAAATGCTCAAGGGAAAACAGTTTATGCCAACTGCAGTTTCGGGTCATCCCATAAGACCGACGCCAACGAGTCACACAGCCCACGAGTTCGATATTGAAAGAAAAATCCATGAGTCATACAGCCCACGAGTTCGACACTAGGTAAGAAACAGCCCACGAGTTCGACATTACAATACGAGCCTTATTGTGTAGATGTGTTTTGTGTCGAGGACCTTGTTATCTTTAGTGTCGAATTCGTGGGCTGCATCATTCATGGTTGTCGATCTCCCGAAGTGCACCAGTCAATTCTTAAACATTGATTATTTCCGTCATCTTCCTCAAACTGTTTTAGCATCGTAAACCTGGCAATTATTACTATGAAAAGGAAAAGATTCTAATTGCTGAAGTATAGACTACAAAACATGGCACACTTCATTCAATATTTTGATTGATGTCTTAAGCAATTTTACAGTGGTGGGACACCTACTGCCAACACCATCTCATAAAAATTACAAATCTGGTTGTGACGGATAGTGGCCTGCTGAATCGTGTACAAACTTACAACTTCATAACATTATGTTTGCTTCATTTCGCTCTTTGATAAAACATTATGCCACGGACAACGCAAACCATGATTTGTTTTCACCATTAAATCACTCTCATTTCTTATTGATATTTCATTACGTTCCATGAAATCTCACTCACGTACCGGTGAACTTCATTTAACAAAACTTCAGTTGTGTGACATTATTATTTTCATAAGAATATCCATGTTAGATTTTAGAGAAGTTAAAGAAATTAGACGTAGCTCTCTCCTTCAGAAAAAACAAAATGTGTGACAGTTACTGCAGTAACCCTAAGTACATGTACTCGCATTTCTTATCTGAAAGTGTTCTCGTTTGGTTTTTTTTTTTTTTTTGGTTTTTTTTTAGGAGAAGCAGGGTTGCAAAAAATAAAAAAATGAAAGACCATCAACTCGATGTAAGGCGAAGTCATAAATACCCCAGTGAAACATCTGTGTCTGTTGTCCTTTCTTCTGGACTTGACGTTCCCTCGCTTGGTTGTCCTTGTGGCAGGAGAGGATAATTCTCGGACAGGTTCTCTTTCTCGGTATCTACGTTATGAATTCATAAAGAAGGAATACAGAAATGATAGTTTAAAATCAATTAACGCCCTCTTGTTATTTCTTACGATCAATGACTTCAGTGCTTAGACCGACATTCAAAGTAAAGACAAAGGGATTGAGGAAGGAATAAATCATATAGTTGAAGCTTATACTCACCTGAAGGCTCACTTCCGGGTGCATCTCCTGATTCATGTTTCTCCCCATTTTTTCTGACGGCAACAGGAAAAAAAATAAACAAATGAACTCAAGTAACTACATTCAGAACATGTCCAATTTTCGTGATTACATCGCATTATGATAAAACGGAAAACCAGAACATGCTAAAATATAATTTGAACGATGTATTATGCAAACTAGGGAAAGGCATTCTGGGTAATAATAAATGTACCGTGAACGATGCAGTCATTTAGCTATGCAATTTCAAACATGTATTCTATCACGAAAGTTTCTTAAATCATAAATGCATTTGGGAGGTTATACACATCAAATGAAAAAATATTGTGCGAATGCCTTCCCCAGCATGGATTAAATCTCACGCTATAGTCTTTTTAGGGGGAAATATGTGACATTCATTCAGTTAAAGCTGAGTATCAACATTACTCAGTTGAAAGCTTTTTTTTTTTTGCGAAGGTGCAACAAAAAGATGTCTACAAAAATGAAAACGTGAATACTAACCCCGAAGGAATGTAAGAAGAAATTGCAAATATATCCCTCACCCGCATTGCACATTTTACCTCATTTATATATTTTCATATTTCAATAGCATGAACGAACCATACAGTATTGGTAAAAGACAGTATACATATACTTGATATAATATCAAAATGTAGTACGATCTCACAATGAATCGTGAAGCTGAATCAATATTTACTATATAATGATGAAGAATAAAGCCTGAAAGAATGAATGAACTCTAAAACTTGTTTGTAACTGTTTTGTTTACATTTCTTTTTTGTTCCTGAAAGAATGCTATAATGTCAACAGAACACTCAAGTGAAAGGTAATCCATTTCAGTTAGAAAGACAGAAAACTTTATATATACACCTGTATGGAACTTACATTGTCGTTTTGTCTTGTCCATTTTCCACGTTCTGTTTTCGTTCTTTGGCACCCATAGGAGTTTGATTGTACGAAAAATCAGTTATTATAAACGGCTTCTCATAATTTCTCTATAGTCTTTGTTCTACAAAGAAAACCAACAAGTAATGTGAAATGATAAAGCCCATAATTTACAAGACAAAGTTTAACTACTCATGACAAAAACAGGCTTGAATAGAACAAGATAATGTATCACTCGTTCGTGATGGCAAATGAGACAGTGTGTAAGTATCAATGCTATTTTCTTTATGCCAATGCAGTCAGGATTCATCCATAAAGGAGTACAATTCTCGCCAGCTATGAGTCGACGATGAAAATTTGTGTGCAATCATCGGATCACTCTTATTGTTTTAATTTAGTTTAATACCTAAATGATTCCTCTGCAACAGCTTAACTTCGTCCATAATATTATTGCTCTTACGCACAATTACTACAATGTGTAGATCACGAACTTGATATTGATTTTTCTATATACCTATAACTTTATTGAGTCCAAAGGAATACCTTGATATTAAAGTCTTCCCCTTCCAGTACATCCATTACACAGAAACTATTCAGAATTCTTTGAATTCAGAGAGGTACACCCTCTCATGTCTTTCATTTCATTTGATTTTTATTCACTTCACACTTCTCAAGAGAATGACATAATATTAATAATATTAACCAATAAAGGAGATAATACAGTAAAAAATTATTGGAAACATTCATCTGAACTTACAACTATCTCGATACTAATAATAAACGTAATGGTCAATTAACACTAGTATCGGTGACTTATAGTATTATCCAGTACAGTAGGAGTAATACGATGGAGCCAACAAAGTCTATACCAAGCACGCTAACATGATAATAAGAAACTCATCGGGGGGGGGGGGGGGGGGCAAAGTGATAAATGTTCATGGCAATCGTCTATACCGTTCAGCCTCTGTCGTGTACAACTTCTTGGTTACTCGATGTGTATCCTGCGTAGTGAATTGAATATTAGCGAATCATTCTCACAATTGCATAGGCCCTTCACTGGTATATGTGCACAATGTTATGTCAAACAGAATTAAAACAATGCAATTGTCGAGAAATTCTATTACAGAGCAGCCATTCATCGGTATCTCTCATTTTGTAACTAAAAAAAACTTCTGGGTGCACACCTTTTCTTTTTCTTTTCCTCCAGAGTATCAATATGGTGATGATATGGTGGTGACTGTCAAAATAGCGACGAACACTGCAGCGATTGTTCCAATTATGATCCAGGCGTTCTTGACTGAAAAGCAAAACACCGAAGACAGAGAAGAAAGTATCCAATGCGTTATGTACGATATCCGTGCGTGTAAAACTAGCTTTGTGTTGGTAGAAAAACAAATCGATGCAAATAAATCATTGCGCTTTAAATTACTTGTTACTCGTTACCTAATTTTCCTATCGTCATCACGTTTCTTATTGGAAGAGCGAGGGTATAACATGATTGTATATATATATATATATATATATATATATATATATATATATATATAAACCCTTCAAAAAAAAGTTTGGAAATCTGAGTTTGATCAATCATTTCTCATTTTTCCTTAGAAATAATTTATTTGTGCTTAGTACCACACAAAAATTGTTTAATTTTCTTTAAAATGATACCATACTTGTTATGATTATCGTACACATGGAGGTGCAGTACTTACAAATATGAGGTAAAGTCAGAATTTAAAAGCTGCAAATTGGCCCAATTTTTGACGTTCCTAATGGAGTTTCCTCGTTATGAGTGAGTTCCCCATTGTTTCTTTGGTGTTCATTTACTGTAACATCAGCATTTTTATGGAGTGACACATGTATGCGTTCAACCAAACAGAAAAACAAACGCACACACGCACACACACAAATACAGGCGATCATGACTCAAACCATTTTATCTCACAGAACCACGCCACATTAACCACAACAAAGACATAAAGAGGTGAAATGATGGTCTTGGTTTTATTGGAGTTTCATCTTTATTTTGTCTTCAGTTTGCGTTATTTTGTCTTTACTTTATGTTCACTTTGTCTTTATAATTGTCAATGAACATGATCGGGGCTCAGTGTATGGTGGACGACCCAAGTGCTTGCACCACCGCCTGGCACCGTGTCCTCATGCTGTTGATTAGCTTCGTGATTCCGCTGCTGAGGAATGGCGTTCCACTCGTCAACCAGTGTCTGACGGAGTCCTGCCCATGTCGTTGGATTTGTGACCCTCTTCCCTACAGCTCGGCCAAGGTGATCCCCACTGGCGTAGCCGGGGGCGATGGGGGCGGTCGCCCCCCCCCCCCCTAAGATTTGGACCGGGGATTTGGGAGGCGGAAAAAAATGCGTGTATACTGTATGCATGCACATGAAGCGGGTCTCCTTTGCAACCTTTCATCAAATAAGATGTATATTTTTTTGATATTTCACTCAAAGTGTGCACCAGATCGTTGAATTTCAATTCAAAATATGCAAAATCTCTCGTGCTTGGGAGGGGGTACCCCCCTCCCAAACCCTCCCCCTCTGTGCCTATTTCCCTAGCTAAGTACACTTTTTTTATTTAAAAAAAAAAAATCTGAATAATTCTGAGTGCACAAGACTTATCACTTATATTCTGAAAACTGAAGGTTCCCTTATGTATCTTAAGGGGAATTTCCCCTTTTAATAGACCCTTTCCTCCCTCAGCCCCCCCCCCCATCAGTTTTTTTTTTTTTTTGGATGATTTCCCAAATGTTGATTCCATCAAATATGCGTATACGAGATATCTCAATTTCAACCTTAAAAAGATAAAAGCTCCATCGGAAGGGAAGGGTGGAGATAACACTCGCCCACGCCTTCTCCCTGCTCGCCCCCCCCCCCCCCCGCCATGCAAAGAGGTAGACTGTGGCTATACCCAGATCGCTTTATTTCAATTCTAAAAACGCAAAAGCTCCGCGAGCGGGAGGGGGAATCCCCCTTCCCCTAAGCTCTACCTCACTAGACTTTATACATACGCACAGATGGTGCACATTCGGAATAAGAGCTAAATTCCGTGATTTTAACACTTCGATGAAAAAGTATTGCACCAAAAATTTGCACCAGATCGCTGAATTTCAGGTCTGAAAACGCAAAATCACCTTCGTGTGGGAGGGGATATGCCCCTATCTACACCCTCGTGTGCATGCTTTTTCTGTTTGATTGCTGAACAGACAGCGTTCATGATATTCAGTGTAAGAATTAATACAAGAAGACTAGTGTATTCAAATTATACCATTTTATAGGCAAATTGTTCAATAATAATCTACACTAAAATATACTGCAACCTTAAACAAGTGGGACTGTTTCAACTCGTTAAAACACGCAAAAACATGCATCAAATTGCACCATTTGCAACATCAAAATGCAAAAAGTTCTCATCGTGGGAGGGGGGGACACCCCCCTCCCACACCCTCCCCTACCCCCTCGCTCGCTCCGCTCGCTCGGGTTCAGTCGCACTCATGATATTCAGTGAAGTGTATGTAAATTATACCATTTTATAGGCAAATTGTTCAATGATAATCTACACTAAAATATACTGCTACCTTAAACAAGTTGGACTGCTTCACGTCGATAAAACGCGCAAAAACATGCATTAAATTGCACCATTTACAAAATCAAAATGCAAAAAGTTCTTACCGTGGGAGGGGGGACACCCCCTCCCCTACCCTCCCCTCCCCCTTCGCTCGCTCCGCTCGCTCGGGTTCAATCGCGTTCATGATATTCAGTGAAAAGAATCAATACAAGAAGTGTATCTAAATTATACCATTTTATAGGGAAATTGTTCAATAATAATCTACAATAAAATATACTGCTACCTTAA
Source organism: Diadema antillarum (assembly GCF_040938485.1). Taxonomy (NCBI): domain Eukaryota; kingdom Metazoa; phylum Echinodermata; class Echinoidea; order Diadematoida; family Diadematidae; genus Diadema; species Diadema antillarum. The sequence continues at coordinate 560,480 of NW_027271335.1, forward strand.
ACAAGTGGGAATGTTTCACGTCGATAAAACGCGCAAAAACATGCATCAAATTGCACCATTTGCAACATCAAAATGCAAAAAGTTCTTACTGTGGGAGGGGGGACACCCCCCTCCCACACCCTCCCTTACCCCATCGCTCGCTTCGCTCGCTCGGGTTCAGTCGCAATCATAATATTCAGTGAAAAGAAATTAATACAAGAAGTGTATCTAAAGTATACCATTTTATCGGCAAATTGTTCAATAATAATCTACATCAAAATAAACTGCTACCATAAACAAGTGGGACTGTTTCACGTCGATAAAACGCGCAAAAACATGCATCAAATTGCACCATTTGTAACATCAAAATGCACAAAGTTCTTACTGTGCATGGGCGGATCCAGGAATTCCGTAAAGAGGGGGCGCGTTTACAAAATTTAAGGGGGGCGCACGCACCCCTCCCCCCATTTTTTCTTTTTATCTGTTTTGTTTCAACAAAAAATAAAGGGGGGGGGGCGTGCGCCGGTTGCGGTCCTCCCTGGATCCGCCCCTGCTGTGGGAGGGGGGACACCCCCCTCCTACACCCTCCCCTACCCCCTCGCTTGCTCCGCTCGCTCGGGTTCAGTCGCGTTCATGATATTCAGTGAAAAAAATTAATACAAAAGTGTATCTAGATTATACAATTTTATAGGCAAATTGTTCAATAATAATCTACATCAAAATAAACTGCTACCATAAACAAGTGGGACTGTTTCACGTCGATAAAACGCGCAAAAACATGCATCAAATTTGCACCATTTAAAACATCCAAATGCAAAAAGTTCTTACCGTGGGAGGGGGGACACCCCCCTCCCCCCCCCCCCCTCCCACAACCTCCCCCCCGCTCGCTCCGCTCGCTCGGGCTCGGTCGCTTCGCTCCCTCGCACACTAACCGCCCCCCCCCCCCCTTAAGATGAAATCCTGGCTACGCCGTTGCAATCAGTTTGCTTGAAAAGCAGACAAGGATATAGGTCTCATGGGCTGTTATATGATATATTGTAATTATGATATTTTTAACTGGAAGAAACCAGCCCCCCCACACACACACACACATTATAGATTATTTGCACCTTCGACCTCCTGTGCCAAGGGTCTGGGCCAAGGTTCGACCGTGCGCAAAACCATGGAGAAACAGGCGGTCGAGTTTTGAACTGCGTTGTGGTCGAATTATTAGCGGATTGTGTTGCATGTATTTTCACAATCATTTTGCCTAGGAGGACAACACAATTGATGCAACATAAAGTTATGACACAACAGATGCGCTATGAAATCGATTCTTTATGTGACTTGCTAAATGACGGATATAGTCTAAATGACGAGTAGGATTTGGCGATGAAGTTTAAGGTTAGCCTATCGCTATTGCCGGTTACCATGTCATGTCTGTACAGCAGTGATTTTGAGAAGCATTCAGTTTTTGCAGAGTGCATTATGAAAACCAGCGATTATTAGTCTTAACATACTTTTAATTCAGTAATTACATCTATGTAAATAATGACATGTTGTAATGGTGCATGCATAATCATTTCTTAGGAAGAATATGATTCGTTATAACTATTTCTCCTGCCAGTAAATTACGATTTAATACCTTGAAACGTTAGATAATTTTATTGTAGTTAAGCTAGTATCTTACCAACGGAGACGACTCCGCGACGTCTCCAACTTATCAGTCGCAGCAGTCGACGAGACGTCTCCAACATAAAAATGTCTTGCGGTCTCACCAAGGAGACGTCCCTGAGACGAGCTATGGCAGGTGTCAAAAAATTTCAAATATGAGGAAGCCGTTACAGGATCACCTGACTTGATCTAGGCAGGATGTCAGCACGCAGATGGGTCACGTGGTTTCTAAAGTAGGTCAAACATCGTCAAATAGAGTCGCGGAGACGTCTCCGCGACCTCTTACCAGTTTTTCTGGTCTCCAGCAGGTCTCGGCGACGTCTCGGAGACATCGCGGAGACGTCTCAGCAGTCGCGGATATGATTAGTCTCTGCGACGTCTCCGCAACTGATGGAGACATCTCGGAGACGTTGCGAAAAATTGAACATGTTTAAATTTCTTGCGACCAATCGGAGACTCTGTAATTTTCAGGAGACGTCTCGGAGACGTCGCGGAGACGTCTCTGCAACTAGCAAAATCTGGAGTCGCGAACTAGTCGCGAATTAGTTTCAAGCCCGGTGAGATACCCCTTTAGTGTAAGTAAGATTTTATGAGACAAAGCGATTTTGTACTCGTATCATTTGCAAAAAAAAAAAAAAACAACAACAACAACAACAACTGAGCAACAAAGATGAATATACCGGTTCATTTATTTCAAATACATTAAAGTTCCCAAATATCGACTCCTGCAGGGCACCCAAGAGGATGTTTTATCGGGTGTACGTATGTCACGAGTTCGACACCCACGAGTCATAGTTACAGTACACTAGTCACACAGCCCATGTCATGAGCTCCACACAGGGCAAATAAGACCCACGAGTTCGACACTAACAAAAAAGCAAATAGTTGTTTTAGGACTAGTTGTCATTCACAACTCAGTTATTGAAATTGTTCTAAAATATAAATATCTCCCTGTATAGAGAAAATTTCAGCATAGATGGCGTGTGCACTGTCTGCATTCTTAGGAAAGTTGAGAATATCATGATGAATCCCCTACACCCCTTTTATCAATGCTTCCCTTGGTGAAGATCTGGCAAACGACTGCATTCTGCAAAATGCAGGACAAACCGATATCTGAATTCTTTTATTCCACTTGCAATTAGAGCTTTCCATGGTACCCATCAATTGGAACCGATGTAGAGTACCGGAGTAAGTAAAACTGCACCGAAGATCCCATGCCTTATCACCACTGTTATCAACTTCATCATCATCATCATCATTATTTTCACAATAACATTATCACCATCTTCGTTGTCACACATTCACCATCACGATTATGTCATCGTCATAGTAATTATAACGGTCATCATTATCATCACCTAATCTTGGGATATTACGGTTTCATGATTCATGATTATGACAGTTGTAGATGTTTAATGAGTTGTGCTCCCTCTTCCTTCTGATCCTTTCCTTCTAATCCTCTTCTGTCAATCCTCCCTTTGTGTTTACATTTTTTTTATCTGGTAGGTTGACATACATAATGATTATATTCATAATCATATTAAATCCAAGGTAATTTGTATTATGATTATGTGCAATATTTGTGGAATTCGGGAGAAAAGATAAATTGATGATGCAATTACTGTTATTATTAACATTATTTACGCTAGTGTTAAATTTGATTTTCGTGTCGCTGTTTTAGGGCGAGTTCGTGTTTTCAGATTATCGCAGGTTGAGAAGAGCGGGGGGCGGGGGACTGGAACTGAGGACGGTTATGTAGGCAACAGGAAAAGATATCTGAAACTTTTAATATTCAAATTCAAATTTATTTTCATTTTCTTCCAATAAAAAGAGAATATTATATACAGTGTACAATGTGTAATTGCAAAAACGTAAATTAACCAAATACATGTGATAATGAGTAACAAATTGAAAAAAACATAATTGTATTTTTATATATATACTGTACATACATATGCAGAGTAGAAAAATTAAATAAGGTTGGGAATGGAAACAGAGGGTCCCACTAAAGCAAAACTTCAATACGATATGTGACCCTCAGAAAATGCATAAGAAAACGAATAATGAATTAATGAAACTACAAACAGATATAAAACAAAATCAAAGGAACCAATGTCAAGTGGAATGAAATCAAATTAGGAAGGGAAAAATAGGAAAAGGATTGTTTTTGAAAATCAATGAAAAAAAAATAGGAAAAGGAAAAAGAAAGACAAATGAAACTACAACAAGTACACCATCACGGACAAAAGCAAACTAGATTCCATGATGTAAGAGTAATGATAAAATACAACCTGGATTGAATATATTGCAAGGATTTGTGTATATAAACCCATAAGAATAAAGAAGAGCGGAGATAAAAGATGAAGAGAATAGACACAATGGTGTATACGGTACAATAACAAGAAAATCTGAGGAAGTCTTGTTTTTGACAGATTAAGAAATGGTGACTTGATTAAGATGATGAAACAAACCGTATTCGGTAGACTATTATAAGATTCCAATAAGACATAATGTTAATTCATTCTGAAAAAAAGTTCAAAGCTTTAGCTGATATTGTTATGAAGTAAGTTCCAATAATTGGCCCATCGTAGATGAAAATGTTCTGAGCCAGCAAAGTTATCAAAAATGGCAAATGGAATTCCTTCGACCGCTTAGTTGGATACTTTCTTCGAAACCTTGTTTCATATATATGTAGAAGATTATTTTCTTTTTGATCATACATAAAGTGTCGTAGATTAAACAAATGCAAATCATTTATTTTCAATATTTTGTGGTCGAAAAATAACGGGTAAGAATGAGACAAAAATGTTGTATGCCATATGATACGGAGTGACTTCTTTTGTAAATTTTAACTAAGAGCGTTAGGTGTGTATTTCCCCATGCGAGAATACCATAATTCAAATAAGGCAATAAAACGGATGAATATAATGTAAGCGGGGAGCATAAAGAAAGACAAAATTTAAGCATGTTAATTAAACCAATATGTTTCGTGAAATAGTTTTGTATAACTATACTATCAACACGAAATTTCATGACAGCTTATTATCGACTGTTATTCCAACAAATTTAACATAGGAAACATCAAAAACAATATCAGCAGGTAGTGCCTCTGTAGAGTTGCTCAAAAACATACATTTTGTTTTCCGAATATAGAGAGATTAATTCATTTGCTTTTAATCGGGCGACATTTTCTAATTCAGAGTATATTGTATTTACACGGGTAAAAATATTTTGGGCGAAAAAAAAAATAAATTTGAGTTATCCGCAAAGAAAATGAACGACTGAACATCTGATGATCTACAAAAATCATTTATATAGACAATAAACAAGAGCAGACCTAATAAACTTTCATGTGGGACCCCACATTAGCTGTTTAACATTTGCGAGTTGCAATCATTTAAAGAGACATATTGCTTCCTGTTCATGAGGTACTTATGAACATCTAATTTGTCATCTTTTTTAAACAAAGGGATGACTTTTGCAATTTTCATACTTTCGGGGACAATACATTTCAAGCACAACAAATGCTCATTACTCAGCTGTCGAAAGACTTTCATAATTTCTGTATGCATTGGGATGTGTATGTTTATTTCACAGTATTTTTAATAAAATGTCCCCTCTGTAATGTTTGTCTTCTACAAGGCGCACAAGTTTTAACCAACAGTTTAATATACTGCATTCCATATACATAAATCGCTCTTCACCATTCGCCCAGAACTAAACAAAACACATGGTTGAGGGAGTTACCTTTCCATACTCCATCAATGGACGAAATTAAGATTCTTTGTACCTGTCTATCAATCCGGCACAACCGGCCATCGTCAGAGCCTTATCGAGCTCGTCAATTCTGCCCCCGGTTTTAGTTTTCCATGTTGTCAAAAGTGTTTTCGTTGCTTCCTTGTTGTCCAGCAGAAATTGTTTCTTGATATTATCAGCATGGACGAGATCTATTTTAAGCGCTGTTGCTAGGTCGCTATAATTTCCGGTAGGAAAAATTGCAGACAGGGCGACGATCTGACGATCTGAAACAAGTTCTGGCCTGTAAAATAACAAATGATATACAAACAATAATGACGCTGGCACCAATGATAATAAGCAAGTTCGCAGTTCCACTTTGCGCATGAGCAGAAGAAAGGTCGGTCGGTTAGGGGTACTTGACTTGACTCGTACTTACTATTGAAAATCATCGTCATTGTTCATTAACAAAATAAAAGAAGTTATGCCTGAGTGACGAGATCAGTATTATGAGTAGACATTTGTAATATCATAATGATAATATTAAATTAGATTTACTGTTAGGAGGCAGTATTCATTAGAACTCGCCTCGAGGAAACGGAGCCTCAATAAAAATGAAAGTATTTCCTGGTGAATATTTGTAAACAAGTCGTTAACACTAAAATTAATGAATTTGTTGATTTATTCATCAAGTATGATTTTGTTTATAAGAGAATATGTGACGCTTGACTAAACCCCGAAAATGGTTGGTGTGTTCCGTCACGAATGGAAATCGCTAAAGCAATTCCAAGATTAAAGAAAGATAATATTGAATTCAATTTCAATTTGACTGTATTCAACCATTCAGTAAAAACATACGTATACACATGCAAGCAAAAATGCATGTAATTATATTGGAAAGTGTACATATATAAAAGACATTGAAAGGTCATGGACCCCTGTGAAGAAGGGCTTGTACCGATCGGACCCTGTAACAAAATCTTACTCTGACACGAATAAAGCATCATATTACCCAAACTTTTAAAAGTTTTACACAGATAAACCCACCCACTCACACACGAGTATTTCCCCAATTCACATTTTGTTCAATATTTCACTTTTACATGATACTTTAAAACTTAACAAAGTGGAACATGATTCTATATTCTCATTTAAGTCATTCCATACGTTTATGTTAATGATATCAATGCTTGAGTCGTATGTAGTACTGGTTTATGTGACAGCGTTTACCGCCTTGTATCATAGGTAAGAAGAAATGAGTTGCAGTTAAACATATTTTCAAATATACTAGGAACATTACCAATATGAAAATCATACATTAATATTGAAGTATTAAATTTAATCAATTCCTTAAATTGAAGAATGTTATTTTCTTTGAATAATGGGAGTGTTAACGGACAGAGTGCGTTATAAATCGAATGGCTCTTTTCTGAAGCATTACAAGTTCTGATAAATAAAGAATATTATAGCCCAATGTCTTTGTTGTCATCGATTCCTAAACTGTTAGAAAAAGTTGCCTATTCAAGACTCCTCAAATTTCTTAATTGTTATGATATCATTTCCGATTCATAACTCGGTTTTCGCAAATCACAATTCTATCCTGTATTGAAAAAGTAGCCAAAGCTGTTAATAGGACTCATCATACAGTGGGTGTCTTGACCTCTCTATGGCCTTCGATGCCATTGATCATAAAACATCACTTCATAATTAATGCCACTATAATAATTATGGTATTCGTGGTGAGGCCTTGGAGTGGTTCAGGAGTTATCGGACCGCAGACAGTTAATACGTTTCGTTATCTGATCAGAACTCAGGCAACCAATGTGGAGCTCCTCAGGGTAGTTTACTAGGACCTCTTTTGTTAATTCTGTACATAAATGATACAACAAATGCTTCTAATATTTTATCTTTTGTACTGTTTGCTGATGACTCCAATGTATTTCTTTCCCATTCAGATGTGGGACCCCACATTAGCTGTTTAACATTTGCGAGTTGCAATCATTTAAAGAGACATATTGCTTCCTGTTCATGAGGTAATTATGAACATCTAATTTGTCATCTTTTTAAAACAAAGGGATGACTTTTGCAATTTTCATACTTTCGGGGACAATACATTTCAAGCACAACAAATGCTCATTACTCAGCTGTCGAAAGACTTTCATAATTTCTGTATGCATTGGGATGTGTATGTTTATTTCACAGTATTTTTAATAAAATGTCCCCTCTGTAATGTTTGTCTTCTACAAGGCGCACAAGTTTTAACCAACAGTTTAATATACTGCATTCCATATACATAAATCGCTCTTCACCATTCGCCCAGAACTAAACAAAACACATGGTTGAGGGAGTTACCTTTCCATACTCCATCAATGGACGAAATTAAGATTCTTTGTACCTGTCTATCAATCCGGCACAACCGGCCATCGTCAGAGCCTTATCGAGCTCGTCAATTCTGCCCCCGGTTTTAGTTTTCCATGTTGTCAAAAGTGTTTTCGTTGCTTCCTTGTTGTCCAGCAGAAATTGTTTCTTGATATTATCAGCATGGACGAGATCTATTTTAAGCGCTGTTGCTAGGTCGCTATAATTTCCGGTAGGAAAAATTGCAGACAGGGCGACGATCTGACGATCTGAAACAAGTTCTGGCCTGTAAAATAACAAATGATATACAAACAATAATGACGCTGGCACCAATGATAATAAGCAAGTTCGCAGTTCCACTTTGCGCATGAGCAGAAGAAAGGTCGGTCGGTTAGGGGTACTTGACTTGACTCGTACTTACTATTGAAAATCATCGTCATTGTTCATTAACAAAATAAAAGAAGTTATGCCTGAGTGACGAGATCAGTATTATGAGTAGACATTTGTAATATCATAATGATAATATTAAATTAGATTTACTGTTAGGAGGCAGTATTCATTAGAACTCGCCTCGAGGAAACGGAGCCTCAATAAAAATGAAAGTATTTCCTGGTGAATATTTGTAAACAAGTCGTTAACACTAAAATTAATGAATTTGTTGATTTATTCATCAAGCATGATTTTGTTTATAAGAGAATATGTGACGCTTGACTAAACCCCGAAAATGGTTGGTGTGTTCCGTCACGAATGGAAATCGCTAAAGCAATTCCAAGATTTAAGAAAGATAATATTGAATTCAATTTCAATTTGATTGTATTCAACCATTCAGTCAAAACATACGTATACACATGCAAGCAAAAATGCATGTAATTATATTGGAAAGTGTACATATATAAAAGACATTGAAAGGTCATGGACCCCTGTGAAGAAGGGCTTGTACCGATCGGACCCTGTAACAAAATCTTACTCTGACACGAATAAAGCATCATATTACCCAAACTTTTAAAAGTTTTACACAGATAAACCCACCCACTCACACACGAGTATTTCCCCAATTCACATTTTGTTCAATATTTCACTTTTACATGATACTTTAAAACTTGACAAAGTGGAACATGATTCTATATTCTCATTTAAGTCATTCCATACGTTTATGTTAATGATATCAATGCTTGAGTCGTATGTAGTACTGGTTTATGTGACAGCGTTTACCGCCTTGTATCATAGGTAAGAAGAAATGAGTTGCAGTTAAACATATTTTCAAATATACTAGGAACATTACCAATATGAAAGTCATACATTAATATTGAAGTATTAAATTTAATCAATTCCTTAAATTGAAGAATGTTATTTTCTTTGAATAATGGGAGTGTTAACGGACAGAGTGCGTTATAAATCGAATGGCTCTTTTCTGAAGCATTACAAGTTCTGATAAATAAAGAATATTTTAGCCCAATGTCTTTGTTGTCATCGATTCCTAAACTGTTAGAAAAAGTTGCCTATTCAAGACTCCTCAAATTTCTTAATTGTTATGATATCATTTCCGATTCATAACTCGGTTTTCGCAAATCACAATTCTATCCTGTATTGAAAAAGTAGCCAAAGCTGTTAATAGGACTCATCATACAGTGGGTGTCTTGACCTCTCTATGGCCTTCGATGCCATTGATCATAAAACATCACTTCATAATTAATGTCACTATAATAATTATGGTATTCGTGGTGAGGCCTTGGAGTGGTTCAGGAGTTATCGGACCGCAGACAGTTAATACGTTTCGTTATCTGATCAGAACTCAGGCAACCAATGTGGAGCTCCTCAGGGTAGTTTACTAGGACCTCTTTTGTTAATTCTGTACATAAATGATACAACAAATGCTTCTAATATTTTATCTTTTGTACTGTTTGCTGATGACTCCAATGTATTTCTTTCCCATTCAGATCCTCAAATTTTGAACGTTAAAAAAGGCTATTTTTGATAAGGTCAAACAATTTTATCTTTTAACCTTCTTAAAACTAACTTTATGTTATTTAGTAATATTTGAATTTGAATAGTCTCCCCAATAAAATAAATAATAATGATAATGGGTACTTAATGCGCCAATTCCACATGACTAATGGGGCGCAGTAGAAAGAGTGAAATCCTTAAACACACATGAACATGGAAAAAATGTAACGGATAGCTTGAGGCAACCGATTCCACAGGAAAGATCCAGCATGTGCAATTGGCCGATCCCCTATGATTTCTTCGTTTTTGGAACAACAAGCAATCTACCATCGGATGACCTCAAACATCTGGGAGGGTTATAGAGTGTCAGCGAATTACATTGATCTCTGTGACAGATCTGTTTGTGCAATGAAAAATTAAATACAATTCAACGGGTTACCACTGCAGTGAGGATAAAACTGGGGTAATGTGAGCATTTCTTCTGGTGAGGGTAACATACGGGCTGCCGAATTTTTACAATTTTTGTAACTGTGAAAGTTGAGATTGAGTTAGCTGAAACAGAAGTGCATTACCGAAGTCAGGTCGGGACGACATAAGGGCATGAACTAGTTTTCTGTGGTTGGACGAGTTAAAAACTTGCGAGCAATGCCTTAATTGCGTAACTGATACTGCACGGATTTACAAACAGCAGAGATCTGAACAGACATGGACATTGTAGAATCAAATAATACTCCGAGATTTCTACACGATTTAAATGGAATAATAACCAAATCATTGTCAACCGTAAGAGAAGGAAGACTGAACTTGTCAAAGAGAACTCTAGAGCCAATGAATGTCAATTTTGACTTTTCTTGATTTAACTTCAATGAATGAGAGCCCATCCACTTTTTGACATCATGAAAACAAGCCTCAAGTTTCTGAATAATATCAACGACAAGGGTTTGGGTAGGTAGGAAGGGTATGTTGACTGTACACCTGGATATCATCAACATAACAATGATAGTTAAAAGAGTGACAATGTAAAACTTCTTTCAAACCACTCAGATAAATCGAGAAAAGGGTAGGGCCCCCGATACATCCTTGTGGAACACCACGGTCTAATGGAACAGGATCAGATTTTGCATTAACAGAAACAACCTGAAACCTTTCAGATAAGAAGTATGATTTGAACCACTCAAGAGCTTTACCATCAACACCGAATGACTTCACAATATTTACCGGGATTGCATATTTAACACTTTCAAAAGCTGAGGATACTAAAATCAAAGAGTAACAAAACAGTAATCCTCCCATCATCCATATTTATTATCTCTGAAATATAATTGGATAAGTTAACTAGTAAGGTCTCAACACTATGATGCGGCTGATATGCTGACTGACGGTTATCTAAGAGATTATTCTCCAGCAGATAGTCTGATAGTCTTGAAGAGACAACAAGCGCGAGGATCTTGGACAGAAGTGGAAGGTTCTATACATGCCGGTAATTCTGCAGAACCTCAGGATCAAGGGATGGCTTCTGTAACAAAGGGTGGATGTATGCTAACTTCAAAGAGGCTACTAGGACTGATGCCTGCTGAAGTATCAAATTAACAATGCTGGGTATTAAAGCTTAAAAGACTGCTGCATACTCTTTGGATTTCATTCGCAGGACTTCGGTGATATGTTGTAAAAAGTTTCTCAATCTCAGTGGAGTGGTAGATTTAAATGATAACCAAGATGCATGGGTTTGCAAGGATGGTTGAGGGTCGACGGCTGCAGGAAAATTACTACGTATGCATCTAATCTTTGACTTGAAGAACTGGATAAAGAGCTGCGCCAAAGATTTAGCATTCACATGGGCTGGAAGGGGTGATGACTTGCGATTCAGAGGATGATTAGCCACGCTGAATAGACGCTTCGAATCCAATCCGCAGTCTTCAACGGGACTAACATGTAATTACGCTTGGCCTTGCAAACAAGGGAATGAACACTCTGTCTCTAATGGGAGTACAGCTGCCGATCTATCCCTAGGTTGTTTTTAGTACGCCATTTCCGTTCAGCTTTTCCACAGCTAGGCTTAATTTCGACAGCTACGCTTGGTGCTATTAAGAGAGTGACATATTATTTTTCCACTCCGACCCTGTTTATGTTATATTCAGCTATTTCTATATATTATGGTATCATAGCTTGGGGGAAATACTCATCCAACTTATCCCGACAGACTGTCCTGTCTCCAGAAAAAAAAATAATTACAATAATTTGCCACGTATCTTGGAAATCTCACACCGAAGTTTTGTTTTCGAAAACAAAATTTTAACTAGAAATGTCGCTTTGGCGACTGGTATGCCTCCGCCATAATGCATGATTTTCCCAATAGGTCTAGATAGTACATGTGGACAATGTGTGATAACATTTTCACAAAATTGGCAAAATCTTGAAATGACAAGTTTGTCACAAATGTGTTGAATGTTCACCTTCCTTGACCTAGGTTTAATTGGATGAATAGGAGAGCATGTAACTAGGGATTTAAGGACTTTAACTCGACTTTGGCCCATTCATACATTTAGGCATTGAGTAATTTTCAAGGTACAGGTGTGGAGAAAAAGTGCAATTTCTGAATTGAATAGTAAATTGTTACCATTTTCATCTGGCCCTTGACCCTAAAATTCATAAGATAATCACTTTCAGGTAGAACATGCATAGTATGTACTAAGTTTCAAGATAACTTGAGCCACTTCCGAGATATGGAGGAAAAAGTTAGTTCAGCACTTTCACTTGATATTTGACCTTTTGACCTTTGAGGCAAAAAAAAGAAGAAAAAAAAAACTTTCCAGAGAATTTCTATTAGGTTACACATGTATGCATACACCAAGTGTAAAAAAAAAATAACCCTGCTGGCATTGCATGATAGGAGGGAAATAGTAAAATTTTGAAGTGTTGCACTTGACCTTTGATCCCTGACCTTTGACCCCATGCACCCTACATTCTCTAGATAATCACTTCCAGTCAGTATATGTATATACTATGTTCCATGAAGATACCTTGAACAATTTTCCAAGGTATGGAGAAAAAAAAAGAAGTTTTAATATTTTTACTTGACCTTTTGACCTTTGACCTTTGACATCATGACTCAAACTTTCACCAGAGAATTTTAATTGGGTAATACATGCATACACTAAGTTTCAAGAAAATATCTTCAGGCATTCAATAGATATGGTGGAAATAGTGAAATTTTATGTATTTGACCTTTGACCTTTTGACCTTTGACCTTTGACCTCATGACCCAAACTTTCACCAGAGAATCTTAATTGGGTAATACATGTATACACTAAGTTTCAAGAAAATATCTTCAGGCATTCAATAGATATGGTGGAAATAGTGAAATTTTATGTATTTGACCTTGACCTTTTGACCTTTGTTCTTGAGCATGTGCACCCAAAAGTTGATAGGCACAACTTCACCCCCTAATACACATACATGCCAAGTTTCATTAGGATACCTCAACAGGTTTTGATAGTTACCTTGTCCACAAAATTCATTACGGACGGACGGAAGGACGGACGGACGGACGGACGGAAGGACGGACGGACGGAAGGACGGAAGGACGGACGGACGGACGGACGGACGGACGGACAACCCGAAAACATAATGCCTCCAGCACCACTTCGTGGCGGAGGCATAAAGATAACCGATCTTTATTATTATAGTCTTGGCCAGTTTAGGAAAAAGTCAGTAATAATTTATTACCGTCCGTTTTCATCACCATGTTTGCGAGAAACCACTCCTTCCATAAATACCCGGCTGGTCGCTCTGATGAATTTCTTTCGCCTTTACTAGTACTATTTTTACACAATCTAAATTAACATTTCATTTTGCTGGACCTAACTATTGAAATAACATCTGTGATAGTTCAATGGTGTCCCCAAGTTGTTTTTTTTTTATTATTATTATTTAGAAGAGTTTATCTGAGTTTCACCACCAAAATTAATGTCTTATATATCAACATCACGAAATCGTAAAATTGTGCTATGAATTCTTTAATGGTTGCAAAGAACTGGAAAATCCAACTTCATTTTCTGTTAAAGTTAAGCATTCACTGCTGAGCTGCTTCAACCATCTTTTATCTCTCGTCTTGTTATAGTCTTCTATCTTTTATCTTCACACCACATAATCAGTTTCTCTGTGTGTGTGTGTGTGTGTGTGTGTGTGTGTGTGTGTCTCGCTCTCTCTCTCTCTCTCTCTCTCTCTCTCTTTCTTTTCTCTTCCTGCATGACATTGACTTAGTGTAGTGATTTTCCGGGGTGTTTATTTCGTATATCTTTGTAATTCCGCCTTTTATGTACAACAGTATATTAATCATATAATTTGTTATATTACGTATGGGGGGAATCCCCTTACAAGTACTGTTTCTTAGCATTCCAACCATTAGCATTTCCGTATACTTAAAATATTCTGTAAACATTTGTTATTACGAATGGTGATGAAATTTGTTTTCAATTTCTTTAAAATATTTATATGTTTTTCTCGGAAATTGAAAAATGAGTGAATAAATAAGATGTTACAGTTTGTGCCTACATTTGTGATCTTGAATAATACTATAAAGTTCGCTCCCAGAGGGAAGTTGATTCTACCATCCACACACACAATGTATGTACGGAAATCTCAAAGGAAAACCTCATACTAGGATAAAGAAGAGATAATCACCACGGGAGACACAAAAACAACGGCAATTTGTGCAGTTGAGTACAAGGAAAGCAAATATTAGATAATTGCAATCTCTTAAACCAACTCGAAGACCAATGGAAATATTTGGGAAAAATTAGGAAGGACACGTCACCAGAACATTTTTAGGTCTGTGAATAGGATATGGATTCACGTTTCTTTTTGGATGATTTAACATTGTTACGTCATATCATGGGTATCTGTACTCGAAATGTCGATTCTGTACTCGAAATGTCGATTTTGGAATGATGATTTTTTTTTTCTTTCTGTTATGTTCGTTTGAGGTTATTTCGGTAATCAGTAGCTGGTTTTGGGCGAATTCTCATACTTTGTAGCTAAAACGACGTCATAATGGTCGAACCAGTGTTCAATTAGAAAAGAAAGGTGAAATCTTAACTAATTGCGTGTTAAGCCCAGGAAAGTCAATCTACATGACTTGGTTCTTCGAGCAATACTGATTTGAATTTCTATACGTCTCCAGGCTTTTGGTATGTTGTAAATGAGACTATGTGATATCCTGAGAGTTGTTAACCAAATATATGTTTGGTACAAAAATTTCCAACTGAGAGTTTAAAATCTTGGGCTCCTTATAATTATTATGGAGATGTTCTGTAGCCTAATGGTATATCCTTCTAACTATCACATTGTAGCGGCCTCAATCCGGGCATTTTTAGTTTTGTCTTTTTTGTTATTGTTGATTTAAAGAGATCTTAAACTCGACAATTTCATACTTGAATCTTGTTTCAAGCCGTTTAATATTTTATGAATTGTTGCACGTTGGAACTGTATGTTCTATACAAAGTTAAAGGGGAATATAACATCACGAAGAAAATGATACAGAACCCTTTGAATTCAAAGATGTAGATACTGAAAGATACAATTGCTTAGACGTTATTTCAAATACTGTTATTTTGAAAGCTACTCTCTTTCTCTAAGATGTTGATGGTTTATTGAAATATTGAGCATGACATTGTGTGCAAAATATCTGTCAGAAAGGTCCGTTTTTCTAGCACTGGAGATTATGCGTCTGTCAATTGTAAGATGACATCTAGTGACAATAACTTCAGCATGAGATTGCTGTAGATCATGTTATAAGTCACCATTGATGAATTCAAGTTTCCGTTCATTTGTTGTTTATGTTCGAGTTCAAGAAAATTTTTTCTCAGTCTTAATAAAAATACCACTTACGTATAATTCAAACAATGGAAAAATGTCAAAAAAGTAATAAAAACGCAAGGTCTGTCATAATTCTGATAAGAGTTAAGAAAAAAGTGAGACATCTTAGTAATACTTAAATACTGAGAGATGAAAATTTGTAGTTTTTGACTGAAGTTTGTGGATCCCACCAGTTGTAATATACACCGCGCAGAAAAAAAGAGAATATAAGCACTTTTTCATATTTATATTTCTAAAAGAATATTTGGCTAAAAGTTAATGCATCATATACGGCCTACCATTGTGATTGATTTTCAACCTGGAAGGTCAATAAAAAGGGAAACTTTACGTATTAGTGAACAATGCTGTTTTTCTCTCCCAAGGCATAAAAGTAAAATTGCAAAATTACATGTAACAACAAGAAAAAAAAAGACAAATTTAGAGGAATGGTACAAATTTCTTTTGAGATGGGGCTTCGGGTTTAGAACGCTTTTTGATGATGACTTTTTGAGATAATGAGAAACCTGTTATGTAATATGAAACATGCAGCATATATCAATTCTAAAAGGAATTCAAAGTTGATTGGATGAAAATCAGTTTTGAAATGGTTGAGATACCCAAAACAAAGCGATCCCAATATAGGGTGGGTCTTGCTTTGTTTTACTTTGTTTTTGGATATCTCATCCATTTCCCAACCAATTTTCATCAATAAACTTTGAATTCCTCGTAGAATTGTATGCTCTCAAACATTTCATGGAGTGGTTTCCAAGTATCTCACAAAAAGTTTTAAGCTAAATCCTCACTTCAACCAATACCATACCATCCCTTTGACACAATAAAAAAAAACAACTGATGATCTTTTTAATATCTTTGAAGCCCAAAAGGTCAATAAAAGCTTAAAATACTGGAGGAAACTGAAAAAAATTTCTGTCAAATTCAAATGAAATGAGAAAAGAATCAATAATCAACAAAAATGGCAAAAAATTTAAATTGATATCTGAAATTAGGAAAATTGCAAATGATATTTGGTTCCCCAATATGTCTCACGAGTTCTTAAGTGACAAAATTTAAAAAAAATAATAAAATAAAGATATTCTGTTCATCTAATCATCTTTGTGCTTTTACTCCCTACGTCTTTTGTACAGAAAATTCTTATTTTCCCCATATAGTTTCCCACATTGATTGTGTTTTAGGTTATAAAGATATAAAGAGAAAGAAAAATATCTTGCTATGTCACTCATGCCTCTCGTTGTGTTAAACTGCACTTTGTTATCATTGCTATCTGGAAGGGCATTTGCAAATGAAAGACAACATGTCAATTTTTGCAATTTTACCTTTCGAGGACAAAAACTATTGTGTTCACTCATGGGTAAAGTTTCCTTCTATATTGACGTAAACTAGGTTGATTGCAAATCAAATTGCCAGTAATATAGTATATAATACATTGATTTTCATCAAAATCTTCCATGAAAAATATGAACTTGAAAAAGTGTTTACATGTCCTTTCTTTTGTTTTTGCTGAGTTTTACATGCACAAAATCCTGGACAAATTATAATAACTTAATTAATACCTATTGACCAAATCCTCTATATGCAATGAAATCATAAAGAAGGTTACAACTTTCAACAAAACATTGAAGCATGTTTTGTTATTGCGATTATACGAGTTTTTTAATCTATATGCAATCAAATCAACGAAATCAACGAGTCCCTCACGTTAATGCTACTACGTCTTGATTCTGTGATTTATTTACTTATTTAATCATGCACAGAATTTGCATAGTTTTTCACATAGATCTGAAAAGCAAATTCTGTTCACAGCATCCCTAGGACAACGTCAAACCTAAAAGATATATGCCCTACAAAAATGGGCTGGGCAGTGGCGTCATATAACTACGGGGGGGGGGGGGTATGGGGGGCATGAAAGGGTGATCAAGAAATATGATATTTTTCTAAGATTTCTTTTAACCATGCATAATTAAAGGACAAGTCCACCTTCATATACATATGGATTGAGTGAATGCAACAATATTAGTAGAACACATCAGTGAAAGTTTGGGGAAAATTCGACAATCCGTTCATAAGTTATGAATTTTTAAAGCATCTGCGCAATCACTGCTGAATGAGGAGACTACTACAGTGTATGATGTCACATGCGTACAATAGTATAAGGAAAATAAAAAGAGAATTTCACAAAACTTTGTTTTTTGAATAAAGTGCACATTTCTTCAACTCGTTACTGATGTATGTTAAGGGAAATATTATTCCCCTTGCCTTCTGAAAGAGAGAAGTCAAGTGTTCTTTTGTTATACGAGAAAAGTGAAAATATGTTGAATTTTCTTTATGCTTTCTTTATATCGTTGTACTCATGTGACATCACCAGTTATAGTAGTCTTCTCATCCAGCCGTGACTGAGCAGAAACTTCAAAAATCCATAACTTTTGAACGGATTGTCCGATTTTCCTCAAACTCTCAGTAATGTGCTCTACATATTGCTGCATTCACTCAACCCACATGTCTATGAAGGTGAACTTGTCCTTTAAAGAGTTGTATAGTGTGAAACATTGTTCAAAAAGCCCGGAGCCGACAAAAGATAGTAATTCAGCGTGATTCCTGGTTGGCATTCTGAATATAAGCAGGATGTGCGTAGTGTATCAAAGCTATACAGATCATTGATTTTGCAGTGTTGCTTTACATACTAGTCTATATTAAAATTCCTTGCATTGCCAATAATAAGACTTGACCTATAGGCTGTTTCCTAACTTTCCCATGTATATAAAACACACACACAAACACAAACACAAACAATTAGGGTATGCTCTAAAGTGCAGATATTGGACATTCTTCAGCTGCTTGGTCACTTCGACGCCCCCTCGATGGACATACCTCCCCCAATCATGAACATAAACCGACATCCTTGACTACCAGTGGCGAATCCAGGGGGCGCATCAGGCGCCCCCCCCCCACCCCCCCCCCTCTTAATTTCCAAAGCGAAAAAATATAGCTACAAACGGCAGTTTTGGGACTGTAAAATGTTAAACTTTTCAAGCTTGCATTCAATCACTGTCATTCTCCTGTGTGATGTTGCCGCCAGTAATTGCCAGCAGTTGCGCCTGGTGCGCCCCACCCCCTTAATTTGCAAAGCTTAAAAGTATAGCTACAAACGGCAGTTTTTATACTGTAGAAATTAATGTCAAAATTTTCAACTGTAAAATGTCAAAATTTTCAAGCTCGCTCGCTTCACTCGCTTGCATTTAATCGTTATGCCATTCTCCTTATGTTACTGCCAATAATTGCCAGGAGTAACCCTTGCGCCCGGTGCGCCCCTCCCCTTAATTTCCAAAGCGAAAAAAATATAGGTACCAAACGGCAGTTTTTGGACTGAAATATTTCAAAATTTTCAAGCTCGCTCGCTCCACTCGCTCGCATTTAATTGTTAAGCCATTCTCTTGATGTTACTGCCAGTAATTTCCAGCAGTTGCGCTCGATGCGCCCCCCCCCCCCCTTAATTTCCAAAGCGAAAAAAATATAGGTACCAAACGGCAGTTTTTGGATTGAAATAATTATGTCAAAATTTTCAATCTCGCTCGCTCCGCTCGCTCGCATTTAATTGTTATGCCATTCTCCTGATGTTGCTGCCAATAATTTCCAGCAGTTGCGCCCGGTGCTCCCCTTCCCCCACCCCCACCCCCACCCCCTGAAATTCCAAAGCGAAAAAATATAGCTACAAACGGTAGTTTTTGGACTGTAAAATGTCAAAATTTTCAAGCCCGCTCGCTCCGCTCGATCGCATTTAATTGTTATGCCATTCTCCTGATGTTGCTGAGAGTAATTTGTCGTTTCACACCGTCATTCCATAATCCATGTAAGGAAAACTTACAATGTTGCTCAATGACTGCGCTGTGGAATGTATTACATTCCGTTATGTATTGTAGTCCCCACTAAGTTTGCAGACTGACACACACGCGCGCACACACATACACACGCATGCACGCACTAGCATACACACCCTCAAAATTAATTTTCCACGAGGTGCCCCCTCCCCCCCCCCCCCCCCCAATGTCTTGACCCACGGTACGCCACTGGGGCTGGGCACGGTGGAATTCACTCCCCTTAAAACCAGGGAAGAGAAGATTTCAACACTTTTTCCACAAATAAAGTGGCTTGAATGATTAAATAAGGATGCGTCATAATCAGTGATAAAATTATATAAACTAGTTTCACTTTTCAATTTAACAGGATCAAATTACTTGAATCTAGCACAAACAAAAATAGACAGTATCACATAGTTGCTGGAATAGATCAGTCGTCTTATGTTCTGAATTAGAGGGGCCATGTGACATCAATGATTTCAACGATAATATCCAGGTATACCAGCTGTATACGAGAAGGTCATTGACTGTTCTGGACGCCACTGGCGTAGCCAAGGCGATGGGGGCCGTCCCCCCCCCCCCCCCCCCCCCCAAAAAAAAAAAAAAAAAAATGTGGACAGGGGATTTGACTTTAACTTCCTTTCTACGATAACATAATTATACACCCAGCCCTGGGCTGAAGATGCGAAGTCTCCTGTCCCTTCTCCCGGCATGGGGGGGGGGGGGTATTCGACACTGCAATCTTTGAGGTGATAATGCAGGAGAGAACAATTGTTTCATAAATATAAACTACAGTGAACGCCATGACAAGGGAGAGAGAGGGAATTAGAAAAAGGAGTATAAACCGCGGTGAGGAAGAAAGGACCATCACAGCAAGGGAAAGGAAGAAGATAGTGGGAAGGGCATTTGACTTTCTATAAAGATATAATTTGTTCTATTTTCCTCCACTTTGCCCCATGCAAATCAAATTTATTTTTGCTTGTAGCTATTTTTTCTTCAATCAAACTATATTTTGTTTATATACTGCACAAAATGTTGCCTTTGAGGACATAAACTTTGATACTTACAACTTAAAATAAATTGTTTACCTAATAATATCATGAAATTGTATAAAAAAACAAAATCGTTCCTCGGATGTATAACACCATATAACACCTTTTGACATGAAAACAATTGCAAGGAATCAATTTTCCTTTTTTCCTCTTTAAATAATGATTCCCAGAATACTGACACCTTCCGGCAATCAAAAACAAATGTTCTATTGTCTCCGGTTCACTTTCACAAAAGGAACATCTTGAGTCATCTTTTCTCCCTACTCGAACAAGCCACGAATTAACGGGGATCAAATTATTCAGTATCTTATATTGCGTTATTCTTAATTTTGTATCAATTGTCAAACTGGCAGGTAATTTGAAAAGAGATTGAACATCTTCAAATCCAATGTCATACATAACATCAGAACGATCAAAAACACTCGATTTTCCAGGGTTATTCAAATGCAGATATATATTATATAAATGCTTTGTTGTTACGTTATGTAATTCCAACCATCTACCCTTAATCCAAATTAAAGGAATAATACTCAGGGGTTTAATAAAGGGGTGATAATTTTGACGAAGAAAAAAAAGCTTCCATTCACTTGGCATCTTCTTGAAGCAATCAAGAAGAGTGAAATACTGAGTAAACTGTAAACCTTTACCCTTACAATCCTTCCAACGCAGAGGTCGGCCGTATTCATCTAACATATCAGTTACCTTCAAAAAACCTTTCTCTACTATATGTGTATTAAACATAGACTTCCCGTGAAACAAAATGTATTTATTATTCCAGATTATTTGATTGGGTATGCTTAATTCTCTGTTCTGAAGGAGGGACCACGTTTCTAATACCTCTTAAACCACCGTGAAACATTAATCTTTAACTTTGAAACATCAAAGTTGCAGAAGAACAAAAATTCTCCTCCTACAGATGCTAACAAATTCAAACAAATGGATTTTCACCCTTTTGAATATGACCCAAATAACCTCTGCACCCATTTTATTTTTTGAGCTTCCATCATTGACTTTAAACAGCACATTTTCAAACCTCCCTCCTCATAATTTTTTTACTAAAAACATCGCGCCTTATTCTATCTGGGCCTCTCCAAATAAATTCATAAATAAATTTATTCACGTCATGTATAAAAGAATCTGGCACTGAAACTATACTTGCGATATATAGCAACTGAGATAAAGCATAAGTCTTAACAATCTGAATTTTCCCTAGAGGGATAAATCTCTAAATCTCCACCTATGCAGTTGTGATTTAATATTCATCAAAATTCGTTGTAATTGTGCCTTCCGGTCGTGAAAAGAATACGAAATATCTATTCCTAAAACAGTGAGAGCAGATACAAATTCTACATTCCTAATTTGTTGCACGTCCGTCTTAGGTGCAGTAGTAAACACCGATGGACCAATTCGCATCACTTTTTGTCTTATCATAATTAATTGATAAAGACGAACAGATAGCAAAATCATCTAAAATCTTTGCAAGATTAAGAAAACATTGATCATTTGTTTAAAAAACTGTGATATCATCAGCATACATAGAAAGTTTTATTTCCTCCTGTACACTTAACTTTATTCCCATAATTTCTGGGCTAGATCTAATATGAAGTGCAAGTGTCTCTATGGCTAAAATGAACATATAAGGTGACAAAGGATCACCTTGGCGGACGCCCCTCCCAATCCTAAAATACCCAGTTGACCTATTATTATTAAATACACAACTTTCTATATCATTATAAAACACACGCACAAATCTACAAAATTGTTCTCCAAATTTAAAGAATTTTAACACTTCAAATAAATATTGATGATTGAGGGAATCAAAAGCTTTTTTAAAATCAAGGCTAACAAAAAAAACCACAAATATTTTTCAATCTAGAATAAAAGAGTGTCTCTGAAACGGTGCGAACCGCTTCACATATATACCTATCTTTGATGAAGGCTACCTGGTCCGAATGAATGAAATTGGGTAAAACCTTCTTTAACCTCATCGCTAACACCTTCGAATATATCTTGTAATCAACGTTTATAAAGTAATCGGACGGTAATTTTCAATAGATAATTTATCTTTGCCTTTTCTTAGCTATCAACGTTATCATTCCTTGTCGTTGCGACGAACATAATTTACCAGACATAAAACTGTAATTCATAATTCCTACGAAAAAAGCCCCAAGTTTATCCCAAAATTTAATATAAAATTCTATCGTCAGACCATCATTTCCGGAGGATTTATTTTTAGCCATCCTTTTCAGAGCAGCAGTGAATTCTCTCAAAACTTACTTCTTCCTCCATATCTCGGAAGTGGCTCAAGTTATCTTGAAACTTAGTACATATGCATGTTCTGCCTGACAGTGATTCTCTTGTGAATTTCAGGGTCAAAGGTCAGATGAGAATGATAACAATGTACTATTCAATACAGAAATTGCATTTTTTCTCCATACCTTGAAAATTCTATTACTCAATGCATAAACTTATGAAAGGGTCAAAGTCAAGTAAAAGTCCTTAAATCCCCAAATACATGCTTTCCTATTCATCCGATTAAATCTAGGTCAAGGAAGGTGAACATTCAACATATTTGTGACAGACATGTCATTTTAAAGCCTTACAATCGTGGCGAGTGGTTTGTGCGGCACGGAGACGAACGCAACACACTGCCCCCCCCCCCCCCCCCACCCCATTCTGTATTAATGTCGTGACACCGAGTGAGAATAACGTTGGCTCAGTGTGTCAGCGAACAACACTGAGTCTCAAAATCCCCTTACCCAAAATAGTCTGGGTGCCAGAGGCCGAACCTTGTTTTACCGTCCACCCAATGCCTTTTGCTGGTTTTGCCCAATTTCGGGGGTGCTGAATCCGAATCTGGATGATGCAACTCTTGCATCCTTGAGGGTTTTGAGATATTCAAGATGGCCGCCAAAATGGCCGCCAAAACCGAAAATTCCCACGTATTTCCTTCTAAATGGTGAGATATTGAAAACAATTGATGGTTTTACCCTATTTCGGGGTGCTGAATCCGAATCTGGATGATGCAACTCTTGCATCCTTGAGGGTTTTGAGATATTCAAGATGGCCGCCAAAATGGCCGCCAAAACCGAAAATTCCCACGTATTTCCTTCTAAATGGTGTGGAATTGAAAATAATTGATGATTCTCCGCATTTGGAAGGTGCTGAATCCGAATCTGGATGATGCAACTCATGCATCCATGAAGTTTTTGAGATATTGAAGATGGCCGCCAAAATGGCCGCCAATTAAAACTGGAAATTCCCATGTATTTCCTTCTAAATGTTGAGAAATTAAAAACAATTGATGGTTTTACCCTATTTCGAGGGTGCTGAATCCGAATCTGGATAATGCAACTCTTGCATCTATGAAGTTTTTGAGATATTCAAGATGGCCGCCAAAATGGCCGCCAATTAAAACTGGAAATTCCCACGGACCCCTGTGAAAAACAGCTCTTAGCTGACCAGGGCTATCCGTCCCATGAGTGGAGAATAAATAAATAAAAAAAAAAACGTATTTCCTTCTAAATGGTGAGATGTTGAAAACAATTGATGGTTTTACCCTAATTCGAGGGTGCTGAATCCGAATCTGGATGATGCAACTCGTGCATCTTTGAGGATTTTGAGATATCCAAGATGGCCGCCAAAATGGCCACCAAAACTGAAATTTCCCACGTATCTCCTTCTAAATGGTGAGAAATTGAAAACAATTGATGGTTTTACCCTATTTCGAGGGTGCTGAATCAGAATCTAGATGGTGCAACTCCTGCATTGTTGAAGATTTTTAGATATTCAATATGGCCGTTAAAATGGCCGCCCAAAACGGAAGTTCCCATGTATTTCCTTCTAAATGGTGACAATTTGAAAGCAATTGGTGGTTTTTATCTTATTTTGAGTGTGCTGAATCCGAAGTTCAGGATACAACTCTTGAATACTTAAGGGTTTTGAGATGATAAAGGCGGTCGCCAAAAATGACCGTCAAAAACGGAAATTCATATGTAGACCCCCTATTTTCTTCTAAATGATGTAAAATATAAAACAGTTAGTGGTTTTATACTATTTTGAGTTTGCTGAATTTGAAGCTCCAGGATACAGCTCTTACTTCCTTGATGGTTTTGAGATAATAAAGATGGCCGCCAGAATGTCCCCTAAATGGCCGTCAAAAACGAAAATTTCCATGTAAGCCTTATATCACCTTCTAAATGGTGTAAAATTGAAAACAATTGGCGGTTTTACTCTATTTCGAGGGTGCTGAATCCGAAACTGGTTGATGCAACTTTCGTGTTCTATTTAAGGGTTTTGAGATGTCCAAGATGACCGCCAAAATAACTGTCAAAAATTGGTAAATTTTAGGCCCTATTCAGCACCCTCGAAACTTGGTTGTTGAAATTCGTCCATTCTTTAGGGTTTTTAGGCGTTCAAGATCACAGCCAAAATAAATGGCAGAAATTCCAATGTTAATATATTGTTTCTTAATGGTAAAAATTTTAAAATAAATTGATGGTCTTATCCTATTTCGAGAGTGCTGAAGGTCTTTGAAGGTTCTCGAACATCTATAAATGTCATGTATGAACGGAAACTCCTTAACATTTTCTTATACTGAAATGGTGAAGTATTGTGCTCTAACGCGACGCGGGGGATTAAACCCATGCAGGGTGAAAAGCAATAATTCGTATTCTTAAATTCAACTCAGTTGAGCGAATTTGTCAAATCAGCAAAAAGTTATTGACATCCAAAATGACTGTCACAATGGTATTGTAATATACTGAGATATTCCAATATGTCTCAAACGAAACTTTAACACGTACTGGAAAAAAAAAAGAAGTGATATTGACATGATTCTGAAACGTACAAACACAAAGAAAGATACGACTGAAAATGTCTTTATGCGTAATTGTTATAAAACAATGTTTGTGGTCGCCAATAATATGGCTCCACAGATGTGAAATTAATCCTTTTCGGCTATCAATAGAGAAAAATTAAATTATGGCATGTTGGTATTTGGTGTTGAAACTTGTCTTGTATTCTGTCGAGTCTCGCCACGTATTCTTATGAAACTTGTCGCATATTCTGATTAGGTCATTGGAAATGGTTGCATCCATGACCACTACAGTAGATATCCATAAGAGTAATTTCAAAAGCACTCTGCGCGATTATGATATTCGTAAGTACTGGATTATCAACTATCAACCTTTCATGTTGTCATTTGTTTTTTTCTTCAGTTTTTTTTTCACGGCGCGTTACCTGTGATTTGTCCGTCCCCTCGTGTGTATTTGTAATAGATTATATATACATATACATATTTCATATATATATATATATATATATATATATATATTACATAATGTTACATCATATTGAAGAAAAAATTGAATCATAACTATAAAAATGTCCCACTCGTGTCTTCAACAATGTCATCAAGACCACCAATATAAACCAAATAACCAATTTGAGTGTTCATGGATGAAGAGATTAAAACTGCTCATGGATTAAGACTGGTAATGTTGGGTAATTTCAGTACACTTCTCTACATCGCTATCACAATATGATATGAACATGGCTTGTCCATTAATTGTTAGTGTTCAAAACTTATCCATTACATGTAGAAGAAACAGTGTAATCTTGCAATTATTCAACCGCATCTGTAGTCTTGAAGGGTTCATTGCTGGCACACTTGTATCCTACCAACTCAAAGATATCCGGTAGAGCTGGTTCCACTGTATATACAGCAAGCTCAAAATGTGCCATTGACGAAAACCTGAAATCTTTCAGTCAAAAAAAAAATGGGATAAAGCCATCTATTGTTATCAATTTCTCACCATTTATAAGAAGGAAATACATTAGAGTTTCCGTTTCGGCGGCCATTTTGGCGGCCATCTTGACTATCTCGAGGTGCATCATCCAGATTCGGAATCAGCACCCTCGAAATAGGGTAAAACCATGGATTGTTTTCTATTTCTCTCCATTTAAAAGCTTATACATAGACATTTCCAGTTTTAATTGGCGGCCATTTTGGCGGCCATTTTGGCGGCCATCTTGAATATCTCAATACCCTCAAGGATGAAAGGTTTGCATCATCCAGACTCGGATTCAACACACTAGAAATAGGGTAGATCCATCAATTGTTTTCAATTTCTCACCATTTAGAAGGAAATACATGGGAATTTCCGGTTTTGATTGGCGGCCATTTTGGCGGCCATCTTCAATATCTCAAAAACTTTATGGATGCATGAGTTGCATCGTCCAGATTCGGATTCAGCACCTTCCAAATAGGGAGAATCATCAATTATTTTTCAATATCACACCATTCAGAAGGAAATACATGGGAATTTGTGGTTTTGGCGGCCATTTTTTTTTTTTTTTTATTATCAATTATCAATTCAAAGTTTATTTCATTTTTCGACATAACATATGTTTCACTTCTTTTGATAACAGAGAACAAGGTAAATAGAACATAGTGAAATGAAAAGACTGTACAATAATTGAGGACCTATAGTAATCATACATTGTATAGTAAAAAAGAAACAGAAGTGATCGAAATGAAGTACATGTATACCGTGCGAAAAATGGAAAAATGGAGGGACCCACTAAAAAGACAGAGCTTGTAGTGTGTGGGCCCCTCTGGAAAAGAACATTGATGGAATCGAATCATCGTAGATACAAAAGATAACAAAGTGGAAGAAGTCTGGATACAAAAGATAATAAAGTGGAAGAAGTCTGGAAGCCCACTAAAAATTAGATTACCAGATATACACTTTCATAGACGCGAACAAACATGAAACAGGACTAGACAACGAGACAACTACTGAAAAAAAAGGTTGTACAAGACAAACGGAATGGACAAGACTGACAAACTGAAGATAAAATAGCAGACAAAAATGCACAACAGAAACAGAAACAGAACAATAGAAACAGCGATCTTCGGCAGAAGCATGCCAAGAGAATAAGAGGATAGTTGTAGGGGAAAAGTAATATTTTGACGCCTGAAATAAGACAAGAAAATAGAAAATAGAGGGACGTATGAACAGGAGTAACATACGGAAAGTCAGCTTCAAGACGCTATGGGCAAAATGGCATAGGTGACAACATTGCGAGCATCCAGGAAAAAGATACCATTAATTCTTTGAAGAGGGGACAAAGTGAGCAGGTAAGTGTAACTGAGAAAAAAGGCCAAATGGTTAATTCGGTATTGTAGAGTCGTACGATTGCAATAAAAAAGACTTCAGTCTCCTCTTGAAAGAACATATGGATGGAGCGTTTTTTATGTCTTGATTCAAAGAATTCCAATAATTTGGGCCTACATAAATAAGTGTGTTTTTAGCAAAAATCGTTCTTAAAAGAGGTAAGTGAAATTCATTGGAACGCCTAGTAGGATATTCATGAAATGATTGATTTTTTAGGAACATAGAGTCAAAAATAGACGGAAGCAAGTTATTACAATACTTGTACATAAATTGCCCTAAATTAAACAAAAACAAATCTGCAATTTTTAAGAGCTTGTTGGAGGCAAACAACATATTTGTATTAGAACGTACAGGGGAATAACAGATAACACGGAGAGCTTTCTTTTGTAAGAGGAACACTCTCTCTAATAAATTCTGATGCGTGTTGCCCCAAACTAATATTCCATAATTAAGATGAGGCAATATTAACGAAGAATATAGCATAAGTAATGATTTTTGTGGAATATGAAATTTCAATCTATTTACAATGCCTATATTACGTGAAATTATATTGCAGACATTATCAACATGTGATTTCCAGGAAAGTTTTTCATCCACAATGACACCCAAAAATTTGATATGTGAGACTCTCTGTAGATGAGAGTCATCTAATACTATATTTGTACTTAAACTATCAACAATATTACTAAAAAGCATATATTTTGTTTTTTGAGCATTGAGTGATAGCCTATTGGCCCTGACCCAATTTGTCACTTTTTTCAATTCAATGTTGATTTTATGAACGAGAAAATCAATATCATTATGGGCAAAAAATACATTAGTGTCATCTGCAAAATGAATAAAAGAGAGGTCGTCGGATACGCGACAAAAATCATTGATATAAATAATGAACAATAACGGCCCTAAGAGACTTCCCTGTGGGACACCACATGTAACTTCTCTGACAACGGAATCATTGTTTTTAATTGTAACGAATTGTTTTCTATCAACTAAATAACTCTTGAACCACTCCAAGGCCTTCCCACGTATTCCATAATGCGATAACTTATAAAGTAAAATATCATGATTGATAGTGTCGAAGGCCTTGGAGAAGTCCAAGAAAATACTAACTAAATGAGAATGGTTATCGATTGCGTGAACAACTCTATCAACAAAATGCAAAAGAGCATGCGTAGTACTATGTTTCTCACGAAAACCAAACTGAAAATTCGTAAAAACGTCGTGTACCTTCAAAAAATTGATCATTGTAAATAAGTTTTTCTAAAACTTTAGACAATGACGATAATAATGAAATTGGGCGATAATTACTGATTTCGAACTTATCGCCTGCCTTAAATATTGGGATTACTTTAGCTAATTTCATTTTATCAGGGAACACACCATTAAAAATTGACAGATTAAATATATAAGCAAGTGGATCAGCAATCGAGAAAATAACACCCTTAAGTATGAAATTATCTATCTCATCATAACCAGAACTTCGTTTATTTTCAAAAGAAGAAATTATATCAATAATTTCAAATCTGTTAGTTGGTATAAAAAATATGGAATCAGAATTACGCTGACCTAAAAATTCAGTAAAATGAGAATCTGTTGCAGGAATGTTTTGAGCATAATTTTCGCCTATTTTTGAAAAATAAGAATTAAAAATATTTGCAATATAAAGAGGATCATTAATCAATTCATCATTCAATTTAATTTTATCAATGTCAGAGTGTTTACTCGGAACATTCATGGCCTGTTTTAGGACTTTCCAAGTATTTTTCATATCAAACTTATATTTCGATAATTGCTTAAAGTAATATCTTTTCTTTTCAGAACGTAAAATCATTGTCAAAGTATTTTTATATGATGTATATCTATTCTTCGATCGCTCAGTTTTTTCCAATTTGTACTTGTAATACAGACGATTTTTCCTATTAATTGAACGAAGAATTGATCTGGAAATCCAAGGTAATCTGGTGTCTTTTTATACTCTGTTCTATTCTTTGTTTTGGGATACATCATCTAAATGATGATTAAAAGTTTCCATAAAATTACAAAAGGATATATTAACATCATCGCTGCCAAATACTCCTGACCAGTCAGCATTCTCCAGGGCCACATCAAAACTAGCTTACTTTTCAGGTGAAACTCTACGTCTAAACAAAAGAGGTGAAATAGGTTTAATATTAACTGGTGTTTTAAGAGTAAAACAAAGTCATTATTGGAAAATCATCAGTCATATCTGAAAGGATTATAAAAGAGTCAGGGAGGGGTAGAATATTACAAAACAAGTTGTCAATGAGGGTGGCAGAGCGATCTGTAACACGTGTGGGTTTAGAAATAAGAGGAAGAAAGGACGAGGACAGAAGTGTGTGAAGAAAATCACTAGAGATATTATCATGCTCAGACTTCAGCAAATCAATATTGAAATCACCGAGTAAAAAGCAATCCTTATTTCGGAAAACGTGTGAATTATCAAGATCTGAAAAATAAGTTAAAAAATCATTGGCGTTTGAATTAGGAGGTCTGTATATAATGCCTACCATAAGATTTCTACATTCCTGGGATAAGAATTCTCTATAAACAAAGATTCAACAACATTGTCCATTCTAGAAATATCTTCATGAACAATAGTATCAAAGGAACGTGATATGTACAATGCAACGCCCCCCTCCATTCTTATCAAGCTTATTGTTAACAAACAGATATAACCCTCAATTGCGAAATAATTTTCTGTATTGGAAGCTAACCCATGTCTCACTTAATCCGATAACGGATAGCGACTGGCTTGCATCAGATTCTAATAGAAATTTTAAGTCATCAGAATGTTTATTCAAACTCCTTATATTTAAATGTAACAAAGAAAACGTGTCCTCAGAAAAATTATGAATCATATCTTTGCATTGATTCACTGTAATATAATTGCACAACATATTTTGAGTGAAATCATTACTAAGATCATGAGGCAATTCATTTGCAGCTGTATTCAGGCTATCGGTAACAAAATCATCGTAAGGGGTGGTTCGTGTACTGGTTAACCCACTAACTGGGTCAGAATCTAAGCTTGTGTTCCTAAACAATTCAAAAAAAATCATCGTTCGATACGGAATGAAATGGAACATTCAGAAAATTAGCCATAATTAAAAATACGAGACGAATTTTTAAAAGTCTGCGTTATTAACAAAACTAGGATGTCGTGAATAAGTGGACGATACAAGAAAATACCCAGTCGCCGGGATGTGGCAAGACGCTGGAGTAATCTACGAACATGGGTGACGTCAAAATTATGATAAGCAGAAGATCGCTGAAGAGACGTAGAACGTGAAACGAGAAAGGGCTGAATAAGGTAAGTAAGAACACTGAGAAGCATGGACAGAAAAAGACATAGAACACACACAACATAATAAGAATAAATCCAGTGTCTCTGTGGGCTTCCGAGACGACAGCAAAAACATACATACACAAAAATTTGAGCCGACATTAGACAAAGGACAAACGTGGCTTGGCTATTACATTCGATCAATTTCCGGATCATCAATAATATACGATAAGTACAGAATAGCTCCAAAAACCCCAGGCCAATAATGTACCTTCTCGGGCACTTGTTAGCACACCGCAGGTCTGAATACGAAACATATTTTCACACCAATGCCGCCAATGGCATCATTATAACAGTGGTAGTGTGTGTATGCATGGCGTGTGTAAGCAGTGTTTTAACATGCGAGAGTATGATTGTGCTTGAGAGTGTGAGATTTGGGGTGTGTGTGTGTGTGTGTGTGTGTGTGTGTGTGTGTCTTAACGTGTGCGTGTTTGACGTGGGCGTGGCTGCGAGTGTAGGCAGATAAGGAAAGGGTTCGGTTCAGTGCAGACGATACTGGGACCGTACAAGTGAACAATTGCTGTACAAGCAAGTACTGTACTTCACATCACTGTACACCAGTTTGGCAGAATGATGAGTACGCAGGAATTGTGCGCATATGAATATGCAGACAAGCGATGAATATCTAACGTACGGATAAAAACTTGTAACTTTTCCAAAAATTATCACAATTGAGAGGGGGATCAGACTTGTAGTAGTAATCATTTCAAAAACAAAATGGATGGGGGGGGTCGTTTATAAAATACAATATATTCCTCAACTGGTCAAAGTACAACCCAACAAGGATTACACATGTATTGAAAATATGATACAGACAAATGAAGTTAATACACACTACAGACACAATCAGTTGGAACCCCTGGAAACCTTTTGTTCCATTGTGTAAATATGGTGGGGGTGGCGGCCATCTTGAATATCTCAAAACCCTCAAGGGTAGAAGAGTTGCATCATCCAGATTCGGATTCAGCACCCTCGAAATAGGGTAAAACCATCAATTGTTTTCAATATCTCACCATTTAGAAGGAAATACGTGGGAATTTCCGGTTTTGGCGGCCATTTTGGCGGCCATCTTGAATATCTCAAAACCCTCAAGGATGCAAGAGTAGCATCATCCAGATTCGGATTCAGCACCCTCGAAATAGGGGTGAAACCTTCAATTGTTTTCAATATCTCACCATTTAGAAGGAAATACATGGGAATTTCCGGTTTTGGCGGCCATTTTGGCGGCCATCTTGAATATATCAAAACCCTCAAGGATGCAAGAGTTGCATCATCCAGATTCGGATTCAGCAATCCCGAAATAGGGTAAAACCATCAAAAAACATTGGGTGGACGGTAAAACAAGGTTAGGCCCAAAAAGTGGCTTTGGCACCCAGACTAAAATGGCTGTCCGAGCCACGCGAGCTTCCGAATGGACGCACACTCACAGTGCGCATGCGCATGAAGAGAGGCCACAAGAGCCACGCGTCTTCTGGCCTCTCTTCTCCAATCACCGCAGCTCGCGGTCACAATGTTTGTGTAGGATGCGTACACACACACACACACACACACACGTGTCTCAGTGGCAGCATTGTCCCACAGTTTATGGATATAGCACTGCAGTCTGGCATTGCGCAATTGCATGCACAAACTTCGTTCGTTCGGGAGTTTACATACCATTAGGGGTTACGATCGTCCGACTTTTATATTTTGCCAATTTTGTGAAAATGTAATCACACATTTTCCACATGTACTATAGACCTATTAGGAGAATCATGCATTATGGCGGAGGCATACCAGTCGCCATAGCGACATTTCTAGTTTTTACATAAAATATTTTCCCAAATATTCCATCAAATATGTGTATACGAGATATCTCAAATTCAACTTTAAAAGGCAAAAGCTCCCTCGTGTGGGAAGGGTGGTGATAGCACTCTCCCACGCCTTCTCCCTGATCGCTCCCCCCCCCCCCCCCCCCATGCATACAAGTAGACTGTGGCTATACTTTAAACATAGACAGTTTTCTAAATATGTCACAAAATGTCTGCACCAAAACGTTTAACTGCAATCAGAAAGTGTAGAATCTCTCTCATGTAGGAGGGTGAATAGGGCTTATCCCCTCCCACATCCTCCTGCTTTGTCTCCTTCCACAGACTTACACTTCTCTGATTGACAAATTTCCAGATATTCCAACAAAAGTGTGCACCAGATTGTTGAATTTCAGTTCTGAAACTGAAAAAAAAAGCTCCCCCGAGTATATAGGATATGTATCTTGCCACCCTCCCATTGCTTAGTCCCTTTTATAAACTTAGTACACTTTGGGGAATGACAATTTCTGAATTTTCAAAAAAAAGTGTGCTTCAGATCGCTTTATTTCAATTCTAAAAACGCAAAGGCTCCGTCTAGCCCCACCCACATCCTCCCTCTAAAGTTCTATCTCTCTAGACTTTGTACATATACAGACATGATGCACACTCAGAATAAGAGCTAAATTCCGTGATTTAGCTTTCAACATTCCAATTAAAAAAAGCCCTATTTGCTTCCATTATTGTTTTTGTTTTTTGGTTGTTTTTTTTTCGGGGGGGGGCTGGAAAAATTCTAAGTGTTGCATCCGCACCAGATCGCTGCATTTCAGGTATGAAAATGTAAAATCCCCTTCGTGTGGGAGGAGAAATGCCCTTATGTACACCCTCGTGTGCATGCTCTTTCTGTTTGATTCCTTAAACAGAGTTCATAATTTTCATTGTAAGAATGATAGAAGTTTATCTAAATGATACCATTTCATAAAACACGCAAAAGCATGCACCAAATTGCAACATTTACAATTTACACCCCCTTCCAAACCTCTCCCCCCCCCCCCCCCTCGCTCGCTCTGCTCGCTCTTGCTCAGTCGCGTCCATGATATTCAGTGTATTCTTTTATACAAGAAGTTTATTTAAACGTATCCGGGTAAATACCCCCAGAGGGCAGTTAACCCCCCCCCCCCCCCCCCCCGACTAAAGTTAATTCTGGTTGCTTGTAAGATTATGGCAGGTATTAGGGTTAGGGTTAGGTTTAGGATTGTGAGTTCGGGTTAGGGTTAGGATAAGGATTGGGTCCTGGGGAAGGGTCTGGGGTAATTGCCCAGGGGGTAATTATTGCCCTAGATCCTTATTTAAATGCAATTTTATAGGCAAATTGTTCAATAATAATTTACATCAAATATACTTCTATCTTAAAGGGACATTCCAGACGATTTTCGTAATTTCACATTATTTAGTACATAAATCAACAACTCCATGTATAGATTTGTGATATCTATTGTGGTTCTTGAGCAGAGAAACCATACTTTGAAAAACCTTGAACAAATTACACTGAACAAGAATGATGACATAGGAGGTTCACATATTTCAGAAATGTAGCAGTGTAATTCCATTACAATACCGCTTGCTTGCGAGTTCACCTGTGTATAATCCACGCATGCCTTCTTCTTTTGTTCTGCTTCTTGAGCCCCAACTCATGCATTCCAATGGTGACTCTGCCATGTCATCATCCTTGACCCCGTTTACAGTGCGGGGCTAGGCCGAGCCGCGGCCGAGTCCCGCAATTTTGTCTGTTTACACTGCCGGGCTCGGCCGTGCTTTTGATTCAAACCTTTCAATATTTTTTCGTAGTGGCGCACTGCTTGTAAACAAACGCAATTTGGTATTGTCTGGTTTTCAGACCCTTTGCCAACTGAATTCCGTGTCGACAAAGTCGCCGTTCGGGCAAAGGCCTTTGCCGAAGGAAAAAAAAAAATCCTTTGCAGGACAAAACCACCTTTAACTATACAAGTTTTCGAAGTTGATGGGGTTAATATCCTGAATAGCGAAAGATACAGGCAGAGGGTTTGGAAGCCAGGCTACAATTGGCCGCGCATTTGGCTCAGTTTGCGTTTACACTGAGAAAAGGTCGAGACCACCTCCAGAGCGAGGCCAAATGCGAGGCCAATTTTGGCCTCGCATTTGGCCTTTTGCGCGTTTACACTGAAATGAAGGTGGGCTCGGCCGCGGCCGAACCTCGCACTGTAAACGGGGTCCAGGTTCATTGCAATTTGTTCTAAATTTTGAAAACATTCTTATTCTTCTTCCAAATTATCACAAATTCTGAAACTCTGTCCTCAGTATAGCTAATTTATAGTTGTTCAAATGTAAAAACAAATCTGAACATCATCCGGAGGTCTCCTATAAACAAGTGGGACTGTCTAAAGTCGATAAAACACGCAAAAACATGGCTCGTATTGCACCATTTGCAACATCCAAATTCAAAAAGTTCTCACGTGGGAGGGAGAACATCCCCCCCCCCCCCTCCCGCACTATCCCCCCTCGCTCGCTCCGCTTGCTCGGGCTCGGTTGCGTTCATAATATTCAGTGTAAAAATTAATACAAGAAGTTTATTTTAATGATGCAATTTTATAGTCAAATTGTTCAATAATAATTTACATCAAAATACACTTCTATCTTAGAGGGACATCCCGACGATTTTCATAATTTCACATCATGTAGTACATTAATCTTAACCCTATTAAGCCCAAGCTATTTTGACCCCTCGCAGGCCCAAGGGGGGGCACATTGTGCCCCCCCCTATATAACTTTTTTATTATTTGATGTATCATCGTCATATTTGGCACGTGGGTAGAGTAACTCATACTCTACATGACCATACATTTGAATTTTCACAAGGTCACCCATGGAGGGCGCTATTTATAAAAATATAAAGAAATACATAGGAAATATGCTAAAAACATGATTTTTCGGTATAATTTCTTTATCCCCATTATATATGTCTTATTATAGACCAATCATTTTCATATTTGCCACAAATGATAAGCAAGTGGAATTTTATTGTTTTTTATGTTTGAAATTTCTCAAGGTCACCACATGGGGGTGCTATTCATATCAACATAGTGATACATTATGAGACCTGAGATGAAATGTTTGGGATGGGAACATGTATAGTAATGACATTTCATATTTGCATAATAGTGGAATTTTGAGATTGCAAATTGATAATATGATAAACTAATGATATATAGAGGCATAACTTGGGTGAAGGAATCAAAATAACTCAAAATATAAGGGCAATCTGTAGAAAATATTATTGTTTTCAATTATCTCTATTATATCTATTGTTTTATGCCTTTGTCACATAAAAACAAAGGAAATAATAGGAAAAACTTTCCAGGACCATAATTACTTCAAATTTTGCTTCTTCAACAAATTTCAGCCAAGAAACACCCATTTCATACACTGTAATGCTGTTAAATGAAATGGGAACAGAAAAAAGATGCAAAATCTGACTGACATGGTTGTCAGTTTATGGTTGCCATGGCAACCAGCAATATCAAATATAGCTAAATTATATATCAAAATGTTCGCAATAAGATTTTAGGAAAAGTCACCAAATTTGGTTGAAATCGGATTAAGGACGAAGGAGTGGCAAACGAAAATCTGGTAGGGGGGGCACAATGTGCCCCCCCTTGGGCTTTATAGGGTTAAATAAGTGGGACTGTTTCAAGTCGATAAACACGCATAAAACGCATCAAAATTGCACCATTTGCAACATCAAAATGCAAAAAGTTTTCACCGTATAGGAGCGGGGGGAACCCCCTCCCACACCCTCCTAATCCCTCGCTCGCTTCACTTGCAACATCAAAATGCAACAAGTTTTCACGGTAAAGGAGCGGGGGGAACCCCCTCCCGCACCCTCCCAATCCCTCGCTCGTTCCGCTCGCATACTAACCCCCCCCCCCCCCCCCCCCCCCCCGGCCGACGAAGATCAAATCCCAGCTACGCCGGTACTGGACGCTCATGTTCCTATATGTGAGAGAAAAACAACTGTCCGTCACAAGCCAAAATGGTAGAATGGGGTAGCAATAATCTGCTTGTGCTAGTCTTTCTTGATTCCGTATGCATAAAAAAAATGAACTGCTTGCGAGCAAAAATTTTTGCTAGCAAGCAAAATCAATGGCTCTCACTTGCTTAAAAACATATGCATAAAACTGACCTTTTGCTTGTTCGTGATAGCAATTGCTTTCGTTTTTCCAAGCTCTGTAAAACGAGTTTGAGTTTTTGCTGAGCTAGTATGTTCGCATGCTGTTCATAATATTCGCAAAAAAAGAAGGCCAAAGTTGGGCAGGGGTGGTATAATCCAGCAGGAAATTTCTACGAAGATGTGCCGGAAACTTTTCTGTTCTAGTGGGGAATATGTTCAGTGGTTAAGCACACAAACTATGTTGAGAAACGGTTAGGTCTGACGAGTATGTGGAGAACTCGGACACCTCTCTCCACGTACGACCTGGCAGATACGTATAACTAACAGCTAGGGGAGTGATGGAAATCAGCCAGTATGAGTGTGCACAGGTGTGTGTGTGTGAATCTGTGTATGTGCCTTTTGAGTATCATATAGGTCTTCTGCTCTGTCAGAAATGTTTCCGCATATCTTAATCTTGATCTTTTGCTTAACAAGCTTGTGCTTGTACTTGAGGCAATTGCTTGCAAGCATGTGCTACCTTTTATGCATATTACCCATTGCTGATTAACTACCGGTTAAGAGAGAGCAGTGGTTAAAAAAAGAGAATGAAACTCCGCAAGTCATTAAAGTCTAAAGTACAATCACACATCATACATGGAAACTATATTCCACATGATACAAACCCGCCTATAGAGGCGAAGGTATACTATAGAAGTGTGTTCACAAACGTTTTATTGTGGACGTATTTGGAACTTTTAAAGGCTTTAATTGCAAATAAGAAAGGTTTTTTTTTTTCTTCCTGATGTCCACTCATCTGAACAGCTGCTTATTAAATCCTCTGCAATGTTCTCCTTAGACAAGATCAAACACATGACCTGAACATGTACCTGAATTTTTCGTCTGAACAGTTTGGAATATCAACTTTGCGTTCACCTAATGTCAGTCTGCTACAATTTCATACTTTAAAGACGGGTAAAGTAAGGAAGCTCGTCAACAACCTCCTCAGCAAGACTTGCCATCTTGACCTTACTCCGACGTGGCTACTGTGAAGCACTATCTCTGTATTTTTATGACCAAGGTTGCCAAAAAAAAAAGATCAGCAATGATTCGCTGACATCAGGGGCATTTCCATCATATCTTGGATCAGCATATATTATTTCAAATAATCTGAAGAAACCAAATTTAACGAATATGAACCAACATTACTACAGACCTATCTCTAACATCCGTTTCTGGAGAAGCTAATCAAGAAAGGAGTGTCTAAAAAAATTGACAGTTTACATCGATGAACACAAGTTCAGCCTTCCCCTGCAATCAGCATACAAGTTGAGCCATAGTGCAGGGATCGCTCTCCTGTATCTACAGAATAGCTTCCTACAAGTGACTGATAATTGGAAAGCAGTATCTTATTCCCTACCTTGACATGTGGTCCGCTTTTGGCACGCTAGATCATTCATTGATGATACCAGAATGTAAAGATATTATGGTGTAACAGTCCTTGCTTTGAATCGGTTAAATACATATCCCGCTCACAGAGAACCCATTTGCGAATTGATGATGAATCGTCAGTGGATGTTCCACTTGAATTTAGAGTCTCGCAGGGCCCAATGAAAGGTCCTCTCCTGTTTACGTTCTATCTCAAACACGTAGCTGATATTCTCAAGAGGCAGAGCATTCGTTTTCATAAGTACGCATGATGATACAAAAATCTACTTGACCTGTGATCCCTCCCGACTGCTGTGTCTGAGATTAAGAAGGGATGTTTCAGAATAAGTTGAAATTGAATCAGGATAGGAAGAATTATGTGTCATATTTTCCGGATCACATCGAAAACATCCGCGGATGCGAGCATTGCACAAGATGACGTATAAAGTACTAAAGCCCTTGCCATCAGTGCGCATACTGGGTGTTGTCTTAAGCAGCCAAACTCTACCGATGACCAGGGTACCGTTTAATGAAAGTTGTCAGCGCTCACAAGTTGTCAGTCTCTGACAATCACCGTGGTAAAAGTCAGTTACCAGAGCATCTTAGCCAATCAAAACCAAGGATTTTGCTGATATTGTCAGAGACTGACAACTTGTAAGCGCTGACCAAATTGATGAAACACCCCCAGGTCATCAATGTGTCGTGCAATATCAGATGTTATAAATGAGGAACCCGAGTGGTATATATGAGACAAAATCTTGACGAGTCTTCGGTGCATGACGCAGTAAGAGCGCTTGCACTCTCCAGACTAAATTACTGCAATACAGTGCATATACTTTGTTGTATGGCACTACATCACAAACGCTCCAATACTAACAGCTTGTCCGAAACCATGCTGCTAAAGGAGTGTATAGAATAATTTAAGCCCATATATTCATCCGTGTTACACGGGTCCCTCCTGACTGATCTGCATTGGCTTTCCATCTCTACGGAGAATGGAATTTAAAGTCCCTTTTAACATGTTTAAAGGAGCCTTCCAAACTACAGAGTTACCGCAGTAACATCCGGGTAACGTCAGGATCATTTTCTTCTTTTTTTCACCCTGCTTGTTAAAACGGTTCCCGCAAAATGTTGCATGCTGATTGTAAATGCGTTTTGTTTAAGACATGTGGCGCTGGCCAGAGTTTGTGGGTAGTCACATCAGTGGACACAATACCTACCCGTGAAAGGTTTTCGGTGTGTGTCTTTTAAAACGGTACCCCTCGCTCTCCTCCAGCGGTTTTATCTGAATTTTGAAGCAATTTTGTTACCCGAACGCTACCCGGGCTTAAGCCTGCAACGCTGGTGTAGAAAGCCCTCCATAACGAACTACCTGCGTACCTTTCTGAACTCCTCCACATCCGCTAGTCAACGGATAACCTGTGGTCTGTATCACCCCTAAATGTAATATCAACGCTAAATGTAATATCGACCCTAAATGTAATAACAACCCTAAATGTAATACATTTTAACGCTAAATGTAATAATCGAATCAACCCTGAATGTAATACATTTTAACCCTAAATGTAATAACCGGAGACAACCCTAAATGTAATACATGTCAACCCTAAATGTAATAACGACCCTAAATGTCATACATGTCAGCCCTAAAGGTAATATCGACCCTAAATGTAATACTTTTTAACCCTAAATGTAATATCGACCCTAAATGTAATACATCTTAACCCTAAATATAATATCGATCCTAAATGTAATACACCTTAACCCCTAATGTAATAACCCTAAATGTAATACATTTCAACCCTAAATGTAATACATCTTAACGCTAACTGTAATATCGACCCTAAATGTAATACATCTTAACCATAAATGTAATAACAACCCTAAATGTAATACATTTTAACTCTACATGTAATAACAATCCTAAATGTAATTCATGTCAACCCTATTAAATGTAATACATTTCAACGCTTAATGTAATTACGACCCTAAATTTAATACACCTCATTACAGAGAGTGTATAAGCCAACGCAGAATATCGGGCAAAAGGTCAGGGGGTATACGAAGAGGATATGACGCAACTTTCTATAGCACTCTTGAAAGAGCAGCAATAGTTGCTTAGATTTTTTTTGTTTGTTTACCCAGGTAAAAATCGCACAGTCTTATTAAATCCGTTGCTTGCTGCAAAGTTAATTAGGTCCATGTGATATAGCTTTTAAAGCTTTTACCTTTATCCTACAATCACACAAGCATTTTGTATTCCAATCTTTATTCAGTGTCCATGATTGCTTACAGTTTTGTTGAAAAAGATAAAAATGGGCAAAAGTTAAGTCAGTTTGCCTTACTCATACATTCATATATCATACGAAAGTCAATATACAAATGGTGACTCAAAGATGATAAAAAAGACATCTATTTCCTTTTGCTTTACGGGCATTTTTAAATTTATTTCGTGTACCCTCTCCACGACCAGTTATCCCAGTTTCGTGTCACTAAGATAGTAGTGATTGCCCGGAGTAGTGAACAATGTCATGAGGCTAATATTTCGAACAGTGATTTACTGCCATAATGTGTGATAGATATGTCGTCATTGAAACCTTATATCGATAATGATGGTTCATAAAAAATTGCGAAATCTTTTTAAATCTTTCTAATTTCTAATTTTCTCAATCTACTCGCTCTATCATCCCGTTGTATCAGTAGGCATATTTTTTTTCTTGCAATATTATTCATATTCAGGATTTCCTTGCAAAGAATTTTTGCCCATTTTTCTTTTTCAACAAAACTGTAAACAATCATTAACACTGAATGAAGATTGGCATACAACATTTTTATGTGACTGTATGACTGTATGAACAGTCTCCCTGAAGTATCCAGTCAGCAGTAAACACAGATTATAAATGTTTCCAAAAGAAAGGTAAAAACCTATTTGTTCCAGAAGTAAGACTTCTTTGTAATTGTGTTTTAATTCCGACACATATATAGTTTGTTCATGATTTTACAAGTTATGAAGTCATTGTTTTTTTTTTCTCTCTATTGCTATGTACAGTAAGATATTGTTATTATCTTGTATTTAGTCGAAATTGTTGAAGAGTCTATAAAAGGCGCTGTATAAATATCGGTTGTTATACGTTTAAAACGTAATAGTCAGAGAGCATGAATACCTTTCTGAAATCTTCGTGTTCTCTGTCTTTTGTTCTTGTCCGGACGCTCCCCCTTCTGCCTGTCCTCCTGGCATGAGAGCACTGCTCTCAGACGGTTCTTGTTCTGTGGTACCTTTAATATCAGATTTCACGTGCATGGGTGCACAGAAATATAAAATCATCAGTGGACGGCTACTCGTCTTTTTAACAATTGAGACAGACAAAAAAAAATAAAGTAGGAAGTCATTACTCAATCACAGCTTGGTAGTATTACACTCACGCGCAGA
Organism: Diadema antillarum; assembly: GCF_040938485.1. NCBI lineage: Eukaryota > Metazoa > Echinodermata > Echinoidea > Diadematoida > Diadematidae > Diadema > Diadema antillarum. The sequence goes on from NW_027271335.1 coordinate 602,299, forward strand.
GGATAGGAAAAAAGATTTTAAAAATTACTGTCTTCTCGTTATTTCTTACGATTGACATGAAAAAAGAACAAAAGAACTGCAGAAGGAATAAACCACATGTCATTTATAATCGACAAAGGAATACTCGCCTGTAGGGCTATTGGTATCAGACTCATGTGCATCTTCTGGCTGTTGCTTCTCCCTACTTTTTCTACAAAGAAGAAAAAAATAAAACGAAAATCAACTACAATCAGCGCATGAATAATCATCGTATTTACACTTGCTAAAGTGCTAAACTTGCTTTAAAAATGTGATCTTGAAAAACTAATTTGCGTAAACCAAATGATTGCCGAATACCAGTTTTTATCATGATGTGATATATATTCATATATACATATATATATATATATATATATATATATATATATATATATTTATACATATATTAGCGCTGAGTGAATCGATTCACGTCTTCCAATGATTGTAATTGTCTGTGTATATGCGTATACACATGGATCACTCGCAATCTCTTTCTCAGACTGTTTTATGATCATAACAAGTTTGTACTTATGACCTTCAATTTATAGGGAGGAGGTTATGTTTCCCGAAGTCTATTATAACAGGTAAAAGAAAGAAAGTGACAAACTGTTAACAATTTTTTTTTACTTCTGAGGCAATGGGAAAGTGGTGGGGTAATGACAATATCACCTCATTAAAACTTCAAATTAAAGTGTGACCCATATTACTGGTCAAGATACATATATACCTTTCTGAAATCTTCGTGTTCTCTGTCTTTTCTTCCTGCCCTGAGGTTCCTCCTTCTGCCTGTCCTCCTGGCAGGAGAGCACTGCTCTCAGATGGTTCTTGTTCCGTGGTACCTATAAACGGATTTCACGTGCATCGGTACATAAAATCTTCAGTGGACGGATACTCGTCATTTTAACGATTGAGACAGACCAAAAAAAAGATATTTTTAGGAAATTATTAATCAGACACAGCTAATAATATTACGCGCAGATAGGGATAGGGAAAAAGATAGTTATCAATTACTGTCTTCTCGTTATTTCTTACGACGGACATGAAAGAAGAACAAGAGGACGGCGGAAGGAATAAATCACATGTCATTTATAATCGACAAAAGAATACTCGCCTGTCGGGCTATTGTTATCCGATTCCTGTGCATCTTCTGGCTGTTGTTTCCTACCACTTTTTCTGAAAAGAAAAAAAAAATGAGGGTCAACTACATTCGGCCAATGATACCGTGAATACGTTGCGTTCGTACGAACGTCACTTTCCGTACGAATTCTGGAGTTTGTAGAGACTTGTACGGCCGCCTTACGAAGAGAGGGTTTCGTACGAAGTAAAAAAGCAAAACAAAAAAGAAACAAAAAAACGGTCTACCAACGCACGTTTCGTACGACCTTCTTAAGAATATCTTACGAAATTGTTTAAAAATCGTTCGTACGGCGTTCATAGCAGTTCTTAATGGTACTAGGTGTCACAAAAAAAAAAAATCCCACTTTCTATCCTTAATAGTTCAAAAACTATTTATCAGATAACACTGACATACATATGAGCAATAGCTGAACAATGTACAATTTTGTTGGAGGAAATTTTACGATGAAAAATTAAATTTAATTAAACATTAATTTTTCTATTAGGTTTCAGATTTTGTTCTATTTTCAACCCTCTGTACAAAACTTTTCACTTTGCACAGAAGTCAGTTGATGTGTATGGGAGTGTGTAGTTGACACCAAGACAATGGTCCTGGACAATGACCAAGATTTAAATGCTCCATTATTTTTTCATGAGGAATTCCACTATGACAGCTAGTCTTTATTCATTCTGAAATGTGGTGTATACAAGCACATGGAAACATGTGCTTACTTTTTTGATGTGCATGCCCTTTTGCCAGGAATTCGGACCAGCAGTGCCCAGGGAAATCCATCATGAATAATTGATAAAGCATTCACGTGCCTTGGAGCAGAGCTCTTAACAGGTGGTATCCAGGTCCATTGTTCAGGGTCATTGTAAGTACACACTCACATACACATCATTACTTCCTGTGTAAAGTTCAGGTTTTGCACAGAGTTAAGGGTTCATACTTGCTATTTATGAGGTAATCAAACTTGTTATTTATGAGCTAACTAATATGAGTCCTATGCACTGCCGAGAGCTATGAGGTACCAAAATTCATAAATATGATTAAAGGGTTTGTACAGCTCTGGTCAAGGTGAGGATTTAGCTTTTAACATTTTGCGAGATATTAAGAAATCACTCTGTGAGATGTCAAAGAGCATGTAATTCTAATGGGTATCAAAAGTTTATTTGATGAAAATCGGTTTTGAAGTGGCTGAGATATCCAAATACAAGGTGAAACAAAGATATCCTAATAAAGTTGTGACATGTTGTCTTTTATTATTATCACTTTTTTGGATATCTCAGCCTTTTGAAAACCAATTTTCATCAAATAAATGTTGAATCCTTCTTAAAACTACATGCTCTTTCATATTTCATAAGAGGTTTCTCATTATCTCACTTAGAAATAAAAAAAAAAAACATGAATCCCCACCTCAACTAGTACTGTACAGCCCCTTTTAGCAATTGCTGTTGTTGTGGTTTTTTTTTGGGGGGGGGGGAGGAAACAATCTTTTCCAACTGAATCTCATTTCGGGAGCCTTCAAGCATGGAGCAATTAAAAAATAGTGCTATCCCGTTTCATGATGCCACTTTATTTTCTCTCGTGCCTTTACGTGAAAAAAAAAAATCTTATACTGCTGTTGCTATCCTTAAATAGGGAATTATATATTCCTGATGAAGTAACTTAACTTAACAAAATATTGCAATAAATGTAGTTTTTCTTCAATGACTTGTATATATCGTTTCATATTATCCTCACCTTTCTATTTACGTTTTTTATGTCTCTTTCTAATACAAACAGGATATTCTGTGCCTCTCATAAAAAAATCATCTTGCAAATTGATAAGAAGCTGATCTCTAAGTAGTTGAATGGGATTTGTGCGATAAGAAATTACTATTCAAGGTATTAAAAGCAGCACTTTGAGAGAAGATTTGAGTGGAACCTTTTTGTCATGATATAATATATATATACATATGGAGATTGTGTGAGAGATAGTTCCCTGGGTCCCGAACGTGCGCGGTACCACATTGTTGGTTGCATATATATTGAAAGAAATTGAAAGAAATTTCTTTATATATACACTCAGCAAAAAAAGTAAGTTCCTCCCTAACATTTTTGGATATATCTCAAAAAGTATTTTACGGATGTTCATAATTTGAACGGGAATGGATAGGGAATTTCATTACTCATAACAGGAGTGGCATATCATTGCCACCAGATATCATCATTGGTGTAAAAAATCGCATTTTATGTCAAAATGCATGGGGGAAAAAGTTGCACTTTAGGCCATAGAGAGCATATTGTATACATTTCCTATGTAAGTTATCAAATGATCTTTTTAAATTGTGTAATTCTCAAGAATTTCTTCAGGACAATGTGCTTCCCTATTAAACAGATGCTATGCATACTTTTTGAACAATAAGCCTTCTCAATATGAAAATAATGGTAGAAGCCATGTGATTTGTAATTCCAATTTAGGTTGATCACATTAATGTGCCTGTGGGCATTTTGCATCATGCCCTCAAGTTGTAGATCAGTTTGCTGAGGGAAATGACATCGAACGTATGGAGTGGCCTGCAAGATCCCCTGACTTTAATCCAGTAGAAAATCTTTGGGATATCATTAAGTGGAAAGCGAGCAAGACGTTGAAAGATGATACTTCACTGCAAGAATTTCAGCGCATCTTGCAGAGAGCATGGACCAACATGCACCAACATGCGCCAAGTACAAACTTTAGTTAACAGTATGAGGAGGAGATGGCAGCTGGTCATTGCGGGTGGTTGACATTCAATTATCAAATACTTCACTATATGCTCATGAAAAGAAAGAGATAGAGAAATATGCAATAACCCATGCTTAAATGTTCAGAATCATGAGTGATTGTTTGATTATTTGTGTAAAAGTCATTGCAAATCACTAAAGTGCAACTTTTGTTTCCATGCATTTTGAAATAAAATGCATTTTTTCACACCAATAATGATATCTGGTGGCAATGATTTGCCACTCATGTTATGAGTAATAAAATTCTTTATCCATTTCCGCTTGAATTATGAAAATCGGTTGAATACTTTTTGAGATATATCCACAAATGCTAGGGGGGAACTTACTTTTTTTGCTGAGTGTATATATATATATATATATATATATATATATATATAGTAAATAGGTAGAGTGAAATTTGCGTTGTGATTGGTTGGATAGTATCACGTGATTGTGCAAAAATTGTGTTATAGTGGCACGACCGTGCCACTATAACGCTTACAGTGCGTGCCTACGCTTTATGTACGAAGAGATTCGCGCAAGGTGGTCTAGGGAGGGCCGATGGACGTAGTAAGACAAGGCCAAGCATTTCAACGTCATGCGCGCGTAAAGCTACTGGACGCAGAATGTAGGAGTTTATAAGCGAGTCTGCTCTGTGATGTGCTATATACGCATACACGGCTGTACTAGCGCCGCACGCTGTGTACAGTTTATACGTAAACTACGGTAGGTCGCGGTTAACTCTGCGTGCAACAAGTGCAGTACGGAAATACATGTAGATCGAGGGATCTATTTACTATAACAATTAGTGCATGTTCTATTGATGCACCAGTACTGGACTATAGAACTCCAAATACTAAATTATCCCGAGTGCTGTTTTGTTTCACCGAGGCCGCAGGCCGAGGTGAATAGAACTGCACGAGGGATAATTTAGTATTTATCGTTCTCTAATCCAGTATAGTGCATCATAGAGCATGCACTATCTGTATAATAGATATATTTATATATAATATATTAGTACTAGTATTCTTCATTTGAAATATTCAGTCAAAAATATGTAATCTTGACAATTTGATTTGCGTTGACGAAATGGTTTCAGAATACCATGTGAGATATGGATATATGACATCTTTCTTTTTAAAAAGATCAAGCTGAATAAATTGATTCAAGTCTTTGAACGATGATTGTAAAAATAAAATGTGTATGATACAGGTTTATCATTCGCATCCTCTTTCTCAGACTGTTATAGGATCATTACAACTTGTTACTTATGACTCAATATATCAAATTGAACATAAACTTGAATTGATTTTCTTGAGAATCACTTATGTCGTTTACTAACGTTTTATCATATATCTTATTGAAATCTCAGTTATGTACAGATGACTTTCATCTTTCATCAAAGTGACTAAATTATCCCTTGAAAGGGCTCATAATTATCACACGCATATCAATGTTCGATTTTAGAGAAAATTTCAGTTTTGTTAATGACAATATTCAAGGTTGGTAGAATCGTTTATTACTGGAAATGGAAATGTCGCTACGGCGACTCGTATGTCTCCGTCAGTATGCATGGTTACCCTTGTAGGTCTATGGTACGTCTTGAAAATGTGTGACGACAGTTTCACATAAGTGGCAAAATATTCACATGACACGTTTGTCACAAATGTGTTGAGTGTTCACTTTCCTTGAACTAATTTTTTATTGGATAAATGGCTATTTTGGTATAATGGCAGGTTTGGGGGATTTGAGGATTTTTACTCGACCTTTGACACTTTTATAAGTGTATACATTGAGTAGTTTCCAAGGTATGGATAAAAGGTGTTTTAGTAGTCCTTTCTCGAAGAATATCCAGGTGCGATTTTAGAAAAGTTTGCATTTATGAGCAACAATGTAAAAAAACGCTGTAGAAACGATGACAGAATGTCAGTCTAGCCTTCTAATTAAAAAAAAATGAATAAATTTGTGACATTTACTCCAACTACCCTAAGTGAGTGTACTTGCATTTCTTATTTGGAAGTTTCCTGTGTTTATATTCCGAAGGAAAAGCAAGTTTTCAACAAAAATTAAAAAAAAGACCATCAAATCGATGTAAGGCGAAGTCATAAATACCTCCTTGTATCATTTGTGTGTGTTGTCCTTTCTTCTGGGGTTGACGTTCCGTCGCCTGGTTGTCCGGGTAACTCGAGACGGTCTTTCTCGTAGGGTTTCTCTTTCCCGGTACCTATGTTATGATTTTTTTTTTGCAGGAATACACACATAAAAGATTCAATTCCATTAACGCCCTCTTGTTATTTTTTACAGCCGATATTCAAAGGAAATAGAAAGGGACTGAGGAAGGAACAAATTATATTGTTGACGCTTATACATACCTGAAGGCTCGTTGCTATCACTTCCTGGCCCCCAAAATGAGATTCAGTGGGCATAGATTGTTTTGCCTACATTTTTTAGCATTACTTGAATGACTCTTGATTACGGCGAGTGTAAACGCTACATGACATGTTCTGAACTTATCTGATTTCGTTCCTTTGTTTTTCTCCTGTCCTACCTGTTGTCAGAAAAAATGGGGAGAAACATGAACCAGAAGATGCACAAGGAAGTGATAGCAACGAGCCTTCAGGTATGTATAAGCGTCAACAATATAAAGTAATGCTATAATGTAAACGGAAATCTCAAGTGAAAGGCAATCCAGTTCAGCTAGAAAGGCAGAAAAATGATGCCCCTGTGTGGAACGTACATGATCCTTTTGTATTGTCTTTGTCTGTGCCTTTTGTTTTCCTCGTTCTGTGTTCGTTCTTCAGCACCCATAGGAGTTTGATTGTACGAAAAAAAAAGTTATTATGAACGGCTTCTCATAACTGCTAGTCACTGCTATACAAAGAAAAACCAACACAAAGACTCCAACTCTCCCGCTTTCGACAGGAGATCTCCCGCCGAAAGCCCATTTTTGCAAAATCTCCCCTTCTCCCGCTTGAGATTAAAATTTTTCTCCCCCCCCCCCCCCCGGCTCTGTGTCTCCAGCTTGAAATGATTTCTTACTAAGTGTCATCGTATGTTGAAAGATAAGCCTTAGATAGCACGAGAGAGCATCTAGAACCGTTAGAGCTTCCAGGACCCTTAAGCGGGCCGTGGACCCCGGCCGTACGGAACTTCGAGCTTCCCGCTCGTGATGTGCGCGAAGCGCACATCAAGTTAGAGTCTCCCGTTTGCTAGGGGTTTTGGGCGGGAGAATCTCCAGATCAGAAGGTGCTTGGGGTTGGAGTCTCTGCCAACAGGATTGTGAAATTGATAAAGCCCACAGTGTACAAGACAAAGTTTAACTACTCATGACAAAAACAGGCTTGAATAGAACAAGATGATGTATCACTGGTTCGTGATGGCAAATGAGACAGTGTGTAAGTAATGCTAATATGCAATGCAGTTCGGACTCATCCATAAAAGAGTACAATTCTCGCCAGCTATGAGTCGACGATGGAAATTTGTGTGCAATCATCGGATCACTCTTATTGTTTTAATCTAACTAATTTTACTACCTAAATGATTCCTCTGCAACAGCTTCACTTCGTCCATAATATTATTGCATTTACCCACAAAAATTATTACAATGTGTAGACCACGAACTTGATATAGATTTTTCTATTTACCTAATTTCATTGAGTCCAAAGAAATACCTTGATATTAAAGTCTTCCCCTTCCAGTACATCCATTACACAGAAACTATTCAGAATTCTTTAAATTCAGAGAGGTATACCCTCTCAGGTCTTTCATTTCATTTGATTTTGATTCACTTCATACTTCTCATGAGAATGACATAGAAATACTATCATCCGATAAAGAAGATAATACAGTGCAAATTATTTGAAACATTCATCTGAACCTACATCTATCTCGATACTTATAATAAACGTAGTGGTCAATTAACACTAGTATCGGGAACTTTCATACTATAATCAAGTATAGTAGGAGTAATAAGATGGAGCCTATGAGGTCTAAACACGCTAACATGATCATAAGAAACTCATAGGGAGCAAAGTGATAAATTCAAAAAGAAAATGTTCATGGCAAAAATCTATACCGTTTAGCCACTGTCAAATACAACTACTTGGTTATTCGATTGTATCCTGCGTCGTGAATTTAATATCAACGAATCATTCTTACAATTGCATAGGCCCTTCACTGGTATAATGTGAACAATATTATGTCAAATAGAATGAAAACAGTGCAGTTGCCGAGAAATTCTATGACAGAGCAGCTTTTCATCGGTATCTATCACTTTGTAACCAAAAACCTTCTGGTTACACACCTTTTCTTCTTCTTTTCCTCCAGCGTATCAATATGGTGATGATGATGATGACTGTCAAAATAGCGACGAACACTCCAGCGATTGGTCCAATTATGATCCAGGCGTTCTTGACTGAAAAGCAAAACACCGAAGACAGAAAAGAAAGTTTCCAATGCGTTATGTACGATATCGGTGCGTGTAAAACTAGCTTTGTGTTGGTAGAAAAACAAATCGATGCAAATAAATCATTGCGTTTTAAATTACTTGTTACCCGTTACTTACTTTTCCTTTCGTCATCACGTATTTTATTGGAAGAGCGAGGGCATAACATGTATATAATATGATATAATATATATATATATATATATATATATATATATATATATATACACTCACACACAATGACTTTTGGCTTCTAAAAAAAATAAAATATATAGAATGCGCAAAAACATCGAAGACTCTTCCAGGATTGTGACCCAAGATTCTTCCCATCGCATGCTAGTATGGGGCACTCACTATGAGAACCCCAAACAATTTTTTTTTAAGTGCTGAGGCTCTTTTAAAATGAAATTTTTACAGATCTCTCTTTAGTAGTTATTCTTTACACGTGTCATAATAATTATCTGGGGTCATTTAAGAGGGAATGGTTCTATTACAAACCACTTATGTATTTATATTCGTGTGTTTCATGATAATATGTTTATAACCAATAACCGCTGAGGCACACTCCCACTTTTCTGAACGGGATTTTACAGTCATGAATAATAATTATTTATGAGTTGCCGCACGGATCGGTGCGTCTCCTCCCCCCCCCCCCCCCCTCTCTCTCTCTCTCTCTCTCTCTCCCTCTCTCTCCCTTTCTAGTACAAAATGAAAGGGCTTGTTTCTCCTCTTGAGACGTATTTCTTTAAAATAATCAAAAATGAAATGCGAAAGGTAGACAATTCTAATTTTAACATACAAATATCAGTGAGTGATACAAGCTCTTACCGACGAGGTTTTTTGTTTTATTGGTTTGTTGTTGGGGTCTTTTTTGTGTATGATTGTTGACCTTGCGCAATTTAGGCGTTGAATATGTAAACACAAGCATAGTTCAAATCAGGCGGTTGCTAGCCTCGTTTCAGGAGTAATGAATTTGTGATTATCCATGTCGTACACAACCTCAAGCGAGCAAGCATACACACGAACACGTTACCAACAGTTCTAGTGGTATCCCGCATACACCCGTTATGTTTCCACACTGATAACCATACTGCCAACGAAAGTTTTATCACATCTCAACCATGGTGTGTTATGTAATATTCTCTCCGACAGCTCGTCTTCCCAATGATATAATTTTCAAGCAGATGGAAGCCATGATTAATGTTACAGTCAACGTCTTGCGAGAACCTCGGAAAAGTCGATTAACTTGGCAATAATATTTAATTAACACGAATTCAGGAAAAATTATACATAATACATACTTATGGTAGTTAATGTATTTATGGTATCTTCCCCCAGTACTTCAAGACCACAGCGGTGATCTCGACGGGAAAAGGGACAGGAGACTTCTTCACACCCTGCTCCCCCCCCCCCCCATTCTAAGGTTTTTTTTTTCTTTTTGCCATTTGTTTGCACATAATTTACATGATGGACTTTCTTTACCTGGGAACATATTCACTAATAAAATGTGTATAAAACCTTAATTTACCCAATCACCTTCCGGATATAAAATGATGATGTCCTGGTGACAAATATGATTTATTGTCTTCTACTCATTGAATGTCTGATGGATGATTTAAGAAGTGAAACCCTAAAACTCTAGAACTCCATAGGTTAAATACATCCTAGATATTTGTTATTGTAATATTCAGATAGTGTATTCTCCAAATATATTTTAATACTTATCTTCTTTTTTTGTTGTTTTTTTTTTTATCACAGGACACCCACCCCATATCTTTCGAGAAGTTTGAAGGGGATATACTATCCATCCAGAACTAGGAATTTTATGGGGATTCAAAATCCGAAAAAAGTGGAATTTTTCTATGAAAATATATTTCTCCCGGGTTTGATACGGACGGAGTACATTTTCAAGCGTAAAAAAAATAATCAGTTAAATTTGTACCTTCCGTAGTTTAGCTTGACTTATTTTCCTGGTTCTTAATTGTTTAGACTGTAACTAGCCTATGTAACTAATTTCATATAACTAGCCTATCATCATCCTTCTTGAATTTGTGTTGCTGAAAATTTCAACCACATCGTTCACTTATATAATTTCCAGGTAATAATGTGCACGACTTCTTTAGTGCAGCCCATGGCCGTACGCAGAAATATTTTGAGCTATGGAGGCGCAGGACTAAATGTTCTTTTGGGGGACCACTCAAACAAGGGAAGGGTGTGTAGAGGGAATCACTATCGGTCGGTAGGTATTACAGGTCTTTTGCAAATCTGCCCATCAGTTTACCTTTTTAAATTTTTCGAGTGATTAATTTGAAATTTGTAATGCAGTCATTAGTGTCCGCAATGTGCAGGGCAGTGCGTTAACGACAAGTTACGAAGAATTACGCGACAAGTATAATTTTGAGATGTGCAGAACACATCTTTCGTCGATTTTTATTTAAAATTGTCTGTCTGAAATGTACACCAGATCTTTGTATTGTAAAAATGGTAAAGCTCCTTCGCGTACCCCCTCCCCTCCTTTCTGTCCCTCGCATGTGTGCTCCCAAGAATATTGAACATTATCATTATTGCCTACCCCCCCCCCCCCCCCATTTTAAATTTAAAAAAAAAATTATCCGTAAAATGTGCGTTTTCCCCCGGGCGAGAGCATACTCGTTTCCGTACCCCTCCCCCACCTCGTTACATGAAATCCCCACCACTATTAATCGCATGTTATTAAAACAAGTCATATTTTAAGAAAACAAGTAAAGAATCTCCGTCTATGCAATGTTTAAGCAATACCAGTTGCATGGTTCTTGCCTACACCCCAAGTTCACAAGTTGTTTTTTGTTTGTCATCGTGTAGAGTGTAGCTATAGAGTATACCTGTCGTATTATTTACCTCCCTGTCTTTCTTCCTTTCTCTCTCCTTCTCTCATTTCTCTATCTATAAATTCATTAGAGAACATGCATGATACATTTTAAACGATGTTTATTTACATATTATTATATGTTGTAACCCTACTGGACGTCCCAGCCAAGCTTTTCATAGCTTATGACCATCCACGCAAAACATATAACCTATTCCATTTACAAACTAAGTACATGTTTGTGTAAAATGTAGGCCGATGTATATTCATTTCGTGAATAAATCAAATCAAATCAAATCAAAATCAAAATGAAAATCACAAGAAACCTGCTTTGGATTACCTTCTTCATCACCTTCCATTTCTTTGAAGAAGACTTGCTTTCTTCCTGTGGTCACTGTGCCATTAGGTAATACATATGACGCTTCGCAAGTGTAATTTCCTTCACGGGGCACGGTACTTCTGATGGTTAGAATGTACGTTTCATCTTCTTGAACCGAAGACTCAGGAGTAAGGTCCTGATGAAGCCATTCTAGTGTCGCCTTGCCGTCGGGGTAGAATCCTGACAAAATGCACGTGATATTAGTTTCTGTTTCTGCAGATAATAAGTTGCAGGTTTCGTCCTGGCCAAAGGCGTTGCATTCCGTAACCTGAGGAAACGGTTTGGATGGTGTCGCTGAAGAAGAAACGATACCAAGTAAAGAAAAATATACAATTTACTCTAATGACAGGTTCATGAACCAAACAAGAAAGTCAGTCATTTCTATTGTCCTGAAATAGATGGTCAATCTGGTTCGGTTTTCTTAAATTCCGGAAGGTCTCATCATGTTACTCCAAGGAGCACTATCTAAAGACAAACTTGATTGCCTTAAAAAAAAACCAATATCCACGAATGTAGCTGTATAATCAAATGTAATTAAATTTTATATTATTATACGTGTGTGTGACAGAGAGAGAGAGAGAGAGAGAGGTTGAGGGAGAGGGAGAGTTGGGAATACAGTAATTAACTGATTGTCACTTGTTGGGAAAATCATACCAAAGACGTCGAGACAAGACACGATATCCAACACTGCTGTCTGGTTTATCCTGTCTACGTCACACGTGTAGATCCCTTCATCCGCGATGGAAACAGACATGATCACCAGAGTCGATGTTTCGACATCCAGTTGGACATGGTCCGAGGTGTAGTTTTCATGGTATGTGAGTTCTTGTTTGAAGTAGGTTAAGACTTTTTTCCGTTCCATTCCTTCGTTTTCTTGATAGAACCAATACGAGTTTCTCGTATCACCCGTGAAGGTGCATGGTATGTGTGCTTGTTGGCCAGCTTCTCCTGTAATTCTGGTCCCCTCACAAGATAACACAGCAGCGGGAAGAAGAGTCACTAGCAACACGACGACACATATCTTACCTGCAATTTACAATGAGAAATTAAATATTGTGCTACATTTCCACACAATGACGTGTCTTTGTAATGATGTCCACATATTTCATATAAACAATCTCAATTTTACTTTGCAGTCATTATTTTATTTGTTGCCCCCATAAATCACATAATGAAATTTAAATTAAAGTAAATATAAAAATAAGTCTATGAAATTGTTGTACAAACATTTTTAGTCCGAAAACTATTTGTTGTGGGCTGTGGCCATAAAATGAGTTTTCGGACAACATTGGCAAAGCCCGGGTGCGTGAAAACTCTGCAGACAGCACCTACTAAAATTCTCGAAATGGAATATCTTTAGTACTAAGCATACGCGCATTGCGAACATATTTAAGGTGCTTTGAGAGAAGCAATCAAAATGGTGGTAGATAAGGAATAACTCGTATTCTTAATCAAGAGATCACAATCTTAACAGAGTCTTTAATGACAGATATTCATTTCTGGCACTTTGCCATGGTTACCACTCCATCTCGTGCCTAATTTTTAATTGTACGACTGAAGAGATCTGTTTGTTAACATCAACAAGCAAACAAACTTTGACCGTATTTTAACTATTAATTGTATCCCCCGGCATGTAATGCTGGAGGAAACTTTGGATTCAGCATCGTTACGCCGCCGCCGCCGCCGCCGCATCACATTCTCTCGTGCGCTCTAGCGGCCACAAACATATAATAATAATAATAATACAGGGTACTTATAATGCGCCAATTCCACATAGCTAGCATGCTCAAGGTGCAGTAGAAGAAGTAACTTATGAAATACAAAAATCCTTACACAAACATGCACACGAAAATGAATGACACAATAATGATAATGACAAAATATATATATCATAATATACAATTCTACTGGAAAATGGTCATGAACAAATGAGTCTTGAGGGCAACTTTAGAGGAGTCAACATTCGAAATGTAACGAATAGCTTGATTCCACAGGTAAGGTCCAGCATGTGCAAATGACCGATCCCCCCATGATTTCTTCGTTTTTGGAACAAGCAATCTACAATCGGATGACACATCTGGGAGGATTATAAAATGTCAGCAGATTAACATTGTACTCTGGGGCAGATCCGTGTATGCAATAAATAGTTTAAATACAATGCGAGATTCAACAGGTAACCAATGCAATGAGGACAAAACAGGGGTAATGTGAGTATTTCTCCTGGTAAGGGTAACAATGCGGGATGCTGAATTTTGCAATTTTTGTAACCGTGAAAGTTGAGATTGTGGTAGCTGAAAGAGGAGTGCATTATAAAGTCAAGTCGGGATGATGTAAGAGCATGAAATATTTTTTTCTGTGGCTGAACGAGTTGAATACTTGCGAATAATGCCCAAATTGCGTAACTGATATCTCACGGATTTACAGACAGCAGAGATCTGAACAGACATGGACATTGTAGAATCAAATAATACTCCAAGATTTTTATACGATTTAGATGGAGCAATAACCACATTATTGTCAACCGTTCAAGAAGGAAGACTAACCTTGTCAAGTAGAACTTTGGAACCATTAAATAATAACTCTGACTTTTCCTGATTTAACTTCAATGAATGCGAGCTCATTACTTTTTGATATCATGGATGCAAGCTTCAAGTTTCCGAATGATGTCAACGACATTGGTTTGGATAGGTAGAAATGCTGTATATGATTATCTGGATACCATCAGCATAACAATGATAGTTAAAGGAGTGACAATGTAAAATCTCTTTCAAACCAGTATAAGTCAGATAAATCGAGTAAAGCGTTGGGCCCCCGACAGATCCTTGTGGGACACCACAGGCTATAGAGCAGGATCGGATTTTGCATTATTAACACAAACAACCTGAAACCTTTCAGATAAGTATGACTTGAACCACTCAAGAGCTTTACCATCAACACCTAATGACTTCAAAGTATTCACCAGAATCGTATGATTAACAGTATCAAATGCGGATGATAAATCAAGCAGTAAGAGAATAGTAATCTTTCCATCATCCATATCTCTCAAAATATCATTGGGTAAGTTAACTAGTAAGGTCTCAACACTATGATGCGGCCGATATGCTGACTGACGGTTATCTAAGAGATTATTCTCCAGCAGATAGTCTGATAATCGTGAAAAGACAGCACGCTCAAGGATCTTGGACAAAAATGGAAGGTTCGATACAGGCCGGTAATGCTGCAGAGCCTCAGGATCAAGAGATGGCTTCTTTAACAAAGGGTAAATCTAAGCCAACTTCAATGAGACTGGGACTGATGCCTGCTGAAGACTCAAATTACAATGCTGGCTATTATAGGTGCAATAACTGTAGCACACTCTTTCACTAAAATGGTATGAATCGGATCTAACTCGCAGGACTTTGGTGATATTTATGTTGCGCAGAAGTTTCTCAATCTCAGCTGGAGTGGTAGATTCAAATGGTAACAAAGATGCACTTGCTTGCACGGGTGGTTGAGGGGTGATATCTACATGAAATTTGCTACATTATGTTACTAATCTTTGACTTGAAGAACTGGATGAAGAGCTGTGCCAAGGATTGAGCATTCACATGAGCTGGAAGGGGTGATGACTTCTTACGATTCAGGAGACGATTAGCCACACTGAATAGACGCTTCGATTCCGATCCGCAAAAAAAAAAATTTAAAAAATAAATACATAGACGGATTCTATACATAGACGGATTTCTTTGAAATTTTGTATGGAGGTTCATATTCATAGTGATATCTCCACATGTATTACTTTGGGTGATGCTACCCCCAGTACTTTATAGAATAAAGAAAAAAAATATATATATATATTTGTGCACAGTTTGTTCGCGCTCTAGTGGTCTTATTTGTTAACGGATTTTGTTCGAATTTTGTATGGAGGTTTATTATAATGCAATCTACAAACCTGTAGATTTTGATGTGCTGCCCCCAGTGTTCCGTCTTTTATAGGGTCACAGGTCATATTGTTGGAGGATGGTTTGTGTGCGCTCTATAGGCTACATTTCTTGACGGATTTTGTTCAAATTTGGTATGAAGGTGGTCTACCATGATATAATCTACAAACGAAGCGGGGGGGGGGGGGCAGGAGGGGCACTTGCCCCAACCCCCACCCCCCCCCCCCCAAAAAAAAAAGAATAAATAAAAGTGTTTTCGGGGGGGGGGGCAAAACGGGTTTTTAAATTCACTTATTCAAAGACCAAAATGAACAATAAAGACACTTTTCTTGTGTAAAAGTTGTCAATTTCAAAACTGAAAATGCAAAATTGCGATTGCGATATTTATAATACACGAATAATTATCAATACACTAATATTTGATCTTCATACTTAAAGCTAAATACAAAAGAAAACTTATAACATGGTTAGTTGAATTGACTGTGAATATTTACACAATGCACATCATTCATTCCTAACATAAAAAAAAAAACTATTAGTACTTGATACAGTACAATATCTATTAGAGTAGGAAATCTGCAAGGCATTTACGAAATGCAGATCTTTTGCTTTGTTCACGTATTTTTCGTGGCAATGTGTTCCTTTATTCAAATTTGGTATGAAGGTCTAACAATGATTATGAGATACAAGTTTAAAGATTTCGGATGTGCCGCCCCCCTTGTTCCATTTTTAAAAGTTTCAAAGGTCATATCGTTCATGGACGGTTTGTGTGCGCTCTATAGGCTACATCTCTTGACAGATTTTGTTCGATTCAGTACGAAGCTCTACCCCAGTATAATCTACAGGTCTATTGATTTTGGAAATGCTGCTCCCAATGTTCCTTCTTTTATAGGGTCAAAGGTGATAGTGTTTGTGTCCCCTTTTTAGTGCCGGGGGATACAATCGCATTGCTCTGCAATGGAAATTTCTGATTATTGATAGAGCAAAATTACGGTCAAAGTTTGTTTGCTCAATGACAGTGTTTACTTATTCTGACGCAAGCATTTAAACAATGCTCACATTCATCACAATGTCAAAGTCCATCAGTCTTGAACTTGCCCAGCGAACGTACCTGACATATACCATAATCTTTGCCACGAACTGGTTTTGTAACGAGTACAGTAAGCAGTACTAGTGTGTGAGTGGTTTCAGTGGCGGATCCAGAGGGGGGCGTAAGATGCGCACGCCCCCCCCCCCTTTATTTACCGGTAAAAACAAAAGAAATAAAAAGGAAAAAATGAAATTAAATTCGGAAATGGCACCAAAAATAATAGTTACGCCTCCCTCCCCCCTTTACAGAATTCCCTTGATTTTGTTGTAAATTTACAGAACCACCCGTCCGCACCGACATAACATCTGTCATACACCGACAAAACATTCTTGGATCAGCACCGAATGAATACAGCTGTTCACGTCATGTTTGCCAACTCCAACTCTCATGTCCCGAATGGACACTTTTATTACACCCCACCCTGGTTACACCAAGGCACATCACGGTTCTCCGTCACACCTCCCCCCAGCAAGAGGAAAGTTATGAATGCAACTTTTCGACTATACACACCTTCGTTGTAAGGCTTACTTCACTGTTCTTGCTTACTATTAAGCTTACACGATTACAAACTCAAATAGTTTTGTGTTGTTTTCTTAAAACATCACCTGGCATACTACAATTATACTTATAATTACTGATTTTGAGCCTTATCAGAATCAGCTAACTCCGGCATCAATTGTCCACTTTTAGAACGATATATGAAAACTTGACAAGCCCCCTACAAAACATGTAAATACAATAATTACGCAATGTGTCCACAGTAATACACATGTGAAACTGTTTTCAACGGGTGCACATACGGGTGCACATAATCCGGAAAGATTACACCAAATGTAATCAATCATATTTCCAGTAGCATCGATATTTTGACTGAGACTGTATTTTCTGGTAGTCTCGACTGTAAATATATCCTCATATGCTTCACCAATAAACTTACATAACTTCAAACATGTATAGTATTTTTGTTTTTGGTAACACATACACTTCATCTTTAAATGTGAAAACCAAACATACACTTTCTTCCTGAAATCGTTCTGACTGTTGCAAAGATATGTCTGTTTCTCCAACACAAACTTTCACTGGAGTTTCACTGAATGAGGTAATAGCACGCATCTCTTGATTATAACAACATCGTATTTAAACACTATGACACATGTGTACATCTACTCAATGTACTCGCTCATAAATCTTATACTTATGTCAACTCTGCGTCATAAGTTAGCCAAAGCAACAACAAAAATTAACCATCGGACATTTCTTTTTGTCACTCCACACATACATGTTTTGTTACTCGTTAGCATGTTATAACATATGTGCAAACTCTGGAAAATATCGAGATCATACTCGACACACAAATGTGACTCTGTCATTCTGTAACGAAATACTTATATACAGGTTATTAATGTACAGAAGTGACATTATATCTTGGCTTCTTTATGCCTCACTGTCACTCAACACCTTTTCATTCATACAAAACAACACAAATTCTTTTGTTTTAACACAAATCGGTTGACATAAAACTCATAATTTGATCAACAGTTTTCCTGTGACTGGCCGTTTGTGTTTGCTATACTATTTTTGCATTTGCTAGCATTAACTCTGTAACGTAACGGTATACATACAAAACTGAATCCTTTGACTCTTTGGGGTAAATTGAATGAAATCAAAATATAAGTGTGCCACTGAAGCACAACTTTCACTGTAATCTTACACACCAAAAATGTTGTATCCTGGCGCTTCCTGTAATGTTGGGTTTTCAAAATACATGTATCATACAATGCTTGGCGTGTAACACATCATGAAATTTTCAAGTAACGTCTCCTTATAAAGACAGAATATTGTGTACTAGTACTTTCTCATACTTCCTAGCATCACTCATATATACTGTTGACGTTTAAAACAAACATGATTGACATGAATACACTTTCCTCCTTCACAGATCCTTGGGAAAGGAAAAAAAACTGAAAGAGAATACATAAACACATGTATACATTGTTATGTACACACAAAAAGTCAACATCAGTTTCTTGTATGTTTTGAGTCTTGTTTGAAATGTTCTGCTTGATGTAGGTTTCACTGTAGATTTGAGATTGTTATCGTTCGGCAACATTATCAGCGCGTGCACAGTTTCAAACTCGCGACAAAGCGTCTGCTAATTTGTTGTCCTTTCCTGTTATGTGCACAATTCTCAGTGGGTACGGCTGGAGAATCAAACTCCAACGGAAGAGACGCTGATTTTTGTGTTTGAAGCGTTCTAAGAATGTCAATGGGTTATGGTCAGTGTACACCACGATGTCTCTTCCACCGTCCAAATACGCTTCGAAATGTTGCACCGCTAGAACGACACTGAGGCATTCCTTCTCCACAGTTGAATACTTTTCCTGATGGCGATTCAGTTTTTTGGAGAAGAAACACACGGGTTTGCTGTGTCCGTTGTCGTCGTCCTGAAGTAGCACGGCTCCTACTCCTCGGTCACTAGCATCCGTAGCTAGCTGGAAGCTCCTCTCGAAGTTTGGTGCGATGAGCACGGGATCGTTCATGAGGATGGCCTTCAGCTTCTGGAACGCACCCTGGCAGCTCGCCGACCACTGGAACGTTGTACCCTTTTTCAACAGGTCCGTCAAGGGCATTACCAAGTGACTGAAATTGGGAACGAACCTCCGGTAAAATCCGCACATTCCCAAGAAGCGCTGAAGCTCCCGTTTCGATGCCGGCACTGGGAAGTCCACGATGGCTCGGACCTTTGCATCTCGTGGTGCGACGCTTCCTCGGCCTACCTTGTGACCTAGGTAGGTCACACAAGCTTTCCCAAACTCACATTTGGCCAGATTCACCACGAGTCCTGCATGTGACAACCTCCGGAACAGCTCTCGAAGATGAGCAACATGCTCCTCCCACGTATTGCTGAAAACCAACACATCGTCTATATAGACAACACAGTTATCATGACCAGCAATAACTCGATTCATCATCCGTTGAAAAGTGGCGGGGGAGTTTTTCATCCCGAAGGGCATGACACGACACTGGCATAACCCGGAGGGCGTGACAAACGCCGAGATCTCTCTTGCATCCTTGTCTAATGGCACCTGCCAATACCCTTTCATCAAATCCAATTTGCTGACATACTCAGCACTTCCTACCCGATCAATACATTCCTCAAAGGAAGCGGAAATGAATCAGTCTTGGTTATGGTATTGACCTTCCTGTAATCTATACAAAACCTGGACGTTCCGTCTGCCTTTGGGACTAGCACTACTGGGGAACTCCAGTTTGAGTTACTAGGCTCTACGATTCCATTTGCAAGCATGAAATCTATCTCCCTATCAACCTGTTCTCTCTTAGCAGGATGAATCCGATATGGATGCTGCTTTATGGGTGCATTGTCACCAACATCTACCGTATGAACAGTATCGTGTGCACAGCCCAATCTATCACTGCAGACCTCCAGAAATTCCAGGAAGATGTCGACAACATCTTG
The DNA here is from genome assembly GCF_040938485.1 of Diadema antillarum. Lineage (NCBI taxonomy): Eukaryota > Metazoa > Echinodermata > Echinoidea > Diadematoida > Diadematidae > Diadema > Diadema antillarum. The sequence goes on from NW_027271335.1 coordinate 622,335, forward strand.
CCTCTCCGAATCAGACAGATGACTGAGCAGTAACTCTGGATTTTCTAGTGCCTTTGAGTTCTCTACTCGCGGAATCATTCCTGACTTGAAACTCACACTCTGAGAATCTGGAGCATCATGTTCAAACTCTTCTGCACTTTTCTCAGCACTGTGTACGACACTCTCACTCACAACTGCACCTCCTTCTTCTACCATCACACGGCTAAATAGCTCCTCAAAAGCCGGAATAGGAATCAACGGCGCAGGTCTAATGGCATGTTGTGGTTTTCCTACCACTTGACATTCATGACACGTTCGACAAAATTCAGACACATCCTTTCTCATCTTGGGCTAGAAGAAATGAGTTCTAATTCTACACAAAGTCTTCTTGACACCCATGTGTCCGGCCATTGGAATTTCATGTGCAAGACGTAGAATTTCCTTTCGATACGGCGGAGGAACAACTATCTGGTAGACAACCGTCCAGTCCTCATCTGCGGGACGATCTGGAGGACGCCATTTCCTCATCAAAACACCAGACTTTACATACAAACAGTCTGGCACTCCCTTCGCCTCATCTACAGTCAATGCACCCTCTCTCAACTTCAACAATTCCTCATCTTCCATTTGTGCTTTGATTAAAGCTGGCTGACTGAACACACCTTCTTCCCAACTTTGTTCTCTTTCACCTTCACTAGTCACCTTACCAAAGAATGTGTCATCAAGAGAAATTTCACTTTCAGACTTCTTTCTCTCACGCTCTGCTTCACTTGCTCGAAACCTGGTGATAGCACATGTTGGAAATACTTCTGGGAATTCATCGACCAGTTTTTCGGTTTCCCGCTCGTACACTGGGACTTCAGAAACAACCGGAAGGACACTCACTCGACCTCCTGCAAGGTCATTACCAAGCAAAAAGGAAACTCCATCCATAGGGAGAAATGGAACAATTCCAACAATCACTTCCCCTGAAATCAGTCCACTATCCAAATTCACTCGGAATAGAGGGACCGCCTGCGTTCCTCCGTTGACATCATGTATCAGTACCTTTCTACCCGTGTTACAATCTATGGGCATACTCTTCACATCTCCTACCATGAGGGACTGTGTAGCTCCAGTATCACGAAGGATGACAACCGGTACTCTAAATTCAGCAATGGTAACTGTACCATTTGAAATGAAGTCCTTGTACTTTTCATCCACACGACTACTTGAACACCTATCTGTCATTTTTGAGACACTGCTTTTCACAACATTTGGATGACGCTGTTCATCACTTACACTTGACTTAACAAAACCATTGGTGGCTGTCTGGTTCGGTTTCTCTTTTGTTTCAGCATCTGAAATGTTCTGTGAACGTGCATGGACTAAACCATGTGTTGCTTTTTGCTTTTGTTTTTCTTTTGCTTCATTTTGTTCCAGCAATCGCCTACATTCAGACTTAATGTGACCTGTTTTCCCACAGAAAAAGCATCTCACTTCTTTGTATTGAGGCCGTGGCGATTTTGGGCGCTCTTTCGGTGATTCAGTCTTTTCCCTATAACTACCGTGCCACTTTTGATTGTCAGGATTTCTCAACTGATCAAACTTACTCTTTCCCTCAGGACTTTTTGTTTTCACTTTATGTGTCAACTCATACTGGTCAGCGGTGACTGCTGCACTCTTTACATCATGTACTCTTCGATCTTCCAAGTATGTTCTCAGATCTGGAGGTGTCGATTTCTTGAACTCCTCCATCAACACTATCCCTCTCAAATTGTCATAAGTGAGATCTACTTTCATTGATCGAACCCATCGATCAAACATAATTTCTTTTTCTCTCTGAAACTCTATGTAGGTCTGTCCCGAACCTCTCCTATATCCTCGAAACTTTTGCCTGTAGGCTTCTGGGACTAACTGATAGGCAAGAAGGACTGCTTCCTTAACTGTGTCATAGTCATTTGCCTCCTCATCCGAGAGAGCAGACACTACTGAATGTGCCTTGCCTGTGAGCTTTTGTTGTACTATCATAGACCAATATTTCTTCTCCCACTCCAAATTCCTGGCTATTCTCCCAAAGGAGAAAAAGAAAGAGTCTACATCCTCTTCATCAAAGCGGGGGACTGTGTTTGCCATTTTTGCAATGTCGGGCGTCTCTGGCCTCGACATAGTAACATTAGGCCTATCCCCTGGGACGCTACTGGCCTGTGCCTGAGTCAACTCGATTTGACGTTGCATTAACCCTTGTTCGAGTCTCAGATTTTCTGCCTTCATTTTTTCTTTTTCTAACTCCAATCTAGCCAGTTCTAGTTGTGTGGAATCTACCCTCATCTCACTAGGTCTAGTAGTAGTAGTAGTACTTGGAGAAGTTCTTCTACCAGCACTCTCAATCTCATCTGTACTCTCACTCTGGTCTGTGTGTTCATATTCTACACCACCCAGTTCAAGCTTCTCCACCAGAACTGCAAAAATTTCTTTCTTTCGACTACACTCTCTGATATCAGCATCTACATGAGTTGCAACCTCAATCAACTGGGCTTTCACTAACCCTCTCAGTCTACCAAGAGTGACGTCTTTCACAAACTCTGCAGCATCGAACTTGGCTGCCATGATTTATTCACATCTAGCTATCCGACTAGATTTCAAGACTACGTCGCTAACGCAACTTCCTACAGTACACTCCGCTGCGTACCGAACTACGAGAATAGTCTAAGCAATTCAGACCTGACAAACACTCGTATATCTCGAGGCCAATTTCCTCGTAAAGCCATATCTAACGATGCTGATCAAAATAACCAGAAAGTGACACACTAATCTGATAAAATGACATAAAGGAAACGATGATACGTACCCTTCCTTTTCAGCAATCAAAGCTGCAACCCTGGTATTCAGCTAGCGAGAAGACCAGTACAAGTGCGCAAAACATACTCCTCGCATCGCTTCGCGAATCGCACTTCATTCACAACCACTGCATATCGCAGCCCCATTACACATACCGTGCAATGTCACGCAGTATACAATACCGCTACGAACGACACTGTTACGTTCGCTACCTGTGTACACATCTCACACGAGTGCAAACACTACACATTAACCTCCAAAGGGCATCAATCATTACAACGATGTACCAAACACCGAAATAACTACCCATAAGACGGCCTGTTTGTATGTTTCCCGGACATGTTCCCCCACATGTCATGCACCAACAGAACACCCGTCAGCACCGACGTAACATCTGTCATATACCGACAAAACATTCTTGGATCAGCACCGAATGAGTACAGCTGTTCACGCCATGTTTGCCAACTCCAACTCTCATGTCCCGAATGGACACTTTTATTACACCCCACCCTGGTTTCACCAAGGCACATCACGGTTCTCCGTCACAGTCACTATAGGTCACTTTACTTTGAAGGCGTCCCTATAGGCAATAACCTGAATACAACATCACCCTTTTCTTGTCTCACCTTAAACCTTAAAGAAAACAATTTGATATATTTCTTCATGTCAGAAGTTTATATTTTGCCTAAGTTACATGTATTGTTAGCTTTCTCCGCAGTACAGATATCACTGCTTAATACCTTCCAAGGTATTCCGATGATTCAGATTCTTTCGAAAAAAAATATATATATTTGAGTGATTGAAACGGTATGGCATCCACATACGATAAATCTGGAGAGTTAGTGTTCAAGCAGATATCTACTACCCGGAGTTTACAAAGAGTAACATAAACTCTTTCATGTAGGTAGGCACGTCGCATGTCCACAACCAAGGGAAGGGCACGGTTTGCTCTGAGAATGTTCTCAAACAGTATAGGCCTAGTGAATGGTCTGCACATGAATGCTTCCTATAGTAAATTTCTACAAATATTAGAGTCGGCGAGCAATGTACACCACAGTACCGCTGATGTTAATGTTTACTGTCGTCGTATGGTACATTTTGTGTTAGTGCTCACCGGTGCTGAAGTCCATAATTCACCTTCTTATATTTAAGACAACAGATTTCAGAGAGAGAATTCCAGATGGCGGGAGCAGGCCTGTTTTGATTAACAATGAACCTTGCACTCTGCCCAAATACAGTAAACTGTATCACAACGTCAGTATCATGCATGTACGAATCATGCATGTACGAACAAAACACTCAACGATTGGCTGATAGAATTGGCTGATAGAAGATAGAAGATTGGCTGATAGAAGACTACGTAAATTTATTCTCACTGATATAGCACCACTCGCAAATTTCAAATAGCTACCACGAGTTGTGTTCGTTCCTTTTCCTTCTTTTTTGTGTCATGTTATTCAAACATTATGTCATGTTATTCAAACAAAGCACTCAACAATTATACTAAGTGTATGAGGCCGATGCAGCGGCTCACACAGTCAATTATTCATTTTGGTTGAATTGATTTTAAATATAAACAGTGCGCTCATTATACGTTTATGGGATTGAATGGCAATGATTGAACTCTGAAGTTTACTGCCCAACAGATTTGGTATATATATTGATTGGAAGTAAGCGTCTTCCTGTACATTTTCTTTCTTTCTTCTACATCTGCTCTAATATTCGGCAAATGGAAAATTGTTTTTCTCGTAATCTTAGACTACCATATCCAGCACGAGATGGCTTGCACTATGCTACGACTGGAACTTAACCTCTGACTTCATAACACGTTTAAATTATGTGATTGAAAAGTAATGATCTAATTTACTGTTCAACAGATTTGGTCTGTTTACTGGTAGGAAGAATGTTTCTTAATTCCTCTATTTTTCCCATTATGTCCCAATACTCGGCTATTGGAGAAAAAACATGTAAAATGTGATATGCTTTTTATCGCAATCTGTGATTATAGTATATCCGACATGAAATAGTCTGTACTGTGTTATGACTGAAACTATTATAACCTTTTGTCTTTTTTCTTCACAATTCCATGAAAATGATAACAAAATTATAATTTACACGTAATGCGAAAAGAAGTAAATCGCAATAATGTCTGTACTTTGATTGCAAAGGGATTTTTCAAGGGTGAGGGAGGGAGGGTGGCTGCGGGTAACATCTGGAGAAAACGGTCTAAAGAAGACATGTATGTAAGTAATTTTTTATTGATTATGTATCTTTCTGTGTGCTTTAAGTACGCACACGACACAGCGATTGATATTCATTTCAACTTAGATTTTGTTATGTGCTCAGCAGTGTTTGCATTTTGCCTTGACATACATTCCATGTACGCAACATCAAAATCTGTCTTACCTGGATATATTAATTTGATTTTTCACAATTCTGCCAAGTGCATACTTATGAACGTACGTATAACCACTCGTATGTTTAGATTTGAACTGAGAACTGTATTACCATATCCACTATGTAAAGAACCAGTACTCGGTATACCTTTTTACATTGTTCTATGCACGCTCACTGTGCTTTCTCTCCTGGCGAAATTCACAAAAATTTACATAACAGTGTTAATGAACTTCCTATTGTGTATGCAAAAATGTGTTATGCCGGTGCTCTCGACCGCTATCAATTTGTCATCAGCTTTGAGCAATCTGTCATCCTTGTGTATCCAAAAATGCATTATTCCGGTGTTTTTGACCTCGCAAATCAATTCACTACCTGTTCTCAGCTATTTGTTATTGTACATGCAAAGACGTGTTACCACGGTACTTCCGACTCCTCTCAGTGATTTGTTATCAATGTTTATGCAAAAATGTGTCATCCCGGTGCTTCTGACTCCTCTACGTAATTTGCCTCCTACCCTCTGCAAACTGTTATCATTGTGTAGGCATAAATGTGTTGCTATGGTGTTTTTGTTCACCCCCAATTATTTGTTGTCTGTTTGCTCTGGCATTCGCTTCTCTGAACTCTTCAGTGCAATTCTGGCCTCATATAGCCTAGCAACAACCTCATTCCCTACTTACTATACTGGTGCAGTTACCTTTGCATTTTTGGCATGCATTGTTTTATGTATGGCCATTGGACATTCTTTTCCCATATATTATCAGGGTGAATGTTCTCCCACTTGTCTCCCTATAAAACCAAGCAGCAGATGTGTTTTTAAGAAGTTATTTCCTGTTTACAGCCTGTCTTCATATTCACCTGCCTTGTATCAGTCACAATGATGAATTCAAATACTACTGTAAACTCGAATGCCGCATCAGTTGCCACCCTTTATCCTCAGTCATTTGCTGATATGACACCAGTAATTTCAGTAGACAGCGAAGAGGGTGAGGATTCCGACATCGTCACTTTCTTAAATATGCAAACTCCTGAATTAAGACTGGATTTTGACTGTAGCGATACAGCAGTCCAAAATGTATTCACTCACTACCACACAGAGGATGAGCTTACTTCACTCACTCATACCGACGAAAATCAACTGTTTATTTCACATTTTAATATCAGAAGCTTAAATAAAAACTTTGATCAATTTCTTTCTTTTGTGAGTATATTAAAATCCAAATATAATATTATCGGGCTCAGTGAAACTTGGTTGAAGGAGACATCACCCTCTTCGCTGCTTACTATAGACGGTTTTAAACTCATAACAAATAATAGAACATGGAAGAAAGGTGGGGGAGTCGGATTTTATGTGTCACAGAATTTAGACTGTGTCTTCTTAGAAAAATACAGCGTGATGTCAGATACATTTGAGAGTGTATTTATCGAGGTCAAAACTTCAAACAAAGGTAATATTATAATTGGGGAGATTTATCGACCCCCAAGCTCAAACCCTGCTGAATTTTTAGAGTTATTCTGCGGCCTTATCTCGAACACTTACTTTGACAGTAAGACATGTTTTGTCATGGGTGATTTTAATCTCAATCTCCTTAATTACAGTGATAATCACTTATGCGCAGATTTTCTTAATCTTATGTTGTCGAAATCATTTATTCCCCTTATAAGGAAACCGACTCGAATAACTGATGATGTATCTACTCTTATTGACAACATTTTTGTAAATGATTCATTTTCTGACATTACATCTGGCATAATAGTTTCTGACGTTACTGATCATTTCCCAATTTACGCCCTTGTGTCCAGTTTATGACTGCTAATGCTTCTCACACCCATAACCCAGGTATTCGTGTAATGTCGGAATCCAACCTTAATAAACTTAGGGAGAAATTAAGTTCAGAGGATTGGTCCACCGTATACAGTCAAAGCGACATTGATTTAGCCTTTGAAAATTTTATGAATATTTTGATGGCTAATTATGATTCTTGTGTTCCTCTCCGAAGACCTCACCATTCTAATTATAAAAAAGTACCACGACAACCATGGGTTACAAAATCTCTTCTCAGGTCCATTAACCGCAAGAATAAATTTTTTCATAAGTATCGTAAAGATCCATCCCCTTTAAACAAATTAAGATATGTTCGTTATCGGAATATATTGACATCCATAATACGTATAGCCAAGCGAAATTATTTTTCCCGACAGTTTGTTAAATATAAATCTGATGTGAAGAGTACGTGGAAGGTGATTAATGAGGCGCTCAAACATAAAAACAATACTGATCCTCCTAAATATATTTCAGTGGACGGCCGCCAGATTAACGACCCGGTCAATATGGCGGAATCTTTCAATGATTATTTTGCAACTCTTGGTCCACATCTTGCCAGTAAAATCCCGAAATCATCAACTGAATTTTATAGATACTTAGGTAATAGGAATTCTCAATCAATATTTTTTTAACCTATTGCTGAAGAAGAAATTATAGATATTATTAAGAATTTGAACGATAAAAAAAGTTCAGGATATGATGGAATTACAAATTTTCTTTTAAAAAATGTTTTAAACGAAATCATTACTCCTCTCACATACATTTTCAATCAATCCTTATTTAATGGCAAAGTCCCCAATAAGATGAAGGTCGCAAAAGTTGTCCCTATCTTTAAGAAGGGACAGAAAGATTTGGTGAATAATTACCGACCAATTTCTTTGTTGACTTCAATCTCTAAAATTCTCGAAAGGGTGGTTTACACACGATTATTAAAATTTCTCACAAATCATAACATTCTGTCGGATTCTCAGTTTGGTTTTAGAAAACATTACAACACAACCCATGCTTTACTTACTTTTATAGACAAGGTAGCTCATGCTATAGATAGTTTTGAACATACAATTGGAGTTTTTCTTGATTTTTCTAAAGCTTTCGACACGATAGATCATGAAATCTTGTTTTATAAATTGTGTCACTATGGAATCCGCGGTACCCCCTTAGAATGGTTTAAGAGTTATTTAACAGAAAGAAAGCAATTTGTTAATATCAATAGCCATGATTCGCAATTAAAGCCTATTTCATGTGGAGTCCCGCAGGGCTCCCTCTTGGGCCCACTTTTATTTATAGTATACATAAACGATCTTCCAAAATCATCGCAAATTTTGTCATTCATTTGTTTCGCCGATGACACAAGCTTGTTTTTTTCACATCGAGACCCTAATGCATTAATGAATATGATGAATACTGAGCTCAGGTCCGTGCAATCCTGGATTTATGCGAACAAATTGTCCTTGAACATAGAAAAAAACTCATTATATGGTATTTAGTAATTCTTTGAATGTTGTTCCATATGATATCAAAATAAATGATTTATGTTTAAAGCAGGTTAATAACACAAAGTTTTTAGGGCTTTGGATTGACCAAGAATTATCCTGGAAAACTCATGTTAATTTTGTAAGTAAAATTTTGTCTAGAAATATTGGGATCTTGAATAAGCTAAAACATTTTTTTCCTGTTCATATTTTGCAGAGTATATATTCTTGTTTAATATCTCCACACTTCAATTATGGAATTTTGGCGTGGGGAAATGCAATTCACTCATTACTAGATTCCCTTCTCCGTATTCAAAAGCGTGCAATAAGAATCATAAACCACGCCGGATATTTTGCCCATACCAATTGTTTTTTCCATCAAAACAGAATTCTGAAAATTTCAGACTTATATTATTATAATCTCGGAATTTTCATGTATAAACTAACAACTAATGAATTACCATCTGTTTTTATCCACATGTTCAAAAGGAATCGTTCTATCCACTGTTATCCCACTCGCCAGAGTGACGCCTATCACCTTCCCCGTACTCGCACTATTTTTGCAAAGAAGACAATTATATTTACTGGACCCAGATATTGGAATGATCTCCCTCTAGATATCACTTCTTCCTTATCTTTATTCACCTTCAAACGCAAATTAAAACAGTTATTACTTAGTGGATACACACTACCAAGCCCTTAGCAACCTTTTTATGCTCCCAGTCTTTTGTCCTTGTCCGCAGCACCGAGTTACTTAAGTTATTTCATGGTACCGATACATCTTTTAATAATACAGCATTTTTTGTTATTCAAACACTGCGAGATTTGTATGCAGTCTGGTTTGTGCGATATCTATGTGGTTCATTAGTTTATTACTCATCTATTTTTTTTTTTTGTACTGGTGTAATTTTAGTTGGTCAAGACAAACATATCCGTTCTCCGTGTAAAGTTATATGCCTATGAACTCGGGAACCTACAGTTTTACAAACTTTAAAGCTTTTATGTAGGCCCCATCATATTTCTTATACTTACTAGTGACATTTTCATACGATGTGACCATGTACATTTGTGTCAAGTATATTTTCTTTTTCTTTTTCTTCTACAATCAAAAGACATGATTGTATATATTTTGTACTCTTGTTTTGTTGTCAATAATTTTGTAATGTCATCATTGAGAAAATGGAAATATGAAATAAATTTGAACTGAACTGAAATGATAGGCCCATTGTTCAAACTTTTTCGGACAAGAAAAAAAAAAATCATCCGGGGAATCCCCGCATTGCGTAATTGCAGGCCTCAGGATACTTGCGTTCCATCGAGCGGCGTCAGCCTCGTTCTGTACTCCGTTCATATGGCATTACTCTCCAGACGCCCATTACACATCTCAAGGGATATGGAGACTATCGCTCATAGTCTATAGAACTCCCTGCCATCTTTTCTCTGTGAAATTGACAAACTGGAACACTTCAAAGCCTCCCTCAAGACTCACATTATTCACTAGGCATTCAATTGCTACTCGATCTCTTGAAGGAGTCTGCGCCTTTGAATATTTCTGCAACAGATATACGTGTATGTCGCTACACATATACTGAGGATCATCATCATCTTGATACTTTTTTGTTTCTTAGGGTATTTGCTTCGTTTTCCTTTTTTTTCTTTGCTGCACTTTTCATAATGTTTCGTTGCTTTTGCTGCTACCTGACACTTGTTCATTTCTTTATTATTGTATTTGCACTTTGTATGTATTTCTGCTATTTTTATATTGTTCACGGATTTGCAGAAGAACAGCTTTGCTGAAACAAATTGCCGTGATTAAATAAAATGAAATAAACTGTACTGAACTGATCATCTCTCGCTGAACATCTCTACCCCTTACATGTGAGTCACCTGATGCCGGCTGAAGTCAAAGCAGAACTCTGACTTCTGGTGTGTATGTTTATAGGCACATACTATAAATAGCGGGAGTAACGGAACTCAGTTTCCTCAGATCAATTACGAAAGGAGCTAGACTGCACTGCGGATTGCTAAAGCTATTAAGTAGGAGTGAACTGAAAAGTGCGTAGCTCTCTCACAAGAACAAGTGAAAGAATGGGATTGACTCCTTTGAAACAGCAGTTATGTCAGACACGTTTTGATCACATCTTCCTAGAGAGCCCCAAGAAGAATAAGAGTAAAGACGAACGCGGATCAAGACATAATGGAGAGATCTGCCTCACATATTTCACACCAGTACGTATAAGCAGTTGTGTCAAACCCATTGAGATACTGAATACGAAAATCAGAGTCGACTCAACTACTGTACAACATGGAGATGATCACACTAGGCCAAACGAGACACATAGAACTCGCTCAAACATTTTGACTTTAAACTTTGATTGATGCCTTTTGGATGCCTCCGAAACGACACAAAATCAACATTAGTACACAATCTAAGGGTATATCACCGAGTAAATATTTTGCTGAAATAGTGGTCATTGATAGTCCTAAAAAAACATACAATGGGAACCTCCTCAATGATAACTTTAAAAATAGTCAATCAATCCAAATACAGTTTCAGGGTATGAAACTATAACTCATTGCCCACATCTTACAGAAAACCCCATTCGGTTTGCTTCAGCGGTCAACGAGAAATGAGGAATTTTGTTGAGCATGTCAGGAATCTCTTCCCTCCAAGTTCTGTCTATTGTGTTCACACACAAGAACATCCAAGTGCTATACTTGGAAGAATCAGCCTCATGACATGCTTTACAACAATTCACATTTTTCTGTGACCGCTTAACCAAATTGAATAGAGTTTTCTGCAGAATAGAACTAAGATGTTACATTTTAAGACCCTGAAGAAGCAGTTAAACAGTTTAATCATATTGGATGTTATCAACGCCAAAATCTGATTGTATTTTGTCGTGTCGTCATAATAGCGGAATAATTGTATCTGCTCTCTCTGCATCCATGAAGAGACTTGAAAAGTACCATTAATATTACACAAAGTGCTTGTGTTTCACAGGGCAAATAAAGCCCATGAATTTCTGCAATAGAAAAACAAGACCCATGAGTTTTGTGGCGAATTTCCGGGAATCGCCTAGAAGAATGGAAAATGATTTGGCAGCCATTTCGTTTATGCAAATTAATGGGCTTGCACTATAGAATGACGTTTTATAGGGAACCGTTTTTTTTTTTTAACTCTACATACATTATGCAACTAAGAAAAAAGTAGTATTTTACTCTAAAATTTCCCTAGCAGTCACATTATTCAAACATCCCATTAGACCAAAATAATCATAGCCGTAGATTTTTTCTTTGTTTTTCGGGGGTTGAGAGGGCAAGGATACCTGTATAAAAGGTCGAAGAGTTAACACGCAATCGAGGCAAGCAATGTTGTCTGTAATCATAGGATCACTATCCCCTCGAGCAAGATGAAAAACACTCTGTCCCTCGGATAGGACATAAATAGAGATCCCGTGTATGAGAGAGGCACAACTCATGCACGCAAAAGATCCCGCTTCATTCATTCATCGCAAAGAACAGGGTGTTTAACCCAGTAAAGTGGTTCCACCTCACATCCAACTGGACACCAAGGAAGACCAGCTTAGTGTAGCTGAATATGGGCTATTCAGCCATCTTCTCAGAAGGAAATGAACAAACAAACAAACAGGCTGCTTTAAATAGCATTTTGGGAATTGAAGTGTAAAGGTCTGGTGCATACTTTTAGTAAATTTTGTTAATTTGTATATATACATATATACACTGTATGTGTATATATATGTACATATATAATTATATATATATATATATATATATATATATATACACTCAGCAAAAAAAAAAGTAAACACTTTTTCAAGATTATATTTCTCATAGATTATTTGGCTAAAAGTTGATGTATTATATACCATATCAAAGATAATTTAATTGGCTATCAACTTGGTATGTCAACAAAAAAGGAAAACTTTATACATGAGTGAACACCTTTGTTTTTCTCTTCCAGGGCACAAAAGTAAAAATTGCAAAACTGAGCAAGTTGTCATTCATGCGTAGGTGCTCTTCCTTATAACAATAAGAATAAACAACACATTTAACACAAAACAAAACACGAATTAAGTTGTAAAGTAAACCTATGATCTCTATGATATCTTTTAAGCCCAAAAGATCAAGGAAGGCTAAAAATGATGGAGGAAAATGAAGAATATTCGGTCAAATCGAGATTCAAATGAAACATGTAACACTTTCTTTTTGCACGACCCTCTGTATTTCAACTCCCACCCTATCAACTTTGTGTCAAACTATAATGTATTGTAGATCATATTCTATCAGTAAAATTGCTAACTTTGAGTAAAAGGTAGCATTGCTTATCACATTCTATCATATTATTCTAATCATTTTGATCGAAATAAGGCTGAATATTTGACACACTGTATATAGTTGTTTCATTAAGCCGTTTTGACATCCTCACACTTGTCAAAATCGCAGAGAGTGAAAGTATTCAAACACTAATGAAGACTATAGTATCCCATCGTTTACGTGAAGTAGCCTAAACTCTTTAATCATGTTGCCATATCACTTTGTCTTCAAGCAATCAAGGAACGCGCAGTTTGCTGTTTTCAACATTGGATATAGTCAATATAACATTCGGTAGATCGTTCTTCATGCAACACCTTATTTCTACGAATGTTCTTAAGTAAGTGAGAAAAATCAATTTGATGTACGTACCACAGCACCACTGGCGCCATTGTTTATATCAACGTATCATTCATTTCGTGTTAGTAGGCCTACTGACTCACCGCAACTTAGATCCATAATACACGTTCTTTTGATGCATGGGTACAACAACGGCTGTAACGCAAATAACCGCCACCTGAATACGATCTGAATGCACTGTGCTATGCACGTCTGCCTAAATACCTCGATATCTGCTATGATATCATATAAAACATGAACGATCAAAGTACAGCAACACGTGGCAGATAAATGGGCTATAAGTGTCGGAAGTCTGCACCCTTGAACAAAGTAACAATCCGGAAAATTCTGTCATTGCTCAATTTCTGGCTGAACAGTCCCTTTTCACTCAGTTACCAGTCTACAAAGCCAGACCAGCCAAGCCAATTCAAAGTGCACCAAAGTCGTCCATTTCGTACCTAAAAGGGCTGCTCTTGGGTGCAAACTTTCTTTGCTTGTGGATTGTCATTTGGGAATCTCAGTAAGCATTTTACCGCTCTGGAAAGCAAAGGATTAAGCGACGAGTGTCACAAAAGAATGGATGACAAAGTCATTTCTGTTAAAGTCTTTCTGTCATGCTTTTTGTTTTTAAACTTGAAAAAGCATTCAAATATCCCCGCTCCCTGAGACGTATTCGCAAGAGCAGGTGTGTAGGACCCCGTTTACAGTGCGGGCCCGGCCTCAATTGTGCGGCCGAGCCCCGCAATTTTGTCCGTTTACACTGCTGGGCTCGGCCGCGCTTTTAATCAAAACCTTTCAATATTTTGTCGTAGTGGCGCTCTGCTTGTAAACAAACCCAATTTGGTATTGTCTGGTTTTCACACCCTTTGCCAACTGAATACCGCGGCGACGAATTCGCCGTTCGGGCAAAGGCCTTTGTCGAAGGAAAAAATCCTTTGCAGGACAAAACCACCTTAAACTATACTAGTTTTCGACGTTGAGGGGGTTAATATCCTGATAAGTGAAATAGTACAGGCAGAGGGTTTGGAAGCCAGACTAAAATTGGCCGCGCATTTGGCCCAGTTTGCGTTTACACTTAGACCCCGTTTACAGTGCGAGGCTCGGCCGCGGCCGAGCCGCGGCCGTGCCCAGCCCCGCTTCAGTGTAAACGCGCAAAAGGCCAAATGCGAGGCCAAAATTGGCCTCGCATTTGGCCTCGCTCTGGAGGTGGTCTCGGCCGCGGCCGAGCCGCGGCCGAGCCCGGCCTTTTCTTGGTGTAAACGCAAGCTGGGCCAAATGCGCGGCCAATTGCGCGGCCAATTTTAGTCTGGCTTCCAAACCCTCTGCCTGTATCTTTCGCTATTCAGGATATTAACCCCCTCAACGTCGAAAACTAGTATAGTTTAAGGTGGTTTTGTCCTGCAAAGGATTCTTTCCTTCGGCAAAGGCCTTTGCCCGAACGGCGACTTCGTCGCCACGGAATTCAATTGGCAAAGGGTCTGAAAACCAGACAATACCAAATTGCATTTGTTTACAAGCAGAGCGCCACTACGACAAAATATTGAAAGGTTTGAATCAAAAGCGCGGCCGAGCCCGGCAGTGTAAACGGACAAATTGCGGAGCCCGGCCTCGCAATTGAGGCTGGGCTCGGCCGCGGCTCGGCCGCGGCTCGGCCCAGCCCCGCACTGTAAACGGGGTCTGAGAAAAGGCCGGGCTCGGCCGCGGCTCGGCCGCGGCCGAGACCACCTCCAGAGCGAGGCCAAATGCGAGGCCAATTTTGGCCTCGCATTTGGCCTTTTGCGCGTTTACACTGAAGCGGGGCTGGGCCAGGCCGCGGCTCGGCCGCGGCCGAGCCTCGCACTGTAAACGGGGTCCGAGGCGAGATTTTCCCCAGGATAGCCCCTACAACAGAATACATATCAGAATACATATAAGTCGTTCGTGTCGAGTACCGGTACAAAGCCCCATCTTTTCAACATTTGCAGGCTTCATTATGTCGTTTTTATTGTAATTACTGTTCGCCTTCACTAATTGTTAAAGATGAGAGGTACTCAGTGGTTAAAGCATGACATGCTCTACCGGTAAAGACTGCCTCTTTTGAGAGATTTCAGTCGCCTACCGTTTTTTAAAGAAATCTACTGTTTTTTGCTAATCTGTCACCTAACCAAATAATTAAGCAAACTGAGATGAAATACAAGTCAATACACTGTCCGTGTCTAATACAGTCAATCCTGTCTTATATTACCACTGTCTATATTTAACGACCACAGATAATTTCCCCACAACCAACTTATGAACTAAAACGCCTGTGTATAGCAACCGCCTATTTTGTCGCCCAACATGAGGGATAACCAAACTAATTAAGTAAACTGAGATGAAATACAAGTCAATACACTGTCCGTGTCTAATACAGTCAATCTTGTCTTATATTACCACCTGTCTATATTTAACGACCACAGATAATTTCCCCACGACCAGCTTATGA
The DNA here is from genome assembly GCF_040938485.1 of Diadema antillarum. Taxonomy (NCBI): domain Eukaryota; kingdom Metazoa; phylum Echinodermata; class Echinoidea; order Diadematoida; family Diadematidae; genus Diadema; species Diadema antillarum. The sequence goes on from NW_027271335.1 coordinate 637,963, forward strand.
ACTAAAACGCCTGTGTATAGCAACCGCCTATTTTGTCGCCCAACATGAGGGATAACCAAATAATTAAGTAAACTGAGATGAAATACACGTCAATACACTATCCGTGTAACTCACTTTCGTCGTATTGTCTTCAGAATGTAAATGTAGTGTGTATCATGCTGTATTGCTTTATGTTTTGTTCTTGCATCGGTATATGTGTTCATCTCATTTTTTTTTTTATAAATATGAAATAATTTACCACCCATGCATTTTTTTAAATTGATTTTCTGGGTCGGCCAGATTTTAAGGAAACTTAATTCCTCGTTGGCTGCTTCCCTTCAGCTTTATAAAGTTATGTTTTTTTTTCTCTGTGTCTGTCATGACTGTTCATCAATGTCTTTCTCTGTTGTTTTTATGCTGAATAAATAAATTCAATTCAATTCAATTCAATTCAATAACATTGCTGCAACAACAGCCTGCATCAGTGACATAGCTGTGAACAGTCATTCTTATATCCCCGTCACAGAATAGTATTATATATAGCACGAATCAAGCAGAAGTGACTCGAATGAAAGATTTTCAAAATTCGTGCCACATTCGGGAAAGAATTTAAAATTCCTACAGTTTGTTGAGAATTGTTGTTCTAATACTTGGAACAGCTTTGTATCGAATCATTCTAATGTGATATTCCGTTTAGCTCTCGAGTGTGGTTCGAATGTAGTTGGAACACAATAGGAATATTAAGAATGCTATTAAAATGCAGTCAGAATATTTCAAAAGCACTTCGAATGCCGTACGAATGCCGACCGATTGTAGCTGCTCGAAGTCTGGTTAGCAGGTCTGAAAGCGTCCCGAATGAAGTACATTGTACAAATTTATCTCGAATGCAGTCAAAAGGCTCCGGGAATAGCTAATAAACATGATTTGAATGTTCAAGAATTCAAACAGAATGCAACGCGAATATTTAGAATGTACTCATAATGTAAAACGAATATTCCATGATGTGCATCAAGAATCCCGCCGGAATGGTCTGCGATAAGGTTTCAAGTACTGGTGAATCGAGCATTTTCATGAGTCTCAGCCCAGCCATGATAGAGTATGGACCGTTTGGACCATGTTGCTTTGCTGCAGATTGCTGTCCTGAGCACGACCTACTTGATAGAGAGACGTAGAGAAGGCAAAGAGAAGGAACAGATGGAGAAGACCCTGAAAATATCGCACTCAACCATGGCCGCCAGAGGAGAGCAGGAGGCTGTAGAGACATTATCCCAGGCTAACGGAGAAGCTTAGAGTTGAAATCCTAAGCCCTTCTTTAAAAACTTCAGGATGGAGCCTGTTATGTTCGATGAGTGGGGCCAAGGATACAGAAGCAGGAATAATAGATGAGGAACGCACTAACTCCGGGCTTTAAGCTGGCCATCACGGCGCAGTTCCTGGCTTCAGGTGACAATTCAATTTCAATATCAATTCTATTTTGGAGTCAAAAGGGGCCTGAGCTTTCGATCCTAGCAGAATCTTCGTCAGAGGCAAAATGACAAACAAGCAGGGAAAGCAATCACATATAAGGACTTCACACAACAGGAACAGAAGTGGGAGTGAAAGAGGGCTAGGAAGGAGACTGAACTGGAACAAAGCAATAAAACAGTTAAAACAATTAAAACAGAACAGAGAAGACAAAGAGGATAAGGAGGATCACGTGGGCGTGATGCAACAGCAGAAAATGAACTAAATGTGGCAAAAAAACTGCTGAAAACTGCCTATCCAATAAAGGCGAGCCAATGGAGTAAAATGGAGTCAAAAGGGGCCTGAGCTTTCGATCCTAGCAGAATCTTCGTCAGAGGCAAAATGACAAGCAGGGAAAGCAATCACATAATAAGGACTTCAATCATAATACGTATAAGGACTTCAATTTTATTTTCGTATTTCTCGATGCAAAATACTTAAAATATAAGAATATATTATAATAATAGAGAATGTCCAGCTTGGATATAATACCCAAAAAATACAAAATAGCGGTCGATGTGTCTTTATCAGAGTAAAAGAATGCTATTTTGAATATCAGTATTCATGCTTATGACAAACTGTTCTCTTTATGTTTGTGCCTACTTAGATCGTATTAATGTTATGTATAGGACGATCCTATTTTCCTTTGTAGACAACGTTATATTAAGAGACAACGATAAAATGTGTAACTGCAATATTGCAACAATCTCCACAGTCAAATTGTTCTATACTGCCCTCTACAGGTGCCCTCGTGGACTCAAGCAACGGACAACACGCTCACCCTTTCATACGCAATTCTATAGACACAGCATTCAATTCAATTAATGATGATGACTTTTTTGATTTGGCAGGACCTTCTTTTGAACAAAACGAATCAAATATCAATCAAAATGACATTTTTTTTGATAATTATGTTTCTGACAGTTTTAATTCATCGCCGCAAGAATTAGACTATGATTTTGACACAGAGAACCAATTGCAAAGTCCGTCTTCTGAATATCTTACTCAATCCCAATTTACCAATGTTGTCAAGGAATATGATAGTACTACTTTTTCTCTTTTACATTTTAATATTAGAAGTATTAATAAGCATTTTGAAGAATTGAGGTTATTTTTAAATAGTCCCATCATGCATAATATCTCGGCGGTAGGTTTAACCGAAACCTGGCTCTCTCATGACTCCAGTCTTCCCTTCGCTCTCGACGGGTACGATTTAGTGGTTAATAACAGACAAAATAGGGTAGGTGGAGGCGTTGCCATATATGTTAAACAAAATTATGATTATGTAGTCCGCGATGAGTTCACCAGTATGACTGATTTTTTTGAGTCTTTATTTATTGAAATCACAGTTCCAGGCAGCAAAAATATAATCATAGGTGTAGTATATAGACCACCAAACGCGAATACTAAATCATTTTTAGATTATTTTTCGGATCTGGTTAAAAACCCACTTTTTATCAACAAAAATTGTTTTATAATGGGTGATTTTAATATAGATTTGCTAAAACAGAATAATATGTCGCAAGATTTTTTGGAAATATTTTTGTCTGCCTCTTTTTTACCCTTAATATCTAAACCCACACGTATAGTTAATGAATCTGTTTCTTTAATTGATAACATTTTTTGTAACATTCTTCCTCCTCCTGATTCTTTTATAGTACTCTCAGATATCACCGATCATTTCCCCATCTCGACTGGTTTTTCTTTAAATGGAACAGTTAATAATAAAAACAACAATATATTTAAACGAAGAATTACTCATGAAAGTATAGCCAGGCTAGGTGCTAGCTTAGACACCGCAGACTGGTCCTGTATCTTTGATACAGATGATGTTAATTTGTCTTATGAATATTTTATGAAGATTTTTATCCAACATTTGGACATTTGTATTCCAAAACGTAGAGAAAAATCAGCTAATTACAAAAAAAATACCCAGGCTCCCATGGATTTCAAAATCGCTCCTGCGTTCAATAAATAGAAAGAATAATTTATATTACAGATTTAAAATGAAACGTACTGAGCAATCAAAGTTGAAATACACTAGTTATAAAAATACTTTGACGAAAATTATACGAATAGAAAAGAAAAAATATTATACTAATCAGTTACAATTTTACAGGCATGATATGCAAAATACATGGAAAGTTTTAAAGCAAGCCATGAATATATCAAATGTTAAGTCAAATATTACAAAAATTAGATTTGATGGTGAAATTCTTGAAGATTCTCAACAAATTTGTGATGTTTTGAATAACCATTTTTCTTCAATTGGGGAAAGCCTGGCAAGTAATATTCCTCCCTCCACAAAACATTTTTCCGAATTTTTGGGTCCCCCAAATTCTAGTTCAATATTTTTTAATCCAACATACACTCAGGAGATAATTAATATTGTCTCTGATTTCAGTTCCAAAAAAAGTGCTGGACACGATGACATCAGCAATTTTCTTTTAAAGGGGGTAATATCGTCAATTGCGGATCCCTTAGCTCATATATTTAATCTATCCCTTTTTAATGGCACCTTCCCCGAAAGTATGAAAATAGCAAAAGTCATCCCCTTGTTTAAAAAAGGTGACAAATTAGATGTAAATAATTACCGACCAATTTCTTTGTTAAGTGCATTGTCAAAAATTCTTGAAAAAATTATTTATAAAAGAACTATTAATTTCTTTAAATTTAATCATATATTTACGAATTCTCAATTTGGATTTAGGGAGAAACATAGCACCACACATGCATTATTGAGTTTTATAGAAAAAGTGGCACATGCTATCGATAAATCTTCTCATTTGATAGGTTTGTTCCTGGACTTCTCCAAGGCCTTCGACACCATCAATCATGATATTTTACTTAACAAATTACACCATTATGGAGTTCGTGGGAAGGCCTTGGAGTGGTTCAGGAGCTACCTCATGAACAGGAAACAATATGTTTCTTTAAATGGTTGTAATTCACAAATATTAAATATTAAATGTGGGGTGCCACAGGGAAGTTTATTAGGTCCACTGTTGTTTACTGTTTACATAAATGATTTTTGTAGATCATCAGATGTTCTTTCTTTTATTCTTTTTGCAGACGACTCAAATCTATTTTTTTCACACAATAATCTTTTTACCCTTGTTAATACAATAAATTTAGAATTAGAAAATGTTGCCCAGTGGATAAAAGCAAATAAGCTATCTCTTAACCTTCAAAAAACAAAATATATGCTCTTTAGTAATTCTACTGAGGCATTACCTGTTGATATTGTTTTAGATGGTACTCCACTCGAAAATGTCTCCCATATAAAATTTCTTGGAGTAACAGTTGACAATAAGCTGTCCTGGAAATTTCATATTGACAGTATATGTAAAATTATTTCACGTAATATTGGTATAATTAATAAGCTTAAGTTTTGTTTTCCTTTGTCGTCCCTGCTCGTATTATATTCATCCTTAATATTGCCACATTTAAGTTACGGTATTCTCGCGTGGGGAAATACATATAAAACATTCTTAGATAAATTACTTTTATTGCAAAAGAAATCACTCCGTGTTATATGTCATACTGCATTTTTGTCCCATACTGACCCACTATTTTATGAGCATAAAATATTGAAAATTAATGATTTGTATTTGTTTAATCTAGGACAATTTATGTATAATTATAATAAAAATAATCTCCCAAATATATTTGAAACAATGTTTCAAAGAAATCAATCCATTCATAATTATCCAACACGGCGATCAAATGATTTCCATTTGCCATTTCTGAGAACTTTGTTGGCTCAAAACACATTTATTTACGACGGGCCAAAGTACTGGAATTCACTTCCCAGTAACATTACTACTGCTCAATCTCTGAATTTCTTTAAGAATAAATTAAAACCATTTTTATTGAAACTTTACAACATCCAACAGAGTTAGTTTCCCTTTATCATCTCAGTCAAGTCATCATTTTTTTTTTTTTTTTTACATAAGTCCTCCTATTAAACTATGTCCCTCTCTGTGTTCTAAATATAACGATGTGGTTTTTTTTTCTCCTGCATTCTTACCAACATAACTACGTATAAAAAATGTTTTGCATTACATTCAATCCAGCTTGTATTTTATCACTTATTTTACATTATGAAATCCAGATTGCTTGCGTCCACGATGGCACATGCTGTAGTTCCCTCTTTTTTCTCCCTTTTTTTCCTCTCTTTTTTTCCTCTTCTTTTTCCTTTCCTTTTCTCTCTTTTTCCTCTTCCCAATCATTTTGATGTCAGTTGACATCGGTTCGTTTATTGTGTTTTATATTGATGTTTTGTGTATTTTTCTGAGGGTCCCATATCGTACAAGCTTTGCTTCTTAGTGGGACCCTCCACTTCCATCCTCATCCTTAGTTGACTTGTATTATACGCTTTATGTATTTAACAAAGATGTAATCACATCTACTTTTCACTTTCATAATTTTCTTATGTACCTTTTCAAGTTTTGTTCTGTATCACAAATGTCCTGTGTATACGCAATGTACATAAAGTTCTTTGTTCATTTTGATGGAGGTGAAAATAAAGTTGAAAGTTGATATAGAGAAATACAATTTTACCTACTAAAAAGCAAAGCTTGGTGTTTATAGGTCCCAACAAAAAGCCTAGTGTGGAGAAGATGCGCGGGCCTGTTGCGAGTAGGGATTTTCCAGCACGCAGGAGAATTTTCTGCGGGCGGAAAAGTATGTTTGCGAGTTTCCTACTTGTGCCTTACTGCTAGACGCGTGCTACTTGCGTGTATTCCGTGTGACCTGCGTGAGAGCTTCGAAATCGACCCGTTTTCAGTTACGAGCGACACACGGGGACTGCGAAGTACCTGCGTGGGAGTCGCCTTTGAGGTGCTGCCGCTCAAAGGCCTCCTACTGGTGTTCTGCGTGTACCTCCGCGGGCAAACCCCGCGACTCACCCGGAAAGAGTTTTGCATGTGTAACCCCACCAAAATTTGGGTTACTAAGATTTCTCCAGAAATGTCGTCAGACTAGATTCCTACTTCCTTGGAAGACCCATGGTCACTGTTATCACCACCCCCTCCATTCATCCCTCCTCTGACGTCCGTACCCCACCTGTTTTCCAACAACCCCTCGACCAGTGTACTAGTAACCCCCAAGATTAGTCTTAAGATTTCCCCTTCAGCCTTTGACCCCAATAGCCAATGTCCAATTGTAAGCCTGTGTGTATTGAGACTGGTCAAGCCCTGTGAAACGCCCCTGCTGGTGTTAGACTATGTAGGTGTAATAAAACTCAAGGATGGAGCAAGCTAGCCAGTCTAGGGATATTGTTTTAAGCACCCCTCCCTTTTGTTGGTGTGTAGGCACATCAAGAGAAACGAAAGGACCATGTCTCAGAAGAGGAAGGTCATTCTTGCTAGGACAAAGTAGTAGTTGCTTTGGGATTTAGGGACAGTGTCCTACCATGGGCAAAGCCTATACAGAGTGGACTGGTTCTAACTGTAGACCAACATTTTCTGTGACAATGACGTAGAGTGCACGTCTAGCCCAAATTCTGCCCCCTCCTATTCCTTTCTTCTCACATACCCCCCCCCCCCTAATTTCCAATGAACTGTTTAGGCTAGCTTTGCGTGTGCCTTAAAGTAGAGTAACTCCATACATTACTAGATTTACTTTGCTCGTGTTACCTTTTATATTACAGATACTGTTGTGCTACTATGATCAATGGCTGAAAGGATATGACTTTTTGCAAGATTATTATTTGATATGTCATGTGTTCAGAACAAAGTGTGATCCACGCACTTCAGCATAAGAGATATGTATGTGCAGTGGTTATGTTTAATACATCATTTATGCAAATGAGATATAATTATGTCTCTATATTCTAATTGAGTGCTTTTATGACTTATGCTATACGATTTGTCTAGTATGTTAACTAGATCGGTGTTTGCATGAGTATAAACAATGTGTTATATAGCTATGCTGGTTAGGCAGCAGCTCTAGTGACCAAGGTCACAGGAGTGCAACTTTAAAGCCCTGTAGGCAGAATGCTCGAGAGTGACTGGAAAGCCTGTCGTTACTGCCCTTGGTCAATGTTAAGACTTTGTCTGGCCAAGTGGATGGTCAGTACGTCAGTAATGTTCCTGGAAGTCAAGGGGAATGAGTGACCTCTAGCCAATGAGGCAGACTTTGAATGATGTCATAGAAACATGAACCAATGAAATTTCTGCTGGTCAGTTAACTTCCTGGAAGTTTCTGATTTTCTCGAGAAAGTTTGTAATATTAACATTTTACAGAGAGACAGAAAATTATAAAAGCCCATAGCTTTGGAGCAAATAGGCATATCTGCTTCCTGCCAGCGCTTTGAGGCCTGCACCCACTTTGCTTGTTACATCGACTGTGTGATCCAGAAAGTTTTTTCACACATTTATCTGCTGAGAGGTTACCACAAAACACTGGTAGACCCCCACAAGCATCAGCTGTATTGTTATATACAATTTTTATGTGCCTGTGATACAACTGGTTGTGGCACGTACATCCACTGACTGCCGTGTGGAGCAACTTGTAGTGAAAACGAGTGTTGGCTCTTTTGACTAGGTAAGTCATTGTATTTCTCATGTTATGTATTGCATTGGAGAGTGTTTGTAGTTATGAACCCCAATCCATAGACATGGAGGTTGCTTGTTAAGAAGAAGACTCTGATATCATGTATATAAATTCCGAAGTTATCATATGTTATGCCAAAAGTATTGATGATTGATGATTGTTGCTTGTATATTATTTGAAGATATATTGCAATGCACTTCAAGGTATTTGCGCTTCGAATGTTTTATGAATGGACATGATTAGGCATACACTCAAGTTCATTATTAGACAGATGAAATTGGGAAACTGACTTGGCATTAGAAGTCAGATTTTAATTTGATTACATACATATTGAAATGCCCGGTAGACCCTCACACTCAGAGAAAGTGAGGCTATGCTCGTAAACATTGAGGTCTACAATGTGCAGCACCCCCCCCCCCTCGTCTGAACTGACAGATTTATGTCCACTGACCGTTCCCTGTGAGTGACAGAGGTCACTGCACTATTGAATTGTGGAATGTTTAACTCTAGAGGGGGAGGACTAGCCACTAGATGTGAAGAACCTTGCAAAGAACTAAATGTGAGGAATAGTTGTGCCATTGTGAATATAAAAAGGTTATACATTCATGCTCTTTAGAATGTATACATGTTAACTGTACATGCGTGGTAAGGTGTACAACTGCTCAGTGTAATTATTGTGTGCGTGGAGCATTATTTCCACTCAAACTATAATATTTGAATCGGAGTCACAATATTTGTCGACCCCAGATGAAGCAACTATACTGCCAGTCGATCAGATAGATCAAAGCTTTATTTGTGGCAGCAGTGTTGGATATAATTCAGGATGCTGAAAATGTTTAACTGAAGAGAAGTTATTCTGACCGTATTTAGCACCTGTATGTCAAAATGAATTGACAAACATTTGAATGTATGTGACTGGAATTTGTATCTGTATTGTCTAATGCACTCATATATGTTTATGAGGCATGTATATGTAGAGACAATGTATCAGATCAGATTTTGGAGTGGACTTCCATACTCCTGAAGAAATATTATTGATTAGAAAGACACTATATTAGGAAAGTCCTGTGTCTTATAAATTCTTTTGACTAGATACATATTTGGACGAGAGCTTTGGCCAGCCTTTGCTTGGTTCAGCGTGACTGACGGCTACTGAGCATTGCATCAGCTACCGTGTACGACTGGTTTGCGACTACTCTGGGCTCGTCGACAGGATAACCGGCGAGAGAGACAAAGAGACAGCAACGAGTCGAAATATCGTCATACACTGGCAAATATTTAATTATGCTAATGTAACAAAGGTTACATTTGAGTCTGTGAACATATTGAATTGAATGATGTACTTTGTTGAACGACAAACAAGTTAATAAAGTTTGTCATTGGATTATTTTGTCAAAACTGAATCCCAGGTGTGATATTCTTTATTTATGAACTCGGGAGTGTAACATTCGGGTTACATAAATTGGGGGCTTGTCCGGGAACTATAATTGTTTCTTAATTGTATAATTGCATTTGTTTGGTGACACATGTTACCGAAACTGAGTCTTGGTTATCATTGTTGATTGTTACTGTTACATTCACCATTTTCGTTCTATTGTACCAAAGAGCCAACACTCGTGTGCAGGAAACAAAGCGATGGCAGGTAAAAGTTTGAAGCAGATTGGTCAGGATTGGTGCAAGAAGGAGGAGATTAGAGTAGAGAATGCCCTCCTACTTGCAACAGGTATAAAGACTGTGCCAACAGAGGTGTTTGCACTGGCACTGTCAGAGTTATATCCCACATTACTTGAGGTGTTAAGACGGGATGATCCCGATACAGGGGAAACATTGCTCCTGTGTGAATTCGAAGATGCAGTTGCTATGTTAGGATTACAGGCACAGATTGTCATTCCAGTAGATGGGGAGACTATGTGCAGAGTAGTGAGGTTAGACGGTTTAGGACCAGTCAGAGGAAATAGGGTCAGTGTCAAGGACCTGAGGGAGAGAGGTTTAGTTAGGGAATGGAGAAAAGCAGGACGTAGAGCTCAGGAAGTCCAGTCTCAAGACATCCCTACTACTAACAACCTTCCACCCCCTTCCCCTGGTATCAGTGAACCATCCATGTCCTTCCCTGATCGAGACATCCCAATTTTAGCAGCTTCACTAGCACGGTGTGGGCTGACCACAGGGTATCGGAAACTGCGATGCTTCTCTGGTGCAAAGACAGCAGCGCGTGATGAGGATAGCTACCCCATCTGGATAGAGCACGTTGAGAGCCAGATGGAGGAGTGGCAGACTCTGGATGATGCTGAGCGGCGCAAGCGCATTCGTGAGTCATTGCGTCCGCCTGCGTCAAGCATCATTACAGACCTTAGGCGTGAGAATCCCCAGGCCTGCTCTGCAGACTACCTCAGGGCTCTGGATCTGGCTTTTGGCGATACTGACACAGATGATGAACTGTTTGTCAGATTTCATCAGACAGTCCAGGCTGAAGGTGAGTCTCCCTCTGAGTATCTTTCTCGCTTACAGGAAGTCATGCGCCATGTGGTTAGGCGGGGAGTTGTCAAGCCACATGACGCCAACAAGGTGAGACTGCGACAATTCATCAGGGGCATCCTCTACCATGAAATGCTCCTAGTAAACCTACAGCTCAGGGAGCGCCTGGAGAAACCACCATCCTTCCTGGAACTCCTGTCTTCAGTGAGGAAGCAGGAAGAAGAGGAAAGGGTGAAGAAATCTCTGTCTGCCTCGAGACCCCCCGTTAGCCCAAAACCAAAGCAGGCTGCCCACCGTAAGGTAGAGCCCTCTATTCTGCCACCCCACGCAGCCCCTCAACCCCATGTCCTTCCCCAACCAGCACCTCCACCAGCACCCCAACCCACCAATAATCCCCCCAAATCTCAGTCGTCCCAGCAGAGTAATACTGGTGTTGTTTGCTTCAAGTGTGGAGAGGAGGGCCATATCAGTAGAAATTGCCAAAATTCTGTTCCCCCTGACGTACTGAGTAAAAGACTTGTCAACTACATCCTTGGCAACCAGGGAAACGAGAAAGGGCGCCTGGGAAGGGGAAACCAGGGGCCCCAAAAATAGATTCTCCCCCACTTGTTTCTAAAGTTGAGGTTTCCAAGAACGATGTTCCTGAAGGTTTAGTAGGAGATGCTATCAACCCAAAATGTTGGATAGATGGAAAGGAGACAAAATGCCTTCTTGATAGTGGGTCTCAGGTCACTCTTATACACAAGAGCCTTTTCGACACACTAGATAGGGAATTGCATGGACTGAGTGACCTAGTCCTGTACCATGGAGGAGATGGGACTATGCCCTATCTGGGTTGGGCTTACGTCAACATAGGTTTTGAACGGTCATTTGCTGGCACAGGGACTGAGTTTAGTACATTGGCTCTTGTAGTACCAGACCCCCAGCGTCCCTGTGACCATAGAGTGATTATTGGCACTAATTCAGGACTTTTCAGGCACTGTTTTGAATCTTGTAGGAGGATGGCTGGAGCACGCTTTGCCCAGTCATTGCAGATAAGTGCTACCTGCAGGGATATCTACGCCAGCATATCGAAACAAGAGAAGGTGTCCCCTGATGGCAAATTGGGCACTGCTAGGACCAAGAAAGGACATAGCACGCAAATACCTCCCCACTCCAAATTGGTAATGACCGCCCAAATTAGGAATCCCCTGAAAGAAGAAATGACTGTTTTCGTAGAGTCCAATCCCCACAGCAGACTTCCAAGTGGGTTACACATAGCCCCAGGAGTACAAAAATTGTCAGGTGGTGCGATTGGAAAGGTAAGGGTGCTGGTGACCAATAGTAGCCCTGAGTCTATCACTGTCCCTGGCAACTGCCCAATAGTAGATGCCTATGTCCCCGACAAGTGTTTCCCTACCCCTAGTAGTTTTCCTACCCAGCCTCACAGTTACACCGAGGCAACCCATTCCCAAGTAGGTGCTAATGTAGGCGATAACACCCCTTCCCCTCAAGTTGACGTTAGTGAGCTGCCCATCAATTGGGGCCCGATTTCCCCGGAGTGGAAAGAAAGGCTGCTCAATCAGTGCAGGCAGAGGAGTGATGTGTTCTCCAGGCATGAATTTGACCTAGGCAGTACAGGCTATGCGGAGCATCAGATTCGTGTTAACGATGACACACCATTCCGTGAGAGGTCTCGGAGGGTGCCTCCCTCTGATCTTAGGGACTTGCAGCAACATCTTCAACAGCTGTTGGAGAACAACATAATTAAGGAGTCTAAGAGTCCCTATGCCTCTCCAATTGTGCTGGTTCGGAAAAAGAATGGTACTTTGAGAATGTGCGTCGACTACCGTACACTCAATTCTCGTACCATTCCCGACCAGTACACAGTGCCCCTGATACAGGAGGCCATTGATTCCCTGAGTGGCAGTAAATGGTTTTCTGTTATCGACTTAAAGTCGGGATTCTATCAAATCCCGATGCGTGAATCTGACAAGGAGAAGACGGCCTTCACTTGTCCTTTGGGGTTTTACCAGTTCGAGCGTATGCCCCAAGGGGTGAAGGGAGCACCAGCAACCTTCCAGAGGCTGATGGAGAAGTGCATGTCAGGTCTGAACATGTTAGAGGTGTTGGTGTACATGGATGACCTGATAATCTTCTCCAAAACGCTGGAGGAAATGGAGGAGCGCCTGGCTAGGGTACTGGATAGGTTGCAGCAATTTGGCTTGAAGGTGTCCCCAGAAAAATGCCAATTTTGCTGTCAGTCGGTTAGGTACCTTGGTCATGTAGTCTCCGAGGCTGGGGTACAGACAGACCCAGACAAAGTGGCCGATGTAAGAACCTGGCCCAGGCCACAGACAGTGAGGCATGTCAAGTCTTTCTTAGGATTTGCTGGCTATTACCGGCGATTCATAAAGGACTATGCCAAGATTTCCCGTCCTTTGAACGCACTTACAAGTGGGTGCGTTTACCCCAGGAAGCGAGGACGTCCACCTCCAAAGAAAGATCCGAGCCCGGATGCACGAAAGGCAAGTGACCCCCTTGGTGATGCTTGGACTGAGGAGTGTGAGAATGCTTTTCAGGCTTTGAAGCATTGTCTGGTCACAGCCCCAGTCTTAGCCTTCGCAGACCTGTCAAAGCCCTTTGTGCTCCATGTTGATGCCAGCCGTGATGGACTGGGTGGTGTCCTGTATCAAGATCATGGAGGTAAGCTTCGTCCAGTGACATATGGAAGTCGGGGACTGTCCCACAGTGAGAAGAACTATCCAGCCCACAAGCTGGAATTTCTTGCTCTAAAGTGGGCAGTTACCGACAAGTTCAGGGATTATCTGTATGCAGCAAAAGGTGCGCGGGTTATGACTGATAATAACCCACTAACATATGTCCTGACATCGGCAAAACTCGATGCCACAGGACATAGATGGCTTGCTGCACTTTCCTGCTTTGATTTTTCCATCCATTATAAGCCAGGAAAGACGAACATTGAAGCAGATGTACTGTCACGGAAACCACATCCTCCCGGCCTCGACAAGGAGTTTGAGGCTCGCCAGCAGTGCAAGATTAGTGATCTGGAGGCAAGGCTGCATGAGACGTCAGACTCAGGTGAGAAAGTGTCCACACTCTCTGCCTTCTGTCAGACGCATTATGTTTCAGCCAACTCTCCTCATAGAAGCCAGCCATACGTTGAGACCCTGTGTGCCAGTGCAGAGTCTATCCCAGGTCTGTATGCGAAGGGCTCAGACCTGAATGTAGTAGACTGGGCACAGGCTCAAAAGGCAGATCCGCAACTGAAACTAGTCAGGGATTATGTTGAACGTGGGGAGAGGCCACAGTCTTATACCGGCCTTTCAAGAGAGGCTGCCCTGATACTCCGCGAGTTCGACAGGCTAGTTCTGTGCAAAGGAGTCCTCTACAGAACTTTCACTGACTCCTTAGGGAACCGCCATCACCAGTTAGTATTGCCTGCCCAGCGCCGTGTCGAGGCAATGAGGGGCATACACGACAGTGTTGGCCACCTTGGAATCGAGAAGTCCATAGCGTTGGCTAGAGACAGGTTCTACTGGCCAAAGATGAGTGCTGACATTACGGAGTGGGTCAAGCATTGCCCTCGTTGTATAGCAAGAAAGACTCCTCCAAAGCCAGCAGCCCCATTGGTGAGTATTCACACAACCAGCCCCCTGGAGCTGGTTTGCATGGACTTTCTCTCCCTAGAACCAGACCGCTCGAATAAGAAGTCTATCTTGGTAGTGACGGATCACTACACACGATACGCACAAGCCTTCCCAACGAAGGATCAGACTGCTGCCACTGTCGCCAAGGTCCTGTGGGAGAACTTCTTTGTACATTATGGTCTGCCCCAACGCCTTCATTCTGATCAAGGTAGGGACTTTGAGAGTAAAGTGATCCATGAGCTGTCAAGGCTCCTCGGCATTAAGAAATCAAGGACAACTCCTTACCATCCCCAGGGAGACCCTCAGCCTGAGCGTTTCAACAGAACGCTACTGGACATGCTAGGGACCCTGGAGGAGGAGAAGAAGGCAAATTGGAGCAAGTACGTAAGTGCACTTGTACACGCTTACAATTGTTCAAGGAATGACAGTACTGGTTTCTCACCTTAGTTCCTCATGTTCGGTAGGGAAGCTAGACTGCCTGTTGATCTGCGATTTGGCACAAGCCCTGACAATTTCACTGGGACTGACCACGTGAAGTACGTCAGTGGTTTGCGCGATCAACTTACGCGGGCGTATAAACTTGCGTCAGCTGCATCCAACAAGTCTGCCAGTGCCAACAAGGTCCGCTATGATGCGAAAGTGCGAGCCAATGGCCTGAAACCTGGCGATCGCGTCCTTGTCAGGAACGTTGGACTGACTGGTAAGCAGAAATTAGCTGATAGATGGTATGCGAACCCTTATGTCATCACAAAGCGACTCAACCCTGATATGCCGGTTTACGAAGTTGCACCTGAAGACGGGATTGGTAGGACACGCACCCTACACCGCAACCTTCTCCTACCCATAGAGTACTTGAATGAGGCCCCAGCCCATAACTCAGAGACCCAGAGACCAGGTAAGAAAAGGAATCCAGCTGATCGGACCCGTTCCAAAAGGTCCATTGCCCCTCCGAGTGAGGAAGAGTCTGATAGTTCAGACTCAAGTGATGAGGGGTGTACGCAAGCACATTAACCGCCCACATTCAGTACTTAACGTAAATGCGCCAGAGTTTGTCCCCTCCCAACCTCCCAGTATTCCCTCTGAGACTACCAGCGAGACCCCTGAACAGGTCAACACAGCTGATGTAGTGAGTGACACAGGTGTTTCCGGCGGTTCCGTTTTATCCCCTGACCCCACTACTGAGGAGACATCAACCGACTCAGACTTAGAGAACCAGGCTGGCAGTGACATCAGCATAGATGCCACAAGTGCATCCAGTGGTTCTGGTAGAGCAACACCGGATGATGCAGTACCCGATTTGAGAGGGGAGAGCATGGAGGAAGAGAGTAGACACACTAGCCCTTTACCCCCAGACGCAGAGTCCAGAGGTAACGCCCCTCATACTCTAGCAGAGCCCGAGGTTGAGCAAGCGCAAAATGCAAAGCAAGCAATCGATTCAGAGCCTGCCCCGCAATCCATCAGGCGCTCAACTCGCTCTTCAAGGCCGCCGCTACGCATGCAGTACGATACCCTTGGTGAACCCTCTGGTGCTAGGCAAGCAACTTCATCAGGATTTTTTGCTGACCTTAAGCGTAAGATCTTTGGCTTTGATTAATCAAAGGTTCACAGGAGTGAACCCTGGTTTGAAAGGGGAGGATGTAACCCCACCAAAATTTGGGTTACTAAGATTTCTCCAGAAATGTCGTCAGACTAGATTCCTACTTCCTTGGAAGACCCATGGTCACTGTTATCACCACCCCCTCCATTCATCCCTCCTCTGACGTCCGTACCCCACCTGTTTTCCAACAACCCCTCGACCAGTGTACTAGTAACCCCCAAGATTAGTCTTAAGATTTCCCCTTCAGCCTTTGACCCCAATAGCCAATGTCCAATTGTAAGCCTGTGTGTATTGAGACTGGTCAAGCCCTGTGAAACGCCCCTGCTGGTGTTAGACTATGTAGGTGTAATAAAACTCAAGGATGGAGCAAGCTAGCCAGTCTAGGGATATTGTTTTAAGCACCCCTCCCTTTTGTTGGTGTGTAGGCACATCAAGAGAAACGAAAGGACCATGTCTCAGAAGAGGAAGGTCATTCTTGCTAGGACAAAGTAGTAGTTGCTTTGGGATTTAGGGACAGTGTCCTACCATGGGCAAAGCCTATACAGAGTGGACTGGTTCTAACTGTAGACCAACATTTTCTGTGACAATGACGTAGAGTGCACGTTTACCTTTTATATTACAGATACTGTTGTGCTACTATGATCAATGGCTGAAAGGATATGACTTTTTGCAAGATTATTATTTGATATGTCATGTGTTCAGAACAAAGTGTGATCCACGCACTTCAGCATAAGAGATATGTATGTGCAGTGGTTATGTTTAATACATCATTTATGCAAATGAGATATAATTATGTCTCTATATTCTAATTGAGTGCTTTTATGACTTATGCTATACGATTTGTCTAGTATGTTAACTAGATCGGTGTTTGCATGAGTATAAACAATGTGTTATATAGCTATGCTGGTTAGGCAGCAGCTCTAGTGACCAAGGTCACAGGAGTGCAACTTTAAAGCCCTGTAGGCAGAATGCTCGAGAGTGACTGGAAAGCCTGTCGTTACTGCCCTTGGTCAATGTTAAGACTTTGTCTGGCCAAGTGGATGGTCAGTACGTCAGTAATGTTCCTGGAAGTCAAGGGGAATGAGTGACCTCTAGCCAATGAGGCAGACTTTGAATGATGTCATAGAAACATGAACCAATGAAATTTCTGCTGGTCAGTTAACTTCCTGGAAGTTTCTGATTTTCTCGAGAAAGTTTGTAATATTAACATTTTACAGAGAGACAGAAAATTATAAAAGCCCATAGCTTTGGAGCAAATAGGCATATCTGCTTCCTGCCAGCGCTTTGAGGCCTGCACCCACTTTGCTTGTTACATCGACTGTGTGATCCAGAAAGTTTTTTCACACATTTATCTGCTGAGAGGTTACCACAAAACACTGGTAGACCCCCACAAGCATCAGCTGTATTGTTATATACAATTTTTATGTGCCTGTGATACAACTGGTTGTGGCACGTACATCCACTGACTGCCGTGTGGAGCAACTTGTAGTGAAAACGAGTGTTGGCTCTTTTGACTAGGTAAGTCATTGTATTTCTCATGTTATGTATTGCATTGGAGAGTGTTTGTAATTATGAACCCCAATCCATAGACATGGAGGTTGCTTGTTAAGAAGAAGACTCTGATATCATGTATATAAATTCCGAAGTTATCATATGTTATGCCAAAAGTATTGATGATTGATGATTGTTGCTTGTATATTATTTGAAGATATATTGCAATGCACTTCAAGGTATTTGCGCTTCGAATGTTTTATGAATGGACATGATTAGGCATACACTCAAGTTCATTATTAGACAGATGAAATTGGGAAACTGACTTGGCATTAGAAGTCAGATTTTAATTTGATTACATACATATTGAAATGCCCGGTAGACCCTCACACTCAGAGAAAGTGAGGCTATGCTCGTAAACATTGAGGTCTACAATGTGCAGCACCCCCCCCCCCCTCGTCTGAACTGACAGATTTATGTCCACTGACCGTTCCCTGTGAGTGACAGAGGTCACTGCACTATTGAATTGTGGAATGTTTAACTCTAGAGGGGGAGGACTAGCCACTAGATGTGAAGAACCTTGCAAAGAACTAAATGTGAGGAATAGTTGTGCCATTGTGAATATAAAAAGGTTATACATTCATGCTCTTTAGAATGTATACATGTTAACTGTACATGCGTGGTAAGGTGTACAACTGCTCAGTGTAATTATTGTGTGCGTGGAGCATTATTTCCACTCAAACTATAATATTTGAATCGGAGTCACAATATTTGTCGACCCCAGATGAAGCAACTATACTGCCAGTCGATCAGATAGATCAAAGCTTTATTTGTGGCAGCAGTGTTGGATATAATTCAGGATGCTGAAAATGTTTAACTGAAGAGAAGTTATTCTGACCGTATTTAGCACCTGTATGTCAAAATGAATTGACAAACATTTGAATGTATGTGACTGGAATTTGTATCTGTATTGTCTAATGCGCTCATATATGTTTATGAGGCATGTATATGTAGAGACAATGTATCAGATCAGATTTTGGAGTGGACTTCCATACTCCTGAAGAAATATTATTGATTAGAAAGACACTATATTAGGAAAGTCCTGTGTCTTATAAATTCTTTTGACTAGATACATATTTGGACGAGAGCTTTGGCCAGCCTTTGCTTGGTTCAGCGTGACTGACGGCTACTGAGCATTGCATCAGCTACCGTGTACGACTGGTTTGCGACTACTCTGGGCTCGTCGACAGGATAACCGGCGAGAGAGACAAAGAGACAGCAACGAGTCGAAATATCGTCATACACTGGCAAATATTTAATTATGCTAATGTAACAAAGGTTACATTTGAGTCTGTGAACATATTGAATTGAATGATGTACTTTGTTGAACGACAAACAAGTTAATAAAGTTTGTCATTGGATTATTTTGTCAAAACTGAATCCCAGGTGTGATATTCTTTATTTATGAACTCGGGAGTGTAACATTCGGGTTACATAAATTGGGGGCTTGTCCGGGAACTATAATTGTTTCTTAATTGTATAATTGCATTTGTTTGGTGACACATGTTACCGAAACTGAGTCTTGGTTATCATTGTTGATTGTTACTGTTACATTCACCATTTTCGTTCTATTGTACCAAAGAGCCAACACTCGTGTGCAGGAAACAAAGCGATGGCAGGTAAAAGTTTGAAGCAGATTGGTCAGGATTGGTGCAAGAAGGAGGAGATTAGAGTAGAGAATGCCCTCCTACTTGCAACAGGTATAAAGACTGTGCCAACAGAGGTGTTTGCACTGGCACTGTCAGAGTTATATCCCACATTACTTGAGGTGTTAAGACGGGATGATCCCGATACAGGGGAAACATTGCTCCTGTGTGAATTCGAAGATGCAGTTGCTATGTTAGGATTACAGGCACAGATTGTCATTCCAGTAGATGGGGAGACTATGTGCAGAGTAGTGAGGTTAGACGGTTTAGGACCAGTCAGAGGAAATAGGGTCAGTGTCAAGGACCTGAGGGAGAGAGGTTTAGTTAGGGAATGGAGAAAAGCAGGACGTAGAGCTCAGGAAGTCCAGTCTCAAGACATCCCTACTACTAACAACCTTCCACCCCCTTCCCCTGGTATCAGTGAACCATCCATGTCCTTCCCTGATCGAGACATCCCAATTTTAGCAGCTTCACTAGCACGGTGTGGGCTGACCACAGGGTATCGGAAACTGCGATGCTTCTCTGGTGCAAAGACAGCAGCGCGTGATGAGGATAGCTACCCCATCTGGATAGAGCACGTTGAGAGCCAGATGGAGGAGTGGCAGACTCTGGATGATGCTGAGCGGCGCAAGCGCATTCGTGAGTCATTGCGTCCGCCTGCGTCAAGCATCATTACAGACCTTAGGCGTGAGAATCCCCAGGCCTGCTCTGCAGACTACCTCAGGGCTCTGGATCTGGCTTTTGGCGATACTGACACAGATGATGAACTGTTTGTCAGATTTCATCAGACAGTCCAGGCTGAAGGTGAGTCTCCCTCTGAGTATCTTTCTCGCTTACAGGAAGTCATGCGCCATGTGGTTAGGCGGGGAGTTGTCAAGCCACATGACGCCAACAAGGTGAGACTGCGACAATTCATCAGGGGCATCCTCTACCATGAAATGCTCCTAGTAAACCTACAGCTCAGGGAGCGCCTGGAGAAACCACCATCCTTCCTGGAACTCCTGTCTTCAGTGAGGAAGCAGGAAGAAGAGGAAAGGGTGAAGAAATCTCTGTCTGCCTCGAGACCCCCCGTTAGCCCAAAACCAAAGCAGGCTGCCCACCGTAAGGTAGAGCCCTCTATTCTGCCACCCCACGCAGCCCCTCAACCCCATGTCCTTCCCCAACCAGCACCTCCACCAGCACCCCAACCCACCAATAATCCCCCCAAATCTCAGTCGTCCCAGCAGAGTAATACTGGTGTTGTTTGCTTCAAGTGTGGAGAGGAGGGCCATATCAGTAGAAATTGCCAAAATTCTGTTCCCCCTGACGTACTGAGTAAAAGACTTGTCAACTACATCCTTGGCAACCAGGGAAACGAGAAAGGGCGCCTGGGAAGGGGAAACCAGGGGCCCCAAAAATAGATTCTCCCCCACTTGTTTCTAAAGTTGAGGTTTCCAAGAACGATGTTCCTGAAGGTTTAGTAGGAGATGCTATCAACCCAAAATGTTGGATAGATGGAAAGGAGACAAAATGCCTTCTTGATAGTGGGTCTCAGGTCACTCTTATACACAAGAGCCTTTTCGACACACTAGATAGGGAATTGCATGGACTGAGTGACCTAGTCCTGTACCATGGAGGAGATGGGACTATGCCCTATCTGGGTTGGGCTTACGTCAACATAGGTTTTGAACGGTCATTTGCTGGCACAGGGACTGAGTTTAGTACATTGGCTCTTGTAGTACCAGACCCCCAGCGTCCCTGTGACCATAGAGTGATTATTGGCACTAATTCAGGACTTTTCAGGCACTGTTTTGAATCTTGTAGGAGGATGGCTGGAGCACGCTTTGCCCAGTCATTGCAGATAAGTGCTACCTGCAGGGATATCTACGCCAGCATATCGAAACAAGAGAAGGTGTCCCCTGATGGCAAATTGGGCACTGCTAGGACCAAGAAAGGACATAGCACGCAAATACCTCCCCACTCCAAATTGGTAATGACCGCCCAAATTAGGAATCCCCTGAAAGAAGAAATGACTGTTTTCGTAGAGTCCAATCCCCACAGCAGACTTCCAAGTGGGTTACACATAGCCCCAGGAGTACAAAAATTGTCAGGTGGTGCGATTGGAAAGGTAAGGGTGCTGGTGACCAATAGTAGCCCTGAGTCTATCACTGTCCCTGGCAACTGCCCAATAGTAGATGCCTATGTCCCCGACAAGTGTTTCCCTACCCCTAGTAGTTTTCCTACCCAGCCTCACAGTTACACCGAGGCAACCCATTCCCAAGTAGGTGCTAATGTAGGCGATAACACCCCTTCCCCTCAAGTTGACGTTAGTGAGCTGCCCATCAATTGGGGCCCGATTTCCCCGGAGTGGAAAGAAAGGCTGCTCAATCAGTGCAGGCAGAAGAGTGATGTGTTCTCCAGGCATGAATTTGACCTAGGCAGTACAGGCTATGCGGAGCATCAGATTCGTGTTAACGATGACACACCATTCCGTGAGAGGTCTCGGAGGGTGCCTCCCTCTGATCTTAGGGACTTGCAGCAACATCTTCAACAGCTGTTGGAGAACAACATAATTAAGGAGTCTAAGAGTCCCTATGCCTCTCCAATTGTGCTGGTTCGGAAAAAGAATGGTACTTTGAGAATGTGCGTCGACTACCGTACACTCAATTCTCGTACCATTCCCGACCAGTACACAGTGCCCCTGATACAGGAGGCCATTGATTCCCTGAGTGGCAGTAAATGGTTTTCTGTTATCGACTTAAAGTCGGGATTCTATCAAATCCCGATGCGTGAATCTGACAAGGAGAAGACGGCCTTCACTTGTCCTTTGGGGTTTTACCAGTTCGAGCGTATGCCCCAAGGGGTGAAGGGAGCACCAGCAACCTTCCAGAGGCTGATGGAGAAGTGCATGTCAGGTCTGAACATGTTAGAGGTGTTGGTGTACATGGATGACCTGATAATCTTCTCCAAAACGCTGGAGGAAATGGAGGAGCGCCTGGCTAGGGTACTGGATAGGTTGCAGCAATTTGGCTTGAAGGTGTCCCCAGAAAAATGCCAATTTTGCTGTCAGTCGGTTAGGTACCTTGGTCATGTAGTCTCCGAGGCTGGGGTACAGACAGACCCAGACAAAGTGGCCGATGTAAGAACCTGGCCCAGGCCACAGACAGTGAGGCATGTCAAGTCTTTCTTAGGATTTGCTGGCTATTACCGGCGATTCATAAAGGACTATGCCAAGATTTCCCGTCCTTTGAACGCACTTACAAGTGGGTGCGTTTACCCCAGGAAGCGAGGACGTCCACCTCCAAAGAAAGATCCGAGCCCGGATGCACGAAAGGCAAGTGACCCCCTTGGTGATGCTTGGACTGAGGAGTGTGAGAATGCTTTTCAGGCTTTGAAGCATTGTCTGGTCACAGCCCCAGTCTTAGCCTTCGCAGACCTGTCAAAGCCCTTTGTGCTCCATGTTGATGCCAGCCGTGATGGACTGGGTGGTGTCCTGTATCAAGATCATGGAGGTAAGCTTCGTCCAGTGGCATATGGAAGTCGGGGACTGTCCCACAGTGAGAAGAACTATCCAGCCCACAAGCTGGAATTTCTTGCTCTAAAGTGGGCAGTTACCGACAAGTTCAGGGATTATCTGTATGCAGCAAAAGGTGCGCGGGTTATGACTGATAATAACCCACTAACATATGTCCTGACATCGGCAAAACTCGATGCCACAGGACATAGATGGCTTGCTGCACTTTCCTGCTTTGATTTTTCCATCCATTATAAGCCAGGAAAGACGAACATTGAAGCAGATGTACTGTCACGGAAACCACATCCTCCCGGCCTCGACAAGGAGTTTGAGGCTCGCCAGCAGTGCAAGATTAGTGATCTGGAGGCAAGGCTGCATGAGACGTCAGACTCAGGTGAGAAAGTGTCCACACTCTCTGCCTTCTGTCAGACGCATTATGTTTCAGCCAACTCTCCTCATAGAAGCCAGCCATACGTTGAGACCCTGTGTGCCAGTGCAGAGTCTATCCCAGGTCTGTATGCGAAGGGCTCAGACCTGAATGTAGTAGACTGGGCACAGGCTCAAAAGGCAGATCCGCAACTGAAACTAGTCAGGGATTATGTTGAACGTGGGGAGAGGCCACAGTCTTATACCGGCCTTTCAAGAGAGGCTGCCCTGATACTCCGCGAGTTCGACAGGCTAGTTCTGTGCAAAGGAGTCCTCTACAGAACTTTCACTGACTCCTTAGGGAACCGCCATCACCAGTTAGTATTGCCTGCCCAGCGCCGTGTCGAGGCAATGAGGGGCATACACGACAGTGTTGGCCACCTTGGAATCGAGAAGTCCATAGCGTTGGCTAGAGACAGGTTCTACTGGCCAAAGATGAGTGCTGACATTACGGAGTGGGTCAAGCATTGCCCTCGTTGTATAGCAAGAAAGACTCCTCCAAAGCCAGCAGCCCCATTGGTGAGTATTCACACAACCAGCCCCCTGGAGCTGGTTTGCATGGACTTTCTCTCCCTAGAACCAGACCGCTCGAATAAGAAGTCTATCTTGGTAGTGACGGATCACTACACACGATACGCACAAGCCTTCCCAACGAAGGATCAGACTGCTGCCACTGTCGCCAAGGTCCTGTGGGAGAACTTCTTTGTACATTATGGTCTGCCCCAACGCCTTCATTCTGATCAAGGTAGGGACTTTGAGAGTAAAGTGATCCATGAGCTGTCAAGGCTCCTTGGCATTAAGAAATCAAGGACAACTCCTTACCATCCCCAGGGAGACCCTCAGCCTGAGCGTTTCAACAGAACGCTACTGGACATGCTAGGGACCCTGGAGGAGGAGAAGAAGGCAAATTGGAGCAAGTACGTAAGTGCACTTGTACACGCTTACAATTGTTCAAGGAATGACAGTACTGGTTTCTCACCTTAGTTCCTCATGTTCGGTAGGGAAGCTAGACTGCCTGTTGATCTGCGATTTGGCACAAGCCCTGACAATTTCACTGGGACTGACCACGTGAAGTACGTCAGTGGTTTGCGCGATCAACTTACGCGGGCGTATAAACTTGCGTCAGCTGCATCCAACAAGTCTGCCAGTGCCAACAAGGTCCGCTATGATGCGAAAGTGCGAGCCAATGGCCTGAAACCTGGCGATCGCGTCCTTGTCAGGAACGTTGGACTGACTGGTAAGCAGAAATTAGCTGATAGATGGTATGCGAACCCTTATGTCATCACAAAGCGACTCAACCCTGATATGCCGGTTTACGAAGTTGCACCTGAAGACGGGATTGGTAGGACACGCACCCTACACCGCAACCTTCTCCTACCCATAGAGTACTTGAATGAGGCCCCAGCCCATAACTCAGAGACCCAGAGACCAGGTAAGAAAAGGAATCCAGCTGATCGGACCCGTTCCAAAAGGTCCATTGCCCCTCCGAGTGAGGAAGAGTCTGATAGTTCAGACTCAAGTGATGAGGGGTGTACGCAAGCACATTAACCGCCCACATTCAGTACTTAACGTAAATGCGCCAGAGTTTGTCCCCTCCCAACCTCCCAGTATTCCCTCTGAGACTACCAGCGAGACCCCTGAACAGGTCAACACAGCTGATGTAGTGAGTGACACAGGTGTTTCCGGCGGTTCCGTTTTATCCCCTGACCCCACTACTGAGGAGACATCAACCGACTCAGACTTAGAGAACCAGGCTGGCAGTGACATCAGCATAGATGCCACAAGTGCATCCAGTGGTTCTGGTAGAGCAACACCGGATGATGCAGTACCCGATTTGAGAGGGGAGAGCATGGAGGAAGAGAGTAGACACACTAGCCCTTTACCCCCAGACGCAGAGTCCAGAGGTAACGCCCCTCATACTCTAGCAGAGCCCGAGGTTGAGCAAGCGCAAAATGCAAAGCAAGCAATCGATTCAGAGCCTGCCCCGCAATCCATCAGGCGCTCAACTCGCTCTTCAAGGCCGCCGCTACGCATGCAGTACGATACCCTTGGTGAACCCTCTGGTGCTAGGCAAGCAACTTCATCAGGATTTTTTGCTGACCTTAAGCGTAAGATCTTTGGCTTTGATTAATCAAAGGTTCACAGGAGTGAACCCTGGTTTGAAAGGGGAGGATGTAACCCCACCAAAATTTGGGTTACTAAGATTTCTCCAGAAATGTCGTCAGACTAGATTCCTACTTCCTTGGAAGACCCATGGTCACTGTTATCACCACCCCCTCCATTCATCCCTCCTCTGACGTCCGTACCCCACCTGTTTTCCAACAACCCCTCGACCAGTGTACTAGTAACCCCCAAGATTAGTCTTAAGATTTCCCCTTCAGCCTTTGACCCCAATAGCCAATGTCCAATTGTAAGCCTGTGTGTATTGAGACTGGTCAAGCCCTGTGAAACGCCCCTGCTGGTGTTAGACTATGTAGGTGTAATAAAACTCAAGGATGGAGCAAGCTAGCCAGTCTAGGGATATTGTTTTAAGCACCCCTCCCTTTTGTTGGTGTGTAGGCACATCAAGAGAAACGAAAGGACCATGTCTCAGAAGAGGAAGGTCATTCTTGCTAGGACAAAGTAGTAGTTGCTTTGGGATTTAGGGACAGTGTCCTACCATGGGCAAAGCCTATACAGAGTGGACTGGTTCTAACTGTAGACCAACATTTTCTGTGACAATGACGTAGAGTGCACGTCTAGCCCAAATTCTGTCCCCTCCTATTCCTTTCTTCTCACATACCCCCCCCCCCCTAATTTCCAATGAACTGTTTAGGCTAGCTTTGCGTGTGCCTTAAAGTAGAGTAACTCCATACATTACTAGATTTACTTTGCTCGTGTTACCTTTTATATTACAGATACTGTTGTGCTACTATGATCAATGGCTGAAAGGATATGACTTTTTGCAAGATTATTATTTGATATGTCATGTGTTCAGAACAAAGTGTGATCCACGCACTTCAGCATAAGAGATATGTATGTGCAGTGGTTATGTTTAATACATCATTTATGCAAATGAGATATAATTATGTCTCTATATTCTAATTGAGTGCTTTTATGACTTATGCTATACGATTTGTCTAGTATGTTAACTAGATCGGTGTTTGCATGAGTATAAACAATGTGTTATATAGCTATGCTGGTTAGGCAGCAGCTCTAGTGACCAAGGTCACAGGAGTGCAACTTTAAAGCCCTGTAGGCAGAATGCTCGAGAGTGACTGGAAAGCCTGTCGTTACTGCCCTTGGTCAATGTTAAGACTTTGTCTGGCCAAGTGGATGGTCAGTACGTCAGTAATGTTCCTGGAAGTCAAGGGGAATGAGTGACCTCTAGCCAATGAGGCAGACTTTGAATGATGTCATAGAAACATGAACCAATGAAATTTCTGCTGGTCAGTTAACTTCCTGGAAGTTTCTGATTTTCTCGAGAAAGTTTGTAATATTAACATTTTACAGAGAGACAGAAAATTATAAAAGCCCATAGCTTTGGAGCAAATAGGCATATCTGCTTCCTGCCAGCGCTTTGAGGCCTGCACCCACTTTGCTTGTTACATCGACTGTGTGATCCAGAAAGTTTTTTCACACATTTATCTGCTGAGAGGTTACCACAAAACACTGGTAGACCCCCACAAGCATCAGCTGTATTGTTATATACAATTTTTATGTGCCTGTGATACAACTGGTTGTGGCACGTACATCCACTGACTGCCGTGTGGAGCAACTTGTAGTGAAAACGAGTGTTGGCTCTTTTGACTAGGTAAGTCATTGTATTTCTCATGTTATGTATTGCATTGGAGAGTGTTTGTAATTATGAACCCCAATCCATAGACATGGAGGTTGCTTGTTAAGAAGAAGACTCTGATATCATGTATATAAATTCCGAAGTTATCATATGTTATGCCAAAAGTATTGATGATTGATGATTGTTGCTTGTATATTATTTGAAGATATATTGCAATGCACTTCAAGGTATTTGCGCTTCGAATGTTTTATGAATGGACATGATTAGGCATACACTCAAGTTCATTATTAGACAGATGAAATTGGGAAACTGACTTGGCATTAGAAGTCAGATTTTAATTTGATTACATACATATTGAAATGCCCGGTAGACCCTCACACTCAGAGAAAGTGAGGCTATGCTCGTAAACATTGAGGTCTACAATGTGCAGCACCCCCCCCCCCCTCGTCTGAACTGACAGATTTATGTCCACTGACCGTTCCCTGTGAGTGACAGAGGTCACTGCACTATTGAATTGTGGAATGTTTAACTCTAGAGGGGGAGGACTAGCCACTAGATGTGAAGAACCTTGCAAAGAACTAAATGTGAGGAATAGTTGTGCCATTGTGAATATAAAAAGGTTATACATTCATGCTCTTTAGAATGTATACATGTTAACTGTACATGCGTGGTAAGGTGTACAACTGCTCAGTGTAATTATTGTGTGCGTGGAGCATTATTTCCACTCAAACTATAATATTTGAATCGGAGTCACAATATTTGTCGACCCCAGATGAAGCAACTATACTGCCAGTCGATCAGATAGATCAAAGCTTTATTTGTGGCAGCAGTGTTGGATATAATTCAGGATGCTGAAAATGTTTAACTGAAGAGAAGTTATTCTGACCGTATTTAGCACCTGTATGTCAAAATGAATTGACAAACATTTGAATGTATGTGACTGGAATTTGTATCTGTATTGTCTAATGCGCTCATATATGTTTATGAGGCATGTATATGTAGAGACAATGTATCAGATCAGATTTTGGAGTGGACTTCCATACTCCTGAAGAAATATTATTGATTAGAAAGACACTATATTAGGAAAGTCCTGTGTCTTATAAATTCTTTTGACTAGATACATATTTGGACGAGAGCTTTGGCCAGCCTTTGCTTGGTTCAGCGTGACTGACGGCTACTGAGCATTGCATCAGCTACCGTGTACGACTGGTTTGCGACTACTCTGGGCTCGTCGACAGGATAACCGGCGAGAGAGACAAAGAGACAGCAACGAGTCGAAATATCGTCATACACTGGCAAATATTTAATTATGCTAATGTAACAAAGGTTACATTTGAGTCTGTGAACATATTGAATTGAATGATGTACTTTGTTGAACGACAAACAAGTTAATAAAGTTTGTCATTGGATTATTTTGTCAAAACTGAATCCCAGGTGTGATATTCTTTATTTATGAACTCGGGAGTGTAACATTCGGGTTACATAAATTGGGGGCTTGTCCGGGAACTATAATTGTTTCTTAATTGTATAATTGCATTTGTTTGGTGACACATGTTACCGAAACTGAGTCTTGGTTATCATTGTTGATTGTTACTGTTACATTCACCATTTTCGTTCTATTGTACCAAAGAGCCAACACTCGTGTGCAGGAAACAAAGCGATGGCAGGTAAAAGTTTGAAGCAGATTGGTCAGGATTGGTGCAAGAAGGAGGAGATTAGAGTAGAGAATGCCCTCCTACTTGCAACAGGTATAAAGACTGTGCCAACAGAGGTGTTTGCACTGGCACTGTCAGAGTTATATCCCACATTACTTGAGGTGTTAAGACGGGATGATCCCGATACAGGGGAAACATTGCTCCTGTGTGAATTCGAAGATGCAGTTGCTATGTTAGGATTACAGGCACAGATTGTCATTCCAGTAGATGGGGAGACTATGTGCAGAGTAGTGAGGTTAGACGGTTTAGGACCAGTCAGAGGAAATAGGGTCAGTGTCAAGGACCTGAGGGAGAGAGGTTTAGTTAGGGAATGGAGAAAAGCAGGACGTAGAGCTCAGGAAGTCCAGTCTCAAGACATCCCTACTACTAACAACCTTCCACCCCCTTCCCCTGGTATCAGTGAACCATCCATGTCCTTCCCTGATCGAGACATCCCAATTTTAGCAGCTTCACTAGCACGGTGTGGGCTGACCACAGGGTATCGGAAACTGCGATGCTTCTCTGGTGCAAAGACAGCAGCGCGTGATGAGGATAGCTACCCCATCTGGATAGAGCACGTTGAGAGCCAGATGGAGGAGTGGCAGACTCTGGATGATGCTGAGCGGCGCAAGCGCATTCGTGAGTCATTGCGTCCGCCTGCGTCAAGCATCATTACAGACCTTAGGCGTGAGAATCCCCAGGCCTGCTCTGCAGACTACCTCAGGGCTCTGGATCTGGCTTTTGGCGATACTGACACAGATGATGAACTGTTTGTCAGATTTCATCAGACAGTCCAGGCTGAAGGTGAGTCTCCCTCTGAGTATCTTTCTCGCTTACAGGAAGTCATGCGCCATGTGGTTAGGCGGGGAGTTGTCAAGCCACATGACGCCAACAAGGTGAGACTGCGACAATTCATCAGGGGCATCCTCTACCATGAAATGCTCCTAGTAAACCTACAGCTCAGGGAGCGCCTGGAGAAACCACCATCCTTCCTGGAACTCCTGTCTTCAGTGAGGAAGCAGGAAGAAGAGGAAAGGGTGAAGAAATCTCTGTCTGCCTCGAGACCCCCCGTTAGCCCAAAACCAAAGCAGGCTGCCCACCGTAAGGTAGAGCCCTCTATTCTGCCACCCCACGCAGCCCCTCAACCCCATGTCCTTCCCCAACCAGCACCTCCACCAGCACCCCAACCCACCAATAATCCCCCCAAATCTCAGTCGTCCCAGCAGAGTAATACTGGTGTTGTTTGCTTCAAGTGTGGAGAGGAGGGCCATATCAGTAGAAATTGCCAAAATTCTGTTCCCCCTGACGTACTGAGTAAAAGACTTGTCAACTACATCCTTGGCAACCAGGGAAACGAGAAAGGGCGCCTGGGAAGGGGAAACCAGGGGCCCCAAAAATAGATTCTCCCCCACTTGTTTCTAAAGTTGAGGTTTCCAAGAACGATGTTCCTGAAGGTTTAGTAGGAGATGCTATCAACCCAAAATGTTGGATAGATGGAAAGGAGACAAAATGCCTTCTTGATAGTGGGTCTCAGGTCACTCTTATACACAAGAGCCTTTTCGACACACTAGATAGGGAATTGCATGGACTGAGTGACCTAGTCCTGTACCATGGAGGAGATGGGACTATGCCCTATCTGGGTTGGGCTTACGTCAACATAGGTTTTGAACGGTCATTTGCTGGCACAGGGACTGAGTTTAGTACATTGGCTCTTGTAGTACCAGACCCCCAGCGTCCCTGTGACCATAGAGTGATTATTGGCACTAATTCAGGACTTTTCAGGCACTGTTTTGAATCTTGTAGGAGGATGGCTGGAGCACGCTTTGCCCAGTCATTGCAGATAAGTGCTACCTGCAGGGATATCTACGCCAGCATATCGAAACAAGAGAAGGTGTCCCCTGATGGCAAATTGGGCACTGCTAGGACCAAGAAAGGACATAGCACGCAAATACCTCCCCACTCCAAATTGGTAATGACCGCCCAAATTAGGAATCCCCTGAAAGAAGAAATGACTGTTTTCGTAGAGTCCAATCCCCACAGCAGACTTCCAAGTGGGTTACACATAGCCCCAGGAGTACAAAAATTGTCAGGTGGTGCGATTGGAAAGGTAAGGGTGCTGGTGACCAATAGTAGCCCTGAGTCTATCACTGTCCCTGGCAACTGCCCAATAGTAGATGCCTATGTCCCCGACAAGTGTTTCCCTACCCCTAGTAGTTTTCCTACCCAGCCTCACAGTTACACCGAGGCAACCCATTCCCAAGTAGGTGCTAATGTAGGCGATAACACCCCTTCCCCTCAAGTTGACGTTAGTGAGCTGCCCATCAATTGGGGCCCGATTTCCCCGGAGTGGAAAGAAAGGCTGCTCAATCAGTGCAGGCAGAAGAGTGATGTGTTCTCCAGGCATGAATTTGACCTAGGCAGTACAGGCTATGCGGAGCATCAGATTCGTGTTAACGATGACACACCATTCCGTGAGAGGTCTCGGAGGGTGCCTCCCTCTGATCTTAGGGACTTGCAGCAACATCTTCAACAGCTGTTGGAGAACAACATAATTAAGGAGTCTAAGAGTCCCTATGCCTCTCCAATTGTGCTGGTTCGGAAAAAGAATGGTACTTTGAGAATGTGCGTCGACTACCGTACACTCAATTCTCGTACCATTCCCGACCAGTACACAGTGCCCCTGATACAGGAGGCCATTGATTCCCTGAGTGGCAGTAAATGGTTTTCTGTTATCGACTTAAAGTCGGGATTCTATCAAATCCCGATGCGTGAATCTGACAAGGAGAAGACGGCCTTCACTTGTCCTTTGGGGTTTTACCAGTTCGAGCGTATGCCCCAAGGGGTGAAGGGAGCACCAGCAACCTTCCAGAGGCTGATGGAGAAGTGCATGTCAGGTCTGAACATGTTAGAGGTGTTGGTGTACATGGATGACCTGATAATCTTCTCCAAAACGCTGGAGGAAATGGAGGAGCGCCTGGCTAGGGTACTGGATAGGTTGCAGCAATTTGGCTTGAAGGTGTCCCCAGAAAAATGCCAATTTTGCTGTCAGTCGGTTAGGTACCTTGGTCATGTAGTCTCCGAGGCTGGGGTACAGACAGACCCAGACAAAGTGGCCGATGTAAGAACCTGGCCCAGGCCACAGACAGTGAGGCATGTCAAGTCTTTCTTAGGATTTGCTGGCTATTACCGGCGATTCATAAAGGACTATGCCAAGATTTCCCGTCCTTTGAACGCACTTACAAGTGGGTGCGTTTACCCCAGGAAGCGAGGACGTCCACCTCCAAAGAAAGATCCGAGCCCGGATGCACGAAAGGCAAGTGACCCCCTTGGTGATGCTTGGACTGAGGAGTGTGAGAATGCTTTTCAGGCTTTGAAGCATTGTCTGGTCACAGCCCCAGTCTTAGCCTTCGCAGACCTGTCAAAGCCCTTTGTGCTCCATGTTGATGCCAGCCGTGATGGACTGGGTGGTGTCCTGTATCAAGATCATGGAGGTAAGCTTCGTCCAGTGGCATATGGAAGTCGGGGACTGTCCCACAGTGAGAAGAACTATCCAGCCCACAAGCTGGAATTTCTTGCTCTAAAGTGGGCAGTTACCGACAAGTTCAGGGATTATCTGTATGCAGCAAAAGGTGCGCGGGTTATGACTGATAATAACCCACTAACATATGTCCTGACATCGGCAAAACTCGATGCCACAGGACATAGATGGCTTGCTGCACTTTCCTGCTTTGATTTTTCCATCCATTATAAGCCAGGAAAGACGAACATTGAAGCAGATGTACTGTCACGGAAACCACATCCTCCCGGCCTCGACAAGGAGTTTGAGGCTCGCCAGCAGTGCAAGATTAGTGATCTGGAGGCAAGGCTGCATGAGACGTCAGACTCAGGTGAGAAAGTGTCCACACTCTCTGCCTTCTGTCAGACGCATTATGTTTCAGCCAACTCTCCTCATAGAAGCCAGCCATACGTTGAGACCCTGTGTGCCAGTGCAGAGTCTATCCCAGGTCTGTATGCGAAGGGCTCAGACCTGAATGTAGTAGACTGGGCACAGGCTCAAAAGGCAGATCCGCAACTGAAACTAGTCAGGGATTATGTTGAACGTGGGGAGAGGCCACAGTCTTATACCGGCCTTTCAAGAGAGGCTGCCCTGATACTCCGCGAGTTCGACAGGCTAGTTCTGTGCAAAGGAGTCCTCTACAGAACTTTCACTGACTCCTTAGGGAACCGCCATCACCAGTTAGTATTGCCTGCCCAGCGCCGTGTCGAGGCAATGAGGGGCATACACGACAGTGTTGGCCACCTTGGAATCGAGAAGTCCATAGCGTTGGCTAGAGACAGGTTCTACTGGCCAAAGATGAGTGCTGACATTACGGAGTGGGTCAAGCATTGCCCTCGTTGTATAGCAAGAAAGACTCCTCCAAAGCCAGCAGCCCCATTGGTGAGTATTCACACAACCAGCCCCCTGGAGCTGGTTTGCATGGACTTTCTCTCCCTAGAACCAGACCGCTCGAATAAGAAGTCTATCTTGGTAGTGACGGATCACTACACACGATACGCACAAGCCTTCCCAACGAAGGATCAGACTGCTGCCACTGTCGCCAAGGTCCTGTGGGAGAACTTCTTTGTACATTATGGTCTGCCCCAACGCCTTCATTCTGATCAAGGTAGGGACTTTGAGAGTAAAGTGATCCATGAGCTGTCAAGGCTCCTTGGCATTAAGAAATCAAGGACAACTCCTTACCATCCCCAGGGAGACCCTCAGCCTGAGCGTTTCAACAGAACGCTACTGGACATGCTAGGGACCCTGGAGGAGGAGAAGAAGGCAAATTGGAGCAAGTACGTAAGTGCACTTGTACACGCTTACAATTGTTCAAGGAATGACAGTACTGGTTTCTCACCTTAGTTCCTCATGTTCGGTAGGGAAGCTAGACTGCCTGTTGATCTGCGATTTGGCACAAGCCCTGACAATTTCACTGGGACTGACCACGTGAAGTACGTCAGTGGTTTGCGCGATCAACTTACGCGGGCGTATAAACTTGCGTCAGCTGCATCCAACAAGTCTGCCAGTGCCAACAAGGTCCGCTATGATGCGAAAGTGCGAGCCAATGGCCTGAAACCTGGCGATCGCGTCCTTGTCAGGAACGTTGGACTGACTGGTAAGCAGAAATTAGCTGATAGATGGTATGCGAACCCTTATGTCATCACAAAGCGACTCAACCCTGATATGCCGGTTTACGAAGTTGCACCTGAAGACGGGATTGGTAGGACACGCACCCTACACCGCAACCTTCTCCTACCCATAGAGTACTTGAATGAGGCCCCAGCCCATAACTCAGAGACCCAGAGACCAGGTAAGAAAAGGAATCCAGCTGATCGGACCCGTTCCAAAAGGTCCATTGCCCCTCCGAGTGAGGAAGAGTCTGATAGTTCAGACTCAAGTGATGAGGGGTGTACGCAAGCACATTAACCGCCCACATTCAGTACTTAACGTAAATGCGCCAGAGTTTGTCCCCTCCCAACCTCCCAGTATTCCCTCTGAGACTACCAGCGAGACCCCTGAACAGGTCAACACAGCTGATGTAGTGAGTGACACAGGTGTTTCCGGCGGTTCCGTTTTATCCCCTGACCCCACTACTGAGGAGACATCAACCGACTCAGACTTAGAGAACCAGGCTGGCAGTGACATCAGCATAGATGCCACAAGTGCATCCAGTGGTTCTGGTAGAGCAACACCGGATGATGCAGTACCCGATTTGAGAGGGGAGAGCATGGAGGAAGAGAGTAGACACACTAGCCCTTTACCCCCAGACGCAGAGTCCAGAGGTAACGCCCCTCATACTCTAGCAGAGCCCGAGGTTGAGCAAGCGCAAAATGCAAAGCAAGCAATCGATTCAGAGCCTGCCCCGCAATCCATCAGGCGCTCAACTCGCTCTTCAAGGCCGCCGCTACGCATGCAGTACGATACCCTTGGTGAACCCTCTGGTGCTAGGCAAGCAACTTCATCAGGATTTTTTGCTGACCTTAAGCGTAAGATCTTTGGCTTTGATTAATCAAAGGTTCACAGGAGTGAACCCTGGTTTGAAAGGGGAGGATGTAACCCCACCAAAATTTGGGTTACTAAGATTTCTCCAGAAATGTCGTCAGACTAGATTCCTACTTCCTTGGAAGACCCATGGTCACTGTTATCACCACCCCCTCCATTCATCCCTCCTCTGACGTCCGTACCCCACCTGTTTTCCAACAACCCCTCGACCAGTGTACTAGTAACCCCCAAGATTAGTCTTAAGATTTCCCCTTCAGCCTTTGACCCCAATAGCCAATGTCCAATTGTAAGCCTGTGTGTATTGAGACTGGTCAAGCCCTGTGAAACGCCCCTGCTGGTGTTAGACTATGTAGGTGTAATAAAACTCAAGGATGGAGCAAGCTAGCCAGTCTAGGGATATTGTTTTAAGCACCCCTCCCTTTTGTTGGTGTGTAGGCACATCAAGAGAAACGAAAGGACCATGTCTCAGAAGAGGAAGGTCATTCTTGCTAGGACAAAGTAGTAGTTGCTTTGGGATTTAGGGACAGTGTCCTACCATGGGCAAAGCCTATACAGAGTGGACTGGTTCTAACTGTAGACCAACATTTTCTGTGACAATGACGTAGAGTGCACGTCTAGCCCAAATTCTGTCCCCTCCTATTCCTTTCTTCTCACATACCCCCCCCCCCCTAATTTCCAATGAACTGTTTAGGCTAGCTTTGCGTGTGCCTTAAAGTAGAGTAACTCCATACATTACTAGATTTACTTTGCTCGTGTTACCTTTTATATTACAGATACTGTTGTGCTACTATGATCAATGGCTGAAAGGATATGACTTTTTGCAAGATTATTATTTGATATGTCATGTGTTCAGAACAAAGTGTGATCCACGCACTTCAGCATAAGAGATATGTATGTGCAGTGGTTATGTTTAATACATCATTTATGCAAATGAGATATAATTATGTCTCTATATTCTAATTGAGTGCTTTTATGACTTATGCTATACGATTTGTCTAGTATGTTAACTAGATCGGTGTTTGCATGAGTATAAACAATGTGTTATATAGCTATGCTGGTTAGGCAGCAGCTCTAGTGACCAAGGTCACAGGAGTGCAACTTTAAAGCCCTGTAGGCAGAATGCTCGAGAGTGACTGGAAAGCCTGTCGTTACTGCCCTTGGTCAATGTTAAGACTTTGTCTGGCCAAGTGGATGGTCAGTACGTCAGTAATGTTCCTGGAAGTCAAGGGGAATGAGTGACCTCTAGCCAATGAGGCAGACTTTGAATGATGTCATAGAAACATGAACCAATGAAATTTCTGCTGGTCAGTTAACTTCCTGGAAGTTTCTGATTTTCTCGAGAAAGTTTGTAATATTAACATTTTACAGAGAGACAGAAAATTATAAAAGCCCATAGCTTTGGAGCAAATAGGCATATCTGCTTCCTGCCAGCGCTTTGAGGCCTGCACCCACTTTGCTTGTTACATCGACTGTGTGATCCAGAAAGTTTTTTCACACATTTATCTGCTGAGAGGTTACCACAAAACACTGGTAGACCCCCACAAGCATCAGCTGTATTGTTATATACAATTTTTATG
This sequence comes from Diadema antillarum, assembly GCF_040938485.1. Taxonomy (NCBI): domain Eukaryota; kingdom Metazoa; phylum Echinodermata; class Echinoidea; order Diadematoida; family Diadematidae; genus Diadema; species Diadema antillarum. The sequence continues at coordinate 673,933 of NW_027271335.1, forward strand.
TGCCTGTGATACAACTGGTTGTGGCACGTACATCCACTGACTGCCGTGTGGAGCAACTTGTAGTGAAAACGAGTGTTGGCTCTTTTGACTAGGTAAGTCATTGTATTTCTCATGTTATGTATTGCATTGGAGAGTGTTTGTAATTATGAACCCCAATCCATAGACATGGAGGTTGCTTGTTAAGAAGAAGACTCTGATATCATGTATATAAATTCCGAAGTTATCATATGTTATGCCAAAAGTATTGATGATTGATGATTGTTGCTTGTATATTATTTGAAGATATATTGCAATGCACTTCAAGGTATTTGCGCTTCGAATGTTTTATGAATGGACATGATTAGGCATACACTCAAGTTCATTATTAGACAGATGAAATTGGGAAACTGACTTGGCATTAGAAGTCAGATTTTAATTTGATTACATACATATTGAAATGCCCGGTAGACCCTCACACTCAGAGAAAGTGAGGCTATGCTCGTAAACATTGAGGTCTACAATGTGCAGCACCCCCCCCCCCCTCGTCTGAACTGACAGATTTATGTCCACTGACCGTTCCCTGTGAGTGACAGAGGTCACTGCACTATTGAATTGTGGAATGTTTAACTCTAGAGGGGGAGGACTAGCCACTAGATGTGAAGAACCTTGCAAAGAACTAAATGTGAGGAATAGTTGTGCCATTGTGAATATAAAAAGGTTATACATTCATGCTCTTTAGAATGTATACATGTTAACTGTACATGCGTGGTAAGGTGTACAACTGCTCAGTGTAATTATTGTGTGCGTGGAGCATTATTTCCACTCAAACTATAATATTTGAATCGGAGTCACAATATTTGTCGACCCCAGATGAAGCAACTATACTGCCAGTCGATCAGATAGATCAAAGCTTTATTTGTGGCAGCAGTGTTGGATATAATTCAGGATGCTGAAAATGTTTAACTGAAGAGAAGTTATTCTGACCGTATTTAGCACCTGTATGTCAAAATGAATTGACAAACATTTGAATGTATGTGACTGGAATTTGTATCTGTATTGTCTAATGCGCTCATATATGTTTATGAGGCATGTATATGTAGAGACAATGTATCAGATCAGATTTTGGAGTGGACTTCCATACTCCTGAAGAAATATTATTGATTAGAAAGACACTATATTAGGAAAGTCCTGTGTCTTATAAATTCTTTTGACTAGATACATATTTGGACGAGAGCTTTGGCCAGCCTTTGCTTGGTTCAGCGTGACTGACGGCTACTGAGCATTGCATCAGCTACCGTGTACGACTGGTTTGCGACTACTCTGGGCTCGTCGACAGGATAACCGGCGAGAGAGACAAAGAGACAGCAACGAGTCGAAATATCGTCATACACTGGCAAATATTTAATTATGCTAATGTAACAAAGGTTACATTTGAGTCTGTGAACATATTGAATTGAATGATGTACTTTGTTGAACGACAAACAAGTTAATAAAGTTTGTCATTGGATTATTTTGTCAAAACTGAATCCCAGGTGTGATATTCTTTATTTATGAACTCGGGAGTGTAACATTCGGGTTACATAAATTGGGGGCTTGTCCGGGAACTATAATTGTTTCTTAATTGTATAATTGCATTTGTTTGGTGACACATGTTACCGAAACTGAGTCTTGGTTATCATTGTTGATTGTTACTGTTACATTCACCATTTTCGTTCTATTGTACCAAAGAGCCAACACTCGTGTGCAGGAAACAAAGCGATGGCAGGTAAAAGTTTGAAGCAGATTGGTCAGGATTGGTGCAAGAAGGAGGAGATTAGAGTAGAGAATGCCCTCCTACTTGCAACAGGTATAAAGACTGTGCCAACAGAGGTGTTTGCACTGGCACTGTCAGAGTTATATCCCACATTACTTGAGGTGTTAAGACGGGATGATCCCGATACAGGGGAAACATTGCTCCTGTGTGAATTCGAAGATGCAGTTGCTATGTTAGGATTACAGGCACAGATTGTCATTCCAGTAGATGGGGAGACTATGTGCAGAGTAGTGAGGTTAGACGGTTTAGGACCAGTCAGAGGAAATAGGGTCAGTGTCAAGGACCTGAGGGAGAGAGGTTTAGTTAGGGAATGGAGAAAAGCAGGACGTAGAGCTCAGGAAGTCCAGTCTCAAGACATCCCTACTACTAACAACCTTCCACCCCCTTCCCCTGGTATCAGTGAACCATCCATGTCCTTCCCTGATCGAGACATCCCAATTTTAGCAGCTTCACTAGCACGGTGTGGGCTGACCACAGGGTATCGGAAACTGCGATGCTTCTCTGGTGCAAAGACAGCAGCGCGTGATGAGGATAGCTACCCCATCTGGATAGAGCACGTTGAGAGCCAGATGGAGGAGTGGCAGACTCTGGATGATGCTGAGCGGCGCAAGCGCATTCGTGAGTCATTGCGTCCGCCTGCGTCAAGCATCATTACAGACCTTAGGCGTGAGAATCCCCAGGCCTGCTCTGCAGACTACCTCAGGGCTCTGGATCTGGCTTTTGGCGATACTGACACAGATGATGAACTGTTTGTCAGATTTCATCAGACAGTCCAGGCTGAAGGTGAGTCTCCCTCTGAGTATCTTTCTCGCTTACAGGAAGTCATGCGCCATGTGGTTAGGCGGGGAGTTGTCAAGCCACATGACGCCAACAAGGTGAGACTGCGACAATTCATCAGGGGCATCCTCTACCATGAAATGCTCCTAGTAAACCTACAGCTCAGGGAGCGCCTGGAGAAACCACCATCCTTCCTGGAACTCCTGTCTTCAGTGAGGAAGCAGGAAGAAGAGGAAAGGGTGAAGAAATCTCTGTCTGCCTCGAGACCCCCCGTTAGCCCAAAACCAAAGCAGGCTGCCCACCGTAAGGTAGAGCCCTCTATTCTGCCACCCCACGCAGCCCCTCAACCCCATGTCCTTCCCCAACCAGCACCTCCACCAGCACCCCAACCCACCAATAATCCCCCCAAATCTCAGTCGTCCCAGCAGAGTAATACTGGTGTTGTTTGCTTCAAGTGTGGAGAGGAGGGCCATATCAGTAGAAATTGCCAAAATTCTGTTCCCCCTGACGTACTGAGTAAAAGACTTGTCAACTACATCCTTGGCAACCAGGGAAACGAGAAAGGGCGCCTGGGAAGGGGAAACCAGGGGCCCCAAAAATAGATTCTCCCCCACTTGTTTCTAAAGTTGAGGTTTCCAAGAACGATGTTCCTGAAGGTTTAGTAGGAGATGCTATCAACCCAAAATGTTGGATAGATGGAAAGGAGACAAAATGCCTTCTTGATAGTGGGTCTCAGGTCACTCTTATACACAAGAGCCTTTTCGACACACTAGATAGGGAATTGCATGGACTGAGTGACCTAGTCCTGTACCATGGAGGAGATGGGACTATGCCCTATCTGGGTTGGGCTTACGTCAACATAGGTTTTGAACGGTCATTTGCTGGCACAGGGACTGAGTTTAGTACATTGGCTCTTGTAGTACCAGACCCCCAGCGTCCCTGTGACCATAGAGTGATTATTGGCACTAATTCAGGACTTTTCAGGCACTGTTTTGAATCTTGTAGGAGGATGGCTGGAGCACGCTTTGCCCAGTCATTGCAGATAAGTGCTACCTGCAGGGATATCTACGCCAGCATATCGAAACAAGAGAAGGTGTCCCCTGATGGCAAATTGGGCACTGCTAGGACCAAGAAAGGACATAGCACGCAAATACCTCCCCACTCCAAATTGGTAATGACCGCCCAAATTAGGAATCCCCTGAAAGAAGAAATGACTGTTTTCGTAGAGTCCAATCCCCACAGCAGACTTCCAAGTGGGTTACACATAGCCCCAGGAGTACAAAAATTGTCAGGTGGTGCGATTGGAAAGGTAAGGGTGCTGGTGACCAATAGTAGCCCTGAGTCTATCACTGTCCCTGGCAACTGCCCAATAGTAGATGCCTATGTCCCCGACAAGTGTTTCCCTACCCCTAGTAGTTTTCCTACCCAGCCTCACAGTTACACCGAGGCAACCCATTCCCAAGTAGGTGCTAATGTAGGCGATAACACCCCTTCCCCTCAAGTTGACGTTAGTGAGCTGCCCATCAATTGGGGCCCGATTTCCCCGGAGTGGAAAGAAAGGCTGCTCAATCAGTGCAGGCAGAGGAGTGATGTGTTCTCCAGGCATGAATTTGACCTAGGCAGTACAGGCTATGCGGAGCATCAGATTCGTGTTAACGATGACACACCATTCCGTGAGAGGTCTCGGAGGGTGCCTCCCTCTGATCTTAGGGACTTGCAGCAACATCTTCAACAGCTGTTGGAGAACAACATAATTAAGGAGTCTAAGAGTCCCTATGCCTCTCCAATTGTGCTGGTTCGGAAAAAGAATGGTACTTTGAGAATGTGCGTCGACTACCGTACACTCAATTCTCGTACCATTCCCGACCAGTACACAGTGCCCCTGATACAGGAGGCCATTGATTCCCTGAGTGGCAGTAAATGGTTTTCTGTTATCGACTTAAAGTCGGGATTCTATCAAATCCCGATGCGTGAATCTGACAAGGAGAAGACGGCCTTCACTTGTCCTTTGGGGTTTTACCAGTTCGAGCGTATGCCCCAAGGGGTGAAGGGAGCACCAGCAACCTTCCAGAGGCTGATGGAGAAGTGCATGTCAGGTCTGAACATGTTAGAGGTGTTGGTGTACATGGATGACCTGATAATCTTCTCCAAAACGCTGGAGGAAATGGAGGAGCGCCTGGCTAGGGTACTGGATAGGTTGCAGCAATTTGGCTTGAAGGTGTCCCCAGAAAAATGCCAATTTTGCTGTCAGTCGGTTAGGTACCTTGGTCATGTAGTCTCCGAGGCTGGGGTACAGACAGACCCAGACAAAGTGGCCGATGTAAGAACCTGGCCCAGGCCACAGACAGTGAGGCATGTCAAGTCTTTCTTAGGATTTGCTGGCTATTACCGGCGATTCATAAAGGACTATGCCAAGATTTCCCGTCCTTTGAACGCACTTACAAGTGGGTGCGTTTACCCCAGGAAGCGAGGACGTCCACCTCCAAAGAAAGATCCGAGCCCGGATGCACGAAAGGCAAGTGACCCCCTTGGTGATGCTTGGACTGAGGAGTGTGAGAATGCTTTTCAGGCTTTGAAGCATTGTCTGGTCACAGCCCCAGTCTTAGCCTTCGCAGACCTGTCAAAGCCCTTTGTGCTCCATGTTGATGCCAGCCGTGATGGACTGGGTGGTGTCCTGTATCAAGATCATGGAGGTAAGCTTCGTCCAGTGGCATATGGAAGTCGGGGACTGTCCCACAGTGAGAAGAACTATCCAGCCCACAAGCTGGAATTTCTTGCTCTAAAGTGGGCAGTTACCGACAAGTTCAGGGATTATCTGTATGCAGCAAAAGGTGCGCGGGTTATGACTGATAATAACCCACTAACATATGTCCTGACATCGGCAAAACTCGATGCCACAGGACATAGATGGCTTGCTGCACTTTCCTGCTTTGATTTTTCCATCCATTATAAGCCAGGAAAGACGAACATTGAAGCAGATGTACTGTCACGGAAACCACATCCTCCCGGCCTCGACAAGGAGTTTGAGGCTCGCCAGCAGTGCAAGATTAGTGATCTGGAGGCAAGGCTGCATGAGACGTCAGACTCAGGTGAGAAAGTGTCCACACTCTCTGCCTTCTGTCAGACGCATTATGTTTCAGCCAACTCTCCTCATAGAAGCCAGCCATACGTTGAGACCCTGTGTGCCAGTGCAGAGTCTATCCCAGGTCTGTATGCGAAGGGCTCAGACCTGAATGTAGTAGACTGGGCACAGGCTCAAAAGGCAGATCCGCAACTGAAACTAGTCAGGGATTATGTTGAACGTGGGGAGAGGCCACAGTCTTATACCGGCCTTTCAAGAGAGGCTGCCCTGATACTCCGCGAGTTCGACAGGCTAGTTCTGTGCAAAGGAGTCCTCTACAGAACTTTCACTGACTCCTTAGGGAACCGCCATCACCAGTTAGTATTGCCTGCCCAGCGCCGTGTCGAGGCAATGAGGGGCATACACGACAGTGTTGGCCACCTTGGAATCGAGAAGTCCATAGCGTTGGCTAGAGACAGGTTCTACTGGCCAAAGATGAGTGCTGACATTACGGAGTGGGTCAAGCATTGCCCTCGTTGTATAGCAAGAAAGACTCCTCCAAAGCCAGCAGCCCCATTGGTGAGTATTCACACAACCAGCCCCCTGGAGCTGGTTTGCATGGACTTTCTCTCCCTAGAACCAGACCGCTCGAATAAGAAGTCTATCTTGGTAGTGACGGATCACTACACACGATACGCACAAGCCTTCCCAACGAAGGATCAGACTGCTGCCACTGTCGCCAAGGTCCTGTGGGAGAACTTCTTTGTACATTATGGTCTGCCCCAACGCCTTCATTCTGATCAAGGTAGGGACTTTGAGAGTAAAGTGATCCATGAGCTGTCAAGGCTCCTTGGCATTAAGAAATCAAGGACAACTCCTTACCATCCCCAGGGAGACCCTCAGCCTGAGCGTTTCAACAGAACGCTACTGGACATGCTAGGGACCCTGGAGGAGGAGAAGAAGGCAAATTGGAGCAAGTACGTAAGTGCACTTGTACACGCTTACAATTGTTCAAGGAATGACAGTACTGGTTTCTCACCTTAGTTCCTCATGTTCGGTAGGGAAGCTAGACTGCCTGTTGATCTGCGATTTGGCACAAGCCCTGACAATTTCACTGGGACTGACCACGTGAAGTACGTCAGTGGTTTGCGCGATCAACTTACGCGGGCGTATAAACTTGCGTCAGCTGCATCCAACAAGTCTGCCAGTGCCAACAAGGTCCGCTATGATGCGAAAGTGCGAGCCAATGGCCTGAAACCTGGCGATCGCGTCCTTGTCAGGAACGTTGGACTGACTGGTAAGCAGAAATTAGCTGATAGATGGTATGCGAACCCTTATGTCATCACAAAGCGACTCAACCCTGATATGCCGGTTTACGAAGTTGCACCTGAAGACGGGATTGGTAGGACACGCACCCTACACCGCAACCTTCTCCTACCCATAGAGTACTTGAATGAGGCCCCAGCCCATAACTCAGAGACCCAGAGACCAGGTAAGAAAAGGAATCCAGCTGATCGGACCCGTTCCAAAAGGTCCATTGCCCCTCCGAGTGAGGAAGAGTCTGATAGTTCAGACTCAAGTGATGAGGGGTGTACGCAAGCACATTAACCGCCCACATTCAGTACTTAACGTAAATGCGCCAGAGTTTGTCCCCTCCCAACCTCCCAGTATTCCCTCTGAGACTACCAGCGAGACCCCTGAACAGGTCAACACAGCTGATGTAGTGAGTGACACAGGTGTTTCCGGCGGTTCCGTTTTATCCCCTGACCCCACTACTGAGGAGACATCAACCGACTCAGACTTAGAGAACCAGGCTGGCAGTGACATCAGCATAGATGCCACAAGTGCATCCAGTGGTTCTGGTAGAGCAACACCGGATGATGCAGTACCCGATTTGAGAGGGGAGAGCATGGAGGAAGAGAGTAGACACACTAGCCCTTTACCCCCAGACGCAGAGTCCAGAGGTAACGCCCCTCATACTCTAGCAGAGCCCGAGGTTGAGCAAGCGCAAAATGCAAAGCAAGCAATCGATTCAGAGCCTGCCCCGCAATCCATCAGGCGCTCAACTCGCTCTTCAAGGCCGCCGCTACGCATGCAGTACGATACCCTTGGTGAACCCTCTGGTGCTAGGCAAGCAACTTCATCAGGATTTTTTGCTGACCTTAAGCGTAAGATCTTTGGCTTTGATTAATCAAAGGTTCACAGGAGTGAACCCTGGTTTGAAAGGGGAGGATGTAACCCCACCAAAATTTGGGTTACTAAGATTTCTCCAGAAATGTCGTCAGACTAGATTCCTACTTCCTTGGAAGACCCATGGTCACTGTTATCACCACCCCCTCCATTCATCCCTCCTCTGACGTCCGTACCCCACCTGTTTTCCAACAACCCCTCGACCAGTGTACTAGTAACCCCCAAGATTAGTCTTAAGATTTCCCCTTCAGCCTTTGACCCCAATAGCCAATGTCCAATTGTAAGCCTGTGTGTATTGAGACTGGTCAAGCCCTGTGAAACGCCCCTGCTGGTGTTAGACTATGTAGGTGTAATAAAACTCAAGGATGGAGCAAGCTAGCCAGTCTAGGGATATTGTTTTAAGCACCCCTCCCTTTTGTTGGTGTGTAGGCACATCAAGAGAAACGAAAGGACCATGTCTCAGAAGAGGAAGGTCATTCTTGCTAGGACAAAGTAGTAGTTGCTTTGGGATTTAGGGACAGTGTCCTACCATGGGCAAAGCCTATACAGAGTGGACTGGTTCTAACTGTAGACCAACATTTTCTGTGACAATGACGTAGAGTGCACGTCTAGCCCAAATTCTGTCCCCTCCTATTCCTTTCTTCTCACATACCCCCCCCCCCTAATTTCCAATGAACTGTTTAGGCTAGCTTTGCGTGTGCCTTAAAGTAGAGTAACTCCATACATTACTAGATTTACTTTGCTCGTGTTACCTTTTATATTACAGATACTGTTGTGCTACTATGATCAATGGCTGAAAGGATATGACTTTTTGCAAGATTATTATTTGATATGTCATGTGTTCAGAACAAAGTGTGATCCACGCACTTCAGCATAAGAGATATGTATGTGCAGTGGTTATGTTTAATACATCATTTATGCAAATGAGATATAATTATGTCTCTATATTCTAATTGAGTGCTTTTATGACTTATGCTATACGATTTGTCTAGTATGTTAACTAGATCGGTGTTTGCATGAGTATAAACAATGTGTTATATAGCTATGCTGGTTAGGCAGCAGCTCTAGTGACCAAGGTCACAGGAGTGCAACTTTAAAGCCCTGTAGGCAGAATGCTCGAGAGTGACTGGAAAGCCTGTCGTTACTGCCCTTGGTCAATGTTAAGACTTTGTCTGGCCAAGTGGATGGTCAGTACGTCAGTAATGTTCCTGGAAGTCAAGGGGAATGAGTGACCTCTAGCCAATGAGGCAGACTTTGAATGATGTCATAGAAACATGAACCAATGAAATTTCTGCTGGTCAGTTAACTTCCTGGAAGTTTCTGATTTTCTCGAGAAAGTTTGTAATATTAACATTTTACAGAGAGACAGAAAATTATAAAAGCCCATAGCTTTGGAGCAAATAGGCATATCTGCTTCCTGCCAGCGCTTTGAGGCCTGCACCCACTTTGCTTGTTACATCGACTGTGTGATCCAGAAAGTTTTTTCACACATTTATCTGCTGAGAGGTTACCACAAAACACTGGTAGACCCCCACAAGCATCAGCTGTATTGTTATATACAATTTTTATGTGCCTGTGATACAACTGGTTGTGGCACGTACATCCACTGACTGCCGTGTGGAGCAACTTGTAGTGAAAACGAGTGTTGGCTCTTTTGACTAGGTAAGTCATTGTATTTCTCATGTTATGTATTGCATTGGAGAGTGTTTGTAATTATGAACCCCAATCCATAGACATGGAGGTTGCTTGTTAAGAAGAAGACTCTGATATCATGTATATAAATTCCGAAGTTATCATATGTTATGCCAAAAGTATTGATGATTGATGATTGTTGCTTGTATATTATTTGAAGATATATTGCAATGCACTTCAAGGTATTTGCGCTTCGAATGTTTTATGAATGGACATGATTAGGCATACACTCAAGTTCATTATTAGACAGATGAAATTGGGAAACTGACTTGGCATTAGAAGTCAGATTTTAATTTGATTACATACATATTGAAATGCCCGGTAGACCCTCACACTCAGAGAAAGTGAGGCTATGCTCGTAAACATTGAGGTCTACAATGTGCAGCACCCCCCCCCCCCCTCGTCTGAACTGACAGATTTATGTCCACTGACCGTTCCCTGTGAGTGACAGAGGTCACTGCACTATTGAATTGTGGAATGTTTAACTCTAGAGGGGGAGGACTAGCCACTAGATGTGAAGAACCTTGCAAAGAACTAAATGTGAGGAATAGTTGTGCCATTGTGAATATAAAAAGGTTATACATTCATGCTCTTTAGAATGTATACATGTTAACTGTACATGCGTGGTAAGGTGTACAACTGCTCAGTGTAATTATTGTGTGCGTGGAGCATTATTTCCACTCAAACTATAATATTTGAATCGGAGTCACAATATTTGTCGACCCCAGATGAAGCAACTATACTGCCAGTCGATCAGATAGATCAAAGCTTTATTTGTGGCAGCAGTGTTGGATATAATTCAGGATGCTGAAAATGTTTAACTGAAGAGAAGTTATTCTGACCGTATTTAGCACCTGTATGTCAAAATGAATTGACAAACATTTGAATGTATGTGACTGGAATTTGTATCTGTATTGTCTAATGCGCTCATATATGTTTATGAGGCATGTATATGTAGAGACAATGTATCAGATCAGATTTTGGAGTGGACTTCCATACTCCTGAAGAAATATTATTGATTAGAAAGACACTATATTAGGAAAGTCCTGTGTCTTATAAATTCTTTTGACTAGATACATATTTGGACGAGAGCTTTGGCCAGCCTTTGCTTGGTTCAGCGTGACTGACGGCTACTGAGCATTGCATCAGCTACCGTGTACGACTGGTTTGCGACTACTCTGGGCTCGTCGACAGGATAACCGGCGAGAGAGACAAAGAGACAGCAACGAGTCGAAATATCGTCATACACTGGCAAATATTTAATTATGCTAATGTAACAAAGGTTACATTTGAGTCTGTGAACATATTGAATTGAATGATGTACTTTGTTGAACGACAAACAAGTTAATAAAGTTTGTCATTGGATTATTTTGTCAAAACTGAATCCCAGGTGTGATATTCTTTATTTATGAACTCGGGAGTGTAACATTCGGGTTACATAAATTGGGGGCTTGTCCGGGAACTATAATTGTTTCTTAATTGTATAATTGCATTTGTTTGGTGACACATGTTACCGAAACTGAGTCTTGGTTATCATTGTTGATTGTTACTGTTACATTCACCATTTTCGTTCTATTGTACCAAAGAGCCAACACTCGTGTGCAGGAAACAAAGCGATGGCAGGTAAAAGTTTGAAGCAGATTGGTCAGGATTGGTGCAAGAAGGAGGAGATTAGAGTAGAGAATGCCCTCCTACTTGCAACAGGTATAAAGACTGTGCCAACAGAGGTGTTTGCACTGGCACTGTCAGAGTTATATCCCACATTACTTGAGGTGTTAAGACGGGATGATCCCGATACAGGGGAAACATTGCTCCTGTGTGAATTCGAAGATGCAGTTGCTATGTTAGGATTACAGGCACAGATTGTCATTCCAGTAGATGGGGAGACTATGTGCAGAGTAGTGAGGTTAGACGGTTTAGGACCAGTCAGAGGAAATAGGGTCAGTGTCAAGGACCTGAGGGAGAGAGGTTTAGTTAGGGAATGGAGAAAAGCAGGACGTAGAGCTCAGGAAGTCCAGTCTCAAGACATCCCTACTACTAACAACCTTCCACCCCCTTCCCCTGGTATCAGTGAACCATCCATGTCCTTCCCTGATCGAGACATCCCAATTTTAGCAGCTTCACTAGCACGGTGTGGGCTGACCACAGGGTATCGGAAACTGCGATGCTTCTCTGGTGCAAAGACAGCAGCGCGTGATGAGGATAGCTACCCCATCTGGATAGAGCACGTTGAGAGCCAGATGGAGGAGTGGCAGACTCTGGATGATGCTGAGCGGCGCAAGCGCATTCGTGAGTCATTGCGTCCGCCTGCGTCAAGCATCATTACAGACCTTAGGCGTGAGAATCCCCAGGCCTGCTCTGCAGACTACCTCAGGGCTCTGGATCTGGCTTTTGGCGATACTGACACAGATGATGAACTGTTTGTCAGATTTCATCAGACAGTCCAGGCTGAAGGTGAGTCTCCCTCTGAGTATCTTTCTCGCTTACAGGAAGTCATGCGCCATGTGGTTAGGCGGGGAGTTGTCAAGCCACATGACGCCAACAAGGTGAGACTGCGACAATTCATCAGGGGCATCCTCTACCATGAAATGCTCCTAGTAAACCTACAGCTCAGGGAGCGCCTGGAGAAACCACCATCCTTCCTGGAACTCCTGTCTTCAGTGAGGAAGCAGGAAGAAGAGGAAAGGGTGAAGAAATCTCTGTCTGCCTCGAGACCCCCCGTTAGCCCAAAACCAAAGCAGGCTGCCCACCGTAAGGTAGAGCCCTCTATTCTGCCACCCCACGCAGCCCCTCAACCCCATGTCCTTCCCCAACCAGCACCTCCACCAGCACCCCAACCCACCAATAATCCCCCCAAATCTCAGTCGTCCCAGCAGAGTAATACTGGTGTTGTTTGCTTCAAGTGTGGAGAGGAGGGCCATATCAGTAGAAATTGCCAAAATTCTGTTCCCCCTGACGTACTGAGTAAAAGACTTGTCAACTACATCCTTGGCAACCAGGGAAACGAGAAAGGGCGCCTGGGAAGGGGAAACCAGGGGCCCCAAAAATAGATTCTCCCCCACTTGTTTCTAAAGTTGAGGTTTCCAAGAACGATGTTCCTGAAGGTTTAGTAGGAGATGCTATCAACCCAAAATGTTGGATAGATGGAAAGGAGACAAAATGCCTTCTTGATAGTGGGTCTCAGGTCACTCTTATACACAAGAGCCTTTTCGACACACTAGATAGGGAATTGCATGGACTGAGTGACCTAGTCCTGTACCATGGAGGAGATGGGACTATGCCCTATCTGGGTTGGGCTTACGTCAACATAGGTTTTGAACGGTCATTTGCTGGCACAGGGACTGAGTTTAGTACATTGGCTCTTGTAGTACCAGACCCCCAGCGTCCCTGTGACCATAGAGTGATTATTGGCACTAATTCAGGACTTTTCAGGCACTGTTTTGAATCTTGTAGGAGGATGGCTGGAGCACGCTTTGCCCAGTCATTGCAGATAAGTGCTACCTGCAGGGATATCTACGCCAGCATATCGAAACAAGAGAAGGTGTCCCCTGATGGCAAATTGGGCACTGCTAGGACCAAGAAAGGACATAGCACGCAAATACCTCCCCACTCCAAATTGGTAATGACCGCCCAAATTAGGAATCCCCTGAAAGAAGAAATGACTGTTTTCGTAGAGTCCAATCCCCACAGCAGACTTCCAAGTGGGTTACACATAGCCCCAGGAGTACAAAAATTGTCAGGTGGTGCGATTGGAAAGGTAAGGGTGCTGGTGACCAATAGTAGCCCTGAGTCTATCACTGTCCCTGGCAACTGCCCAATAGTAGATGCCTATGTCCCCGACAAGTGTTTCCCTACCCCTAGTAGTTTTCCTACCCAGCCTCACAGTTACACCGAGGCAACCCATTCCCAAGTAGGTGCTAATGTAGGCGATAACACCCCTTCCCCTCAAGTTGACGTTAGTGAGCTGCCCATCAATTGGGGCCCGATTTCCCCGGAGTGGAAAGAAAGGCTGCTCAATCAGTGCAGGCAGAGGAGTGATGTGTTCTCCAGGCATGAATTTGACCTAGGCAGTACAGGCTATGCGGAGCATCAGATTCGTGTTAACGATGACACACCATTCCGTGAGAGGTCTCGGAGGGTGCCTCCCTCTGATCTTAGGGACTTGCAGCAACATCTTCAACAGCTGTTGGAGAACAACATAATTAAGGAGTCTAAGAGTCCCTATGCCTCTCCAATTGTGCTGGTTCGGAAAAAGAATGGTACTTTGAGAATGTGCGTCGACTACCGTACACTCAATTCTCGTACCATTCCCGACCAGTACACAGTGCCCCTGATACAGGAGGCCATTGATTCCCTGAGTGGCAGTAAATGGTTTTCTGTTATCGACTTAAAGTCGGGATTCTATCAAATCCCGATGCGTGAATCTGACAAGGAGAAGACGGCCTTCACTTGTCCTTTGGGGTTTTACCAGTTCGAGCGTATGCCCCAAGGGGTGAAGGGAGCACCAGCAACCTTCCAGAGGCTGATGGAGAAGTGCATGTCAGGTCTGAACATGTTAGAGGTGTTGGTGTACATGGATGACCTGATAATCTTCTCCAAAACGCTGGAGGAAATGGAGGAGCGCCTGGCTAGGGTACTGGATAGGTTGCAGCAATTTGGCTTGAAGGTGTCCCCAGAAAAATGCCAATTTTGCTGTCAGTCGGTTAGGTACCTTGGTCATGTAGTCTCCGAGGCTGGGGTACAGACAGACCCAGACAAAGTGGCCGATGTAAGAACCTGGCCCAGGCCACAGACAGTGAGGCATGTCAAGTCTTTCTTAGGATTTGCTGGCTATTACCGGCGATTCATAAAGGACTATGCCAAGATTTCCCGTCCTTTGAACGCACTTACAAGTGGGTGCGTTTACCCCAGGAAGCGAGGACGTCCACCTCCAAAGAAAGATCCGAGCCCGGATGCACGAAAGGCAAGTGACCCCCTTGGTGATGCTTGGACTGAGGAGTGTGAGAATGCTTTTCAGGCTTTGAAGCATTGTCTGGTCACAGCCCCAGTCTTAGCCTTCGCAGACCTGTCAAAGCCCTTTGTGCTCCATGTTGATGCCAGCCGTGATGGACTGGGTGGTGTCCTGTATCAAGATCATGGAGGTAAGCTTCGTCCAGTGGCATATGGAAGTCGGGGACTGTCCCACAGTGAGAAGAACTATCCAGCCCACAAGCTGGAATTTCTTGCTCTAAAGTGGGCAGTTACCGACAAGTTCAGGGATTATCTGTATGCAGCAAAAGGTGCGCGGGTTATGACTGATAATAACCCACTAACATATGTCCTGACATCGGCAAAACTCGATGCCACAGGACATAGATGGCTTGCTGCACTTTCCTGCTTTGATTTTTCCATCCATTATAAGCCAGGAAAGACGAACATTGAAGCAGATGTACTGTCACGGAAACCACATCCTCCCGGCCTCGACAAGGAGTTTGAGGCTCGCCAGCAGTGCAAGATTAGTGATCTGGAGGCAAGGCTGCATGAGACGTCAGACTCAGGTGAGAAAGTGTCCACACTCTCTGCCTTCTGTCAGACGCATTATGTTTCAGCCAACTCTCCTCATAGAAGCCAGCCATACGTTGAGACCCTGTGTGCCAGTGCAGAGTCTATCCCAGGTCTGTATGCGAAGGGCTCAGACCTGAATGTAGTAGACTGGGCACAGGCTCAAAAGGCAGATCCGCAACTGAAACTAGTCAGGGATTATGTTGAACGTGGGGAGAGGCCACAGTCTTATACCGGCCTTTCAAGAGAGGCTGCCCTGATACTCCGCGAGTTCGACAGGCTAGTTCTGTGCAAAGGAGTCCTCTACAGAACTTTCACTGACTCCTTAGGGAACCGCCATCACCAGTTAGTATTGCCTGCCCAGCGCCGTGTCGAGGCAATGAGGGGCATACACGACAGTGTTGGCCACCTTGGAATCGAGAAGTCCATAGCGTTGGCTAGAGACAGGTTCTACTGGCCAAAGATGAGTGCTGACATTACGGAGTGGGTCAAGCATTGCCCTCGTTGTATAGCAAGAAAGACTCCTCCAAAGCCAGCAGCCCCATTGGTGAGTATTCACACAACCAGCCCCCTGGAGCTGGTTTGCATGGACTTTCTCTCCCTAGAACCAGACCGCTCGAATAAGAAGTCTATCTTGGTAGTGACGGATCACTACACACGATACGCACAAGCCTTCCCAACGAAGGATCAGACTGCTGCCACTGTCGCCAAGGTCCTGTGGGAGAACTTCTTTGTACATTATGGTCTGCCCCAACGCCTTCATTCTGATCAAGGTAGGGACTTTGAGAGTAAAGTGATCCATGAGCTGTCAAGGCTCCTTGGCATTAAGAAATCAAGGACAACTCCTTACCATCCCCAGGGAGACCCTCAGCCTGAGCGTTTCAACAGAACGCTACTGGACATGCTAGGGACCCTGGAGGAGGAGAAGAAGGCAAATTGGAGCAAGTACGTAAGTGCACTTGTACACGCTTACAATTGTTCAAGGAATGACAGTACTGGTTTCTCACCTTATTTCCTCATGTTCGGTAGGGAAGCTAGACTGCCTGTTGATCTGCGATTTGGCACAAGCCCTGACAATTTCACTGGGACTGACCACGTGAAGTACGTCAGTGGTTTGCGCGATCAACTTACGCGGGCGTATAAACTTGCGTCAGCTGCATCCAACAAGTCTGCCAGTGCCAACAAGGTCCGCTATGATGCGAAAGTGCGAGCCAATGGCCTGAAACCTGGCGATCGCGTCCTTGTCAGGAACGTTGGACTGACTGGTAAGCAGAAATTAGCTGATAGATGGTATGCGAACCCTTATGTCATCACAAAGCGACTCAACCCTGATATGCCGGTTTACGAAGTTGCACCTGAAGACGGGATTGGTAGGACACGCACCCTACACCGCAACCTTCTCCTACCCATAGAGTACTTGAATGAGGCCCCAGCCCATAACTCAGAGACCCAGAGACCAGGTAAGAAAAGGAATCCAGCTGATCGGACCCGTTCCAAAAGGTCCATTGCCCCTCCGAGTGAGGAAGAGTCTGATAGTTCAGACTCAAGTGATGAGGGGTGTACGCAAGCACATTAACCGCCCACATTCAGTACTTAACGTAAATGCGCCAGAGTTTGTCCCCTCCCAACCTCCCAGTATTCCCTCTGAGACTACCAGCGAGACCCCTGAACAGGTCAACACAGCTGATGTAGTGAGTGACACAGGTGTTTCCGGCGGTTCCGTTTTATCCCCTGACCCCACTACTGAGGAGACATCAACCGACTCAGACTTAGAGAACCAGGCTGGCAGTGACATCAGCATAGATGCCACAAGTGCATCCAGTGGTTCTGGTAGAGCAACACCGGATGATGCAGTACCCGATTTGAGAGGGGAGAGCATGGAGGAAGAGAGTAGACACACTAGCCCTTTACCCCCAGACGCAGAGTCCAGAGGTAACGCCCCTCATACTCTAGCAGAGCCCGAGGCTGAGCAAGCGCAAAATGCAAAGCAAGCAATCGATTCAGAGCCTGCCCCGCAATCCATCAGGCGCTCAACTCGCTCTTCAAGGCCGCCGCTACGCATGCAGTACGATACCCTTGGTGAACCCTCTGGTGCTAGGCAAGCAACTTCATCAGGATTTTTTGCTGACCTTAAGCGTAAGATCTTTGGCTTTGATTAATCAAAGGTTCACAGGAGTGAACCCTGGTTTGAAAGGGGAGGATGTAACCCCACCAAAATTTGGGTTACTAAGATTTCTCCAGAAATGTCGTCAGACTAGATTCCTACTTCCTTGGAAGACCCATGGTCACTGTTATCACCACCCCCTCCATTCATCCCTCCTCTGACGTCCGTACCCCACCTGTTTTCCAACAACCCCTCGACCAGTGTACTAGTAACCCCCAAGATTAGTCTTAAGATTTCCCCTTCAGCCTTTGACCCCAATAGCCAATGTCCAATTGTAAGCCTGTGTGTATTGAGACTGGTCAAGCCCTGTGAAACGCCCCTGCTGGTGTTAGACTATGTAGGTGTAATAAAACTCAAGGATGGAGCAAGCTAGCCAGTCTAGGGATATTGTTTTAAGCACCCCTCCCTTTTGTTGGTGTGTAGGCACATCAAGAGAAACGAAAGGACCATGTCTCAGAAGAGGAAGGTCATTCTTGCTAGGACAAAGTAGTAGTTGCTTTGGGATTTAGGGACAGTGTCCTACCATGGGCAAAGCCTATACAGAGTGGACTGGTTCTAACTGTAGACCAACATTTTCTGTGACAATGACGTAGAGTGCACGTCTAGCCCAAATTCTGTCCCCTCCTATTCCTTTCTTCTCACATACCCCCCCCCCCTAATTTCCAATGAACTGTTTAGGCTAGCTTTGCGTGTGCCTTAAAGTAGAGTAACTCCATACATTACTAGATTTACTTTGCTCGTGTTACCTTTTATATTACAGATACTGTTGTGCTACTATGATCAATGGCTGAAAGGATATGACTTTTTGCAAGATTATTATTTGATATGTCATGTGTTCAGAACAAAGTGTGATCCACGCACTTCAGCATAAGAGATATGTATGTGCAGTGGTTATGTTTAATACATCATTTATGCAAATGAGATATAATTATGTCTCTATATTCTAATTGAGTGCTTTTATGACTTATGCTATACGATTTGTCTAGTATGTTAACTAGATCGGTGTTTGCATGAGTATAAACAATGTGTTATATAGCTATGCTGGTTAGGCAGCAGCTCTAGTGACCAAGGTCACAGGAGTGCAACTTTAAAGCCCTGTAGGCAGAATGCTCGAGAGTGACTGGAAAGCCTGTCGTTACTGCCCTTGGTCAATGTTAAGACTTTGTCTGGCCAAGTGGATGGCCAGTACGTCAGTAATGTTCCTGGAAGTCAAGGGGAATGAGTGACCTCTAGCCAATGAGGCAGACTTTGAATGATGTCATAGAAACATGAACCAATGAAATTTCTGCTGGTCAGTTAACTTCCTGGAAGTTTCTGATTTTCTCGAGAAAGTTTGTAATATTAACATTTTACAGAGAGACAGAAAATTATAAAAGCCCATAGCTTTGGAGCAAATAGGCATATCTGCTTCCTGCCAGCGCTTTGAGGCCTGCACCCACTTTGCTTGTTACATCGACTGTGTGATCCAGAAAGTTTTTTCACACATTTATCTGCTGAGAGGTTACCACAAAACACTGGTAGACCCCCACAAGCATCAGCTGTATTGTTATATACAATTTTTATGTGCCTGTGATACAACTGGTTGTGGCACGTACATCCACTGACTGCCGTGTGGAGCAACTTGTAGTGAAAACGAGTGTTGGCTCTTTTGACTAGGTAAGTCATTGTATTTCTCATGTTATGTATTGCATTGGAGAGTGTTTGTAATTATGAACCCCAATCCATAGACATGGAGGTTGCTTGTTAAGAAGAAGACTCTGATATCATGTATATATAAATTCCGAAGTTATCATATGTTATGCCAAAAGTATTGATGATTGATGATTGTTGCTTGTATATTATTTGAAGATATATTGCAATGCACTTCAAGGTATTTGCGCTTCGAATGTTTTATGAATGGACATGATTAGGCATACACTCAAGTTCATTATTAGACAGATGAAATTGGGAAACTGACTTGGCATTAGAAGTCAGATTTTAATTTGATTACATACATATTGAAATGCCCGGTAGACCCTCACACTCAGAGAAAGTGAGGCTATGCTCGTAAACATTGAGGTCTACAATGTGCAGCACCCCCCCCCTCGTCTGAACTGACAGATTTATGTCCACTGACCGTTCCCTGTGAGTGACAGAGGTCACTGCACTATTGAATTGTGGAATGTTTAACTCTAGAGGGGGAGGACTAGCCACTAGATGTGAAGAACCTTGCAAAGAACTAAATGTGAGGAATAGTTGTGCCATTGTGAATATAAAAAGGTTATACATTCATGCTCTTTAGAATGTATACATGTTAACTGTACATGCGTGGTAAGGTGTACAACTGCTCAGTGTAATTATTGTGTGCGTGGAGCATTATTTCCACTCAAACTATAATATTTGAATCGGAGTCACAATATTTGTCGACCCCAGATGAAGCAACTATACTGCCAGTCGATCAGATAGATCAAAGCTTTATTTGTGGCAGCAGTGTTGGATATAATTCAGGATGCTGAAAATGTTTAACTGAAGAGAAGTTATTCTGACCGTATTTAGCACCTGTATGTCAAAATGAATTGACAAACATTTGAATGTATGTGACTGGAATTTGTATCTGTATTGTCTAATGCGCTCACATATGTTTATGAGGCATGTATATGTAGAGACAATGTATCAGATCAGATTTTGGAGTGGACTTCCATACTCCTGAAGAAATATTATTGATTAGAAAGACAATATATTAGGAAAGTCCTGTGTCTTATAAATTCTTTTGACTAGATACATATTTGGACGAGAGCTTTGGCCAGCCTTTGCTTGGTTCAGCGTGACTGACGGCTACTGAGCATTGCATCAGCTACCGTGTACGACTGGTTTGCGACTACTCTGGGCTCGTCGACAGGATAACCGGCGAGAGAGACAAAGAGACAGCAACGAGTCGAAATATCGTCATACACTGGCAAATATTTAATTATGCTAATGTAACAAAGGTTACTTTTGAGTCTGTGAACATATTGAATTGAATGATGTACTTTGTTGAACGACAAACAAGCTAATAAAGTTTGTCATTGGATTATTTTGTCAAAACTGAATCCCAGGTGTGATATTCTTTATTTATGAACTCGGGAGTGTAACATTCGGGTTACACATGCTTAAGGCCTTGTCACACCGTGACTAGGAAAAACCTAGCAAGTTGACTTGCGGTGAAAAAAAAATGCTGCCAGGACCTTCTGTCCAGCAGTTGGCTTGCACAAACAGTTCCTAGTGCGTATAGGCTATCTCGCCCGTAGTTGACCGGAGGTGCGCACGCAAGTCCGATTTACCCGCACCCAAGTTTTGAGCATGACCAAGACTTTTACCGGGTGAGTCGCGGGGATTGCCCTCAGAGGTCCATGCAGAAGGCCAGTAGGAAGCCCATAGCTGCCGCATGTCACATGCAGTTGACCCGCTTGAAGTACGTAGGTTGCCCGTGGATCTATGCTCACGCTCCAGGGGCCCGTTGCATAAAAGTTACTATTATGGTAACTTTGCCATCCAATGGTAACTACCATGGCAACAATGCTCAACAGCCAATTAAAATCAAGAATTCCATGGAAGTACCATTGGATGGCAAAGTTACCATAATAGTAACTTTTATGCAACGGGCCCTAGAAGCGCATGTCAACTGCGGACATTCTACGAGCGTAATATGGGTGTTTTACTGGGAAGGGACGATGTCGAAACTTCCTTTATCCGTGTAGCTGGTCAGTTCTGCGGGCGTGGAGCGAGCTATACGAGCAAATTGCATGCATGCTGATGAGGATCAGTTACTGTCTTTCTGCTGGTTAGTAGAGAGTCAGCTGCGGTTAAGATAATGACATTCTGTGGGACTTCTGCCATATCAAATTCCTTCAGAGAGATTCTTTCACCGACTTGAAGCAATCACTCGCCACTCGAATGCGCCTAACACGCAGGTCACACGGAATGCACGTAATTTCATATTTCTGTAAGATTTCATATGCGTAACCTGGGCTCAATTCGGTGATATCTAACTAGATCAGCAGCAGATAAACTGATGCATGCTCTTATTTCGTCTCGTCTAGATTTTTGCAATTCTCTGTTTTGCAGCCTTCCACAAAAAGAACTCAGTAAACTGCAACGTCTTCAGAATTGTGCCGCTAGATTACTTACTTTCACGAAGAAAACTACATGTACACAAATAATCCAATCCTTCGGTCCCTACACTGGCTCCCTGTAGAAAAATGTGTTAACTTCAAGATTCTTCTTATTGTCTACCGTACATCGCACAAATTTGCCCCAACCAATCTTCAAAATACTCTTCATCTTCACCAACCACCACGAAATCTCCGTTCATCGAACTCGCAAAAATTACAGGTATCTCGAATCAAGCGTAGTTGGGGGTCGTGCTTTCTCATACCTGGGCCCAAAACTTTGGAATAACCTGCCAAAATCTCTTCGACAAGCATCTTCTATTGATGCTTTTAAAAAGAACCTCAAGACCTATCTTTTCAATTTAAATTAACAATTGCTTACCTGTATGTATATATTTTATTATGTACGTATATTGTTTGTTTGTTTATTGTTCCTAGATAATCTTCTGTGATACTCTGCATTATGATACATATGTACCCTGTTCTACAGCGCTGTTAGTATCTCTTTTAGGTAGAATGAGCGCTTTATACGAGTCTCTCTATTATTATAATTATATAGAGCATAGCAGTCCTAAGTTGAACCCTAGGTGTGACACCCCGAAAATTAGAATCGATAGGTAACACCATTGAAGTAGGCTATATGATTACTGTAAAAGTTCATTTCCCGTTGAAGTTGAACGTTTGTCCATTTCCCTGCGAGACGTGCGTGCATTTCCCAGTGTTAACACAAATCCCGGCTCCACAAACCCTCAGGGGTAGTTGTGAGTTCAGCGGACAGTACCAGTGTGTCAGCAGTTTCGACGACGTTTGATACATAGGAAGTGGAACGTTGATATTCTTGCGTATGTCGTAAAGTTACAAAGCCACTTTATTTTGCTTCCTACAGCCGTGAAGGAAAAATAAGTTCTTTTCATGATAAATGTAATGTGATTTAAACCACTATTTGTCACTTTGATGCCTTCTCTTTTAAGCAATATACAACATCACCCTTGCTATTCATTTTCTCACCCTAAACTCTCAGGCATACTACATCATTTTAATCTTATTTTAGAAGTCAATATTTACATAAGTATATTGCCAACCAAAGTCCCCCAGACATGAAGCAATGTGCAGAGCAGTATATTGCTAGGTTCCCCGTACTACAAATCATTGCTAAATACTAGTACTATTTCACTAAATCTGATCATTTCGATTTTTCGATTAAGTCATATTTCAATAATAATTACACATAATTTCACATAACTGAAACGTTACACATGTTCATGCACGACAAAATCGGAGAGTTAAAGATTAGTGTCCAAACAGAAATATACTACCCACAGTTTATAAAAGGTAGCATCATTGTTTAGCGTATAGGTATAAATTGATTATGTGCACATCACATGTCCTCGACCAAGCACAAAACGCGGTTTGCATTGAGTACATGTTCCCGGGACATGTTCAGCCATTGTGAGCATTCTGTACAGTGCTTTTTAATACATTTCTACGAATGATAAATTTGGAGACCAGACATACCGCAACATCACTGATGGCATCATTTATGTCATAGTAGGCCTATTCAGTACTCACCGCTGCTTAAATCCATAATTCAGTTTTCATATAGTCACCAAACACGACACACAACGGTACAGAAAATGGCGGGCCACTAGACGTTCTGTTTGCACTATCTGGTCATTACGATCAATTGAACTTTAGCTATCTGCCTAGATATACAACGAACTGTGTCACAATGTAATAATCACGAAAGCACAGCAGAGCGACAAAAGGCTATTGTTAGAACTCTTCCCCCCTGACAAACACTCTGTCATCCGGGGAATCCCCGCTACCCGTCATTTGGTATAAACCCGAACGGCCCACATGTTGTATTATACCAGTCCACCATTTTAGTAGCCCCATGAATCCACAAGGGCAGGCCTACCCATACGTACCATTCAAGAACGCTGCTCTAAGGTGAAATTTCCTTTACATCTGTACTGTCATGTGAGAATTGCAATAAGTAATTGTATGGGTCTGGCAAGAAAAGAAATTATTGATGTCTGTCATGACTGGAAGGCACAGTCAATTCTTTCCTTTTGTACTTTTATGTTTCTTCTCTTGACTTGATAAAGTATTCAAATATATACCGGTGCGTGAGACGTGTTCGCAAACAAAGCTATGACTGGTCGGGTTGAGTATGTTATTCCCAGCAAAGTCCCCTCGACACGATGCAATGTGCAGAGTACAGCAGTGGCTGAATGGGTGTGGTTCGATTTGTTTTAAGTATATTTTTTCCAACCACTTCCCTAACATTCAGTGTTGTTTGCATACATTTTCTCTTTCACAATTACAGTACTACTCTGTCAATCCCTAATCGTAATACATTCCGCTCCAGTCCGTATGTTCAGCTTACTATCTCAGTATCTGGTAAAACTATTTGTATCCGTTGTGTATTCTCAAACTCCAACCACTTCTATACAGTATGATATAACTTATAAGTTATGTTAAAGAGGTGTATGAGGTATAATACCATGTGTATTAAGTCACTGCAAGGACCGTTGCTTGGTTAAAGAAGACCAAAGATAGACGAGAGTGGAGTGGAGGAGTTATTGCGTCAGATATGCATGCAATACATTCTCTCTATTACGTAAGCACAAATTTGAGATCTCGCGTATGTGAGGTACCAGGTATTCAAAAATGAAAATCACGTAACCATATAATTATATACTTAAACATTTCCTTATTGAATTAATGACAGTTATAATTATGTGTTGAAAAACCAAGAGCCGTTGGTTAACACATTAATGTTATAGATCTACCTACCCTTGAGAATTTGTTTCATGCGAAACTCATGCGCATATAAAAAACAAATCCAGGACTCCACCTCAACACTTTCCTGCCATCATGCTTGAAAAGATTGCTCATCCGTTTTCCCGTCAATGATAGGCGCCTCTTTCATTTTATGTATGCACTGTAATTGCTCTGGTATTCTCTACCGCACAAACACGCAGACACAAGCACACACACACACACGACACACTCACACGTATGCACACACACACACACACACACACACAATACATACATATACAGTGTATCACTACACGCAAAGATGACAAAGACATTACATCGCCGAGTGATAGGCTACTATACTTGAATCCTACCGTTAAGTTGTTGTTGTTGTTGGGGTTTTTTAACAATTAAATTGCAACTGATTTAATCCCCCTTCATCGACGTAAATAATCAAAAACTCAAAGCAGGAAAGAGTGTACCATGCTAAAGCGATTACAACCAGCACTATCTATCGGGCGGAAGCTGGGTCGTCTATTGGGTAAGACGCCTGTCCCGCGATCAGGAGGCTGTTGATTTAAATCGAGCCAGAGTTTTGTACCTCATGACTTTTTATCACGCCTGCTACTAGAACACTGAATTCTATGCTTGATTACGTCGATATAGGTCAATTTAGCTTCTCTGCTGTTGTAACAAAATTTAGATATGTCACTACGCTTGAAAGCCTCGCTGCACCATATGAGGAGGAGTGCGTTTCTTATACCCAAGGCAAACAAGAACAAATCAATGAGCTGCTAGATCTAGTTGGTCATGCATATAATCATTGCATTTTTCTGTACCTATAAATGCTTGTATGTTTGGAATTGTAATCTGATGATTTCGATGATTTTTTGTCCAATGATACGCATTGTATTTGGATTTATCGTGATATATGACAAATAAATTCAAGTCAAGTATCAAATTCAATTCATATGCATGAATATTACAAGAGCAGTAAGCACAGTGCTTGATTATCATGATTATAGTTTAACTATAGTGTCTATAGGGAATTACAGCTCCTTGGTTCCATGTTATGGCATACATTGCATTATGGTGTATAATAATTACATTGTCATGACATTGATGTAACGTCTTCACTGACGGATATTCCTGACTCTCATGATACATTTTGAAGTCTTACTCAAACTTTCAGATATGCACTACGTGGTTTCGTATGCAACGGGCAGTTATCATAGCAGTAAATTAAGGTTTACAATACATTGGTTTTTTATTTAGTATTTTGTTGATACAAAGTGTATTTCGACAAAGCGTCAAGTCGTATATTGGTCATGGCAAGGGCGGGATCTGAAAATATAGGACATGCAGCAACCCATTCAGATTCCAATATCATATAGTATTGTACATAAACAGAAGGTAATTATATTCCAATATGTTTAAAGAATCTAGCATAATTTACATGGCTTGAACCGGCGTGTAATAAACTGCAACTAATCTTAAACGGCAATATTTGTTTTGATAATTGACCCTATTTAACATGTTCTTTGAACCCAATGACAAATACTCAGATTTATCATCATTCAGGTAAAGTTCATTGGATGCAAGCCGGATTTTCAAGTCTGCAAACATCCTTCATATTTTGCAAAGGTGGATGACAATGAAGACACAGTATAGGTTCAAGACAGTTGTATACCATCTGCACGACAATGATAGCTAATAGAATGTTTGGCAAAACACTTAATACTGATTGGTTGCATATACAGGGAAACATGTTAACAAGGCTTTATCCTACGTCAAAAACTTTTTGGCTGAATTTTGTAACTGGGGATTTATTCTGACCAGAAGGGTATTATTCATGCAATACAATATATTTCAGTGTTGTCACCACAGAATTGGTCCAATTTCCATTTCTTAAAATGGACATGAAATGGAACAAACAAAACGATCTCTAAAAACATTTGGCTGGCGTCAATTCACTCAAGAACGAAATGAAGAATACGATATACTGTACAGTAAACTGAAAATAATGCTTTAATCGTCTATGCCTTTGATTCTTACAACAAATTACCCCCCCCCCCAAAAAAAATGAATTTTGATAGTGAATAATAAGTTGCCGATAGCTCAGTGGCTTTCTGGCTATGATGTGATGATTGGATCGTGTTCACCTCGTGACGTTCAAGTTATCACCTCGACCCGAGTGTACTCAGCATCCAGCGAAATGCCTAATGTCCACGATCTCCCCTGTCTTCCCTCTCGTCTCTGCCTTGAGCAGTGGGTCGTTACCCTTGGGGTAAACCCTTCGAATGTTACAATCAACCTAATACTCAATAGCCAGAGCACTAGAGCAAATCATTGTAATTGCCTTAAAAATCATGTAGGCCCTACTTTAAAATCAATATAACGACGGCCATCTAATCTATAACAATAACCGAAACACTTTTCGTTACTTACTATCACTGAAGAAAGTATGTTTCCTACAAACACAATGTCACAACTACTGAAGCAGTTCATTTACCACTATATCTGTGGGTATCTGCTGGTAAAACCGGCTGGGATGACATCCCTATCGTCGTTAGAAAGTGACCGCACTAGCACCACCGCGTGATATAGCCCCATCACGGACTGAGATCCGACTACTAACCCCAACTTTGGCTTATGCCCCAGTCACACAGCGATTTACAATGGGTTACGTCCGCCGCGGATAGATACGAATGGGTGGACGCAGGGGGACGCAGCGTGGACGCGGGCATCCGCAGGACGTGTGTAGACGTAACTGTCCGTAACTCATCCGTAAAGAAACGCAAAATGACGGCGGCAAGCCTGCGAAATTTTGAAATGTTCAAAATTTCGCAGAGGGACTCCACGGATGCAAACTTACGCAAGTAACCGTAACCAAACGTAACTATCCGTAACTGAACGTAACTACCCGTAGCTTGGATGTAGACCATCCGCAAAAAGTTTTGCCTCCCGTCCGTTTGCGTTCGTTCACGTCCACCGTAAATATCCGAAAATAACCGCAAGTTAACGTATCACAACACTTTCCTCCGCTTACGGATATTTGCGGACAGTTACGGATGCTGCGGACGATTACGTCCTTCGACGTTTTCCGTTTTCCACTCGCATGGGAACACAGAGACTCGTGGGAAGCCACACAACTCATGTTGCCAAGCTGCAGCACATTAACTGAAGGAATGCTACAACACAGTCGGAGCGGTGGAGAGGCAGAACAGCATGGTCAAATTATGAAATGATCATTTCAGGTGGCACCCATAGGACTACTCATGACATCGGTTGTCCTTGTGCTGAACTTTTTTTCTTGCACTCTTTGAATATGTATTTTTTTCGAAAAAGGCAATATTTTGGGTAGGGGATGGGATGACAGGATTTTATTCACTTTTCTGGCCGGGGAAGGTGTGGGACAAACGATAACTATATAAAATGAGAACGAATCTAATATAGGTTTTCCCGGCCAATTTCGCACTTTTGTCAGTCCAATTCCTAATTGCTGCATGCAATTTAGCAAAATTTAGCGTAGATGACATGTTCGGTAGTTCAATTTTATGATCTCTTCAATCAAATTCATTTTGGAGCATTCAAATTACCTTCCTCCTCATTCTAATCAATACTTTTTCAATTGAAATTCGTAAAACAAGCACCATTTCGTTATTTTTCATTCAATTTAGAATGATATAGTCACGTGATCACGGACATGCTGCACTCGTTCATTCAATTCAATTTTGGGCATCCAATTTAACATCTTTTGCAGTCAGTGTAGTACGCATGTTTATGCTTTGGTTCTTTCTTCAGTTTTTTTTTTTTTCAACAAAGTTATTGTTTGCAAGCGTCATTACATTTCTTATTTTCATACTCATTTTAGAGATTTTGGCAACATTTTTTTTTTTCTTCAATGTGTTTAGTGAGTCTTTTAGTCCGAAGATAGTGCATCATGTGGCCACAACTTATCTGGCCGTTGAGCGCTTTATTCTGAGTGTGTCGGCCAGTTCTATAGAATTCAAGGTTATGATCATCAAATGTTCCTATAATTCTTTTTCTTTCTTCTTGAGAAATACGTCTGCATCTAACTTGTGCTGTCATGACTGTAAGAAGATGAAGTTAATCTGTAGTATTGGTACATGTAGGCCTAACATGACAGGTATGAAAGAAAGGGGGCGTTACAGAAAACAAACTCGAGTTATATACGGTCAAAAATATGATACTCCTACTGTTTAACAGTATATATATATATATATATATATATATATATATATATATATTGTACTTGTGTGTCGGAGGGGTGTTTGAAAGTCCTAATGTCTTTTTTTTCTGGAAATTTGATAAGCATTTATTTATTATAAAACTCTCCTTAACATAACCCAGTATAAAAGTCATGAATATCGCTGCACGATGACAGCGTAACCACAGTTTGTCTATTCTATGACTGCTTCTCTAATGTTTAACTTATCGATCTATATTGTATTTTATTTGTGGTATAATTATGTTATGTATTCTTTACATTTATGACGCTTAATCATATATTATTTGAGTTGCACAAATAAAATTGCAACTTCAAGTTCAAAATTTCATATACCTTTTATTCCTGGTAAAGCAAATTATAGGATTACGAATTTTTTCACAACTTGTATTATACGTCATTCAATTTCAGTTTTCCCCAGTGTACAATGCAAGACAGTCCAATATGTGCTAACCTTGCTGTCATAATACACTGACTTAGCAGGGATCGTCAGAGAAAACCATATTGTCCATAATTATATATAACAATCTGTAACTATCCGTAACTATCCGAAAATATCCGCAACTCTCCGCAAGTGTTCAAAACTATTATGTGCCAATCCGTAAGAATATCCGCAAGTGGACGCAAGTATTCGCATCTGGTCGTATCTGTTCGTATCGCCCGCATTTTTCCCCCGTACGTTTTGAACAAATTTTCTGGTGACGGCAAAGGATCCGCGGGAGTCCGCAGAAAAAAATGACTTTTTTTGGACGTAACGCCGGACGCAGAGCATTATGTGACTGGGGCTTAGCTGGGAGCGGTCCGTAATTCCTACTATTGACACTGTGGCTGCCTCATGCGATTTGCTAAGTGAGGAGTTTCGGTCGAGTTCGAATATGACAAAACACTCCTAAAGAAATTGATTCAACAGTCCAACTTGTCTATGGGGCAAAGTTCGCGAAACGAATTATTGCGATCATCACTCTCGAAGTGGTTCAACGAAAGTCGTACTTCAGTGGAAATGCAGAAGACGAACAGAAGATGAACAGCAGAAAGCCAGTAGGAGAGTAGGACACTAGGAGAGTAGATAAAATACTAGAATGAAACAAACAGAAAAAGTTGTAGTTTTAAGTTTTAGAACGAAGATACAAATAACAAGAGTGACTAATTCTAAAAGACTATTTTACAAGTGCGAATATAATAGAGATCGGTATAGTTAATAAGTACACCACCTAAAGGCTGACGTATATATCATATTTTGCTTTATGCTTATAACTGCTTCTTATTTCGGTCGAACATATATTGATGTAATTGATCAAACTACCGAAATGACAACATCACACACATTTAGATTATCAATCATAACCAACATGCTGTAAAGTTACATCAAAGATTGTGTTAAACACAAATAATCTTTGTGTGCGTTAAGACTACAATCATACTACACTCAGCACTGGCATTGGCGCCTGTAGCAGTGCTAGTGGTGCGGGTAATAGTCTTGGCGTGCGCAGACTCTTTTACGTTTGTTCCAACAAATAATCATGAAAAGTGGCCAGTAAAATTCTACTGACACCACAATTTGGAACCACATACTACCTGGGGATGTTCATAGAGGTCCCATCTACCACCTTGTCTGGTCAAACCTTTTCTGCGGGGTGGGTTGAACGAACTCCTTTATAAAGCCCCATACATGAATTAGCGCCTTGACTATTCGCTTATAATTAAATTATAAACCCCATAAGTCCGGGGCTAAGAAATACGAGTGTAAAAAGGTCAGTTTTCTCCTTAGCCCCGGACAAGAGATAGTACGGGACTAATTGGCGAGTGTAAAAAGCTGAAAAAATTGGTACGGGACTAACGATAGTCCTGGTCAGAGAAAGTCCGGGGGTTAAAAAACACAAGTGTAAAAAGCCCTTAAGACACGCACCACTGGCATTGGCGCCTGTAGCAGCGCTAGTGGTACGTGTAGTAGTCTTAGTGTGCGCAGACGCTTCCTCGAAGAATATGGTCATGTCGCAACTAAAATGGCCTGTAAAATTTCATTGATACCACAATTTGATATCACATACTACCTAGGGGTGTTCCAGAGGGTCCAACCGATCACCCCATGCAGTCAAACCTTTTCTGCGGGGTGGGTTGAACGAAGTCATTTTTTCTGGGTCGCTGCGCCTGGACTAGAATGTCGATATCGAATATTACAAACCAAATTACATACTTCATCTTAAAGGTGTCAGGGTCACTCTAATAATCATACACTGTAGTTATGTGTATCGAGACACTATAGAATATGTATTGAATATTCTGATGACGAAGAAATCAAAGCAAGAAAGCTTAAAAGCAGACAGCTTAAACTTTACGCAAAAACTCTTCAAACGTTTATTTACAACACATTGTGTAATTAAAATGAAAACAATATTGTCATTATACTAATTTCACACTCAATGAGGTTACTGTAAAATATAAAGAAAATGTTTAGCTTTATTTTCGAAAAGTACGAGGTTTGAGCTTGGTGATCTTATCATGCTGGCGTTCGAGGAGAATACTAACCAGCTTGGCTTTCTTGCTAGCTTTTCAAGCCAAGGTTATTGCCAAAGCTAATACAGATCCAACGCCAAGGCTACCAGCAAAATTGGGTTCAAACAATGGGGGACTACACATTGTAAAAGGGACCTTTGTTTGTGTGATTTGGATGTCAAGTTTATGACTATTAAAGGGATCATACAGTTTTGGTTGAGACCTATTTTCATTTTTCTAACATTTTTTGTTTAATGAGAAACTTTCTAATGAAATATGAAAGAGCATGTAATTCTTTGAGGAATTAAACGTTTATTTGATGAAAGTTGGTTTTGAAATGGCTGAGATATCCAAAAAAAGAGCGATTCTGATAAAGTGTGGGACCCACACTTTATTACGATCGCTTTGTTTTTCTTTGTTTTTGATGTTTCAGTCATTCCAAACCTGATTTTCATCAAATAACTTTTAATTCCTCTTAAAATGGTATGCTCTGTACTACATCATGTGTTCTTGGTATCTCGCAAAGAGTTAAAAGCCCAATTCTCATCCCACCAATACTGTACCATCCCTTTAAGATAACACCTAAGCGTCCAACTCTGAGACATACTAAAGGCTGGAGAGACATACAAATAATTAACAATAGGGGGTCTATAATATAGGGGCAGTGCTGTGAGTTGCATATCAAACATCGAGTTGCAGTATACATGTGTGTGTCTATGTATGTACATCTATCCAATTCTGTAACAGCATACCCGCCTATCATATGTACAAAAATTGTCACCATGAGTCATAAATATCACAGTACACAAGTTGTATTCAGAATACATCTGAGCAATATATACTACGCGAGAAATAGCGATGAAATAGAGTAAGAACTCTTACGTCTCTTCACTGCATACTGCTGCAGTGACAGACACGTTAATATGACCCAAATTCACGAAACCGTGCAAATTTCTTCTGCATAATACAATTGACAGATTGCGTAAGCCAACAGATGGACAGTAGCAAGCATGTCAAAGGTAGGCCTATTTCACGCTATACTGTTATGGGTATGAGATTTGGGGTTTTTGAAAACTTCATTCAAATTTAACCGTTTTATTTGAAGTTCTGTAAAGAATTGCTTGATCTGAACAAGAGAATTCCAAATTGTATAACTTATGGTGAACTTGGGAGCTACAAACTAAAAAAAGGAATGTCGATAGTCGAATGCTACAGTAATTGTTTCTGGTATCCATCTCGTAAATGGGAAATCAGCTAAATTATCAAGCATTATTTATAGCTTTGAATTTTCTCCTTTTGAAAGGGAAAAATCAGATGGGTTGGATTTTCAAAATTACGAATATTCTGGATGGCCTGGGCCTGTCAAACGTGTGGAAGAGTCAGCAAGTAACCTGTCTTTATCTACATTCAAAAGAATAGTAGTACAAAAATTAAAGATATGAGTCAGCTATGAGTGGCGCAATGATGCTGAGCTAAACAATCAATTGCACTGTTTATAAATTTTTTAAGCAGCGATAATGCTTTGACAAGTACCTGATTCGTCTAATGAAAATAATAGGAAATCTCTAACACGTTTTCGTTGCCTCAATTATAAGCTTCCGATAGTGTCTAGGCGTCACAAAGACATTTCACGAATTGAATGTCTGTGTACTCATTGTTCTAAAAACGATATTAGGGATGAATTCCATTATTTGTTTGTGTGTTCCTTCTTTAAGAAGGAACGTAAAACATTTCTCAAGAAGTATTAAAGGAAATATCCTCACACATTTAGATATGATCAATTGTTCAATTCCACTCAGAAAAAAAAAACTGTCAAACATCTCGAGGTTTTGTGAAGTAATGATGTCTTTTTTTAGTTACTGAACACTTTATTATTTCGTTTGATTTAGTATATTATATGTATCCTTTGTGTGATTATTTGCATCAGACAGTGCCTGCATTGTTCGTAAGTTACGTCATAGATTTACATTTGCAGGGGCGGATCCGGGAGGAACCGCAAGAAAAAAATGGGGGAGGGGTGCATGCGCCCCCCTTTAATTTTGTAAACACGCCCCCTCATTACGGAATTCCTGGATCCGCCCCTGCATTTGTATAATTATTCATAACATACTTTTATGCAAATTGTATTTGATAATCATGGTGATATCTTGTACATATTTGTATTAAACATGTATGTAAGTTAGTTTTATTTGAAATTGTTCAATTTTGTTATTTCCAATTTACATTGGACTCCTTACCCCATGAGGGTCAGTGAGTACATAAATCAAACTTCACACGCTAATTTTAGACCATGGTACAAATTTTGTGCCATATATAAGTTTAAACCACCTTCGTGCATTCGGGCAATTATTTTCGTGGGGTCCATTTCATGTAAATTCCGATGGGAGAGGCTTCATGGAATGTATCTTACTTCATTTGGTTGAAAGACTCCCAGTTCTACTTATGATTATGAGCGACTTTGGCCACTCTGAGATTTATGTAAAGAATTTTATGTGATTACTTCATGAAACGGACACACGGTCAAGTACTCATTTGCGAATCATACGCAAATAGCCTCAGTGGAAGAGAGTGTCTGTCAATCCACTCGCTCCAGTTGTCAAAATCAGTTGTTGTTATTTTTATTTTCATTGCATATGAACTAATTACTTCTTTTCATGTGAGTATTAATGGAGTACTTTGAAATCTTATTTACTAATAACTTTGATACAATAAAATACTGGCTGGCAGATTGGAATCAATTGACATACAGTATATCTATACACTCGCATATATTATTATGCATATCACATCCAATACAAGGTTGACTCATAGATATTAATACTTCTTTGATGTCATATTTTTAAGGTAATGATAGCGATATTGTATCGCTGTATATCCTTGTATGTCTATCATGTTTATGTACCTATACTACAATGTATGTGTGTGCTTTGTATATGTATAATGTATCGATGTAACCGGATATGCATGCAAACGTACCAAATATCAATTGACACATACACCCGTATAATCGATTATATTAATTATGCACACCACATCCAATACAATGTTGACTCATACAGATTAATACTTCTTTGATGTTATATATCTATGACAATGATAGTAATATTGTATTGATGTATATCTTTTGTATTTCTATCATGTCTATGTATCTATGTTACAATGCGTACGTGTGCTTTGTATATGTATAAGGTATCGATGTAACAGATGTGCATGCAAACAAAACAAATTTCCAGAAACGGACAATAAAATTGAATTGAATTGAATTGAATTGAATTGAATTGAATTGAATTGAATTGAATTGAATATATAGCAAATATGATACCATGATTCATAACAAAGGAGCAGTCAGCTTTACTGTTGAATCTGTGCTAGTAAATGAAAAACTAATTTTTATGTAAAGTAAAATTTATTTTATCATA